>NC_084470.1:45070662-45695662 GCF_027409185.1 Cynocephalus volans | reverse complement strand
TTACTGAAAAATTATTTAAATAGTCAAAAATGCAAATCTTTGTCAAAAATTATGATACATGCTCTGGATAATTATAAAAAAATCATAAAGCGTGGTGGGATTAGAGATGAGTGATTATTCAATACATGTCATTAGCAATAATGTCAGGTGTAGCTGAACTTAGAATTAACTCTGTAAGATTTCCAGCTAAAAATGCAGTTTTTGTTCCCTATGAAAGAAGGAAAAGTCAGGGCAGATTTTGGTGTTAGACGCCAAAATTGTTTTGTCACAATTCACTGTTTCCCTTCCACAGAAGGTCACAGCACACCTGCTTCTGGGAGTTGATAAGCCTAAACAAAATCTGAATTGTGTGCAGTAATGGCAGAGACTGTCTCTGAGGAAGGAAACTGGGTCAAAGGACAGAGGCAGGAAAGACACTTACTCTTTATCACACACCTTTGTTTACCTTTTGAAATATATACTATGTGCGTATTGCCTATTCAAAAAGTATACTAATTTTTAAAAGAACACATTATGCAGCCCAGTGCATTGTGGTGGGCTGGCGGAGGAAGGCTTAAGCGGCCATCTTTTTAATCCCTTTCTTCCAGGTTCCAGTGGAGAAAGAGAGCATTGGCCCCACTGGGAGTCCCTCATCTGAAATCACTGGTGCCTACTGGCAACAGAGAAGCCCACAGGCTTTACGCACCGAGGGAGATGGATGCAAAAGAGACAGCAAGACCAAACCTCCTGAATGCTCAAAGGCCATTCCAACAAGGGAAGAGAGAAGAGGCCCAGCTATACCCAGGTTATAATAGACCATGTTTACATATTTTGTAAATTGAATAATATAAAACTGAATGCAAAGGTCAACAATTATAACCAAGTGAAGATGTGTAATGTAAGAATATTAGTGCATCAACAATAGGCATCTGTTTACATTATAAGAAACAAGATTTGGCTGAATATGGGAAGAAAGAAAATAGAGTATTACTGCTTCAAAATTTGTAGGTAATGAATGACTAATGTTCCAAACAACTAGAAAGATCAAAGAAAATATAATCCAAGCAGTGAAAGATAGGAAAAGGAAATGACAAAATATTTTTTACCAAACAAGATGTCAAAAGACCATATAAATTATAATTTTAACAAAGTTGTTAAACTTTCTTATTACGAAAAAAAACCTGGGCTAAGTAACTAAACTTAAACATCTAAAACTAAGGGAGGTGCACATATTAAGTCAGAAAATCCACTAATGCCTCTAAAAAGACAAGGGTGGTGATATTAATAATAAAATATAATTGACATGAATATGAATCACACAGCTTCAAAATGTGTAAAACTTAAAACAATACTTTATTGGTAGTAGACTTGAACCCATTCACCTGTATCACTTTGTGTTCATTAGTTGAAAGGATTTAAGCACTTACAGCAAAAAAATAGGGTATCAGGAGCCATAAAACTGACAGAAACCAGGCTCCTTGCAAGGCAGGAGTGCCAATAAGCAGAAAAGGCAGACAACTTGGTTTTTTTTCTTTTTGGCAGCGGGCTGGTACAGCGATCTGAACCCTTGACCTTGGTGTTACCAATACTGTGCTTTAACCAAGTGAGCTAACCGGCCAGCCCAGGTCAGACAACTTGGATGTGCCCCCTAATGATAACCTACAAAGACCAGTCAGTGGGCGGGGACACTAATAGGCAGTAGCCTGTGGCCTGTAGCTCAGTGGCAAGCAGCTCTCTGGTGGACAGGCTCTATCTAGTAAAGTTCAGTCTGCTCACAGGAAGCTCTGAAGCCAATCCTCCACCCTAAAGTACGGGTAGCTGCTAAAGTATGCAGGGCTTCTCAGTCACCTTCATTCAGACTAGCAGAACCCAAGTTCCAAGGAAGGTTCCTTGGATCCCCGCTGTTCTCTCATCTAGGTTCCCAATCCCTCAATGTGAACTCTCTACTCTCCAACCCAGATGCCAGACAAGTGAAAACAAAAAAGTAAAGATTTAACTATGCTCAATTGTTAATTAGAATATAGATGAGTATAACAGGGGTATCAGACTATTGATTCATTCTTGGAGATAGTGTGTTCAACTTCAACAAATTTGAAAGATATACACACCAACACATTTTCTAATAAAACTTGTGTATTCTAAGCTACATAATAATGCAGTTTCAAATCTGACTTTAAAACATGGGAGAACTGGGAAAATAAGAATATATAAATGTTTTAAAAGATGAACACATTTCACCATACCGCCTCTCCAGATCAACTGAATATTATGGTAATCTTCCTGATACTTCCAAGAATTAACCCCAAAAATGGCACTTGAAGAAGAGAATATTCTCTGAAAGAACTGGAGCAAATGATAAGTAATGAAAAACATGGTCCATCCACGATAGTTAAATTACAGAGTTGAAAGCTGTAAAAAAAAAAAAAGAAAGAAAGAAAATTGTCTTCCTTTTGTAGTCTCATGCATTTAGCCAAAGTGGGTGTTTTTACATTTCCCAACCCACTGTTTGTCAAAGAAATTACGAAAACCATAAAGCTGAAGGATAAACACTTTAAATAAGAATTCATACTCCAAGGAAGTAAGAATCTTTCAAATTTTATTTCTAGGATACAATCATCTGGAACCTTTTCGTTTGTTTACAATTTTCCCCCTAAGAGAAATGAATACAATAAAAAAATAATCCAACCACCAGCAATGTTTGTACCAGAAAAGAATTTAAATCTCTGGTGTGATAATATAGGATATTTTTAAAAATATAAACTTCATACCAGAAATAAAGCCTGAATATTCTCTTTCTTTAAAAATATAATTTTTCCTTCTTTGCTCTTCCATGTAAATCATATAATCAACTATTTAAGTTCTAAAGTCTATTTTTAAACCAGCAATTATAACACTACAGCAGGTTTTTTTCCTACTTTGTATCCTGTTCTGTATTGTGAATCAATAACTGCAGAAGTCTTAAAAAAAAAAAAAAAAAAAGATGCCACTAGGTTGCAACAAGATTCTTCAAGATATACTGATTTAAAAAAAGGAAAAAAAAATTCCCCCTTAACCCTTAGCAAACTGAAATCTTAACAAATTATATAGTATCCTGTTTATGAAATTAGAAAATGTATACAAAGCAGTTTTGCAAACTTTAAAGCTCTAATGGAAAACTTTTTTTTTTTCAATCTGTTTCGACTAGAAAGGCTGCTGACTAGGATAGAACGTTAGGAACACAAGGCTCTGTGAAATCCATCCTTTTTTTCCATAACTCCTTAGATTTGGAGGAGGGGATTATAAAGTGCAAAGAAGCTGGGGTATGGTTAAGGTATATTTCACAAAGATTGGTTTATAGTGACATATGACTGTTTTTCTTAAGTGGTATAGAAGTAGCTTTCTGTAGACCAATACTTTTCCCCAGACTGAGCAGTCAGGCCATCTGTCTCCAACTAGGAAGAAGAATTAGAAGTTAGACAGTTTTTTCCTGACTTCTGACTAGTTCCTCTATGCGGAGCTTCATTATTTGAAGTATAATCCATTTTAAAATAGTATTCCAAAGCCCAACACAAATGGTCTGGTGATGTTTTCCTTTCCTTAGTTCAGGAAGACAAAAAAGCCTAATTAGAAACATGGTACAACATACCTGAACCAAATAAACAGCATTATCCACAACTTTTTAGGGTATTTTGTGGAGTATGGGAAGCTAAACAAAGGATTAAAAACTTCGCTAACTCTCCCAGTGCGGGCTTACTTCTTATTTGCGAGAATGTAAAACAGACATAAGAGAAGCTTCTTTCTATTAGTCACCTTGATGAAACTAGATAGGCCTATGAGGACAAACCTAACAACAAAGGGCTGCAGAAACTTGGTCATTTGTACCTAGTCAGGCGTGACTAAAAGAAAGTATCTAAAGGATGAATGAACTGACAAGAAAGAATGGGTCTGCGATGCTACATGAAAAAGGCTTTGCTAACAACATTGAGCAAGTCAGGGGTTCTGGGAGAAGCTGCCATGAGGGGCTGTGGAGCTTCCTTTCCTAGAGTTTCCAAGTGATCTTCCTGTGGCTCTCTGGGAGCAGGCCCAGCTTAGGCACGGGAAATGGGCTAAATGGTCTTATCTTCTCTTTTGGCCCTCTGATGAATTTACCCTTTCCTTTGGAGCCCTCTTTCCCCAAGAGAATATTCAGGCCAATTTTTTTGTTTTTTTCTGCATTAATAAGAATTATAGACTAGCAATTTGAATACCCCTAACTTTCACTGAGTGTCTTAAGTTAGTATAAGATACCTCGAGTAATAAGAATGTAGAATTTAAATACCATTTACAGAAGACAAAAACAAGCCCATGTCACACTTGATAAATTCGAAGTATTAAAATTTGGCAATAATATATAAAAATCTATTTTTGCCAAGGTTTAAGATTAGACTTTAAACCAATTTCAATATCCATGTAATCAAAGGTAAGTTATATTGAATCAACATGCCTTCATGTTTTCCACATACAACAAAGATTTTTTAAACACACATATATTTTTAAATCAATTCACTCCTTTTACAATCATACCTTCAGTCTAACATTTAAAATACAAATCCAAACTGTCAGTGAAAACAGTGGGCCAAGTGACAGTATCAGTTAAACGAAACAATAAAGCAAGAAACGGCCGGCATTAAAACTCAGATAATAAACACAAATGATTCATTAGAAATTTGTTCACACACCTAATGTGTTCAGAAACAAACTCCACCGGAATAGATCCCACTGTGACATTAGGCAACTCGTTTCTTTCTCTTTTTCTTTTCTCATGATGCATGTCTCCACTACTTTTACTGAGTTTTATACAGTGATTAGATATCCTAATAGCAGAGGTTCATATTATATACACAGCCTATTCCAGAACTGACATATGTTCCCAACATTTGTTTTGTGTGTCCCTGAATTATAAAATATTCCAATCTTTTAGGAGCAAAAAGAAAATGAAAGGGGTTAAATCTACTCATACACATTGTCCATTAAATGTTCCTAAGTTAAGACAGTAGGGTAGGAAAATGGAATAGAAGGGCTCAGTAAATTTTCTCCAAACAAATCTATTATATTAGACAGTACTGTCAATGCATTTATTTATTTTAACCAAATTAAAGGGGAAAAAATGAAAGAATTATTCCCAGAATCTGCATCAATTTCTTGGAGAAGCAAAAAATAAACACTAAATACACTATTATTTATTTGTATATTTATTTGAAGAATCTTTGGTAGTATTTGTGTTTCTTCCATATTATAGGACTTTTCAAAAAATGTCAAAATTAACTTACTAATCAGCATATAAAAGATAAATTATGGTACTATTCTTTTGGTGTGCCTATGAAATGTCCTTGAACCTACTTGATTTGCACTATTCATGCACTTAAAACATAGTACCTGTTTAACTTACGTACATACAAAATGAGAGACTAATGCCAGAAAGAAATTAGACAGTAATGAGAATCAATGACAAAACATAACAATGACAACTGTTCTTAAGTAATTTATTTTTAAATTATAAGATTTACAATGTCTTGATTATGCAAAATAGCATAATGGAAATTAAACCAAATCAATAAACCAAAGGAGAAAGAAAACTCAGTTTTCTTGACTATCAGTACTTACACCATCTTTATAAGTATCTGATGCCCCAACCACATCTTATGTAGAAAGTATAATAGCTTCAGGTTTAATTTTCAACTTTTATGAACTGTAATGTAATTTATTTCAAATTCTATACCTAGTGTTTATACTGCAACAGCAGCAAATCTCACATGAGCAATCAAATGTGAAACTGAGGCACAGCTTTTAGCCGCAGACAGAAATTATACACTGCATTCGGTACAGTAGAGTATTATATTAACCAGAGCATAGAGTTTAGTACATTTATTGCAGGCTTGGTATTTCTTTCCCTCTGATCTGAACCAGCTGAGCTTCTGAGCAGACATATTACTGCTGTGGATAGTAAGACTGCTGTGGGGGCTGTGGGAAGGGGTATGAAGGTTGCTGGGGTCCTGGGTATGGAGCCTGTCCAGGGCTCTGGTGATACACTGGTGGATATGGCATATTGTACTGGCCATATGCATAAGGATTATAGCCCATGGGCATGGGCATTTGGCAATACCTAATGGGAGAAGAAAACAAACAAAAAAAGCCAGATTGGTAAATGAAATACTAGAAAATGAAACGTACAATAATTCTAAAACCAAGTTTTTTCAAGAAACCCATTTTTCTCTATTGTGCAGTCTATTAGAGAACAATAGAGGGGGGAAAAAAGAACTGTTTCAAGGTACTTTTTGGAGAAAAGAAAACGAAAGAATATCGAGTGTTGAACACTCTCCAGAAAATAATACTGTTGAAGAAAATAAGATTAAATATTGAACTATTAAAGAAAGAATAAAAATGAAGACCCTTCATTTTAATGTGGCAAAACTAATAGTCTAAATACATTGTGTTTCACAAGACTCAGTGTTCACTGTAATCCCCATAAATTTACTGTTTATGAAGTTCTAATATTTGAAAGACACAATGTTCTTTTAGAGTACATCTTAAGCGGTAGTCAAATGTCTGAATTTTTTAAGATTAAGAAATTACCACAAAGACTAACTTTTAAGAAAGTACATTCCACAATTAAATTTCTGTTCAACATTTTATTAAATGCCAAGATTTCAAAGTATGAGTATGTTAACAAGGCTTTATCAGTCTTGTTACACTAAGCTCATAAAAGGCAACTATCTGCTTATCACCTAAATAAAGAAAACCAAGGAAGCACATACTAAATTCCCTACAGAAAAGCCTTATTTAATATAAACCCAATCTGCAAAAAGTAAAAACATAAATTTTTAAAGCCTGGAAAATGGCTATAAACTACTCAAATAAGTGACTGTAACATTATATTTCTGGATAAGCTGCCAATGTAGCTTATTCATTCATGACACCTCCATTTAGAGAAGGGGTAACCCTGTTTTTTAAAACGTTAAACAGTTAAAACATTAGCCAACTCGTTAGGTAGGATATATGATGTTTCAGCCTTACCCGGGATATCCTGGATAGGTGGGATAAGGTGGTCCCTGGGCCTGTGGAGGGGGGGCTGAGCCAGTGGTTTGTGATGGAGCTGCTGTAGCAGTCCCAGTCCCCACTGGAGTCGGAGCAGTAGCAGGAGGAGCTCTGCTTGCTGGAAGCACAGGAGGTGGAGGTCGGGCTGGGGGCTGGGGCTTGGAAGGCTGTTAAGAAAAAAGTAAGCATTGACTATAAAATGTTTCATGTTTCTCTCAAATTGCTATAATTAAAGTAAATGAAGACATGGGAAACTCTGAATCCAATCAAATGTATTTCTAATTCCCCTTCTTCAATGTTGGCTTATTACTGTAGAAATATATCATAGTTGAGGAATAATTCTCCGATCTGTGGAAACTCCATAGCTACTGCTCTTTTTCTGATGCCTAATATTTTAATCATTTACTGCCTCCACCAACTGTTAGACATTTGAGGTGGAAGGAAGAAGCACAGCTACAGTTTATTACCATAACCTCCGCCTATCTCCACACTCATTATATGAAATTTTTCAAACACCAGAAAACTTAACAGAATAGTATAATAAAAAAATCACACATCTACCAATGAAATTCAATAGCTATTAACATTTTGCCATATCTGCTTCATCTATAGCTATATCCATATATTCACCCATCTATACTTTTGCAGAACCATTTGAAAGCAAGTTGCAAACTTCATGACACCAGCCCTAAAAACTTAAACACTCAAGTCCTAATAAGGATATTCTCCTACATAAATAATCACAATACCATTTTCACCCTAAGAAAATTAACAATTATTCCCCAGGATCATCAAATATTCAGACTCAACTATTTATCACAAAAAAAGTATTAGCCATTTTTATGACCCAAAATCAAATCAAATCAAATCAAGGTTCGTGTACTGCATTTAATTATAAAGAATTTTTCATTTCTTTTAATCTAGAATACACTTCCCCTCCCCTTTTTCTATGTTATTTGCTTTTAGAAAAGACCAACCCAGGTATCTCACATAATGCCCCATGTTCTAGATTTGTCCAATTGTTTCCTAATAGCACAGTTTAACTTCTTATTTTATCATTGTAATTACTGTAAATGGAAAGTTAGTTCTAAAGGCTTGATTAGACTCAGGTTAAACAGTTTTGGGCAAGCATTCGTGAGTGATACTGCGTTCTACATACTGCAAAACATCAGAAGGTTGGTCACCTGATGCATGTGGTAACACTAGAGCCTTCCAATGTAAATTCTGTTTCATCCTTTAGAGTAAGCAAGCTGTCACTAATGTAAAACCTCCATTTTAAAACCGTATCTGCTTACTAACCGGCATGGTTCTTGGCGCTGGAGTTGGAGGAGTTGGCGTTTGTCCTCCTGCTGGAGAGGACTGATATGCAGGTGTAGGAATTGAAGGAGCACTAGGTTCTCTGGCAATGCTTTGTTGCAAATCCCTTATTAAAGACAGAATGTGAGAAATTTACTCAATTAAAAAAAAAAAACATAAAAAGCCAGGTCTTTTCCTTATTTTTCTTTTCTTCATACATGAAATATAGAAAATGGTCCCCAAGCTACAGTATTTTAAAATATACCACATTTCTATTCTTGGCTAGAACTTAAATCTTCCTTCTTCCTATTGTTTAATAGAATAAAGTTATATCTTATTCTATCTCTGAAAACTAGGGGGAAAGGGTGAACTTTTTCAGAGATCATAGTTACACCTAGAGTAAAGAACAGGTCAAAATGGGCAAGCAGTCCTAAAAGACTGCCCACTCTCTAACAGAGATAGCCCCTAGATAAAAAAAAAAAAAACTAACACAACCTATCTAAAAGTTATCAGAAAACTACAACCACTCATCGTCACCTAATTAATATTTTATCATTGTGTAGTATCAGTGTTTATAGATAATAAAAAAAACAGGTGAGAAAGCTAATCTGTTATGCAAACCGTTATGCAAATTTCTAGAAGAAAAATTTCTGAAAGCTGGCTGGTTAGCTCAGCTGGTTAGAGTGCAGCCTTATAACACCAAGGTCATAGGTTCAGATCTACATACCGGCCAGCTGCCAGAACAAAAAAAGATTCAAAAAGAAATATGGTACTGAAATATTTTATGTTAAAAGATAACTCATAATCTGTCACTAAAGTAAATCACAAAATTGCTGAAAGGGCCATTAAAATTTATTATTAAAAATTAGAAAAAAATTTCAAAGTCTCCTCTAACAGTAAACTGTAATCTATCCCCAAATCTCACTAAATAATACCCAAGGTAAAATGTATTCTTTGTAATACACAGTATCAATCAACCTCTCACTGCACTGATTAACATATAGAGAAGTCAATATGACATGTCCCAAAATGTCTGCAACAGTACCTCTGTCGTGTAACAATTAAGAGCACCCCCTCACACCCATCTCCCACCCCACACTTTCACTCTTAAAAAGGGCCCCAGTTGAAAGATAAATTAGTCACTCTGAATATAAAGAAAACAAAAATGTATTCATCAAAAAACAAAAACTACTTCCTAATGTAAGTAAATGACTACAAGATAAACTAGAAGTTTTTAATCAATATTAAAATTCTAAAAGGTCAGATTTTGAAATATCTAAAAAATATAATTATATTATAAAGCCTTAACACAGCACCTTTCTTTTCCTTTTATAAACACCAGGAATGGTTGCAGTAAATAACACATTTACAGGGCAAATGAGAATTTCCTAGCCACTTACTAATGATATAAATCAAACCTGTTAAATCCTAAGACCAATAATGTAAAAAAGCAAAAATATATGTAATAAAATGCCACTGGTATTCCTATGCTCAACAACCATCATTACTAACATTAGTATTTAAATCATTACTGAAAATAAAGCTCAGAGTATATCGTTCATTCTTTTTGCACTCTACATTTTTGATGAAAGATTTCAATAAAAACAAATTAAAAATGGAAGCCAGTAGCTACTAAGTATATTAAAAAGGACATATTCGTCATCAGGGAAATAAAAATTAAAACCATAATGAGGTGGCACTACACATCCATCAGAATAGCTAATGGCAAAAATGTGGAGCAACCAAAACTCTCATATATTGCTAGTAGGAATATAAATCAGTACAACCGGTTACACTGGAAAACTGTTTGGCAATTTCAACAAAAGTTGAACATACATATACCCTATAACCCAGAAATTCCACTGTTAGATATATACCCAACAGTACTGCATATATATATGCTCACCAAAAGCATGTACTATCCAATATAGTAACCACTAGCTACATGTGGCTATTAAACACCTGAAATGTGGCTAGTCTGAATTGAGATGTACTCTAAGTGTAAAATACACACTGTATTTCTACGACTTAGTGTGGGGAAAAAAGTAGAATATCTCACTCATAAGTTTCACATTGATTATATGTTAAAGTGTTAACATTTTGGGTATACTGTGTAAAAGAAAATATATTATTAATATTAATTTCACCTACTTCTTTTAATTTTTTTTTCCTGTGGCTATCAGTAATTTTACATTTTCAATTGCACATGTCACTGTATAATATTTCACCATACAGAATTAGCTTTATTTATTTAACCAGTCTTGGACATTTGATTTGTTTCCAACCTTTTACTGATGCCAGTTAATACTGGAGAGCTGTGTTTTACAACGTTCATACCAGCGCTATTTGTAATAGCCCAAAACTGGAAACTACTCAAATACTCAACAACAGTAGAATAAATGCTTGTAGTATATTCACAGAATGAAATATAAATGTTACGTCATAAAGGTCATGGAAAAATAGAATTAAAAGATAATACGAATCTTTCCATGAACTTTTTGAAGTACGCTCGTATATAGATATGAGAATAAAAAAATCTACAAATGTACACAACTATACAGATGAATTTCACAAATATAATGCTGAGTGAAAGCCAGTCACAAAAAAGTACATAATGTATAATTATATTTACATACAGTGCAAAAACAGGAGAAAGTAACCGGGTAATGACCAGGTAGATGCATGAGTGATGCTTCTGGGGTGCTGAGAATTTTTTATGTATTGATGTAAGTGCTGGTTGCCTTGGTGTACTCAGTTTGTGAAAATTCAACAAGATGTACATTTACATGTACTTTTCTAGTGTACATTATATTCAACGAAAAGGTTTGAAAGAATATAGGCCCTGAGTATTAACATGATTTTCAACAAAATAAACCCTCAGATTTTTAAAAGTTAATATTATTACATGGCTTATTTTTCCATCATTCATTCACCTTTCAATCACTGAGCTGAAAACACTTAAGTTCATGACAGTCTCAGAACTGATTCTGTTCACAGTATAAATACAGAAACATACATGCAAATAATAACAAACCTAATTTTCAAACTGGACATTTAGAATATGAAATATTTGAAAATGAGAATATCCAAATATTTTTCCTAAGAATATCCAAAGCTTCCTTGTACATAAACAAACCAGTTTAAATGCTTTTTATTTTCTCCCTTTTTATACAAAAAGCATATCTACACACTCTTCTTTCTTACTTCTCTTTACCGTAACTATTTATCTTAGAGATCTTTCCATAACAGTAAATTGAAAACATCCCCTTTTTTTAAATAGCTGCATAGTATTTCACTGTACAGATGGAGCTTTGTTTATTTCACCAGCCCTGAATACTTGATTAGTTTCTATTACCGCTATAAGCAATGCAGAAATGAATAAGCTCATAAACATGTCATTCCTAGTACATGCTAATATATCCTCAGAATAGATTCCAAAAAACAGAATAGTTGGATTAAAAAGTATTTGAATTTATAATCCTGACTTTTACAGTTAAATTGCTCTACCCAAGGACTGCACCATTCTATACTCTCACAGCAGTGTATAAGATCTATTTCTCCAATGTGTGACAATGAAGCATGTGATCAAAATTTCAGATTTTTGCCAATCTAAAAAATGTTATTTCAGAGTAACTTTAATTTGCATTTTATATTGAATGAGGGCATTTTTTTGTTTAAGACCGACCCACTTGTGCTTCCCTGTCTACAAAATTTCTGTTCACATCCTTTCCCCAATTTTCTATTGGGTTTCTTTCCTCCTCATTAATTTCTAGGAGTTCTTTCCAAATAAGGCAAATTACCTCTCTGCCTATGAAATAAGTTTCAAATATCGTTTCCCCAGCTTGTCATTATCTTGACTCTGCTTATCATCGTGTGTTTATTATAAAGACACGATGATAAGATAAAGACCTTTTTTTTTAAATGGCTTCTGGGCTTTAAGTCAGAGTTAGAAAGACCCTTTCTATTCCAGCTTTATTTAGAAATTCTCCCCATTCTCTTTTAGACTTTACATTTTATTTCACACAGCTCAAGTCTGATCCATTTGGAATTTATTCCAGTATAAAAATAACTTTTCTTTTCTAAATGGCTAGACAGTTGTCCCCCAACTTCTGATTGGTTTAAAATCCTTTCTACACTAAATTCACGTGTGTATGTGAATCTATTTCTATACTGTATTTGGTCTAATGATGTACCAGTTCCATTGTGTTTTAATTAGAAACAGCATTACATATCTTAATATCTGATAGAACTAGTATCCCCCCTCACTGTTCTTTTTATTCAGTTTTCCTGGCTAATCTTGTTTATTTTTTTACTTGAACTTTAGGATCAACTTGTCTAGTTCCAAATGAAAATGTGTCGATTTTAAATCAGAACTATGTTTAATGCATATTTAGAATTGACATCTTTATGAAGTTAAGCCATCCTATCCAAGAACATATGTCTTTCAATTTGCTCAAGTCTTTTTCCGTGTCCTTGAAATAATGTTTTCTCCATATAGTTCTCATATATGAAAAACCTATTCTTACATGTTTCGTCTTTTTTGCTGCTATTGTAAGTGGATCTTTTCCTCCATTATATCTTCAATAGGTTTATTTATATGAAAGCTACTGATTTCTAAAAATTATTTTTATGACCAACAATTTCAATAATAATTACTTTATTATTTGCAGAGTTTGGGGGTTGATTCTCTTAGGTTTTCAAGTTGTACAATCATAAAGTCTGTAAACAGTGATAGTTTTACCTCCTCCTTTCATTTTTTTTTTTTTTTTGTCTTTTTGTGACCGGCCACACCGCACTCAGCCAGTGAGCACACCGGCCATCCTTATATAGGATCCGAACCCACAGCGGGAGCACTGCCGCGCTCCCAGCACCGCACTCTCCTGAGTGTGCTGTGGGGTCGGCCCTAATTTTTTTATTTCTAATTTCTTTCTCCTGTCTAATTGTCCTGGATGGTACTACTAGTATAACATTAAATAATAATGTTGACAGTGGGCATCTGTAGTCTCTTCTTGACTCTAGGAGGAATGCTTACAGTGTTTCTCCATTAACCATGACGCTGAGTTTTGGGCATATATATATATATATATATATATATATATATATATATCCCCATCCCCCACTAAGGAAGCATCTATCTACTTCCACTTTATTGAGTATGTTAAGGTTAATTCTAGGTGTCAACTTGATTAGGCTAAGGAATGCCAAGAAACCTGGTAAAGCTATCTTTTTAGGTGTGTCCATGAGGGTACTTCCAGCAGAGATTGGTACACGAGTATGAGTGGACTAGGTGGGAAAGACCACGCCCTCAATGTGGGCAGGAACCATCCAATCCGCTGGGGGCCCGGAGAGAACAAAAAAACAGAGAAAAAAGGTGAAGCGCTCTCTCTATCCTCTGGAGCTGGGATATACTCTTCTCTCCTGTCTGTGGACATCAGAGCTCGAGACTCTTCAGCTTTGGGGTTCTACGACTTACACTAAGGACACCATTGGCTTCCCTGGTTTTAAGTCTTTTGGAATTGGACTGAGTCATGCTACCAGCATCCAGTTTGCAGACAGCCCATTGTGGGACTTTTCTTCATAATCACACAAGCTAATTCCCCTAATAAATCCCCTCTCATGTACTTATAACATACCCTATTGATTCTGTCTTTCTGGAGAATCCTGACTAATACAGAGTACCAGAACAGTTATTTTCTCAAAAGCTTTTGCCTCACCTATAAAGAGAAATTTGTGATCTTTTTCTCCTCAGATATAAAAATACTGAACCAATCATTGCATTACTGGCATAACCACTCCCTCTCCTTGGTCAAGATTCTTTTTTAACATACTGGTGAATATTACTGGCAAGGCCTTTCTCATCCATATTCATAACTAAGACTGGTCTGAAGACTGTGTTTTGTTTTAATCTTTGTCAGATTTTATCATTAAGACTAATTTGGAGGGTTTTGTTGTTTTTTTAAAGCTCTGGCATCATTTAAAAACATTCTAATTATTTGTTTTTTAAAAAACCCCCCCTAAGAAAGAGGGATAGAGGTGGCTCTTTGATAACTTCTCCCACTTTCTCTATGAAAAATTGTTTAAACGTGAACAGAGAGGTAAATAAAGGTTTGCTCAGCTGAAGGGATCATTTGTGATGGTTATATTCTTCTCTTCTACCTCTTTCCTGAATTCTGACACCTCACATTTTATCATTTCCTGTTTTCTTACCATCTTCCTTGATTTCTGTTCAAGGTGTTCCTTAGAGTACTTCCTTAGCTTTTTTTTTTCTTTGTTGTTGTTGCTGTTTTAATTCCTGGTGAAATGTTTGCTTGGAATTTTCATCAGCTCTGTGACAATATTATTTTGGTAATTGTTGTTTATCTATTAAGTTTTGTTAAATTTTGTTTTGTTAAATTTTGTTTTTTTCACCTTTATAAATACACTATCTTTGTATCAATACTGTGTCAGTTATTATTTCTCAGCATGAGGACTCAGTAATGAGTCCTATGTTACTGGCCAAGCTTTCTCAATAGGCTCCATCAGAAAATGATTTTGCTGATATTATCTGAGCTATTCATCCTGTCTTCTCCATGTTCTATACCTCTAGTTTTATGTAAGGAACCTATGAGCCTCTATAAGTAAACTGCTTATACTTAGTGGCACTTCCTGAGATCTGCCACCCTGAACTGTTTTGTTACCTTTTACACGACCTCACTGTACTTCCTATGTCTAAAATTTCTGCTCCTTTTCATCCTTTCATTCCCAGATCATAGAGCTATTTGCTTGTTGCTTTGTAAAATACCCAGGAGAAAAGGAGGAAAATTGTTGTCTCACACTACTGAGTTCACTGCAAAATTCTCTACATGATTTTTTAAAAGAAAATACTTTAGTTATAGCCTAAAACAAATTTTCTTGAAGAGTTGCACAAAACAAACTTACTTTAAGAGTTCATCTCTTTCTGTCTTCCGTGCAAACACTATATCACTGCATTTGTTCTGGAACCTGACCAGAATTTCAGTCAGCTCATTGTAAAACTATAAGCAAAGAACAAATACAAATAATAAACAAGAGCAATTTTTTAACCTAGGAAGTAATACAATCTAAAGCTAATTTGTCGATAATGGTTGAAGCTGAAGAACTAAAATGCTCTGCATTGGACACATTCACACCACTTATTAAACCCAACAGATTAATATTGAATATGACCTAAAATTCCTTTAAAATTTTAAAATAATAAAATCATTTTTACAGAACACAAGTCACCAAAACTTAAATGGAAACAAGAAGTTAAAAGTTTCATGATTATGAATGTGTTCCCAATTCCTGGAGAAAAATCAATTACTTAATAATGATACTAAACCTATTTAAGTGGAAGGATTAGATTTGCAAATTCACTATATAAATGCAGGCATCATTTCAGAAACCCTTAAATGAATTTCCAAAGGCTCTCTGGAGACTTTTCTCAGCTTAACTATTTGAACAAAGCATTTTAAACCAAATGTCTATTTGGAAGGCTTTGCAGTATTTTTTACTCTCTCTTCAGAGGGTTTTATGTTATACCTATTGTAATTACATCAAGTAACTTTTATTCCATGGTCATTATGAAGTTAAGTACCAATATGAATTGTGCATCTGAATAACTTAAAAATCATTTATTCCCTCAATAGCAAAGTAATTGGTAAAAACAAATAAAAGCATTTCCCTAAACTTTTTAAAGGACAAAACAAAAAAATACCTAAGACATATTTAATAAGCCCTCTGTACTGAGGCAGGTCATAAATCTATCCTCGCCAAACCACCAGCACAGAATATAAAAGCAGTGATCCCCCTTTCCCACCACAGATCAGCTTTGACTACTGATCCCTCATAGGTCACTCAAATGGGTCAACTTTCCACCCCTTTTAAAAAAGTGTCATTGGCTTGACATCTCTGTTCTAATTCCTGCTACCTGGAATAACGTTTATACCCTTTTCCTGCCAATTGAAATACACAATTCATCCTTTAAAGTTCCCATAAAATTTTTGCCACCTTCATTAAGCTTTTTCCCTCTCACAACAAATCTCACAGAGGAAAAAGGCATTAAAGCTAACAAATTTGAGGCAAAGAATAATTTGGTCCAACTAGAAACCCTAATTAACATCCCAAAGTATACTTTCATATCTATACTTGTTAGCTATTGTTTCTTTTGTATGTAGTTCATACCTTTGTGCCCTCTTTCAAATTAGCTACAAGTTCAACAAAGTTGTCATATGCAGTAGCTAAATTCTTCAAAACTTCTTCTCTTAAATTAGCTTCATTGTTAGACTGTTTCATTTTCGAAAATTCCTGGTGTGAGACCTTGTTAAAAGAAAGATTTATGTATTTACATTTACGTATAAAATATAGTTCATAACATTTTTATTAATTAATATCTTTTCCAACTATGAAAATCATATATGATTACATATATATGCAGAATTACTAGAAATACCTAATATTTCTTTTGAGTTAACACAGTGCTTTAAATTTTTCCTTAAGTAAAAATAACACAAATCCAATGATGTCAAAACATAATCAACAATGACTACAGATTGCTATTAAAATATAACACTTGCAAAAAATATAATCAAGATGAAAACTCTTACTTTTTAGAGTACTTTATGTTGCATATAGATATATTCAGCAGTAGAAATACACAATGTTTTATTCTGCACATCAACTACTAAAAGAGCAAAATCTCAAGTCTTGTTATTTCAAACTATCTATTTGTAAAAAAAAAAAAAAATACTGACTTCGCATAGCTAAGCATATTTAGTTTGCATTATTTCCAAAAAATGACTAAAGTCTATATGTATTAACCATATAACTAAAAGTATCAATAATTCCAAATAATTTTGGTTCTCCTCCTCCATTTGGCAAAAAAAGCCAAAGTTTTTAAAACTTGGGACAATCCAAAATATCTGAAGCATCAAGCACTTCTACATGATAGGCAACATTTTAGCCACATAAGTGTGGCTTTGTTTCTAGATTTTTCAAAACCAATGTGCCAAGTTACATTTTATAAAATATAGATGTATCATGTACCACTCTTAACTATATAGATTCTCCAGTTCATTTCCTAAATGGACATAGGTTTAGTCCAAGCATATCCTTTCAGTAATTTTTTAAATATATACCTTATTAAATATATAAATGTCACCTGAATATTTTTAAGAAGTCCATCCTGTTTCTTTAGAGATTCTTGGACATTAGTTGTAAGAGCTCCATAGAGTCGATCCAATTCAGTAACAGAAAGAGTTTCTTCATTTATCACACCATCTTGAGCCAGAGCTATCAAAAACTTGCTTGTCATGTCAAAATTCACTGACTTCAGGTCATTCTCCAGACCTTCTCTTTCCTTCTTTACTTCATCAAGATTTGCCAATAAGGATTTTAAAACATTTACAACCTAAACAACAAAAAAGATATCTTAGTTTAATCGCCCCCCAACCCCCCTCCAAAAAAAAAAAGCCAATTTCAGAAGGAAATAATATATGAGGGGCAGAGAGAGATGACTTCTCAGAGAACCAAGAATAAATTCTACATCAGGTGTATTTATAGACATTGTACCTTTAGTTGACTTAGATTATAACAGCAGCATTAATAAGAATAGGAACAGTTACAATTTACTGAATATTTACTATGTGCCAGATACTGTGCTAAACACTTCACAAATATAATTTAATGTATTCTTTACAATACCCCCTAGGGTATATATACTTATTACCGCTATCCCAAAGATGGAAAATTGAGTCTCAGAAAAATTAAGTAACATGGTTACATAGCTACTAAGAGACAAAAGTGAAACTTGAGATCTATGTCTAACTCCAATCTCGTAATCACTCTACATTAGTCTACTTCCCTGTCATGGCTCTGAAGTGAGGGAAAGTACGACTTTGCCAAGTAAACAGATTATATTCCATTTTGCCTAGAGAGATTGAGAGAGAGAGATAGAGAAAGACATGAAGATAGAAATAGAGACAGAGATTGATATGGAGAGAGCATGCTAGATGGAGAAAGAAATAGAAGGCTATACACCACAGGTTTATTTTATATGCTGGGAGAGGAAGAGGGAAAGAAGGTGTACATCTCTTTATATCATTGAGAGTTTTACCTCTTATATGCAGTCCAGGCAGTCTCTGAATTACAGCTACATAATTCATAAACATTCCTTTATATTAAGTGTTCAAGTGCCGTCTAATGCCACTTCAAGTTCCCCTTTCATTCACATCTCTTCACACTCTGCTAGGACCACCAGGGAGAACACCCACCCCAACCCCCCTGTTCTGCTTGCCCTGATGATGCTCACAGAAAGAAAACTGGGGGAAAGACAAAGGAAGAATGGGACATCCATGAACTCCATCTCCACCCATCTTTCTTATTACCAACAGCAATTCCAACTCCACTAGATCTCCCCACCAATGGCTTGTTTCTAAGAATTCCTGTCCAACTCTTCTTTCCACAGTCCTACTTAATTCCTTGACTGGAATGTCCAGAATAACATTCCTTTGTGACCAAAAAGACCTGAGGAAAAGTATAAGGCTACTAAATTTAGATGAACCTCCTTTCTGGCCTCTGTTTACCACATATATCTCCTAAGTGTCTTAATCTTAACACTCAGAATCTATTTTTAAAAAAAGAAAGGAAAATGAGGATGGGGGCAGTAAAAAGAAATATGATTCCTAGAGGTCCAAGAAGCATCAAACCATAGCAACTCTAAAAGAGCAGAAAGAATCAAATCTAGATGGATACGACAGTCTGTTTAAGGGACCTAGTGGAACCTGGTATTAGATGACATGGATAAAAATCTTGCTTCCAAGTGACTTCCAGGATATATTGTTAAAAGAAAAAAAAAGAAGGTGCAAAAGCATATATACAGTATACTGCACTTTGAGTAAGAGAGAAATCAGAAAATAAAGATAAACACATATATAATATGTGTATATATGTATGTGTATGTATCTTTTGCAAAAGGAAAGGCAGTAGGGACAAATCAGAAATTAATGAATACAGTTACTTATAGAAAGTACAAGTATATGGGAATGAGGTAGAAAGAATGAGATTTCTCTGCATGCACCTTTTGAATCATGAACATTTTTTTCCACATTCAAAAAACAAAATTAAATCAAAACTTGAATACGAAACAAATGAACCTAATTGTCTATCAAAGTAAAATGTAATTACATAGAAAAAAATATTTTAACTCTAACTATATTCCCCTAGTGGGCATAACAGACTTAGTTACTGTGTAAACAAGGGCAGTTTACTACCTAGAAAACTCAATTTTCTCATCTGCAAAAAGAGAATAATACAGGCACACTGTGCCAGCACCTCAGGGCCTGCTTGGGGACCTGCGGGATGGAGCCAGTGACAGGCACCCCCCACCAACCAGGCACACCGCCAGTTCCAAGGAGTATGCCAAAAACATCACCTCCATGTAGGCAGCACACCACAGCCACCACAATAACCAAGGCCACCATGAAAGTGGCTAGACGCCACAACCACCATGCAGATGGTCCACCAGCCACTGGAGTACATTGACACAAGAAGAGTTACCAGCAGAGATAAAGAAAAGAAGAGGATGTCTATCCCCACAATGCCCATTCCAGAGTGAAAGAAGACGCATCTGCTCTATGATAATATTGGGGGAAATGATCACATCTCTCAGCACTGGACAGATCTTCTAGGCAAAAAATCAACAGAGTAACCATTATTCTTTCAGAAGGAGAGAAAAAATCTAGAGTAATGAGAGGAGGGAGGGGGAGGGGAATGGGGTGCGATTGGACAAGGGGCATAAAGAATAAGTATGATTTGTAACAATATATATGCTAGTAATATTGATTTGCTCAACATATCTCAATGTTGAACCCCAAAAAAATGTGTAATCAATTTTGATTCAATATAAATTTTAAAAATAAAAAAATACAGATCAAGTATTTCCAATGAAAATTTAGCATCCAAATTGTGATGTGTTTTAAGTGTAAAATACACATCAGATGTGTATTTTAAGAAGACCTTAGTACAAAAAAAAATGAAAAATATCTCAATAATAATTGTATGTCTTAATCTGATAATGTTGATTACATGTTTAAATAATATTCTGGCTACATTGGTTTAAATAAATTATATAATTAAAATTAATTTCACCTGTTTAAAAAAAGACAATAATAATAGTGACTATTTCAGGACTGTTGTGAAGACTGAGATAATCAATATAAAGTGTAAAACAATTTCTAACACAGGGTAAGTGTTCAATCATATTAGCTATTAATACCACCAGGTAGTTAGGTTTTAAGGTTTAACTCTATATTTTGTTTAGATTATGGACTAAAGAGGCTTAGGCATCTAAGCATTCAGATAAGGATAGAAGAACAAGGAGAAATACATTAAGAACTAAAGTATCCTTTATTTTTCTGAATTATATCTCTGCAATTATGTGACACATTTTGTATCGGGGGGATACAACAGGATATACTCATATAAATAAAAAGCACTGTGACAATTACCAATTGTACCAAATATACCTGTTGGTATATTTAAACTGATAATGGAACCACAACCATGACTTTCACTCAGGACTTTACCATATGTGAAGGTTGTTTGGCTATTAGAAAATCATGAAATGTAATTTTTATCTCTCTATAAGTTATGTCCAATAAAAGCTAGAAAGAATGGGGAGAAATAGGAACCGGCAGAAGGGTTAACAAAAACAGTCTGGTAAACAAAGCTGAGAGTCTGGACTGACATAACACTACTACCTTGAAACAGATTTAATACTTCTTACATAGTATAAAAACTAAGACCCTCTCATCAAATAACTGACCAAACTTGTGGTGGTAACACCCCAGGCTTGCTAATAAGTGATATAAGAAGACAGACATGGTTCACGTGGATACAACTTGCTCTTCAGTGAGAAACTAACTACACACAGGGCAGCAGAGAAATGTGGGAAAAGAACCCCATTAGGATTTAAAAACTATGAATTCGAATACCATCTCTATTAATGAAAACAAGCTAACCTCCTGATTTTTATGGTACACAGCTTTCTAACCAAAGTGATAAGGACCAGTTACTTACTAAGTCCTGTGCTACTCCAAAAATGCTATGATTTTAAGTCTTGAAATAAAAAATGCCATTTTAAACAACCAATTTATGAATGAACTTTTAGACTACCACACAAAGACAGAGATTGCTTGTATTACAAACATCCTCTTTTTATTATTTAAACCATACACACTAGTTTAACCATATTTCAGATTGTATGATTCTGGTCCTATTATAACAGTGAATGAAGTAGAAAATAAATTAAGCTGCTTCCAATATGAATGACCAGATAGTTAAGAAAAGAAAACCACTGCCTAAATTTTCTTAAACTCAAATTTGAGGCTTAACATGTTATCAAGTCAAAGTATATAAATAATTAGAATTCTGTGGTATTTAGTTCTATGTTTTATAAACAGCTCCAATTAACTTTAAACTGCAATTAATTACATCCCTTTATTAAGTTAGGCTGCCAGTGGCTATCATTTCATCAACAAATTTTTTTAAATCTTTATGTGTTGGGTACCATGGATACAACTATTAACAAAAACAGTCCTTTTCTTCATTTGGGGAATGTGAGGGAGGGGGAGGATTAAACAAATACATAAAAATAGAGTAATATGGTAGACAATGACAAAGATGGGGAAGGGGTGACAACAGAGACTAATGAAAAAGTAATAGTCACCACGGAAAGGGAAGAAAGACCCAACAGAAGGAAAAGCAAATGTAAAAGTCAGGAAGTACAGCCAGCTTGGCAGGTTCAAAGGAAAGAAAGAAAAGGCCACTCTGGCTGAAGCATAGTAAACAAAAAACAAAACGGAGGGAAATGAGGTCAAAGAGAACAGAAGAAATGAGATACCTGGGTTGTCATACTTTGTCTTTGAGAACGGGCTAGCAAACTTTTTCGGTAATGGATCAGACACAAAGTATTTTCAGCCTAGTAGGTCATAGTCTCTGATGCAACTATTCATCTCTGCCTTTGTAGCGTGAAAGCAGCCACAGACAATATGTATATGAACGACCATGACTACGTTCCAACAAAAATTTATTTATGGACACTGAAATTTGAATTTCATATAACATCCACATGTTATGAAACATTATTTTGACATTTTTTTTAACCATTAAAAAATGTAAAACCCATTCTTAGCTTGCAGGCCACACAAAAACAAGGGGTGGGTTGAATCTGGCTCACAGGCTATAGTTTGGGGTCACCCAGTTTTAGATTATAAAACTCTGTGTAGCATTTACCAACACCAAATACAGTTAGGGACATAAGAAATGCTCTCAATGAAATTTTCAACTTTATTTTTCAGACTTTCCCATTTTATTTTCAAAAACGACAAACATGAGAATATCTCTACAGCAACAGAAAAGCAGGAATCTGATGCATTTACCCTACACTAAAGCAAACCTAGAGGCATTTTTTATCTCTCTATATTAGAGCCCACAGTGCTCAGCACAGTTCCTAGCATATAGCAGGCCTGTAACAAATGCTCAGTGAACAAATGAATGAACAGATTCCAGTTATTCTCAACACTTGTCTGTAGACTTTCTGTCATGAGTAATCAAGAGTGAAAGCTGCGCTTGCAGATCCTCCACTAGTCTATAAGGTGTCTTTGTGTAAATCAGAAAAAGGCACCCCATCTGGAAGGGCACACAGCTTTAGACAGTACTCTTTATGCACTACCTCTTTGGAGATGAAGGGTTTTTTTTCCCAAGGGCACCCCTCCATTACCCCGATGCTACACTGTGAGTATAAGTGGACATCTCCTTTGTGCAAAAAAAAAAAAAAAAATGCCCCTTCCTCTAGTCAGACTCAACCCTACAGTAAGGCCAAGGCTTGGCTAGCCAACCATAGACTAGATTTCAGACCTCAGTTGATCAGAGGCACACATTCACAAGCAGTGTGCAAACTTTTTCAGAATATCTCAATATCTAAAACCAGATACCCAGATACACTGAAGATAAATAACTAGGTAGTAGGCTTTTTCACAATAAAAGAACAACAACAACAAAAAAAAAAACAGCCCTACCATTAGGCTTGGACCTCTTAATAAAATGTACATTGATCACTTTAATAATCAGCAATCACATGACTTTGGCTAAAATGTGTCATCAATTACTATGACAACCATCTGAAATAGCTTTGATAAACATATGACATTTGCTTTATAGGTAAAGGCACATGATGAATGAATATATAGAATACTGAAAATTTTTTGGTTACCTCCATAAAGAAAATCTAGCCTCAGTAAAATAACTTCATAATGACTCTAAAAGTATTTTCCCCTGGGTAAAAATACTGCTAAAGATTAACAAAAGCATCTATTACAATTGAATAAAATATTAACAAAGTGTATACTAATTCTGATTTTGTTTAGCACAATCCATTTTTGCTTTCCTATTGAAAAGAGGAGAGAATCTAAGGACAACAGCCATGTAAGTTCTGAATCACGTATAAAAACACCAAAAAGTGTCTCTGAAAGTAGAGGCTAAAAAAAAAAGAAGACACCAAAAAGAACAAAGAGGGGATACTAAACAGAGATCTTTTTCTAAAACAAAAAAGGTACTAGAAGTTGTTGCTGTTCCATGGGTCTGCAGCCCTTCTTTGGGTTCTTTGTTCTCCATGAACTAATCTTCTAACTACTTCCCTTTTCTATCCCATATCCTCCAAGCATCTAACTCCTTGTCCCATCATGTTCAGCCCCTTTAGATTCAGGTTCTGTGCACATTCAACTATGCAGCACCTATGGCTGGTTTCCACTGAACCTCTGGTAGCTTCTCTGGATAAAACCACTAACTCAACCCTTATCAGATCCTGTATATGTTCCATTTTTCTGCTTATCCGCTCTGTTCTCATAAATGCCAATTCTTAAAAAGCCTCCTAAGAGATCTAAATTGCTGAAATTTAAGTACTTCATCTAAATCCTCATAGCATACTTTCTAAATTTTTCTTGTGACACTTTCTACTCTGTATTATAGTTATCCTTGAACATGACTAATCTTCCACACTGGACCATAAATTGAGGGTAAAAGCTGTGTATGATTCACTTGTTAATTTTTCAAAGTACCTAGGCACAGTGCCTTACACAGAGCAGATATCCAGTAAGTTTTGATTGACTAAATATACAAAACACTTCTACAGGAAGACAATAAGGAACAACAGTGATAATTTTCAAAACCTATGATCCCAGGAAATTCACCTTTTTCAAGAAGTTTTCAGCAGTATTTCTTGCCCTTTAGCTTATTTTCCTGTGTACTTTGGGGTCTGTCTTATCCTACCACATCACTCTACCTCACAGTGATTGACCATTAAGTTATACTTGCACTTCCTCTTCTTTTAGGACTTTCTATATCAGATGCCCTACTATTAATTTCCTCCTTCCTGTCACCATTAGAAATACCTTAATGATGTTATCCATTTACTAACATGCACACCTTGTCAATTTTCCCTTCAGAAATCATCACAGTGGAATATGGCAGAAGGCAGTATAGAATGATGCAAGAAACAAATATGTGGTCTGAAAAGTATTTGGCCAAACCCAGTCCTTTCACTTCAGTAAAGTTTCTATACTTCAGGCCTCTTCCTTTTATAAAACCTGAATTAAATACTGTGAATATATGAAGTATCTAGAAGTTAGTACCCAGCTCACAGAAGGCATTCAATAAATGGAAATTATCATCACAGGACAGAAATATTAGTATAACTACCAATTACACTTTACATATACATTTTAAATATAACAGCCCCAATTTACTGCTGCATTCTTTAAGAGACACCAGTAAGAAATTGGCAGCTCACCATATATAATAGCTTGAACATAGTTTTCATAAGCATATGACCACCCATATCAAAATGCACCTTCTCACCTCGCTGCCCTGCAGGGTCTTTGCTGGGTTAGCAGAAGGGATGGCAGCATTCAGCTCAGGCTCTGGCTTACACAGAAGTGCAATAGTGTCACGATGAGACTGATAACGTTCTTTTACTTGTCCATCTGCTTGCACAGCTTTATCTAAAACTGTTCTGAAGTTGGTTCCCTCTGGAGAAAAACAAAGTTTACAGACCATAGCAGTGATTCTAAGTGTTTACAGGATGGTTATACTTTTAGTTCGGGTCCCCAACTTTACTTATCTTCCCCTTCTACAGGTCCCAATTCACTAGATAATAAAAACTCATCTCCTATCAGTCTTCGCATTTTGTTTTTGGAAAAATGACGAAATCATTTATTAAATCAAAAGCACATCTATAAAAATATATTTGGAGGTTACTGTCTGCCAAATAAAAGCTAACTGAAATTAGTCTAATCTTTTCTTTCAACTCATGAATATAGAAAGAAATCATTCACTCCAAAAATTCATCCAACTTATTTAAAAGTACTCCTCTCTCAAAGGATCAACTAGACTTAAAAGAACAGCAGATATATTTTTAGAAAAATCTCAATAGTATACATTCTTTTTACAGAGATAAATAAAACAAGTCTCCAGCAAAAAAGGAAGATATCGTTTATCTTAACAATCACAAAATCTTAATAATAAAAGTCTTAAAAAGCATAAATTTGGCTTCAAAGTAACTGTTAAAGCTCATTTTTTACCATCCAGGATTCACTACTAAGTGAGAAGAAATTTCAAAACCATAAATATAGTAAAATCTCAGTTATCTTTTTAAACTATGCACACAGCTTGGAAGAGAAAATGAGAGAGAAAAGATCTTTTTTTTTTTTTTAACTTTTTTTTTTTTTTTTTTGTCGTTTTTTCGTGACCGGCACTCAGCCAGTGAGTGCACTGGTCAGTCCTATATAGGATCCGAACCCGCGGCGGGAGCGTCGCCGCGCTCCCAGCGCAGCACTCTACCAAGTGCGCCACGGGCTCGGCCCGAGAAAAGATCATCTTAATTTTCACTTTATACCCTTCTTAAGGATCTAGACTTCTTACAATGAATGTAGATTACTTTTGTTACTTTAATTTTTATACTAAACTGAGGAAAAACACCTGGGTTTTCATAGTATATAGTTTCAGTAAAAATGAGCTTACAACTGAGCCTAATTAAATCAAGCAAAAATGAGGATACAAATTGACAATTTATTCAAGTAAAGTTCATTTATACACATTTTTACCTGCTCTTAAAGGCTTATAGAGTTCATTGGATGGTGTCCTTTGCCAGCGTTCCTTGAATTTTGCTCTTAAATCATTGTCAGTTGCTTCTTCTTCATCCAACAATCTTAATGACTTAAAAAGGAGGCAATACAACATTAAGGTATCATTTCTGACGTAAAGCATTTAAAAAATGATCACATTCAATATAGGTGAGAATTTAGTGAGATGGGAATACTCCTACACTACTGTTAGAATATAAATTGGTACAACATTTTTTGTTGCAGAAATCTTAAGTTATAATGAACAAAAAGTCTTATAAAGTTTAAGGTTGAGTTAACCATTGCTTTTCTCAGTATAATAAAAAAGAATAAGAGATTATTTACAAGAGATTATTTACAACCATATACCCAGACTACTTTAAAGACAGTTTTAAGATTAAAATAAACACAAGCTATAAGCAAAACTTTTCAAACTCAGAAGGCATAAACAAAACAAAGGGAAAAATTGATTAACTACATGAAAATAAAAGATTTAGACTTCCATCCTAGTACAACAAACTAAAAATTATGTTTCGCATATAAAAAATGCCTTTTTAATGCACAGCCGAGAAGACAGGATAGTAAGGGGCCAGAAACACAAGAATAAGTGCTAATCTATCAGTGGACACAAGTGCTGAGCCAATAATATCTGACAATCCTTAATAGTTTAGCACAAAGAGTAGTAAACCTTTCTGTCAAACACCAGCGAGTAAATATTTTAGACATTGTGGGCCACATACAGTCTCTGTCACATACTCTTCTTCTTTCTTTAAAACCCTCTAAAAATGGCAAAACTCATCCTTAACTAGTGAACCATACAAAAACAGGCCACCAGCCTGAAGCAGCCCAACATCCACTGTTCACCAGCTATGTAGTTCGCCAATGGCTTAAAGTGAGAATTTAACACACGAGGAGAAATGACATGTATAAGGGATTTTCAAAAAGTTCATGGAAGGATCCATATTATCTTTTAATCCAATTTTTCATGAATTTTTTGAAGTGCCCACATATCTGTGGCCAAAAGAGTGGCAAGTCAGTTCTAACGCACTCTCCCTCCTCAAACTGGGATACTTCCAAATGGGTGACTTTCAGATGAATTTTTTAAAAGGAAAACTGCCCTACAAAAGGAAAAGGAAACTTTCCTGCCTAAACCTTGGCTGTAAATAATAAAGAAGTACCTAATCAAAAGTCTGAACTTGGGACTAGAAATCACACTATCTATGTAACACAAAGTCCTAAAATGAACTTCTGATTAAAAGATTAACCACAGAAAAAAAAAGAAGAAAAAAACAACTCAAGTTTAAAGACGTGTCAAATATATAATGCCTTTTTATGGCAGAAGTAAAACGCAAATCCTTTAAATAGCAATTCACTTTGAACACAGACCTCAAAGAATTCCCACAAATAAATTTCCAGGAAATGTGAATTCACAATAAAAAATCATTGGACACTAAATGTAATACAGAATTCTGTATTGGATCTTGAAACAAAAGAAGGACATTGATGGAAAAACTAGTAAAATCTCAGTAATAATATTGTACCAATTTTAACTGACTCAGAAGTCTTAATATTGTTAAAACTGGCAATACTTCCCAAACTAATCTAAAGATTCAACACAATCCTTATCAAATGTCTAACTGCCTTTTTTGCAGAAATGGACAAGCTGATCCTAAAATTATATGAAATTACAAGGGACCCCAAATAGACTAAACTGTGGAGGATACTGATATTAATAAAACACATGTATTTTCACAGGTCCTTAGCATTAACATAGTAGGACCAAAGTCCTCAGATCAGGCTGCAGTGAAGTAGGACCACAGTCCTTAGTTTTAGCAGGACCAAACTCCAGTAGTTTAGGCCACAACCCAACTCTTCAGAAACACACATAAAAATACTAAGATTGGGAAAAACCAGAAAACTTTCACAGAACTAAAGTCTTTGATGTAGATAAGAAAATTAAAACACAGCAAGTGATTGCTCTGAAGGGAAGCTGCCCTTGATGCAGCTAAAACTAAATGATGGGAAAGTATGCGAGCTAAAAGCTTCAAGGTTACTCTGCTAGTTAACAGTTGGAGGACTTCCACATTTTACCTTCAGCTGTTTCTTTAAGTCTCTTGGGGAACTAAGTGCTGCCATAGTGATTATCTCATTGTTTGTTTTGTATGTCACATAGCTTAGTTTAATGACTCCTTTTGATGGTAAATTGCTTGAACTATTTTTAAGTTACACTCATTTTAATGAAAATTGTCATGCAGCCAGTTTGTTTATGTTTTCGCTATGACTGATTAACCACCTGTGTTTTTTCTGTAACTTTCTTGCCTTCACAATAAAAACAGAGAGAAAACATGACTCGGTGCTGTGCCTGGGACCCTCCTCTCTTGGAGTTCTACTTGGGTGCAATCTCCTTCAGCCCTCTCAGTGCTCTGGAGAAATGGGCTCTGAGTAATCCTTTGCATCTCTGTCACCCTGAGAGAGGTGACGACACTAAACAATCTTGAAAAAGAAAAGCAAAGCTGTAGGACTTATATTCCCATGTTTCAAAACTTACTCTAAAGCTACAGTAATACAAACAATGTGGTGATGGCATAAGCTTAGACATACAGATCAAGCGACTTTTCACAACGGTGCCGAGACGAATCTCTTCAACAAATGATGTTGGAACAACTGAATAATTACATGGACCCTTACCTCACGCCATATACAAGATTTAATTCAAAACAAATCAAACACCTGAACATAAAAGCTAAAACTATAAAGCTTTTAAAAAATATATAAGGATAAGTCTTCATGACCATGGATTTTTAACAGTGGAAGCATAAATATGACACCAAAAGTACAAGCAATAAATGGAAAAGGAGATCAACTGTACTTCATCAAAACTTAAAACTTTTCTGCATCAAAGGATACTACCAAGAGAATAAAAAGACAAAAATCAGAATGTGAGGAAATATTTGTAAATCATATATCTGATAAATTCTAATACACAAAATACACAAAGAACTCTTGCAATTTAATAAAAATATTAACAACCCAATTTCTAAATGGGCCAATGACTTTACAGACATTTCTTCAAAGAAAATATGCACACAACAAATAAGCACATGAAAGCAAATTCAACATCATTAATCATTAGGAAAATGCAAAGCAAAAAAAAAAAAAAAACCATGATGAGACACCAATTCAAACACAGTAAGATCCCTATTTTTTTTTTTAATTAATAAAAAAAATAAGGGATGGCAAGGATGTGGACAAACTGGAACCCTCATACACTGTTGGTAGAAATGTAAAATGGAATAGCTGCTCTGGAAAACAGCTTGGCATTTCCTCAAAAATTTAAACTTAATCTTACCATATGACCCAGCAACTCTGCTCCACACACACACACACACACACACACACACGCGCGCACACACACACGCACACACACACACACACGAGAACTGAAAATAGGTATTCAAACAAAAACTTATACACAGATAGCAGTATTATCTAGAATAGCCAAAAAGTAGAAACAATACAAATATCCATCAAATGAAAAATAAACAAAATATGGTATATATCCACACAATAGAATAATATTTAGGCATTAAAAAAATGAAGTATACATACATACCATAATATGGACAAACCTTGAAAACATTATACAAAGTTAAAAAAGCCAACTCAAAAGATTACATATTCTATGATTCCATTTATATGAAATGTCCAGAACAGACAAATCCATAGAGACAGAAATCACATTAGTGGTTGCCAAGAAAAGGGAAAGGGAGAATGAGGAGTGACCACTAATGGGTACAGGATTTCTTTGGGGGAGATGAAAATATTCTGGAATTAGATCATGTTGATGCTCATACAATACTGTGAATGTACTATAAGGCACAGAATTGTACACTTTAAAGAGGTTAATGGTGAATTTTTTACCTCAAAAAAAAAATGTAATTATAAAATAAATGTAGGTGATTATTTGAAAGAATCAATTGATACCTTGGAAATAAAAAAGACCAGGAAAAATTAAACAACAAAACAAAACAATAGAATGGCTGAAGAACAGAAAAGGCACAGATGAATAGCCAATTAATGAGCTGGAAGGCTGGCCTGAGACAGTATCCTTGAAAGAAGAACAAGAACTCAAAGAGTAAAAGTAACAGAGATATCAAGCAATATGAAGAACTGACCCAGAAGCATCATCATCGATCTAACGGGAATTCATAAGGAGAGGATGGAGAAAGTGGAATAACTGAAGAAACAGAATCCATGGATAGGGATCTAAGATTTAAAGGGCCAATAGGTCCCAAGCATGATAAATTTATTACTTTAAAAAGATAAAAATCGGTGGACACTTCAAATTTCCAAAAATCAAGACTAAAACAAAATTTCTAAAAGCTACCAAAGAGAACAGTCCCAGCTTTACAACTTACTTCACAACTTACCACTTACTTAAAATGAGACTCTCTGGTAAAACTGACAGAATAATAGTAATCTTAACTCACAAGGCTATTAGGAACATCAGATATGACAAATAAAAACATCTCATATTAAGATAGACAACAGACATACACAAACACACTAATGTCACTTTTTCCTCAATTATAAGATGAACTTCATATGAATACTTCTAAAGATGTTTCTCATAATTAATATATAGTATTTCATTAGACAATGTTCTTATCAAAAAACATGTTACTAAATCAAACATGTATCTCCCAATCAATGGCATCTTAAAACCAAGGTAATACTTAATATTTATATAACTACCAAGTAGCAGGCCCATGTATTTATCCCACTTCACAGCTATCGTATGAGCTAAATACTATTATTCCCCATTTTTGAGATAAGTCAACTGAGACATGAGGTATTAAGCACTCTACCCAGACTCACAGCTATGCGATAAGAGCTGGAAATCAAATCCAAATATAACTACACTCTGAGACCTTAACTACTGAATTATGTGTAAACTATAAAGTATTAAATGATGATTTATTATTCTTTTATTTACTAAAATGTCCTCAGACTGCTTTGCATTTGACTTGCTATGCCCACATTTTCCAGTGTTTTCTTCTCCTTCACTATTATTTCTTACTGCTGTCATTTGTGTGTGGTCTCGAACAGCACTCTCCACTTTCTTCTCCCTATGTCTATCTACTATATATGTCCTTTCGATTGCATCACCAGATCACAAGCTTGTATGACCAACAAATCAACAGATTTTAAAAGGTATTCTCATGAATAACGTTCTATGACCTTAAGAACCATGTTTGTCAAATTTTAATGGGCATGTAAATCACCTGGGAATTTTATTAAAATACAGATTCTGATTCAGTAGGTCTGGGATTGGGCCTAAGATTCTGCATTTCTATCAAGCTCAGCAGAGCAAAGCTTCAGTACTCAACTATATAACACCAATTCTGTTTGCTTTAGTTTTTCTGATTATTAACTGTGTCTCACAGATAGGGCTGGTGAATGTTGACTGTTGTAGAACCTCTCACGAATAGCAGCTTTCCCAAGCCAATAACGCAGTTAAGTTTCTATCCTAAACTTTTTCAGAAGTTGATTTGCACCGAAAGGTGAGTAACAATCATTACCATCATCATCATTACAGTTATAATTGCAATATTATCATCATCATAATAGTAATAGCTATAATTTATTAAGCACATCCTATGTGTCCCAAAGTTAGGCATTGCACTGTTTTAGCTTACTTAATCCTTTAAATAACCCTGTGAAGTAAATATTCTCATCCATAAGATTCATACTGTCATGAGTACTTAAGTACTCTGCCCCTGCCCCGAAGTCTTCAGAAATGATGCAAATACAAATCTCTGAGAATTAACTGAAAAATCAAAACATCATGGGTTAAAGCATTGATAAGAGAAGTCACCTAAAAAAAGACAATATGACTCAAACTCACAAGAGTCAATATAACCAGACTGAATGTATTTATAGCTAAAGACAGAAATGTACCATTTAGGGGGAAGAGGTGAAGGCAAACTAAAAGGAGAATAACATTGGCAAACAGTCGGCATTAGCCAAAAAAACAAAAAAGTGTTTTGTTCCTATTCATAAAATGCCACCTCTACTGAAAGATGGATGAAGCAGCCTTATAAAACATTTGATGGCCTAACTTGCTTTGTCTGATTCCATGTTCATCAAGAAGCCTGATATGCCTATGTAAAAAAGGAATCATTAATTATGAAGCCTTTGAACAGATTGTGTCACAGTAAATTCTCACAGTATACTAGCATTACACAATGGTCCTATGAATTTCATTAGTGTGCATGTATTCACCCTTAAGACAAGAATAAGCCCATTCTCACTCAACCAGAATTCCTCTTGAGGCTGAAGAGCAGGCTCTGAGCCACAGTAAATTCACCAAAGTAATAAATAAATACCATGTAAAGCCCAACAGGAGCCTTCAGTCCTAATCTCTGCTAGAAACCAAGAGATGAAAGTGTTTTTACTTGAAAAGCACACCTTTTAGAACATACCTCATCTAGGATTTCTCTATTTCTTTGTAGTAGTTCAGGTAGTTCTTTGATCAACTTATCAACAGTCTGGATGCCTCCCTGTTCAATCACAGATGTAGACTTAGTCAATATAGACTGAGGTACAGTATCTCCAGACACATCTTCAATTGCTGCTGGAAGATTAAGCGAAGCTAACACCCTGAAAAAATGAGACACTATGGTCATGTAGAAGTCTAAACCACCGTTAAAGTATTAATCTCTGATATCCAAATCAATAGCAATGGAGTTAGTATCCAAAAAAAGTGGATAATTCCTATCAATGGAAAAATAAAGCAAAGATAAAGGAAAAAAACAAAAGCAGTGACTGATAAATTTAAAACAAAATCGTTAAAGAATTATGTTATTTAAGGTCACAGTTGTAGCGAAAATATAGGAAAATGGTCAGGGCCCCTCAGATGTTCAGAATCTTCCCAAGCATTTGATGTAAATATCCATGTATGGCCAGGTGTTCCTTGGTTATTATCTAATGTAATTACATATATGGGCACCCAGGTGTCCTGGGTTATGGACTTAAGTATAAAGGACTAACAGCTCTGATACACGAGGCCACAGCCCCCTAAGAACACTGCGGGAGGCCACTAGGGCAGCTGCTCCTAGCTCTGAATAAAGCCTATTAATTTTTTACCCACGGCTCCCAGGATTTTTTCCAATTACCTAGCTCATGAACCTGCGTGTGAGGGGTTTGTGACCCAGTCTGTACAATGGGTTTGAAGGATGTGTGAACCCTAAGCCCTAACTTAACAATTCAGAATTAAAAGAGAAAAAGTATGAAAAACTATGAGAGCATTTAAATATACTAGGTATCTTTGGCTTGCAGCTCAAACTGCTTTCAGTCTAAGTAATTAAAGTCAAATTTCTATCTTAAGAAAAGCAGTCTTTATGCAAGTAATATTGATTTGATCAACATATGTCAATGTTGAACCCCAAAAATATGTATAATCAATTATGAGTCAATAGAAATTAAGGGGAAAAAAGTCTTTGATCATACTTTTGGTTATTATATTGTCACTAACAAATCAGAAATAATATACAAAATAGTTATAATGTCATATCATCTAGGCAAAATGCCCATAGAAAAGTGATCTAAGTATTAATTACAGAATCTTCATCTGTTCTCAGTTTTGTAGCACAATAACGATTCCTCAATTGTTTCATTTACGTGATAGGGGATGGGGACTTTATCTACTATGTGAAAACAAAAGCAAATGAAATGATGTAATGCAATGAACTCCTCAGAAAACAGGCTGAGTAAAAACTCAGACTGACTCTTAATCATATACTAGAATAAACTTATGCTGCTTTCTGATTTAAAAAAGTCAAAATCCGTGCATTGATCAAAATTAAAAATCTGAAAAAGCAAACCAGACTAGGAGAAAATATTCTCAATTAAATATATCTGACAAAGGATTTGTCTCTAAAATATGTAAAAAAAAAAAAAAAAAAAAAACTCTTTAAAGATAATTAAGGGGCTGGCCAGTTAGCTTAATTGGTTACAGCATGGTGCTGATAACACCAAGGTCAAGAGTTCAGATCTCTCTATCAGCCAGCCAGCTGTCAAAAAAAAAAAAAAAAAGAAGATAATTAAGAAGAAAAACCCAACTTAAAAAATGAGCAAAATATTTCAACAGACACTTCATAAAAGATACATTAATGGTTAATATGCACATGAAAAGTTGCTCAACAACAACAGTAATTAGGGGAATACAAATTAAACCAGAATGATACTGCTAAACATGCACTATCATGACTAAAATTAAAGACTGACAATCCTAAATGCTGGTGAGGATGCAGAGCAACTACATTTCTCAGACTGTGGGTGGGAATATAAAATGATATAACCACTTTGGAAAACAATCTGGCAACTTCACATAAAGTTAAACATTTTCTTAACCACACAACTCAGTAAGTCCACTCCAAGATATTTACCCAAGAGAACTAAAACGTATATCCACACAAAGATTTGTACATATATGTTCATAGCAACTGAAATGTCCATAAACAGGTGAAAGAATTAACTGCTGTATGACCATAAAATAGAATACTGCACAGCAATAAGGATCAAACTGATACACATGACAACATAGATGAATCTCAAAAACATTATGCTAAGAAGCCAAACACATTTTGAGTATATTTTGTACATAACTATAAGTATTGCATACTGTATATACCGTAACATATCACACACTGTGATGTACATATGTACATGCTCTATTACATTCATATTAAATTGTATAAAAAGTAAAACTAACCTACAGTGACAGAGCAGATCAGTACTGCAGGACCAGGGGAAGAGGGATTGAAGGGAAAGAGGCAAGATAATTTTTTAGGGTAATAAAAAAATGTTCTCTATCTTGATCGTGTTGGTGGTGGTGATGATTACATGGGTACATATACTTATCAAAACTAATTGAACTGTACACTTAAAATGGGTGTATTTTATTGTGTTCAAATTATACCTAAAATTTTTTAAAACCAATGAATTATTTTCTTAGTCTTTAATCTACCAGAAACAAAAACTGGTTCAGAATACTGAATGCACCACATATCTTAACTTCAAGAGTTCATTTCTACTTCTCATTTCTCTCAAATAAGTATATCTTAAAATACAAACTAGTAGTCAAATATTTTCACCTTGTTTCTATAATTAAATTTCTTCCAACTATAATATAGTTGCTAAGGCTTAATAAATACAGCCCCCAAGAAATGTGTTATGTGTGTTTGTCTACATCTGCTATTTCATACCCTTGGCATTTACTTCCAAATTCAGAAAACTAAAATGTTCACAAACTATTTAAAAATAACCAAACAGAAAACTTTAGAACTTGAGATAAATATATCAAAGTTAAGCTCTACCTACCCATTTGCCAAAGTGGTGGCTTCTCTCATTTGAGCAATTGATCTGTTAACCAAATCAGCTTTCCTCTGATTATAGGCAGCCAAAGACTGCTGCACTGACACAGGGACCATCTTCTCAAACAGATCTAAAATTAGGAAGGGAAATTTCAACAAAATTTGAAGACAAAAACTCACACTATAAAAGTGACAATTCATATTTTCTTTCCAATATTCACAGTCTACTTCATATTTTCTTTCCAATACTCACACAGTCTACAAATATTTAAAGAGCAAAACTAAATCACTACTGAAAGCTCAGTGATAAAGAGAATTTTTAGATCACTATATTCATGGACAAGGACAACACTGAAAGCTTTTTCTTTTTTCTTTTTTTTTTTTTTAAAGATGACCTTTAAGGGGATCTTAACCCTTGACTTGGTGTTGTCAGCATCACACTCACCCAGTGAGCTAACTGGCCATCTCTATACGGGATCCAAACCCGTGGTCTTGGTTTTATCAGCACCACACTCTCCCGAGTGAGCCATGGGCCGGCCCATGAAAGCTTTTTCTTTGAACTTAATTTCTTTAACTTTTTAAGATGTGTTTGTCATCGAGTTTCAGAAAACTATAGTAACACTGCTCATTTGCTAATTAAATTGACTGAGTGGGCCACTGTGCCAGGATTTAATTTCCAGCTCTACCACTTCCTAGCTATGTGACTTTGGGCAAATTACTTAACCACTCTGTTCATCAGTATTCTTATCAGTCAAATGGGGATAATAACAGTACCCATCTCACAGGGTGGTTGTGAGAAATAAATGATCTAATATTTGTAAAGTGCTTAAAAGAGTCCCTGGCACATGGTAAACACTTTGTGTTTACTAAATAAACATAAGTAAAATAATCACCCTCTCTCAATAACTTAGATTATCATCCTTGAGATCTCAGCTAGAGGCTACCATATATCATATATATGTACAATATCCAAGGATAAGGTAATATTTATTTATCTGATAGAAATATGACTCTAAAAGTTCACACATTTAAAGAAATATTTATGTATGCTTATTTTTAATGGCAGGATCTTAAATAATATAATAAATATTATGTTAACAAAATGACAAGTGCTGTTTAAAGTCTTAATCATTATCCAAACAGTTTTCTGACTTTGTTGTATATTTTACATATGTATCATCATTTATTTTCCATCTTAAAATTTCACTAATATACAACACTTAGTTTTTATTCTCACACTCATTTTGAACATAAATGCAAATTATATTCAAAGCACACAAGAGCAATTGTGTGATTTTAACCAGAAAATACAAATTAAACCAGAGAAAAGATTAGCAAGATTAAAGTACATCTGAATAACTGACTTACCAGTAAACTTCTGGCTGATGGGTACATTGACTGGGGTAGATTTCACAAGTGTGGCTTTGCCAATTGGGTCTAGATCTTTAAGGTCTGGAACTCGATCATGATAAATGAAGTCATTATCTTTCTTTGCTGCAGTAAGGGCACGGTTGATTTTGTCAGAAAAATCCTTCACATTGACATATTCATCATAGCGAGATGCCACTGTTTTAATCAATTCTGCTGCATGCTAAACAAAAAATGTCAAAAAAAAAAAAGTTTTTTCTCTTTCTCCACCAAGCATCCAATCACTGCTTTAAAGAAAATTAACTTGAGGACTTACTTGCATTTCCAGCAATGTGAGTGACAAAATAACCTGAAAATTCTCCCATAACAAAGTACCCAAAAAATGAAGGATAGCAGATATCCCTCTTTAAACACATGAGTGTATTGCCAAGATAGTAAAAGAAATCCACGGGTCACTTAGCATAAATGAACACTGAGCAAGGCTGGCTGTTAGGTTATTTCTATAACCCAAAGAACTAGCAATTAAAATATATTAAAAGCCCCCTTGGAAACTACACAAAACAGAGACCTGAGATGCACCTTCTTCACTCCCTCACACGAAGGCAGAAAACTCAAAGGGCTATACCCTGAGTAAAAGGGTAGATCAGAAAAAATTATCCAACAACACAGAAAGTCAACCAAGTAGCATGTCATTTCAGAGTCAATAATTTTTATTAAAAAAAAAAAAGTTTGGCTTTATAGTAAGATGAGCATATGCCTCACACAAATTTAAAGCTCAAATTACATTACTTAGGTGGTATTAAGTACAGTAACATCTGATAAAATAAACAATAAGCCCAAAAGTGTTGAGGGATAAATTCAGTACATACCATTTTAACATTTGCCAATTTTGCAGAATGATAAAAAACTTAAGTTTTTTTATTTATTTGTTTCATTACAATTGTTTATAATGATAAATTGATAAAGCTACCCATCATCAAAGTAGAAAATTTTAATACTCCTGTCTCAGCAATAGCTGGAACCAAGCAAACAAAAAATTTGTACGGTTATAGTAGATCTGAATAACACAATTAATGAGTTCAATTTACCAGACATGAAGAACCCTGGACTCTACAATCAGAGAACATGAAGGTACTTCAAAGAGTTTATGAAAAAATAGAATTAAAAGAATACAAATCTGTCCATGAATTTTTTGAAGTACACTCATATACAATATTCTCAGGCATATAGAGAACATCTATATAAAGTGATCAGATGAGGACATAAAGCAAGTCTAAAACACCAAAACTACAAGAATACAAAAATGGCTTAATACTAGAAAAATCTACTTATGTAATTCTCCAAAATAATAGATTTAAGTTAAAAATCAAATATTTCCATAGATGTTGAAAAGGCATTTGACAAAATTCAATATTCTTGATTTTTTTAACACTTAGCAAAAGAGAAATAGATATACAGTTCCTTAACATGACAAAAATCTTAATCCCCAAAGCTGGTATCATGCTTAGTAGAAAAACATAACACTACTAGAGCAGAAATCAAAGATCACCAGTATTACCACCACCGTAAACATGTCAAAACAATTAGACAAAAGAATGAAATTAAACGTATAAAATTTAGAAAGACAGGTGATGTGTTTGTATACCAGCCTAAGAGAATCAACGTAACTATTCTAAATGAGAGGTAGCCTGAATACAAAATCGATATAGTGAATACAAATAAACAACCAACAATTTAAAGAGATGACAGAGGAAATAAATCCATTGTTACTAGCAAAAGAAAGACAAAATATCCAGGAATACATTTTAAAAGATATATGCAAGATCAACACAAAACCATAGAGAGAAACAAGGGTAATCAGAACAAAACAAAAGCTACGTCTTCAGTACAAACTAGGAAATGGAAAAATTCACAAATTTAAATCACTTTTTAAATATGAAAATCAAATTTGATTTGTAAATGTAGTCAAACACTCCCCCGAATTGCAAAACTGGTACTGTAACCATAAGGTAATCTGATACACAGGGGGAAAAGGGAAGTGCTGAGGGTGCCACCCTGAGTGGGACTGCTTTAAGCAAATCTGAAAACAATGATGAGAAACACCTGTCATCTGACGATAAAGGCAAACAAACTCGCCCATGTCAAGCCACACTGACCCATTCCCCGATCCAGGAACCTCCAGTAAAAATCAATCTCATTCCAACACAAGTAACTGAAAAGGCATCTCATCTGCCTCAACATTAAGACAACCTGAGGAAAAGATGAAAACCAGCAGAATAACTTCCCAATAGAAAATGAAAATTCACCAAAGAAATATTGCCACAAAGCAGATGAAAACAGCATACTAAAATAAACTAAACAACTTAAGGATGATGCGAACACAGTACTAAAAGAACACAAAGTATGAACAGAGGACCAGATAGCCCAGACAACAGTTGGTGACAGCCAGGGAGCAAGAAAATGTAAAACGGGATCTGAGAACTCAGGAAAGAAAGTAAAGAAAAACACAAATTCATTTAAGAAAGACTGAGACATTTATATAAGGAGCAAAAGGGAGAACAGACATCATAGAAATCATTGTAATATACCGAACACAAAAAAGGAAAGAATTCAACTTAATAGTTGGAAAGGGGGAGGCTGTTACAAATTAAAGATTTTTTTTTTTTTTTAAAGATGACCGTTAAGAGGATCTTAACCCTTGACTTGGTGTTGTCAGCACCACGCTCAGCCAGTGAGCGAACCGGCCATCCGTATATGGGATCCGAACCCGGGGCCTTGGTGTTATCAGCACCGCACTCTCCCGAGTGAGCCACGGGCAGGCCCCAAATTAAAGATTTAAGAGACATTATCAACCAAATGTAATGTGAGGACTTTGTGTACATCCTGATATGAACAAACCAAGATTCCTGACAAAAAAATCAGAGAAAACTAAACTAGATTTGAATATTGGGTTATGAATATTAATCATTAATTCATACTAATTTTCCTAGATGAGATAATGGCACCGTGGTTTTAATTTTTTTTAAACTTTATCTATTAGAGATATATTCTAAAGTACTTAAGGATGAAAAGATATGTAAGATAGCTATAAAATACAGCAAAAAAAATAAGGGAAGGGGAAATAGATGAAACACAAAATAGCAAAATACTGATAATCACTGAAGCTGTGTAATGAATACTTAATGATTCTCACTTTTATATATGTTTGAAATTTTCCATAATAAACAGTTAAGCAAAATAAAATTCATATAAAGAAGTATAAACAAGCAAAAATAGTCAAAAAAATTCTGAAAATGAGAAAATTCAGGAAACAAGAACAGTCAGGAAAATTCAGAAAATGCGAGATGTTAATAGCTCTCAGGCATTAAAACAGCCTAAAGCATACATAACTAAAATGGGATGGAGCTGGAGCATGAACAGAAAAGCCAATAAAACAGAATAATAAGTTCAGAAATAGATCCAAATAATAACGTGAATTTAAATATGTGATAGAGGCAGAATCTCAAAACAAGCACCTCCAGGCCAGCTATGGAGCCAGCCCGACGCCAAGGGGTCCTGGGAGACGGGGACTGTGGGCCTTGGCATCCCCACCACCATACATCGAGGGCCAGCAATGGAACCAGCTGATGCCGATGCCCAGGATCCTCAGACAGTGGCCTGGGCCAGCCCTGCCCCCGCCCACAACCAGATCCTACAATGTACTTATTACCACACGTGTTTCTTTGGGGTATGTGATTTATCTGCTCATGTCCTTCACCAAATTTCTGCTTAGATTTTTCTACTTCATTTTTAAGAATTCCTTTCACAATAAGGATGTTAATTTTTGTGTGTTTTTTTTTTTTTAAAAAGAGGGTGAAATAATGGTTACCAGGGGCTTGGAGGGGTGATGGGTGCGGGGGGAAGATTAGGAGTGAACTAATGAGGACAAACTATGCTGTCTACCCAGAGTGAATCACTGTGCAAGATATGCATGTATTGAAACAACACACTACATCCCACAAAAATAATAAAAATAAAATTGAATTAAAAAAAGAAAGAGAAGGAAGGGCTGGCCCGTGGCTCACTTGGGAGAGTGTGGTGCTGGTGAGACCAAGGCCACGGGTTCAGATCCCTATGTAGGGATGGCTGGTTAGCTCACTTCGGGGAGCGTGGTGCTGACAACACCAAGTCAAGGGTTGGGATCACCTTACCCATCTTTTAAAAAAAAAGAAGAAAGAAAGAGAAAGAAAGAAGCCAGTCACAAAGGATCACATATTGTATGATTCCATTTATATGAAATGTCCAGTATAGGCAAATCCATGGAGACAGAGAATAGATAAATGGCTGCCTACAGCTGGGGGAAGTTGGGGGAAAATGAGCAGTGAATGCTAATGAGTAAAGGTTTCTTTTGCGGGTGATGAAAATGTTCTAAAATTGATTTTGGTGATGACTGCACAGCTCTGTGAATATAATAAAAAGCACTGAACTTTAAATAGGTGAACAATATATGAATTATATCTCTATAAAATTATTATTAAAACAAAAAATCTCAGAACGGTGAGGTAAACAAAGTCATTGTAATAAATGGTTTGAGCACAACTGGGTAGCCATCTAGGAAAACATAAAAATTAGATCCATACCTCAAATCTCACATTAGGAAAAACTCCAAGTGGATTAACAATACAAATATAATATATAATAAATGTATTTATACTTTGATACGAGCAATCTCATTTCTATCTTAAGATACACCTGCTGCTATGGACTGAACTGTGTTTGCCAAAATTTGTATGTTGAAGCCCTAACCCTGAATGTGATATTATTTAGAGACGGGGCTTGTGAGAGATAATTAGGTTTAGATGAGGTCATGAGGGTGGGGCCCCTTTCATGGGATTAGTGCCTTATAAGATGAGACACCAGAGAACTTGCTCTCTCTCTTACCATGTACAGACAGAGCAAGTAAGCCATCTGTAAACCTCACCAGAACATGATCATGTTGGGACCCTGACCTTGGACTTCCAGCCTCTAGAACTATGAGAAAAGAAATTTCTGTTGTTTAAGTCATCCAGTCTACGGCATTTTGTTATGGCAGCCCAAGCTGACTAAAACATCTAAGTACAAAATACCCTATGTACATGATTATTCACTGCAGCGTTGTTTGTAATAGTGAATCTTAAAAACACAAGTACACAGCAATAAAAGACAGCAATAAACTGTGGTTTATACAATGAAGTACAATGTAGCCCTAAAGAAAACTGAGGGCAGTCTCTCTATGGCTGTATTAAGATACAGAGATCTTCAGAATACATTGTTATATGAGAAAAGCAAGATGCACAACACTGTTTATATAGTATACTACCTCTTGGGTAAGAATAAGAGCTAAGAATGTGCATAATGTATGTGTTTGTACTTTTTCTACTTCAAAGGGGGGAAAAATGAAAGGATTAAACAAGAAACTAATGGAAATTACCTTTGGGGCAGTGAGAAAAAGGATAGCAGCAACAGGATAGAGGGGGAAAAAGGACAACGTTTGTTGAAGTATGTACCTTTATATATACCTCTTTTCCCAATTTTTATTTTGAAAATTTTCAAGCCCACAAAAAATTAAAGGAACAGAACAATAAGTAACAATATACTCTGTATCTAGGTTCAACAATTGTTACCATTTTGCCATATTTGCTTTACCTCTCTTTCCCATCAACTGAAGTTCACATGTCATGACCCCTCACACCTAAATACCTCAGCATATATCTCCAAATAAGAACAATCTCCTTAATACCTAGAATCTACAATCATAACTAAGAAAACAAACAATACTTTCACAAAGTTGGCTTTATATCCTATTAATGAGTTAAAAAAAAATCTCTGACTTAAAGTCATTCCATATGAATTGTGTTTTTATGTCTTTATATCTATGTATTTTTACATCTTTGAAAATTGTGCTTCGGCAGCTTTGGAGATTTCACCAAGATGATCAAGAGGAGCCACTTTGCGGGGGCCAAATAAACTGCACTGTTCAAGAAGTACAGCTCATGAGCTATATTAAGCCCAGGTACAATTTTTCTTGGCTCTGGAAGTAATCCCAAGCAGCGATTTTACCTTTGCTGCCCTTTTACCTATTGTTGTGATTTTTCTGACTATATGATTTTGTTTTTGTTTCCGGTTGGCACACAACCAATAAGTTATTTCATTTTGCTGGTAGCAATGACTAGAAAGCTGGTTTAATGGTGTGACTACATAATGATTTCTGTCAGAATCATGGGTTACTTTTCTCTACTGAATAAGAAGCTACAGAGAATATGGTTAGTCACCTTTTTGGTCTGGTTGTTGTGTTTGCCTATTTGTGAGCTCAACTAATTTTCAAAATATTTCATGCCTATCTAAAAGAGGAACAAACTGCCCTTTGAGATCAGTGAGTGTGTTCTTTGTTAACTTCCGACCTACAACTAAACCACAAAACTGAAGCTACAAAGTCTGTGTGTCTATAACTGAGAAAAGTCTTTATCTCTCATTGTGTGAACCTGAAAGAGTTTCCTCCAGAGGGTTTTTAAAACAAAATTTCAAAACAAGTTCTTCTCTGACTGGTCAATAGAGACTAAATAAGGGCTTACTTGAATCTAATAGTCCTAGAATTCATAGAAAATACAAAAAACTAAGCTTCAAATAATTTTAATATGCTAGCCTTAAAAAAAAAAGTCCTTCCCACAGAAATTTCTTGTTCAGAAGCATTCTTCTTTAAGAATCTAAGTTACTACAATCAAAGTGAATCCCTGGACAAATCAGACATGTTTGAAAATCAGGGTTTTATAAAAAAACAAAATATGTCTCTCTGATTTTGTCAGTGTGGATTTGTTTTCTCATGCAGAGATTAACTAATTTGAACTTCCTAAACACTTCCACTGCTATGGTTTGAATGTCTCCACCCAAAGCTCATGTATTGACAACTTAATCCCCAAGGCATCAGTGTTAGAAGACAGAGCATAATAAGAGGTGAATCAATTAATGCCATTATTGCAGAGTGGGTTAGTTATCTCAAGAGTGGCTTTGCTATAAAAGAAAGTTTGGCCCCCTCTTGTTCTCTGAGCTTTCTTGCCCTCCCCGCTTCTGCCATGGGATGACGTTGCACAAAGGCCCTCAGCAGATGCCTGCAGCTTGATATTAGACTTTCCAGCCTCCAGACCTGTGAGAAATAAATTTCTTTTCTTTATAAATTACCCAGTGTCTGTAGCATTGTTACAGCAGCACAAAACAGACTAAGACATCTATAGTATCTAATACCCAGTCCACATTTGAATTTCCCTAATAGTCCTCTTCTTATCCTCTGCTTACCAATATTCAAAACACAAACAACTCACATAAACAGCTCTTGCTCCAGCAGCAAAGTTGCCGCAGATGTCACAGCATGTGTCTGACAGCCCCAATGGAAACAGTATGGACACAACTAAATAGAAGGTACTCTACTGTTTACAACATCTATTTTGTGCATGTGTGTGTGTGTATTTAAAAAAAAAAAAACACTGTCCTGAAGCTGTGGAATTATGTCCTGTTTAAACCAAAGCTAGGCTGCTCTGCCAGTCTCACTATGAGACCCCTTCATTGCTATGAAGCCACCAAAGAAGACCCTCACCAGATGGGTTCCCCAGACTTTGGGCTTCTCAGCCTCTGAAACTGCACCTGCACTTGGCTGAGAAATTTCCAAGGAAACGCTATATATTCCATTGATGACAATGCATGGGAAGCATACCGCTGGACTGAGAAACTAATTCTCAGTGAAAATCATTTGGGCCAAGCCCGTGGCGCACTCGGGAGAGTGCGGAGCTGAGGGCGCGGCTCCCGCCACGGGTTTGGATCCTATATAGGAATGGCCAGTGCACTCACTGGCTGAGTGCCGGTCATGAAAAAGACACAAAAAAAAAAAAAAAAGAAAACCATTTGACTGAATTACATAAGGATTCATTTGAAGGCCTGCTCTCCCTCCAGCATTTAGATCTATCTTGTAATAAAATACAGGCTATCTACAACCTAAGGAACCAACAAACACAGAAAACAAACAGTAAATCAGAAAGCAAGGAACAAAAGACACCTAAGACAACAAAACAACAATCAACAAAATGCTAGGAATAAATCAACACTTTTCAATAATAACTCTTAACGTAAAAGGATTAAATTCCCCAATCAAAAGCCACAGACTGGCTGACTGGATTAAAAAGGAGGACCCAACTATATGCTGCCTTCAAGAGACCCACCTCACCCATAAAGACTCACATAGACTAAGAGTGAAAGGACGGAAAAAGATTTACCATGCAAACAGAAAAGAAAAACGAGCTGGAGTAACTATTCTTTTATCTGACAAAGTAGACTTTAAACTAAAAACCATAAAAAGAGACAATGAGGGACACTACATAATGATAAAAGGACTGATCTATCAACAAGACGTAACAATCATAAATATATACGCACCCAATGCTGGAGCAGCCAGATTTATAAAACAAACTCTATTAGACCTAAAGAAGGAAATAGACACTAATACCACAATAGCAGGGGACCTGAACACCCCACTGTCAATATTGGACAGATCATCTAGGCAAAGAATCAGCAGAGAAACACAAGATCTAAACAAGACTCTAGACCAATTGGACTTGGCAGATATCTACAGAACATTCCACCCAACAACCTCAGAATATTCATTCTTCTCATCAGCACATGGATCATTCTCCAGGATAGATCACATATTAGGTCACAAATCAAGTGTCAACAAATTCAAAAAAATTGGAATTATCCCATGTATTTTCTCAGACCATAATGGATTAAAACTAGAAATCAATAACAAACAAAATTCTGGAAACTATACAAACACATGGAAATTAAACAGCATTCTACTTAATGACATATGGGTCCAAGAAGAAATCAAGCAGGAAATCAAAAAATTTATTGAAACTAATGAAAATAATGATACATCACACCAAAACCTGTGGGATACTGCAAAAGCAGTATTAAGGGGAAAATTTATTGCATTAAATGCTCACTTCAGAAGAATGGAAAGATGGCAAGTGAACAACCTAACACGTCACCTTAAAGAACTAGAAAACCAAGAACAATCCAACCCTAAAGTTAGCAGACGGAAAGAAATCATTAAGATCAGAGCAGAACTGAATGAAATTGAAACCCAAAAAACAATACAAAAGAGCAATGAATCAAAAAGTTGGTTTTTTGAAAAGGTAAATAAAATTGACAAACCATTAGCATGGCTAACAAAAAAAAGAAGAGAGAAGATTCAAATAACAAAAATTAGAAATGAAAAAGGCGATATTATAACTGATTCATCTGAAATACAAGGAATCATTCGAGACTACTATAAACAACTATACGCCAACAAGTTTGAAAATCTGAAGGAAATGGATAAATTTCTGGACACACACAACCTCCCAAACCTGAGCCATGAAGATGTAGAAAATCTGAACAGACCAATAACAATACAAGAGATTGAAGCTGTTATCAGAAAACTCCCAACAAAGAAAAGTCCAGGACCAGATGGATTCACAGCAGAATTTTACCAAACATTCAAAGAGGAATTGACACCAATTCTTTACAAACTATTCCAAAAGATTGAAACAGACGCAAAGCTCCCAAACTCATTCTATGAAGCAAACATCATCCTGATACCAAAACCAGGTAAAGATATAACCAAAAAAGAAAACTACAGGCCGATATCCTTGATGAATATAGATGCAAAAATCCTCACTAAAATACTAGCAAACAGAATACAGCAACACATACGTAAAATTATTCACCACGATCAAGTGGGATTCATCCCAGGGATGCAAGGTTGGTTCAACATACGCAAATCAGTAAATGTGATACACCATATTAATAAAATCAAACACCAGGACGATATGATCATCTCTATAGATTCTAAGAAAGCATTTAATAAAATTCAACACGCATTCATGACAAAGACCCTCTATAAGTTAGGTATAGAGGGAAAGTATCTCAACATAATTAAAGCCACATATGCCAAACCCACTGCCAATATCATCCTGAATGGGGAAAAGCTGAAAGCTTTTTCTTTAAGAACAGGAACTAGACAAGGATGCCCACTCTCACCACTCCTATTCAACATAGTGTTGGAAGTACTAGCCAGAGCAATCAGAGAAGAGAAGGAAATAAAGGGCATCCAGATTGGAAAAGATGAAGTCAAATTGTCCCTGTTTGCAGATGACATGATCCTATATATCGAACAGCCTAAAGCCTCTACAAAAAAACTCTTGGAGGTGATAATTGATTTCAGCAAAGTAGCAGGATACAAAATCAACACACAAAAATCAGTAGCATTTCTATTCTCCAATAGTGAACATGCAGAACGAGAAATCAAGAAAGCCTGCCCATTTACAATAGCCACCAAAAAAGTAAAATACTTAGGAATTGAGTTAACCAAGGATGTGAAAAATCTCTATAATAAGAACTACAAACCACTGCTGAGAGAAATTAGAGAGGATACAAGAAGATGGAAAGATATTCCATGCTCTTGGATTGGAAGAATCAACATAGTGAAAATGTCCATACTACCCAAAGTGATATACAAATTCAATGCAATCCCCATCAAAATTCCAAAGACATTTTTCTCAGAAATGGAAAGAACTATCCAGACATTTATATGAAATAATAAAAGACCACGCATAGCCAAAGCAACACTGAGCAAAAAAAATAAACCTGGAGGCATAACACTACCTGACTTTAAACTATACTGCAAAGCTATAATAACCCAAACAGTATGGTATTGGCATAAAAACAGACACACTGATCAATGGAACAGAATAGAGAATCCAGAAATCAACCCACACACCTACAGCCATCTGATCTTAAGGCAACAAGCCTATACACTGGGGAAGAGACTGCCTCTTTAGCAAATGGTGCTTGGAGACTGGATATCAATATGCAGGAGAATGAAACTAGACCCATACCTCTCACCATACACTAAAGTCAACTCAAAATGGATTAAAGTATTAAATATACAATAAAACGGAAACAATAAAACTTCTTAAAGAAAACACAGGAGAAACACTTCAGGAAGTAGGACTGGACAAAGACTTCATGAATACGACCCCAAAAGCACAGGCAACCAAAGGAAAAATAAACAAATGGGATTATATCAAACTAAAGAGCTTCCGCACAGCAAAAGAAACAATTAACAGAGTTAAAAGACAACCAACAGAGTGGGAGAAAATATTTGCAAAACATACATCTGACAAAGGATTAATATCCAGAATATACAAGGAACTCAAACAACTTTACAAGAAAAAAACAAGCAACCCTATTAAAAAATGGGCAAAAGAGCTAAGTAGGCATTTTTCTAAGGAAGATATACAAATGGCCAACAGACATATGAAAAAATGCTCAACATCACTCAGCATCCAGAAATGCAAATCAAAACCACACTGAGATACCATCTCGCCCCAGTTAGGATGGCTAATATCCAAAAGACTCTGAACGATAAATGCTGGCGAGGTTGCGGAGAAAAAGGAACTCTCATACATTGTTGGTGGGACTGCAAAATGGTGCAGCCTCTATGGAAAATGGTATGGAGGTTCCTCAAACAATTGCACATAGATCTACCATATGACCCAGCTATCCCACTGCTGGGAATATACCCAGAGGAATGGAAATCATCAAGTCGAAGGTATACCTGTTCCCCAATGTTCATCGCAGCACTCTTTACAATAGCCAAGAGTTGGAACCAGCCCAAATGTCCATCATCGGATGAGTGGATACGGAAAATGTGGTATATCTACACAATGGAATACTACTCAGCTATCAAAACGAATGAAATACTGCCATTTGCAACAACATGGATGGACTGGAGAGAATTATATTAAGTGAAACAAGTCAGGCACAGAAAGAGAAATACCACATGTTCTCACTTACTGGTGGGAGCTAAAATAAATAAATAAATTCACACACACACACACACATACACACACACACACAAAAAAAAACTGGGGAGGAGAAGAAGACATAACAATTACAATTCCTCGGGCCGAGCCCGTGGCGCACTTGGTAGAGTGCTGCGCTGGGAGCGCGGCAACGCTCCCGCCGTGGGTTCGGATCCTATATAGGACTGACCAGTGCACTCACTGGCTGAGTGCCGGTCACGAAAAAATGACAAAAAAAAAAAACAATTACAATTCCTTGAAGTTGACACTACAAGCATACAGAAAGGACATTGTTGGGTGGGAGGGGGGAGAGGGAGGAGGTAGGGTGGTTTCGGTAATGGGCAACAATAATCAACCACATTGTATATTGACAAAATAAAATTAAGAAAAATAAATAAATAAATTTTTTAAAAAATAAAAAAGTAAATATATATTAAAAAAAATAAACCAACGCTAGGCCAGAAGTTAAGCACTGCACATCCTCCTGGAGCACAGTAATTAATTTAGAATATTTTTACATTAAAATAAACATGAATAAATAAAAGAATTAAATACAAATTTTGCATGAATTTTTTACATAAAACATGAGGCTTCAAAAACCGTGCAGCTGGTTAAGCCTAAAGATAAAAACAATCACTTGTCTCTTTTAATAGTAGGAATGATTTTCATGAGTAAACCTGTGAATCTCACTAGGGAAAAAACTGGAGATCCAAGTTACTTAACTATTTATTGCCAAGAGACTCACCTGTAACCTTGCAATCTCTTCTCCAAATTTCTTCTGCTGTTTTGCCAGGATAGACTGGTGGTATTCAGCATTGGCCTGCATGATACAGTGCTTTGCAGCCAAGACGGGGAACACCTCCTGGAAATAAAAATACTGACCAGGGGAGAGTCCAACCACACAAACCACCACAGACAACATGGGATGCAGGAAGAAAAAGGAAAAGGAGACAGAAATTAGAATCACCCCATTAACGGTTTAGAGATAGGTTAGTCATTAGGTGTAAACAGAGAAGAACACATGATTTTGCATGGATTGGATTTGATGATTCAATTTTTTCTCCCTGTTAAAATTAAGGGTTTTTTTTTCAAACTGTTAATTGAAGCCAATTTAGGTTTTCACAACTCTCTTTAATTGAGCCATGAAGTCAACATTTTGTTTACAAAGAAGAAAGGAAAGCATGCATTAGAAAGAGAAGTGGAATGGACATTCACAGAGGAATACCAAGCACAGGGCTTTAAAAGCTTTTTTACGAGCCCTTCCCAGCCCTTGGAGTCAACTAAACCACCATTACTCACATATACTAATGAAATTGCTCTATAGCTGACTGTTTCATGTTTAAAAGACAAAAGACAGTAAAGTAAGTTCTCACTTAAATTCATATCCTAAGAGAGTTCTTAGTAAAGATGAATTTTAGCCATATAAAAATGACGTAGTATAATGTAAACACTAACATTTCAGTATCATATACTCAGAAACACATCACACACAGAAAAATGCACTAAGTTCATGACTATTAATATGGTAAAGCATTATTTTGCCCTAATTTGTTTTGAAAATAAATCCAATCTAAATTAATATTAAAAGATCCAAAGACATAAACCAGAAAACCAGTTATAGTGACAGAGGCTGTTCCAAAATGCCAAATTCTAGCCTGCAAGCTCACTGCTTTTTAGAAAGTACATGATATTACAAAAATTCATGAAATATACTAGACAATCACTGTCTAGAAAAGATATAAAAGAATCAAAAACTGTGTTACACCTTGTGTGTTTTCCTCTCTCCCAGTGAATAATTTCCTAGCCTCCTGGATCACTATTTGTAGATATTCCGGTTTTATAACTAGAATATGAAAATACCTTATGAGCTTTATTAGCAAAAAAGAAAAAACAAAAGATATCTAAATCTCAAACTGCTCTCATGCCAGTTCTCAAGGTAAGGCTACAGCAACTTGGTACGTAAACAGGAGATTTTCAAGGAATACCAGGAATGCTGCAGAGGTAGCTTCCAAGTCTTTGTAGATGACATTCTTCTCTCCATGACAGGACTGAACTAATGGCCCAACAGGATGTAACGGTACACTGTGCAGCTGAACATGAGGACTTCCAGATGGAAAAAAAGGTGAGAGAAGATCCCAAGCCTCTTTTTAAGAGTAATGCTATTAGTATACAAGAGTCCTGGGCAAATTTCTAGGAGGCGCTTGGTGTATTTTAAGTCCCCAGGAATCTTCACATTAATTCTTTATTGTTCATCTTCTGACTAATGTGTACTGTTGATGCACATATGTGCATTTTTATTTCACCCCAAAATTGTCTGCAATTTCATAATTTACGATTCCTGCATATGATTTATAAATCAATAAATTCCAACAAAAAAATCATGTAACAAACACCTTATGCTATCATAAAGATGAAACTAATTCCTTGAACACTTTGAAAGAGTAGTTGAAACGTATTTTGCTCAATCTTTAAGTTTCCTTTTTTAACCATTCCAAATTTACTACTTATTCTAGTCATTGCCTTTGTCATTTACAAATAATCATCACTGAATAGTCTTTTCAACTGCCACTTCAGAAAAGTTTACATTAAAACATAATACTTCCTGTAGTATGTGGTTTAGGATGGTTGATTTTCCTTAGCTGTCCATAAGCAGCCCAATTTTCTATAGCTGTTGGCAAAACTTAATTCTAATCAAAGTATCAGATGAATTTGTTTTCTTTTCCTTTTTTCTTTATGTCTGTGTCTGTGCTTTAAGACTCATCTTTAAGAAAACAGGACAATAATTAAAAGTGTGAATAATCAACATGCTCAAGTACTCATGCTTCCACCAAATCACCAGTGATTCAGAACTACACAATGCCTTGATTTGATAAAATTATGGAAGACAGATGGCCAAAGTTTTCCAGAAAGAATTTTAGCTTGGAAAAACAAGTTTAGTAAATGGTAAAGACAAAGGCATCCCCTTAATATTAAAGAACTGTTCATGCATCTTAAATTTAGAAAACTATTTCTACAAATATATTCTTCAAATGCCTCTAATAAAATTTCAAATTTCTTTATAATAATTTTCAACTTGCTTTTTATACACAAAAATGTCCAAATATTTCCACATGCAAAATAAACAAGTGTTTATAAAAACAAATAACTGACCTTAGGGAGAGTATCTTTGTACTGACACTGTTTGAAAGCATCACCAAAATAATCTGCAGCTTGATTAGCCAATTTAGCTATGATGGCATCTTTCATTTTATCTGAAATAAAAACAAAATTGACCATTATAACTGAAGTAAATATGAGATAATCTGATATATGACGCAGTATAGACACTGAGATCACAAGTTTATACATCTTGTCTAAAAAAGGCTTTTTAATGAAATCAAGTCCTATGCATAAAATTTTAAATTATTCCACAGGCAAATCCAAAGAGAGAAAATAGATTAAGGGTTGCCAGCAGCTGGGGTAAAGGAGAAAGCAGGAGTGACTGTTAATGGGTATTAAGTTTCTTTCTGGGGTGATAATAACATCGTAAAATAATATAATGGTAATGGCTATAAAACTATGAATATACTAAAAACCACTAATTGTGTACTTTAAAAGAATGGATTGTACTACACATGTATTCTATCTCAATATAAGCTATTATTTTAAAAGAAAAAATTATTCCAATCCATACTTCTTCCACATAATGACTGCTCTTATTTTCAACTTCCCTTCACTTAACATATTCAGCCAATATTCCAATGTCTCATACTAACTTATAAACCCTATAAGAATTGTTCTTATTCCCTCATTCACAGGGTCAGGGACTCATCATTTAGGTCTAGTTTAAACAGGACCTCCTCAAAGACAGCCTTCTTGACTAATGAACCTAAAATTAGAATGACTCCCCCTACACCCTATCCCACAGCCAGATCACCAGTCACTACCACCTCATCCATTCTTATGTTCTTCACAGCAATTATCTCTCTGAAATTATCTTTATCATCTTCCCCACATTAAAATGTAAGCTTCCTAAAAATAAGAACCTTGTTTGTCTGCTAACTCTGTTTATCTACTAACTCTGTTTATCTAGAGACTAGAACAGTGACTACCACACAGTAGGGACCTAATAAATATTTGCTGAATGAATGTTTGACATATTACAAACATACATAAATACTATTACAGAATTCAGTGTTTAAAGACAATAGCTAATTATCCATTTCATAAGACTTCAAACACAGCCTACATTCTTAAGTGTACATTTGTACACAAGTTCAGAAAAGGAGAGCTGAAATTTTTCAATAATCCATGTTATCAAGTTCAAAAAGGAAAGCCCTACATTGAACATATTATATTCTAATCACTTTCTTAGTTTAAACGCCTATCAATTATTTTCACATGCAACAAAATGAAGGACAAATTGGAGTTACCTCTTGTGGCTTTTAAAAAAAATACTTCTTGGGCCTGTGCCAGCATAATAAGACTGAGGGTTCCAACAGTATCTGGAGATATGTCCACGGTAGGCTCTCGATTTAAGGCAGATAAAACCGTTTCTTTAATATGTAAAAAGGCACCACTAGCAAACTAGACAAGTGGAAAAAAGAATTTCTTTAAAATCTGCAGGAACTCAGCAAGACTTAATTTTCTACTGTTATATACAAACGTCATTTCAAATGTTAACTCAGTGAACAGTTACTACATTTAACCTTTCATATCGTACACCACCACTGGAAAACATCTGACATACAGACAATAAGGGTATCTTTCCAAAACTCTTATAGAGTAACAAGAGATTTAACAAACAGTAAAAGTAAATTGCAGAGAAAAACAAAGTAAATTAATGGGACAAATTGATTAAGCTTATTATTATATATACTTCCTCAAAACTAATATAAGAATAGAGGCAGGGAGAAAACATTATTGAAATGTTCTCAGTACTGAAATGTTCTTGCTTTGATCCCGAATAAATTCATCCTTCAAAATAATTAAACATGCTGCACTTAGGGGAAACCCCAAATAGTATATACACCTAGCCCTCTGAGGAACAGCATTACTGACATCCATTGCTAATGATTTCTGTTTGGCCTAGAACTCCCTAATGAAATGTTCCCTATCAAATTTTTCACCCCAATTATATTTTGTTTTTTTAATAACAAAAATAACTTTGCTTTTATGAAACAAATGACACTAAGCAAAAGGATGCAGTCAGTCTGGAATTAAAGGTGGTGTGTGTTAGACAGGTAGGCCATACAGAGATAACTCAAAGCTAACAGTATTAAAATGAACATATTTTCTGCAGTCATGAAGTATAGTAAAACTAGAATATCTGCAAGGACTGATCAGCTGACCCTATTTAGTAAACTAACAGAATCATAAACTAGAACAACAAGGATGAGGAACTGGAGGTCTAGAGAGGTTACAGAACTTGCCCAAGGGCACACAGCTTCTGGGTGGCAAGCAACCTAGACAAGGACCTAGGTTTAATACCTCCAGTTCTCTTTCCATCATACTAAGTAACCTGCTACGAACACTCACAGAATAAAATATTTACGCAATAATTCAGAATGTCCTCTAAAATATCACATACCAACTGAGTTACAGTTTTTAATAGAAATTTTACTTCATTTTCAAATTTTAAAATACTTGTCAGCTATGGCTTCAAAAAGAAATAGTGTGTGCCTTATGTTTGTCATCTATTCCCATCCAGATTGTATGGCAAGCCACAATTTAGAGCATGTTGTTTGCTTAAAGTATATTTCCTTTCACTTTCCCAAAACAGCATTCCTCATCTCTCCCCTGAATTTAAACAGACTCTACCTCTGAGACAAGCAAATTCCACAGGGAGACAGTGGAAGGAACATTTGGAATTACATGAAATTCAGAACACCTGAAACCCAAATGGACTGCTTTAATGACACTTCTAATCTTTAGTCTCCTTGTATTTAAAATGGGAATGATGTTACATTACATGACATGCATCACAAGGTTTATCTGAAATTCAAATAATGTTCCTGAAAATACTTTGTAGGGGCCGGCCCGTGGCTCACTCGGGAGAGTGCGGTGCTGGTAACACCAAGGCCACGGGTTCGGATCCCATATAGGGATGGCCGGTTCGCTCACTGGCTGAGCGTGGTGCTGACAACACCAAGACAAGGGTTAAGATCCCCTTGCCGGTCATCTTTAAAAAAAAAAAAAAAAAGAAAAAAAAAAGAAAATACTTTGTAAATTGTAAAACATATTTTTATTATTTTTTATGATATAACTTAACAATAATCACAATTGTTCTTTTAACTGAAAGAAAAAGAGCTGAGTAAATAATAAAAAACTGTCACAAAATAACATGCCATATTAGTAAATGATTAGTACCTAAAATATAGATTTAGCCAACTTAAGAACATTACGTCTGACCATATTTAAATATCACCTCTCCACGAATCTCAGAGTTAAACTTTTATTTTCTTGCCAAATGGTCTTAATTTTTGTGACACAGTGAAATTTTAGGTGTGTCTCACTCTAAGAAAACATAAAAATAATGTACAAATTTTTTTAATGAGGTCATTTATTTAAAAGGGATTTACCATAATTGTATGAGATTTTGTCTCATACATTTAATTAGTTGGTCAATCGAATTTATTGAGCCTCTATTATGTGCCAGGCACTGTGCTAGGTGCTGGGTATTAAATAGTGAGGAAAAACAGACCTGGTCTATAGATACTTTATCTAAGGGCTTCAACAGTAAGAATCAATTCATTTAAATCGTACATTACTTTTCAAGAAAACATCTGTTGTGTAATGAAGAATCTATAAACCTAAATGCAAATTATTTTCAGTGTAATCCAACTTAATGTTGATCATTATGTAGTAACTACTTTTCTGCATACCTGGTAATGCTTAGCAGCGATTTTCAATCCTTCATCATTATCCAGGTTCTGTTCTGCTGCAATCTGGCTAGCTAAGGCTGCACAATTGAACAACACACAGCTCTTTTCATATCCTAAGCTTGCAAGAGCTGTAAAAAATTGAGAAGAAAAAATTTATCAGATTATTTTTTCTATAGAAAATGAATATTTCAACAAGAAATACTATGATCACTATCCCATTGGCCCTCACAAAAACAAGTTTCCAGATCTATATTTCAATGAGAAATGCTATGAACACTATCCCATTGGCCCTCACAAAAACAAGTTTCCAGATCTGTTTTCTCACCTATCATATGCTCCCATAATTCAAGCTGCCCTGCCAGGTATTTATTTTCACAACAATACTCCCATCATCTAAAACTCAAAAGATCAATAAATTATTTTTCTCTCCTTCCCTTTACTTCCACATTTCTATTACAGTCGTGGCGCACTTGGGAGAGTGCGGCGCTGGGAGCGCAGCAGTGCTCCCGCCGCGGGTTCGGATCCTATATAAGGACGGCCGGTGCGCTCACTGGCTGAGCGCCGTATGGCCGGTCACAAAAAGACAAAAAAAAATAATAATAAATAAAATAAATAAATAAATAAAAGTCATTCTCAAGTCGTTTCTCACTTAATTTCTTAAATTCAAATAAATTCTTTCCATTCTTCCACCACCTCTCAAAATTGTATCTTCCCACCACATTTAAGCCAGTTCATTACTACAAAGCTAAGTCAACTCAAGCACCTCCTAACTGGCCTTCCATGCCTCACTACCTCATACCAATACATTTCGCACAGGGCTACCAGATTAGTCTGGTTAAAATGCAACCGTGGTCAAGAATTTACACACCTCAGATCCGTTAAGATAGCTACTTTTTAAAAAAAAAAAAGATAGTTACTTTTAATAAATAAATAAATAAAGAGTAATTGTTGACGGGGATGTAGAGAAATTAGAACCTTTGTACACAGTTGGTGGGAAAATAAAAGGGTGTAGCTGCTGTGGAAAACAAGTGGTCAGGTCCTCAAAAAATTAAAAGCAGAATTACCATATGACCAAACGATTCCACTTCTGGGTAGATACACAAAAGAAATGAAAGCAGAGTCTCAAAGAAACAGCAGCCAACAGGTTAAGAGCAATGCAGGTGTCCATCAACGGCTAAATGATAACCAAAATGTGGTATATACATAAAACAGATATTATATAACCTTAAAAAGGAAGAAAATCACATGCTACAGCATGGATGAACCTTGACAAAATTATGCTAAGTGAAATAAGCCAATCACAAAAAGACAAATACTGTATGATTTAACTTATATGGAGTACCTAGAGTAGTCAAATTCATTGAATAGAAAGTAGAAAGGTAGTTACCAGGAACTGAGGGAGGAGGGGTGGTTGTTTAAAAAGTAGTCTCAGATTTGCAAGATGAAATGTTCTGTAGATCTATTTCACGAGATTATACCTAACACTACTGAACTGTACACTTAAAAACTGTTAAGATAATAAATGATATGTTATGTACTTCCTACAACAATTTTTTTAAAAGATAAATACTATGTGATTCTACTTATATGAGGTACCTAGAGTAGTTAAATGCAGAGACAGAAAATAGAATGGTGGTTGCCAGGGGCTGGGGTGGGGTGGGGAGTGGATGGGAAGTTATTGTTTAATGGGTACAGAGTTTCAGTTTTGTAAGATGAAAAAGTATTCTAGAAATGGATGATTGTGATAGTGGCACAATAATGTAAATGAACTTAATAGCACTTAACTGTACACTTAAAAATGGTTAAGATGATATAATATATGTATTTTATCACAAAAATAATTTTTCTTTTAAATCTAAAATAGCTCTCTGTTACTTGTAGAATTCAATCACAGTGGAATTCATGGTCTCGCATGATGTGCCAGGCATTGACCACCAAGCAAAATAATCAGAAAGCTCCTTACAAAAAACACTGAACAAACCATCTGAAAAAACCAGAACACTACAGTTGTGTCTGTGCCACAGAATAGTGCAATAAAGTAAAGCCCTCCTTGTTACAGTATTTTGGTAGCCTCACTAGTAATAGTGGCCAGCTTTCAACTTGCTTCCAAACCAATTCTAGCCTCCTCACTCTAGAGTGAAGCAGATATACGAGGGTACCTTAAAATGTTTATGGAAGAATAGAATGAAAAGATAATGTGAATCTTTCCATGAACTTTTTGAAGTACCCTTGCATATACCAGCTACTCTAATGTACATTAGAATAAATACATGGAAAATCTAGAATAACCAGATATGAGGAGAGCCTACACTGAAATAAAGGAAAATCAAAGTGAACTGAAATACTAAGCCCAGAGTAAAAAAAGACAATTCTAGTAACAGAAGATAGTATTTCAAAGATCATAACTAGCATCCTTAAATTCAAAGGTTAAACATCCATAAAATAAGAAAAGGATGTTATTTTTCTTTTAATTAGTGAATAAGAAAAAGCTCCTGGAAATTAAAAGCTTAATTACTAAAATTTTCTCAAAAGAAGTATTAGAAAATATCTAGGCAGCCTCCCAGAAAGTAGAACATGAAGAAATAAAAATATAAGAAGTATGAGTAAATAACTCAGAACAACCAATATTCAACTAATAAAGTATCCCAAAGAGAAGAGAGAAAAAAAAGACAATGAAATCATCAAAGAAATATCAGAAAATTTCCCAGCGCTGAAGGGAGATATGAGTGTTCAAACTAAAATGCCAATAATAAATGTCATAGCCAAAGAATGAGATCCGATTAGATCTTTTAAGATTTCTAAACATGAGGGGTAAAGATTATAAAAATATTCCCAAGAGAAAAGAAACAGATCACCTGCAAAAGAACAAAATCCAGACTTTTCATCAGTAACACTAGATATTAAAGGCAAGGAAACAATGTCTTCAAATTCTGAAGAAATATAAATTAAATTAATTGACAAATACATATTGAGGCCAGTATAGTAGAAAGGAGAGAGGAAGGGACAAAACAGTGGGTGATGGCGTCAGGGAAGTAAAAGAGAGCCAGCTGTGCTGTAAAGCCTTTAGCTTTTACTTTGAGTGAGGTGTGAAGTCGATAGAGTTTTCAACAGAGAATCACTGAGCCCACACTGGAAAACAGACCATAGGGGAGCAACAGACTGGGGGAAGCAGGAGACTAGACAGGTAGCTGCTGCAGTAAGGTGCTGAAAGGCAATGATGGTTCTGACCAGAATGTCAGCAGGAGAGGTGCTAAGAAGTAACTAGATTTTGAATACACCTGAAAGGAAAATCTGATAGGGTTTGCTGATGAATTAATGGGCTGTGGGGAATGAAGTGAAATAGAGTCAAGAATGACTCCAAAGTTTTACCTAAGCAACTAGGTGCCCGAATTTCAAACCAAATTCATGTGAGGGCAGAATATATACATTATCAGAAAGAAGAGATTTAGAAAGTTGACCTTTCTCCAAAAGTTACCTAAGAATATATCCTAGCAAAAGAGGAAGACACAATATCCAGAAAACAATGGCTTTAACCTAGGGAAGCAGCTATGTAGCAGCTTTAGCGAGCAAACAGTCCCAATTCAATCAAGAAAGCACAACAAGCCATAAAGGGAGTCTCTGAGCAAGGGGGAGACTAGAGACATAGGTATAGTTTGGAAAGTCCTGAGAATATGATAAAAGCGCAGAATGTGTGTGGTAGTGGAGCAATCAAAACCTCTTAAAAAAACAGTACAAGAAAGTCATGGTCTACATACGAAGCAACTGGCCCACTAAATGACAGAAAGACAGCGCACTTCTAGAAGAATGAAAAATATTTCAGGCAACAGATAAGAGTAAACTGTTTATATACCAGGTATATATCCCGGCCTATTATATTTCCCATTAATATCATCATCTCAGGCTGTAGTCTGCCAATTTCCTTTGACAAATTTTCATGTATAAGAGATTTTGTGAGCACTTTTTTTGTTTTTGTAATTACATCTTATATTTTTTTCTTTTACAATTTCTTCTAACACATCTAAACTAGTCTGTTGTGCCCAGATTAGCTGCAGACAAGACCAGAGTTTTCCATTAAAATTTTAAACAAGTGAGATCAAGATCCTGAAACATTACTTCAAAGAATTGTAACAGTAGATGAAACATGGCTTTACCAGTACAATTCTGAAGACAAAGCACTATCAAAGCCATGGCTACCAAGAGGTAGAAATGGTCCAGTCAAAGCAAAAGTGGATTGGTAAAGAACAAAGGTCATGGCAACAGTTTTTTTGGAATGCTCAAGGTATTTTACTTCTTGACTTTCTGGAGGACCAAAGAATAACACCTGCCTACTATGAGAGTGTTTGGAGAAAGTTAGCCAAAACTTTAGCAGAAAAACACCCAGAAAAGTTTCACCTGTGACTCCTTCTCCACCACAACAATGCTCCTGCTCATTCCTCTCATCAAACAAGGGCAATTTTGTGAGAGTTTCAATGGGAAATCATTAGGCTTCTCCTTACAGTCCTGATTTGGCTCCTTATGACTTCTTTTTATTTCCTAATCTTAAAAAGTTTTTAAAGGTCACCCACTTTTCTTCAGTTAATAATGTAAAACAGACTGCACTAACATGGTTAAATTCCCAGGACCTTCAGTTGGTTGAATTCATAGACACTAAACCCATAGATAGATGGCCAAATACACTATATAAGGTGTAAGTATATACCTTATATATACTATATGTAAGGCACATATGAGTATATATTATATAGTATATATTGTTCTATTATATAAAATATTATATACTATATACTATATATAAGGCAAATATATATTTATAATATATGCTATATTATATAATATATAATGTGTTCCCTGGACTTTGGGCTTTCCAGCCTCCAAAACTGTAAGCAATAAATTGTGTTTTCTTTATAAATTACCCAGTTCCAGGTACTTTGTTATAAGCAACAGAAACAGATTAATACAATATACTATATATATATATACACATTTTAGTACAATATATATTTATATATGCCTTATATAGTTTATATTATATAACTTTATATATTATATACATTGTTTTATTACAATATTAATAATATACTATATTATTATTCACTGCAGCTAATGCTTTTTCAGCACTGTTCTAAGGACTTTTTAATGCACCTAAGCACCCAATAAGATAAAAAGTATTATACCTACTTCACAGATGAGAAAATTAAGGCATATAGAGGTTATCTTGCCCAAGCTGGTAGACCAAAAAGCCTTCATACATCTGACCTTTGGTTATGATGTTATACCTGTAATATTACTTTCTTCCTAGAAAAGCCAAATTCATCCTTCAAGGCCTACCTCAAACATTGCTTGCTTTCAACAGGTAGAATTAATTTCTTCTTCATCTATGCTCCCATGAGTTTGTTCATAGGCTGATAGTACATACAAAGCTACTTCAAAAAGTTCATGGAAAGATTCATATTATCCTTTAATTATATTCTTCCATGAACTTTCTGAAGTACCCTCACATTACATTTTAGGATGTTCTACTGTCTTCCCAACCAAACTGAATACAACTGTCTTATTCATTTTTTATGACTAGGACAGTGCCTGGCAAGGTATATAGGCTCTCTACAAATATTCTGAAATTGTATTAAAAGTTGAAGTTAAAAAGAAAATGAGATGTAAAAAATTTTACAATTTACAAAGAGTCACTAGGAGAGCAATTTTTAAAACCTAAAACAATAAAGTGTTTAAAACAACTTTCTTATCATTTTTATTAAAAATCACATACCTAATTTTACAGATCCTCCAAAAAGTGAACCTTTATCAAAAGCATCCTTCCAGGTAAATGTCAAGCAGATCTGGACAGAATGAGAGAAAGAGAAAATTATGTTACCTTCCTGGATTTCATTAAATATTAAGTCTTTTTTGAAGAAAAGTCTGCAGTGAGGAAAGGACAAAAGCTCAATCTGTCTAAAACATTATCTCCTCTAACCAAGAAACTCCTTTTACTTCTCCTAGACCATAAATTTTTTTAAAAAAGTAAAATACTGGCACTAGGCTAACTCAAATGGTCATTTTGCCTCAGTAATCATGAACATTATTTATTTTTACAAATACACAATGGCTTGAACAGATTAAGCACTTAATAAATGCTTGCCTAATAAGCCAAGAGAACTAAGGCAATATACTGCAGACTTCCCAGAAGATAAAATTAAAAACAACTAGTTCATGACAACAAAAGTAAGAGAACAGTTACTTTGAGAGGATGAAAGATTTAATATTTTATTCCTTGATCTGGGCAGTGGTTATATAGGCATACTCACTTTGTGAAGATTCAAACTATACACATGATTTGTTTACTTTTCTGTATACATATTATATGTGAATAAAAATTTTACTTAATAAAAAAACTGCACCGCTTACTGCTTCTAAAATGAGAATACCACATATGAAGGTTAAAAAGAACTTGGCCCCATTTAAATTACTGCAATCCACTACAAAAAAATTTTTTAACTCTCGATTAAGGAAATGTTCAAACATAAACAAAACCAAAGAGAATAATGTAATGAACTCCTAAATACCCCAGCAGCTTTAACGTTTTGCCTTTCTTGATTCATCCATCCCCCAATTTCCCCTTCCCCCCACAACCCATCCATACACACTTTTTTCCTGGTGTATTTTAAAGCAAATCTCAACTATAATTATTTCACCTATGAAAAACTAGTACAAGAATGTTTAAAGTACTTTTCTTATACTACTTGAAGGACCACACAATTTTAAAACTTTTATCAAGTCTCCCAAATAAAACTGTAAGAAATTACCAGCATTTTCAACTTCTACCTTTTAAAAGAAAATAAAGTTGACATCCGTATACTGTTACATCTAATCATAACAGCATTTCCAACTTTTATATGTAAATGTAACTTGTGCCAATAATTTTTAAAGCACATAAAATGAGACTAATACTTCCTGAATTATACAGTTTCCATCTTAATGCTGTAAAAGCCAAAGGGAAGGACACAGCAGATTAATCAACAGATCCTACTGATATAAAATACAATCTTAAAAAAAGCACAGTCCAATGCTCTACATGAGCCCCAGAAGTGCTAAGGAATGACATGAATAGATTTTCAGGAGACTCCTTCCTGATTTGTATCAGATGGATCTAAAAGCTTCTAATTTCTATAAAACTCTCTCATAAAAAACCTAATAATAGTGAAGAAGCATCACTGATTTCAATAAAATGATATCACAGGTGGAAGGAAATGGGATTTGTCATTACCATGTAACTTTAAAACAAAATTAATGACTTACCTGATTTTCAGAAAATGGGAATTTGGGTTCAATGGAACAAATCTGATCATAATATCTAAAAAAGAAAGCAAAATTAATAATTACCAGAGCTAAATATTACACGCATTTATGTAAATACAATTGGATTAAGAGTATACAAAAATTATTCACACTTACTTTGCATGGCCCACAAATCAAATTCAATCAGCTATTTTAAAGTTAATCAACATGGTCTTTCAATGTGTAAACCAAGAGCTAAAATGTTTGCAATGAAAAAAAAAAAAATGTGTGAACAAAAACATACCCACCACCACAGAAAAGTATTTATTTATTATTATTGGCTAAAAGCTAACTACTATCTGCTCAGGAAACCAATGTATTTTTAAAAATACTACTTATTATAAACTATGTTTATATCCATTGGACAAACTCATATCTCTGGCAAATGGCTAATTAAAACAGTTTTACCAACTTTCAAATATGTTTTAGGTATGTCCATTTCTTCCAACTCCATCATTGCCACACAGCTCATCAAAGCTACCACTCTCATACACTAATCCAAAAGTTTCCTAGCCAATCTCCCTGTCTTCTTTCTCATTGTTTCTAATCTATTCTCCACCCAGCAGCCAGAATGATCACTAAATATAAAGTAGTCTTCCCCTTCTCATTAGGGTGAGCTTTCAGCCAGCAAGTCTGGGAGGGAAGGGTGGGGAAGAGGGTCAGGGCCAAGCTTTCTAACTGGCCTCTAATCTTTCCTCCTTCCCTTATTCCCTTATACAACCCTCCCCTTCATTGGGATTATCTTTCCAATGGTTATCTCTGGGGGCAAGTTTTCAGGGGTGAAATGAGTGGGGGGAAGCGGGTAATATGCCTGAGACCAAGCCTTTGGCTGGCATCTCCATGAGTTTGATTACAAACAAGAACTGGATAATTAAGTAAATACATTGAAGATAACGGGACCCAGGTTTCTCACTATCAGAGAAAGGAATTACAAACATGGGAAGAGAGAAGGCTAGAATAAACTACTACACCAGCAGAATAAACTACTCCAGTCCAGTTTTGGACTGGAATTGGAGTTATCAGCGTGAACTCATTTGTAAATGTAGTGGAGAGAAACAAAAACAGGTATAAATGTATGCGTACGTATTTCCTAAATGCATATGCTGCAAGGGCTTAGAGGCAATAACACCTCATAGTAGCAATAAGCACACCTTGTGTACAGATAAATAATGTTCTACATTAAAAGGAGCCAATGGTCCTTAGGAAATGGCTGACTCCAGGGCTGAGACTGAGAAATCTTAAGATACAAGCTTAAAACATCTTGCTATGCCAGAAAATTTAAAAAGTACTTTAAAAAATAAGGACATGTTAAAAGGACACAAAAACTAGCTTTAAGCAGCTCCCAATAGCCAAGTATAGAACAATTTAAATAAACTAAGTAATGCTGACAAATCATAACCCATTGAAAAAAATAAAAACACCATTCAGAAGTAAATAAAATATATAGGTAAACAGGGAAAGCTCTCCCCTATTGTACAATGCTAACTAATAAATCTAGAAAAAATCCTGGAGTTAGAAAAATCACCATTTGGTACCTTTCAGAGTATAACTTCTTATTCTGGTAAGATTCATCCACGGATGTCAAAATAATGAAAATTTGATGAGAAACAAGCTATTACATATTCTCAAAGTATCTCACCACAAAATGCTTAGTGATTAGTACAACAATATTTATTAAATAAAAAGTAGAAACCTGGCAAACACCATCTTAACAAAGTGATAAAAATTACCATTACCACTAATAGGACAAATCAACATCATGTTCTTCCTGATATGCAATAAAAAGAACACAGTATCACTGCAATGGTAATCCTATGCAAAAATGCATATATCACAACAACATATGAGACAAACCCTTACTGAGTGACATACTACAAAGTAACTAGCCTGTACTCTTCAAAATATCAAGGTCATGAAAAACAAGAGAAAACTGAGGAACTCCTCCAAATTGAAGGAGACTAAAAAGACATAACAATTAAAAGCCATGCATGATCTTAGATTAGACCCTGTAAATGACTTATTGAGAAAACTGGAAAAATTTGAACGAATTCTGTGAATTAAATGATAATATTCAATCAATGCCAATTTCCTAATTTTGAAAATTGTACTGTGGTCTTATAGGAGAGTATCCTGAAGTAGTAAGTACTAAAATCCTTTCATGGATTCCCATTATACTTAAAATTATATCCAAAACCTATGATAAGGTCTTACACTATCTGGCCATCACCCAACTCTCCAGCCTCATCTCAGCATATTAACTATGGGGATGAGTGGCCAACAGTCAGTTTCGATCTGTTCCAATGACACTCCCTTTTCTATGAGAATCCCGCCATTTCAACTTGGGCAACTAGCTACAGGTGAGGTAATCTGCTGAGTCATCAATTCCCAAACTGAGATTCCACCATGCAGTGCTAAGCCATTGCTGAGCAGAGCACTCAAAGTGCAGGTGACACCAGAGCAAGCCTGGGCAGCAGTGAAACATGGCCACTGGCCAGGGAGGCAGGCACTGGAAGCAAAGGGGAGAATAGAGTAGAGGAGAAAGCCCCAGCCTAATCTCCAAGGCTCACAGTGCTAATGCACTGGAATGGTGTCCTCAGGCCACACAAAATCAGGCAGCACAACAACAGGCCTTAGTTTGCTGACCCTTGCTATAAAGTAAGCAAGGAAGGAAGCAGCATGAAATAAAATTACTGGCTGCAAATGGATCAGTTAAAGAACAGCTAAACAGAATGTACTAAATTTTTTATACCCATTCTCTTCACTCCAAAACTTTTGAAGTCAACTCACAAAACTTGAGTTGTAAGAGAAAACAGCGTATTTATATTCTATATTTAAATGATTAGCTTTGTGATGGAATCCTCCAAGTAAAATGTCTGTCTTAGGACAGGTTATGAAAGTTGAAATAAAAGTACAAGAGGATAGGCAGTAACTGGAATTCAACAGCGTCTAACCAGGATGGAACAAATCCCAACAAAACAAGAGAGATCAACTAAGGCTTTAAAAAAGAGAGCAGCCATTGCTAACTGCAGTTACCACAGGCAAAATGCTGTTCCTTGGGAACCAAATACAATCAATCAGCTATTCCTTCAATATTATCCCACTTCATATCACCCCTCATAGTTCAGCCTAGATCTCAAGTATCAAAGTCTTCATCAGAGGGAACCACAGAAACAAGAGAATCTATCACACCCCTCTCTTTATCATTTAAATAGGCTTTACTATTTAAATGATAAAGCAGACTCTAGCCTGGGATATATCTCTAACACAGTAGATCTAGGCTGCAAGTTTTCCACAGGTAGGAAAATGGAAAGCCATATGCCAAGCCAGAGAGCTGGCAAAAAATAGTGCACTGTGGGAAATAATGCTGCAAAGAATCAGTACCTTTATAGATTTTATTTTAGAAATAAGTGATTTTTTTATTTTTTTCATAATAAAATAATGTATTATCAACTATAAAATCCTAAACATACTTAAAAGGTATAATGCCATAGTGGGCAGAGCTCAGGTTTTCAAATCAGATAACTCTCGTGTTTGAATCCAACTCTTAGCTGTGTGATCATGTGCAAGTTATGCAAGCTCTCTACACCCTTCCTAAAGTAAAGGTAATACCTTCTTTTAGCATGAGAAACAAAGGATAAAATATATATTAAATGATTAAAATAATGCCTGGACACAGAGTACATATGTAATAAATGGTAGCTACAGATTACTAATTTATAACTGTGTAGAAGTGCTTTTTATATGTTCTCTAGTATTTTATAAGACTTAGTCACATTAAAGCAAATATATATTAGCGCAATTTTAAAAACTCAAGGGAGAAAAACCTAGAAAATAAGTATATTTCTTTAAAAACACTAAAAACAGTACAGGACAAATTCCCATTAGAAATTCTAGTTTTTAAAGTGTTTGTTTGTTTGTTTGTTTAAGAAAAAGGTGTAGAGATCAAGAACAGCCAATCCACACTGGCCAAAGTGATACTGCAATGCAAATTCACATAACCCTATACAGCTCCAATCTGACTTTAGGGCTGTACAACTCCAGACCACTAACCAGAGAGAGAAACAGGACAATCAATCAGAACAGCAGGCCTGGAGATACTGGCTGGATCCTTCCTGAACCTTATTTTTACACTTCTTTCTTCACCTAATTTATCACATGAAAAATCATTAACAAAGAACTGCTGCTGCAGAGTATGGTAAAAAGTAACCAGCCAAGGTGTCAAAAGTTCAGGACCTCAGCTCAGTTCTGCCACAAAGTTAGCTGTGTGGGCTTAAGCCTTCTGTGTAAAACACCACAGGAAGACTGTTTTTCTGGTTACACAGAAAGACGATACTCCTGACAAGCTATTTTATCTAATAAACATCAGAAAAGTCAAAATACAGAAAAACAAATCAGATTTTAAATCTTCCTTTAAATTTTTATGTTTATTCATCTACACAGAATAAAATTAAAATTTTATGAGCCAAATTAAGGTCTGGCAACTACAGATATTCCTTGAGACCAGGGACCAAGTATAATACATCTTTATGTCCACCACACTGTCTCCTATAGTATGGTTCACATAGACACTCCTATACTATTTGATTGACAAATTATAGCAATGTCATTAGTGTTAATACTATCTCAATATCTTCACCCCCAAACCAACAGTCAGAATGTAAGCAACAAGTATGAAATAAAGTGGAACAGCAATACGAGGGGTCTTCAAAAGTTCAGGGAAAGATTCAGGTTATCTTTCCTTCTGGCGGCTGGCCAGTGTGGGGATCCGAACCATGACCTTGGTGTTATAAGGCTGCATTGTAACCAAATGAGCTAACCAGCAAGCCCCATATTATCTTTTAATTCTATTTTTCCATAAACTTTTTGAAGTATCCTCCTATTTTCTTTCTTGACACATAAAACACTAGTGCTTTGAAAATATTTCAGAAATTACAAAACTAGTTCCATCAACTTCATTTTACTAAAATGAAAAAAGACACTACCATAATGCAACAAACTATTTACCCACAAATGGATTTCACACAGTCTATAGGTTAGACTCTTAGGTTAAAGACAATAAACTCAAACTATAAGCCATTAAAAAATAAATATCAAAAAGAATACTACATATTAAAACTAGTGTAACACAGCCAATGCAGACGGAGAAAAAATACGCAGTCCTAAAATAAACATATTAGAAAAACATGGAAACTAACCATTCAATACAAAAAGACAGAATAAGAGAAAAAAGAGAAGAAAAATGACAAAAGCAGGAAACAAACCCAAAAAGTGTAGGTTTAGTTTTTAAAAAAGAAAAAGGTGGCTACAAACCTTAAGCAAATCTGATCAGGAAGAAATCACACATAACACATACACAACACTAGGAATAAGAAAAAAATTATAACAGATTATGAAGGGACTAAAACATTTTGCAAGGATTTCTGTTTAACAAAAGATATCATAAACATAGTTAAGAGATAAGAAACAGATTGGAAGACTTTAACACACAATGGAAAAAGGATAAATATCAGAAAATGTAAATAACTCCTACAAATCAGTAAAGAAAAAACAACCCAACACAAAATGGGCAAAAGAAAAGAACAAGAGACTTACAGGAAAAGAAACTAAGTGACTAGTAAACATAAAATGTTAAAACCTCAGGGAAATAAGGGCAATGCAAATTAAAACAAGGTACCATCTCTCACCTGTTAGTTTAGCAGAAAGCAATAACAAATTATTAATCAGTAAGTAGTAGCAAGGATGTGGAGGAATAAAACCTCACATACACCTGCTGATGGGAATGTAAATTGATACAACCACTGTGAAGAGCTGAAAATGCAGACATACTCCTCTTCCAGTTAAAGAGATCTGAATAAACACTCTCCTTTGTTCCCTCCCAAAATCCCACTAAAAAAAAAGAATTAAAAAAATGTAAAAGATGTAAATGTACAAGGACAAAGAAGAAGGGGCATAATAGCATACAGGAGGTTTCAACAAAACCTTCCAAAAGATGAAAAGTGAATGAATGAAGCAGAGAAAGCTGAAATCTAACTGCCTAAGAGAGAAGGGAGCCAACAAAGCAGAAGCCAGGGAAGTCAGAAAAGGATGTGAATTAAGAACCATGGAGCACCTCTAAAGATAGGAGTTCAATCTGAGGTTGGAAAGAGAAGGTGTGGTTGAAAATCCTTGAAAGAAACCTTCAGGCTCCCAGATCCTCTACGCTGAGGGTAAGTTTACTCTCAGGAAAATGTTAGAGATACTAAGCACAACTTAGGTAGGGATAAGCACTGCTAAGTGGGGAGGATGGGGAGAGGCTGGAGTTGGGAGCGCGAAACTGCCTAAATCATTATCAGTTCTCTTCTTCCTTACTAATAGAACCCCAGATTTTAAGCTGGGTATATGGCTACCCATAATAAAAACTCCTTTTCCTAGTATCCCTTCTATGAGAAGTAGACATATGTATTGGCTGGTAACATATGAGCAGGTCGTTGTGGGGCAGTTTCCAGAAACATCCTGGATGCTGAGCCCTCTGCCTTTCTCCCTTCCTCCATCCTACTGTCTGAAATTTGGGAACTACAATCTGGACCATGAGAACGCGGACCATCTTGTAGGTTTTATGGAGCAAAAGCTGGAAGGAGTCTGAACTCCAATAAACTTCACAGAACTACCATACCAGCCCCGGACTACCAGAATCACCTACCTGCCAAGTTTTTACACAAGAATAAAATCTTAGTTTAACTCACTGATAATTTGGGATCTATCACATAGAGTTGAACCTAACCTTAATAAAGACATCATACTAAAAACAGATAATATGAAAGACTGCATACATGACTGTTGAGATCCCCAACCTCCACTGCCACCAATCAAATTTAAGAAAGCTGACAAACAGACTTTTTCATGGAATATTTGAAGCTTTCTCCATAAAGAAAGTGATCACCACAAAAGAAATGACACAATGCTGGTATTTGGAGTTTCCAAAAACTAAACAAAAAACCAGCATGGTTCCCATCTGGTCACCCTAAAGTTCTCCATTTACCAAGCCTCTTCCAATCAATTTTTAGTAAAAGCCACTTTATAAAAGATGAAGTACCATACAAATGAGTTTTGAAGTAATTGTTCTCATTAATATCATGTACATGAATGTATATTTTAGGACATTTTAATAATAACACCTACAAGTTAGTAATGAAAAGATGAGTCTATCACTGGAGCTGTATGTGGACTTATCAAGCTAGCTTCTATTCTTTAGAAATTAGTTTAGGGGCCGAGCCTGTGGCGCACTCGGTAGCGTGCTGCGCTAGGAGCGAGGCGACGCTCCCGCCGCGGGTTCGGATCCTATATAGGAATGACTGGTGCACTCACTGGCTGAGTGCCGGCCGGTCGGGGGGGGGGGGGGGGGGGGGGATTAGTTTAAACACTCTTCAAAGTTCATTAGTTTAGAAGTCCTATAACTTAAAAAAAAAAATGTAAATTTTAGTTTAAACACTCTTCAAAGTTCATTAGTTTAGAAGTCCTATAACTTAAAAAAAAAATGTAAATTAATGTTCAGTTTACACAATTATCCAAACACTAATTATTGAAAATAAAATATTCTGCTTGATTTGAATGAACATCTCACAACTGTCTGATTCACAACTATCTGATTTTACAACATATACACCGAAGGAACTTTTGTACACACCTCCATCATAAAATATAATAGCCTGTAGTATATTTATTAGCTTATCCTAACTATATTAGAAGATCAAAAAGTGAAAAAATCTTAATATTTGTTGAATGAATGTGCTAGAAGAATGTATACAAGTGACTAAAGAAACATGGTGAGTTTCAAAGAGACTATCTCTGTAACAGCTCCACTCCCTAGCAGTTCACACATTTATGCCTTGTAAAAGAATAAAGAAATGAACAAATGAATGAAGTTTTAAAGTTCACAGCAGAACCCCCCAACCAAACTAACATCCACTATCCCTTGTCTGTTAGTCTTAAACCCATGAGCCAACAGCAGCTGAAGATCCCAAGCTCCTTAAGGGTTGGAACCAAACCTAATCTATTCAACAAGATTTTTATCATAGGGTTCATTATACCACAACTACGCGTTTTTAATACTAATGGAAAATCCTCACTGAATGCTACTCACGTCTACATAAAAACTGCTTTGAAGAGGATTTTTTAAAATATGTTAATTCTAAAGAAATGGCTAATTATTCCCAGATTAACTTTAAAAATGCTTATGCTAAGTGATCAGACTAATGATCCTTGCAGCCCAACAGTTTTAGCTCTAAAATTGACACCAACGGGTCATAATCTGCCTGAGCAATCTATTCAGTATCCCTTCCTCTGGGACCCTTCCCGCATCCCACCTAATCTTGCTTTGATCCATGGGGGACTGAGAAGTGAAAGGGGCTGGGTGACCCAGACAAGGGCAATTAAATTAGCCCATTTTCCATCATAATTAGGTGCAAACCAATCGAATGAGAGGCCTCACACGGATTTTTATCAGACCTAGGAAGAAAAGAACTCTTTTTCTGTAAGACACTGAAAGTGTTATGGACCATTATAATTCCACTAGAGCCCTCAGCGGCAATCTCTCTCAATACTTGAACAAAGTTCACCTACAGTTGTGTTTCTCCTGTGAAACAAAGGGAGTACATTACACGTAAGAAATGAGATCATGAATAAGGTAAGCAAAAAAAAAAAAAAAAACTGTTTATAAAGTGCTTATAAAAATGTTCTGTTGGGCTGGCTTGTTATTCAGTTGGTTCAAGGTCAAAGGTTCGGATCCCCTTACCGGCCAGCCGACAAAAAAACAATTCTCTGTATACCAACTCGAGTATCACAAAAGGAACTTTCACCAAATACAGGATGAGCTCAACAAGAATTACTTAAAACAATAAATTTACTCCATTATGTGTATGCCTGTTCGTGAACAAACATTTTAAGTACCTTATCTTGAACGTTCTATTATGTCACTCAGGTTTTATTTCTAACAATTGTAGCCCCTAACTTTTAGAATTCTCCGTCCTTTTAATTATTTTGAACTTAGTAAGATGGACCACCTCAAGTGGACAATGTAATGAGTAGTAAACAGACATTTGGTGCAGTGTCCCAATTCCCCCACTTCCCTCAAGCAACTACTATTATGAAATCTAAATTTGGCCCAAGAAAGTCAGAAAACAATGATAGGGAAAAGAGAGAAGAGGGGCATCTTCAGTTAGAGACCTAAAAAAGTGAAAACTAGTTCTGAGTAAATGTGGCAAGAGAGATCAGTTCGCGGCAGACTTTCCTCACAGATATCGTGTCGACCCAGCCCGGGCCGACCAAGGGCTGGAGCGGGCGGACAGGCCGGAGGACCAGGCAGGGCCACCGCGGGCCTGTGGGGCCCTTCCTGCTCACCAAGAAAGAATGCAGACCACACCTACGCGTCCGGGCGGGGCGGCCCGGCCTGGGTCAGGGGTTAGCGAGACAGAGGAAAGCAGGAAGGGGGACGGTTAGGGGCGGCTGGCTGCAGACGATCTCCCCCCACCCGGCCCCGCGCCCACCTCAGGAGCGTCTCGAGCGCTCCCTCGTGCTTGTCCAGCGGGCGGCCGACAGCCGCACGGCGCAGCTTGCTGAGCTCTTCGGCCGCGCGGCAATACTGGGCCTGCTCTTCCCCGCCGCTCGGGTAAGTCTGCTGGATGAACTTCACCAGCGGCTTGGCTAGGTCCACCTCCGAGGTCTTTTTCAGCTGCACCGAGATGAACGTCGCCATGATGAGCGCCTCGGCCGCCGTTTGGGCCAAATAAACGGCGGGACAGCAACTAGGGCAGAAGCCCCCAGGGTACCGGACTGGCGGACCGACGGGCTGACGGACGTGCGCTTGGCCTGCGTTTTGGATCCGGCCACTTCCGGGAGCTCCGACGCAGGCGCACTCGGCGCAGAGCTTGCGCTCCGCCCGCGGTCACGTGGAGATGTAAAGGCGGAGGCGCAGCTCACCTGGGCCCAGTTCAACCCCGCTATGCCGTAAACCGGCTTTGTCGGCATTTGGAATTCCCTTCTTACTGCCGCGGTGGGTGGACTGAGGGCTTCCACGTATTCCTCCGTTCGAACGTCCCGGTGAAGTACTCCCGTTACTGCCACCTGCGAGAGTTTGCGTCTACCTTCCCAAGAACTTGCAGCCCTAGGGTTATTGTGACTTGTGATAGTTTGTTCAGCTATTGGCGGGCTGCTGTATACAGGTACTAAGTGCACACTGAACCTAGGCAAGGTCCCTGCCATTTCGTAGCTTTCAGTCAGGTATATCGTGAGACCATTTCATAAATCCTCACAAGAGCTCATGAAAGCTAACAGCAGAAGTGAGCCAAATTGATATATTATTGAGTTAAAATTTTAAGAATTTATCAATGATAGGAAAGTAAAGAAAGGGAGTGATCAAGGGCTCCTGGTTTGGGGGGGCCTCGACATCTGAGTGGTTGGTGGAATTATTTATTGATAAATGGGATAACCCACTGATGGGGGCAGAGGGGAAGGACCGTGTGTACATCTCATGACTGAAGAATGGAAAAGTAACAAAATGTCCTCTGCAGGGAAATGGAATCAGTTTGGTTCACAGGTCTAGCCCTATCCTGTCTCCCAAGAAGCAGTAAATAAATGTCTTCATATAAAACACACTTGAGTTTCCTTGTAAGAAAATTATGCATATACACAAAACATGTAATTTAATTTACCTTCACTTAATATTTATGATCATACATTAAATGAAAACCAAATTCTATAAGCTTCGTGGTACAAAGTATCAATAACAATTGAATGACCATACTAAGTTATTCAGCAAATATTTTTTGAGTTTTCATTGTGTGCCCAGCAAAATTTACGTCAAGAGAATTCTATAACTAGTCAATCTATCAATCTATTGTATATAGAGGTCTTGATTCCACCCTCATAGAGAATAGTTCAGCGGATAATTCACAAGAGGTCTAGGGAAATAGTTAAGAGAAGTCCTAAAATGGCTACTCTGCAGCAAGCAGAAAATGCAGCCATCCCAGATTAAAGCAGGAAAGGTGAAGAGCTCCTGGAGATAGATCCCATAGACAAAAAAAGAAAGGTTGACGGGATTAGATAAAATAAAAACCGCCAGGTTTCTCCCTGGAAAAATTACTGTTTTCTCTTTGTGATTAACAGGTAAGTTGGAGGAATACAATTTGAGACTATATTAACACATTGTTCCTCATTAAACTTTTTTCCACTAGTTTTAGCATACTTTGACGACTCTTGCCTAAATCTAGTATTGCTATGATGTTTGCAAAATGGTCATTTTCTTATTCATTATTCCACCTATATTTATTAGTTGGCATTTTTCTGTAAAAGAGTTTTCCTTTCTCCCCCACTTACTTACTTATTTATATATTTATTTATAGCAGCATGGGCTCATGGATTTTTATTTTATTCAGTAGATTATAATCAATTACTATCATTATTTTGATGCTCTAATTGTTCAAGATTTGGTTAATGGGAGCACCTTCAAACTGGTTCCTACGTTCTTTCTCCCCCAACCTTTCAATTTTTAAAATTTCAAACACAGCATAGAATTTTACAGTGAATACCCACATACACTCCTCCTAGATTCTAACATTAACATTTTATTGTGCTTGCTTTATCCTTCATCTGTACTTCTAATGATCCTTCTATTCATCTCTAAATCTATCTTACTTTTTGGATCCATTTCACAGTATATTGCAAACATCAGAAAGGAAAACTAGAATAAATAACTTGATTGGTGAATAGGTAATAGATGGGAGTCAAAAGCTTTTATTTAAGTTATATCAATGGGGAGCCCAGAAGCAGGTGTAAGGCAAACATGGCGTCGGCAATGCTGGCAGTGCTGGCGGTGCTGGTGGTGCCAATGCTGCAGACGTGGGCAGTCCTTACAGCCCCCCTGAGCCCCCACCCGGCTACCACTCTTGCCATCAGGTACGCATCCAAGAAGACAGGTGGCAGCTCCAGAAACCTCGGTGGCAAGTCACCAGGCAAACACTATGGCATCAAGAAAATGGAAGGTCACTGTTCATGCTGGCAACATCTTTGGGACTCAGCGCCATTTCTGCTGGCACCCAGGTGCCCACGTGGGGATGAGGAAAAGGAAGTGCCTGTATGCTCCAGAGGAGGGGACAGTCCACTACACTAGGGAGGTCTGTGTGCCCAATCCTAGTGACCCAGAGGCTGTGGATCTGGTCACCAGGCTGCCCAGGGGTACTGTGCTCTACAAGACTTTTGTCAACGTGGTTCCTGCCAAGCCTATGGGTACCTTTAAACTGGTAGCTGTGCTTTGAAGCCCTGCTTGAGGCCATTGGACAGAGACTGGAGCCCAGGTGACAGGAGTAGGTGATACCAGAAGTCAAGGGTTGGGATGATGACAAGGCCTCCCAAGGAAGAATTCTGCTTGGTGGTGACTCTGCAGGAGATTCTGTGACTGCTGGGAAGCCTTTTGGGATACTTGACCTGGGGCCAAAAATAAAGTTAACTGGAACCTTTAAATAAATAAATAAATAAATTGTGTCAATGAATGTCATTTAAAGCTGACAAATCAAATAGCAGAAGGAAGTAAGGAAAAAGTGGACAAAGAATTATAATTAAGAAAAAGGCATTAGTATAAATATAACAATTAAAACAAAAACATAAACTTTCCTAAATACCAAAACAGGTCACATAGAGAAACACAATAAAAATAACAGTACATAATATAGCACCAAATAATACAACAAAATTGAGAGCAAACATAACAATCATATAAGAAATATATTTGGATTTAAATAAACCATTGAAAGAAAAAGACTTTTAAATTGACTCACAAAGGAAAACCCAAAAGTGATAAATTATAAAAGTGGCTACAAATTCTTCCCTCCCTTCATCAATGACTTTGCAATATGACATTGCAAAACTTCCCATCAAGAGGTGGAGTCTATTTCTTCACCCCTTAAGTCTGGGTAGTTAATGGCAACTGCATCAGCTAATACAGTATTAGCAATTGTGACGCAAACAAACACTTTAGTCATCAAGGTTTGTCCTCTCTTGCTGCAGTTGAAACCCTGTAACGTCCATGTGTGCAGTTCAGCCTGCTGGATTATGAGAGACAAGTGGCCCAGTCACTCCCCTAGCCCTAGCCAACAGACCGCTAGTTGTCAGATGTGAATGAGGCTATCTTAGATCATCCAGCCACCAGCCAACCCTCCAACTGACCTCAGACTCATAAGCAAGCCCATCAAAGATCAGTTGAGCCAGCCTAGACCAGAAATGCTGAGGCAACTTATGGAACCATAGCTAAATAAATGGCTGTTGTTTTAAACCACTAACTGTTGGTATGATTTGTTAGGCAGCAAAGGCTGACACTATCAATATGATACATACAAGCAACACACCCAAAGCAAAATGACTCAGAAAGGCTAAGTAGAAAGGAATGGACAAAGATATACCAGGTGCTATGGACTGAATGTGTCTCCACAAAATTCACATATTGAAGCCCAGTTCACAATGTGATGGTACCAGGAGATGTGACTTCTGGGAAATAATTCAGTCATGAGAGTAGAGCCATCATGAATGGAATTAGTGCTCTCATAAGAAGAGACACAGAAGAGCTTGCTTTCTCTCTCTCACTCCGCCATGTGAGCATATAGCAAGAAGGCGTCATCTACAAACAACAGAGAGGCCCTCATCAGACCCCAACCATGCTGGCACCCTCACCTCAGACTTCCCAGCCTCTAGAACTGTGAGAAATAAATGCTTATTGTTTAATCCACCCAATCTATGATAATTTGTTATAGTAGTCTGAACTGACTAAGACACCAGGCAAATAGAAATAATAAGAACGTAGAGGTTGTTATTTTGATATCAGACAATTCAAGCCAAAAAGACTGAAATGCGGGCTGAGCCCGTGGCGCACTAGGGAGAGTGCGGCGCTGGGAGCGCGGCGACACTCCCGCCGCGGGTTCGGATCCTATATAGGAATGGCCGGTGCGAGCGCCAGTCACGAAAAATACAAAAAAAAAAAAAAAAAAGACTGAAATGTGGTTAAGGACATTGTATAATGCTAAAGGCTACAATTGTAGCAAAAAGCCACAGTAAAGATAAAAGTTTGGAAAACTATGTATCCGATAACTCAAAATATCTATGTACAAATAATACAGTATCCACCATAATAAAAAAGAAACTACAAGATTAAGTTTCCAAGTAATCATTTGAAATCTGTGGCCAACTCTGTGAGTTACTAGGGGAATTAAAAAGAATATTACTCAGAGATGGCCCAAAGAAGATACATTTGGAAGCAAGTTAGGTGGATTAAGTCTGCTCTGAATAATTACATGTAATACTAACTTCATTATGAGAAATGTGGCCTTGTAAATTATAGGGCAGATGAGAAAGTATCTATCTTTCACCCTGTGGTTAGGCTGTACTCTCTATAAAAAATAATACTTTTCCTTGGGACATGGTGATTCAACAGTCACCCGCAACACGATTAGGAAAACAAAGAGGCTCATCTACAACTCACAGTAGAAGTAAGTTCCTTCTACCTACCTTCTACTTTTTTGTGGAACCTGGATAGTCAATGTTCCCTCCCTAACCTGAGTATGAGAAAACTCCACTACCCTTATCTAGCACGCATTCCCCCGGGGTATCTAGCCTAGTGTTTCCCAAATGGGGGTAATTTTGCCTCTCAGGGACATTTGGCACAGTCTGGAAACATTTTTGGTTGTCACAACTTTTGGGGAGTGGATGCTACTGGCAGCTAGTGGGTAGAGGCTGGGAATGCCTCTAAACATCGTATAATGCATAGGACAGTCCCCCACAACAAAAAATCATCAAGCCCAAAATGTCAATAGTTCCAAGGGTGAGATTCGCTTGAGAAGCATACTGTTCAGAATAGACTACAAATTTTGAGGAATGCACTGCTAGGTGTACAGTCTGATCCATTTGGAAGGGGCGAGTTTATCAAAAGAATGAATGAAGGCTTACTTTGAAAGGCTAGAGGAACAAAGCATTGTTGCAGAAATATTGGTGCAAGAATAGGTGAGAAAAATTAGGAAATGGAATATACCAGTGAGGATTGAACTTCTTGAGCACTTTACATTAGGCTAAGGAGAAGGTCGTTGTCGTTTTCTTTGCTCACCCAATCCTCAATAAAGGGAGAATGAAGGAACAAGACAGCAAAGAATGTGACTGGCCCCACAGTCACACCTCTGCTAATCCCATGGGGAGGAAGCTTCATCCTGTTGTGGTGGCCAGCAGCAACACAATTAGTGGTTTATGCAGAGAGGAGAGCACCAAAGAGAACACACATGTGAAGGACGAGTTTAGGAGCACAACTAAGGAGTTTCACAGAAGCTGCTCTGTCTAGTAGGTATTGCAGTCTTCCTACCTCCCATGTACCTTCACCTATTCACCCTTCTCTGAGCAAGTATTCTGATCTTTACCTGGGTATCCTCACCTCTCCCTCTTTGTTCTTTGTCTTAAGCCTTAGTGTGGAATATACTATAAAGCATATGTACTTCACAGGGCCTGGTTTTCCAGAGTCTTGCAGTTTCAAATATTGACCTTGCGAAGGACTGAAAATTTTCCTCAGGCTATTCAGTCTCTGTTGCAAGATAAGAATTGTGGCACAGCAAGGTTGCTGGCTCAAAGACAGATTAGTTACTGATTGATATCTGAGTTGCTGGAAAACTGCTAGAGGGAGAAGGAATGTTTGCTAAGATCAAGCTTTTGTTGGTAGGTTTACTGGAATGTCATCTGGCTTGTTTCACTGAAAATTACCAGCCTGTATTGTTAAACTATAACCCCACCTATGTCTCTTCCTGTAACTTCCTGGTCTGGAAAATAAATGCAGGAAGAGAACCCCAAATCGGGGTTAATTTCCCGAGGAAGGGTTGCCTCTTGCTGGAGGGAGCGTTCCCAGGGAAGTTAACCACTTCTGAGCTTCTCACTGCTCGGAAGAGATGGGCTTTGAGTAATCCTTTGCATCTCTGTCACACAGGTGACAAATCCGTGGGGGCAAGCAATACAAAGTAACACCTTAGGGGATTAGGATGTGGCTCAGGCCTTTGGTCATTAGTGTAATCCCATCCTAAAGCCCCAGTAGTTCAGGGAAAAAAAATGACCTAATTCTGGCTATTGAGATATAAAAAGAGGTTTGCCAGAGGTATCTCTTTCCCTAGATGTGGATGAGGAAACCTACCTCATGTATCAGAGTTCTTACTTGCACACAATAGAAAATAATTTGTTAAAAGGTGTCAGGCTGCTCACAGAATCTCTGGGAAGGCCAGAGAATCAGGCTTCAGGAGGGTGACACAGTAGAATATATCCTATTGCAGTAATGCTCCATTGAAAACACTACTGCTGCCCCACTGAGCACAAATACCACACTGGCAATAGGTGCTGGGCCCTGGGCGCTTCCACCTGAATCTCTGCAACTTCTCCTTCTGGAGATATGCCAGAAGCATTTCTGTGTGGTTCTTGCATCTTCGTGTCAACAGATTCTACAGAGCTGCATGGGAGACTGGAAAATGGAATTTTGGAATTTCGTATTGGGGAAGTAAGAACTCATAAAATGGAGAACTCCCCATAGGAAAGGTTTTCAAAGGTGCCTTGTGGCCATGAAGAATGCATATGTCCACTATATCTTGGGAGTTGTTGTCAACAGTCTTGTAACATTGATGGGGAATTAGCCTTATGATGAAATGGACATACCAGAAGTCAGAAAGGAGAGTTGGAATAAAAATTGCATGGACTATGATATCTCTGAGATGCTGAATCAAACTAGAGCTAAAGCCCACCCTATTTCTGAGATCTAGGTTTATGGCCAGTAAATCTCTATTGTTGTTTGAACCTGTTTGCACTGAATTTCCTGTTACTTACAAATGAATGTATCCTAATTTTAATAACATATAAATAAAAAATCAATGAAAAACACTCCTAAATTCTTAACAATGGAATTACTGGATTACAGGGTATGTGCATTTTAAATTTGTAAATATGTTATACTAAATTACCTTCTAAAAGTTTGCACTATTTTTTATTTACACTAATAGTTTGTGATAGTTTTCTCACACCAACACTAAATTTTATCTGACCTTTTAATATTTATGAACCTGTTAGATAAAAGTTGTATCTCATTGTGCTTTTAATCTTTATGTTTAATTAATTAACTATAAATGAAATCAAAACTCTTTAAATATTAGTTATTTACTTATTAGTTATTTAGTCAGCCCTCCATATCCACAGGTTCTGCATCCGTGGATTAAACCAACTATGGATAAAAAATATTTGGGGGAAAAAAGAACAACAAAAATAACACAAATAAAAAACATACAGCACAACAACTATTTACATAGCATTTACATTATATTTGTTGTAAGTAATTTAGAGATGATTTAAAGTATACAGGAGAATGTGCATAGGTTATATGCAAATACTATGCCATTTTACATAAGGAACTTGAGTATGGAGGGGGATCCTGGAACCAATCCCCTTCGGATACTGAGGGACAACTGCGGAGAGTACTTCAAAAAGTTCATGGAAAAGTAAAATTAAAAGATAATATGAAACTTTCCACAAACTTTTTGAAGTACCCTTGTATATGTCTTCTGACTGCTTGTTTTTGTCCTTTGGCCAATTTTTCTATTGGATTACTCATCCTTTTCCTTATTGATTTATAATTGTTGTTTATTAAGAATATCATTATTTTGACATATATTTGCACTGCCATTTTTTCAATTGTCTTTTGGTGTATGTATCTGTGTTTAACAATCAAACTAAATGGGTGTACACAGTACATCATGTGTACTGTATATTTGTGTCCTTCCATAGTAGGTTCAGGAACAGAGTCCAAAGGATCGATCCTGCTTATAACCAGCTTTAAGAAAGAAAGATGGAAAATTGCTAGTCCACACAGACTCCGGTTTCTGCTACATCGACCCACAAGATGGCAGTGTTGAAACACAGATCTGCTATATCAAGCCCTTTCACAGGATGGAGCTACTACAACTTTCAGTGCTCTGACATTCCATGGTTCCAAAATTACAAACACAGACTCTTTCCTAGTACACACTTGTGATGTTAGAGTAAAATTTGTAGGAGCTGAGCAAGAAGTCTGTCCTTCCAGCCAGCGATGTTAAGCCCAGGTTAGCAGTCCAGGCTCCCCTCTCCTTCATGGTGAAATTCTCCTCGGTAGGTCAGGGCTGCCATCAGAGGTGATACAGTAACATCCACCTTTCTAAAGGAATTGGTCGGGATTTCAATAACTTTCTTCAAGGAAGTCTCCTTAGTCTTTGGAAAAATTTGCCAACTTTCTCTCAGCAACCTTAAAACTCCTGGGGATGTGATGAAACAAGCTGCATTGTCAACTCCCAAAATGCCCACCTGCCTTACATCTACCTAATTAAAAGAAACCCCTCAATGCGTCTAACAGAACATAGGACTATAGGGGGATCTCCACTAACAGGAATGCAGCTATTTTAAATGATAGTTTCTCCGCCAATAAAAATGTAAAATTCTACCTTGCTGAGCAGTTTATTATATACAAAAATAAGATTTTACTGAACACATTACTTGAAAAGCTGTTTTCTTTAGTTATTTGAGGCAGTTCAGTCCAGTGGATGAGAATGTCTGGAATCTCAACTGCTAGAGTTTGCCTCCTAACTGCGATATTTGTTAGCTGTGTGATTCTGGGCCATTTACTCAATATCTCCAAGCCCCAGTCTTCACCTAAAGATCATAATTAATACTGTCTACCCCTAAGGGTTACTGTGAAAATTAAATAAGATACCTTAAATACTTGACAGGTTGCCTGGCACACAGTAAATACTCAATGTTAGCTGCTACTGCTGTTATTATTACTACTATCATTATTTTACCACCATCACTATTGAAAGCCCCTTTTTGTATCTTCTCAATGTCTGGAAGTAGAAATAGTTCATCCTTAGAAAGAAAACAACCTTACTGTTAACAAATCATGGATAGAGTCTAGAGAATTTTTGTTTTTTAATTTTTTTCACCAAATCTCATTTCAGTTCCCCGTGAGTCAGCCTCTTACAAATACTGACTACTTTTTAAACCATAACTTTAATACTATACTCTGCTATTAAAAGAAGAACTTTAGACAAAGTTAAGAGAGTTTACTTGAGCAAAAGAACAATTTATGAATTGGGAGGGACCAAAATGAACAGGAGATTACGGGCTCCACTCCAGCAGCATGAGGAGAAAGCTATTATAGGCTGAATACAGAAGCAAAATAAAGAAGTTACCTGATTGGCTACATCTAAGTATTTGCCTAGATGTAGCAAGAAATGCCTCCAAGTTAAGTTTCAGTTTGCTTATGTAAGAGGTCCAGGTGCAGAGACAACCTCAGGCTAGAGGACTCCTTATCTGCTTTAACACTGCTAATATATTCCATTGCCATGGGACTGATTTTAACCAATTTTCTATTGTTCCGTATTTAGGTTTTCACTTTAAAAATTTTTTAACTTATTTTAATATTTATTTGTACATATCTGTGGGATATAGCGTATTGTTTCAAAATATGCATGTACTGTACAATGATTCACTTAGGGTTGATAGATTAGTTTTGTACCCATTAGTCCACCACTTTTCCTCCTTGCCACCATCCTCAGCTCTGGTAACCATTATTCTATACTCTACTTAGATGAGAACCACTTTTTTTTAGATTCCACATATGAGTGATACCATGTGGTATTTGCCTTTTGCCTGACTTACTTCACTTAACATAATGGTTTCCAGTTCCATCCATGTTGCTGCAAATATCATTTTTCTAATAGTTGGGTAGTATTCCATTGTGTTTTTACCACAGTTTTTAATCCACTCATCCTTTGTGTTTTCACTTTCTTAATGTTATAAACAATATGGCCAAGGTGGTAATAAAATCTTTATTCACATTAATTATTATTTCATTAGAATAAATTCTAAGTGAATTTGTTAAATCAAAGGACATGAACATTTTTTAAAGCTTTCGGTCTGTCTTAAAAATTACACCTCATCTAGAAGAGATGTATGACTACATTTCTAACAACAGCATATGAAAGTGAAAAAACCTCAGTCAACAGCTATTTTGGTTTTTGTCTTCACCAATTAAAAAGGTGAAAAATAGTTTCTCACAGCCTTAATTTGCATTATTTTATTTATAGTAAGACTATAAATTTTATGTTTCTTAGTCAATTTTTTTGTATTCTTTTGTAGATTGCTGTTTTGAATTTTTCTTTTGGAGAATTCATTTTTTCATATTGATTTGTAAGAGTGCTTTCTATTATAAGAATAATAACCCTTTATTTCTCATATTGCAAAAATTTCCCCCAATTTGTTGTTTGCTTTCTCATTTTATTAATGGAATTGCAAAGCACCAAGTTCCTGACATGCATAATTTTCTAGTCTTATAGACCCACACATTGTGAAATAGAACATTGGAGATGAAGTGACAATGCTCTGCATGTCCAGAGAGGGAAAAAAAAAAACAGGTCACCTACAAGGAATCATAATAAAAATGACTCTGGACTTCTCAACAACATTTGAAGGAAGAAGAAAATGGAACAATGTTTTCAATGTGTTGAAAGAAATGCCTTCCAACCTAGAATTCTATAACCAGACAAACTATTGATTGCAATGTGAAGGTTAAATATAGACACTTTAAAACTTTCAAGATCTGGAAAAAAATTATCATTTGTATTGGTTTTGTCTGCTGCTATAACAAATTACTACAAACTTAGTGGCTTAAAACAACACAAACTTATCCTCTTATAGTTCTGGAGGTCAGAATTCCTAAATCAAGGAGTTAGCAGGGCTGTGTTTTTTCCAGGGGCTCCAGTGGGTTATCAGTTTCTTTGTCTTTTCTACCTGCTAGAGGCTACCTACATTCCTTGGCTTATGGTCCCTTTTTCCATATTTAAAGCCAACAGATCTCTCTGTCTCCCAGTCTCTCTCTTTCTCTCTTCTCTCTCTTCCTCTCTCTCTTGTCCATATACATGTACACACATACTTCCAACCACCCTTTTATAACGATCGATCCTTGTAATTACATGGGATGCAGGCAGATAATCAAGGATACTCTCCCCATTTCAAGATCTTTAACTTGATCACATCTTTAAAGTCTCTTTTGCCATTTAAGGAAACATATTCACAAGTTTCAGAGATTAGAATGTGGACATCTCTGAGTAGAGGGACCATTATTTTGTCTACTACATCACCCAATCACATTGTCTTCACCAAAATGAGGGAGTAATCTGAAAACGAGGAAGACACAGAATACAGAAAATAGGATATTCAACACTGAGTAAAGAAAGGGACTCTTCGTGCTGGTGGTGAAGTCATAATGTCAAAATGACAACTACACAACAGAGCTGATTGGGATAGTGTGACATGAGAGACAGCCATGTCAACTGTTGTCCTCACCATGTTTCTGCTGTTGTAACATACTTTTAACTTGATGAAACTACTAGAGGATATGCTTAATCAAAACAGAAAATAAATCTAAATATAGAAAGAGAGATTAAGGAAAATCTAACTAGATACATGAGGTATAAAGATAACATGAACAAGACCTGGCCAGTTAACTCAGTTGGTTAGAGAGAGGTGTTATAACACCAAATTCAAGAGTTTATATCCCCATACTGGCCAGCTGCCAAAAAGTAAAATAAAATAACATGAACAAGAACCAACAGAAATAGCTGACATCAGATACCCCTGAGGGGTTTCAGATAACTGGAATTATCAGACACAAATAGTAAAACAACTACATTTATTGTGTTAAAGGATACAAAAGCCATGTTTGAAAATTTCAACAGGAAACTGAAAACTATAAAAAGTGACATAGCATATTTTAGAGAGAACCAGATAGAATTTGATAACAGAAAAATGCTACAAATGAAATTTAAGACCAGTGAATGAGTTTCCAGCTGTTAGCAAACTGGAAGATATATAGAAAACATATTTATATAATACTACACACTCTGCTGGGAACTATATTTGCATACATATAATAATGTAAACACTGAATATTGATTTGACCAACTATTGTAATATAACTATTGAGAAGATTAAGTGTAGTAGGAGAGAGAACGGCATTGTAAGAGAGATAAATTCTCATTTACTATAATAAGAAGTGATAGATAATATCTAAAGGTAGTTTATGCTTATTATTTACAAAGAGGTAGTATTAGGTCGTATGAGAACCCTTTTTCCGCTGTGCCCCATCATGGCGCTGGCTACCCTTCTCTTCCGCCTTTTTCCCTCCCGCTGGCGCCACAATACCTTCCTGCCGGCGCCAATCGCGGGCCAGTCAGCGCAGGCTCCCTGCTCCTGGCCCCTTAGCAACATAATCCATCCAATCCCCAACCCCCCCCCGCCCCCCCCGTGTCCCCTGTAAACCTATCAACTCTCTTCTAACCCTATAAAACAGATGTACTGGCTAAATAAATCGGAACTTCTCCAGCGAGCTGCCTTGTGTTTGTGCCTCATCCTTTCAGGTAGAGGTGTAAATGCCAGAAGAGACCACTGAAAGAGTAAAAATTAGTTGCCTCTAGGGAGGAGGAGTGAAGAAAGTAGGACCAGAAAAGGCTGTATTTTATTATAACCTTTTTAATACTATTTGACTTTTAAAATGTATAAATATTACTTTAGTAAAATAAAACTTAAATTAAAAAATAAGATAAAAAGCCATAATATTGGATGAGATCATGAGGTAGAAAGAGAAAAAAAGAACTAATGTCTGAACCCAGGGTCCCTCTAATGTTTAGGGGTTAGGTAAATGGAGAGTAACCAGCAAAGGAGACAGAGAGCAGCCAGACCATAGCAGGAGAGCCATAGAGAGTGGTGTCCTGGAGGCCAAGTGGAGAAAATATTTCAGAAAGGAGTGAATCATGTCAAGTTTTGTTAGTAAAAATGAAAATTGGTCATTAAATTTGGTATCATCAAGAGTACCTAACCTTCAAGAGCAATTTGGTAGAGTGAAAGCCTGAATTAAGTGGGACTAAAAGAATATGTGCAGATGGCAAGTGAGGACGGCAGGAATAGCAACTCTCTGGGAAGGGAAGAGGATTGGTATTGGTATGTCAAGAGAGGGTTTTGTCTACATAAATGTGGGTCTCTGTGTACGGTTTCAGATGAAAATATTTGAATATTTATGGGGATGGCCTATTACGTTATAGGTCAGATACATAATTTATATTCATATATTCCTAAGATAAACTCTACTGGGTCAGACATCATCTTTCAATTCCAGTAGTGTATCGCAGGAGCCCCAAATCTGAAAGAGCACTCGCTCAGTGTTCACCTATTCCAAAGAAACAAGCCCAATATTGCGATACGTAGAGACATCAGTTTGTTGGACCTATGGGAGGTGCTGATGGCATCCGGTCAGCTAGAAACCCACACTGCCATACGGTGCATACAACAGTTATATAGTGTACAGATCAAAGGAGAGATGTAAATCATTTGCATGCTTATGCGCAGACCCTCACCGACTCAGAGCTCGCAGATCTGGCTGAGTAGATAAGTTAACCCCTCCTGACACCAGAATAGTTAACACCAGTTAACTCCATTTACATGCTAATTAATTTACTCAGGGCTCCTGCTTCCTACAGTCTTCCGTTTGTCTTAAAGGAGATGTGCCTTTCCTTGGGAACTACCTTGGCCAGGGGTAGTTACCCAGGAGGGAGGGGGAACTCTGGAATGCACAGGGAGGGGGAAATAGGTCTATATCTCACATTTACCTCACAAGTAACAATAAAGAATAATTGCAAAACACCTTAAAGAGAGGGCGATCTTACTTGGCTCATCCACTCAGCAAACATTAGAATAAATAAATGCTACGCCAGCAGTTGTATCTGCTCTGCCCAAATAAACTCCATAACCAGTTAACCAAAATTTAAACTGGTCTATAAAGCTCCTAATTCTCTTAAAAGGATATATTTTTGCATATATAAAAAAAGAGCCTCAAAAATATAAACCAAACCTGGAAAGTATATTTGACCTGAAATGATTGAAGCCACTGTTCATGTCGTTTCAAGGAGGTACACTGTCAGATTCATTGAAGAATAGAATTAGGCTATGGAAAGGCAAGTCACAATAATGAATGAATTTGATAGCCAAAGACAGTATTAAGTTAGGGCAGAGGATAGGTGGTTTGACCAGTTACGGGAGCTTTGAAATAAACCATTTCCATCTGGCCCCGGGTAAAATTGTGAAACTGGCTTGTCCTGTACTTGTGGCCTCTACACATCCCTCACTCCTTCACCCTTTTTCTAGGCTAACAATCCCCTGGTGTTTTCTCCACTCTCCCCCTAACTTTTTCCAAATTATAAAGAAAATACGATGGTGGTATGTTGAAATTATCAAAGATATCCTGAATTCTTGTATCTTGATAGCCTCAGTGCAAATTTCTCAGGCTATAAACAGAGAGTGCACCACTGCTGAGTTTAAATAAACTTAGATATTTTTGCCAGAGGAAAAGTCCATGATTTCTGGCCTTTATTTTCTACTTTTTCCCCCAGATGTGTTTTGTTGAAAGCCCAGTTTCTTCCTCAGTAGTGCAGTTAGAACTTGACATGGACCCAGTCGGAGAGGCAGTACAGGGAAGTATAGCTCTTCAGGATGTTCAGTGATTACAAAACAGCCCTTGAAGTCAGAGACTATTCACTATGGAACCAACAGCTCCTAAACAATATTTGCTTAGACAAAAAGATAATCCAATGAAAATGGAACTGAGTATTTTTGCGGGCAACTTATTTAGAATCTTCCATCCCTGCATGATTCAACATGCCCTTTTTAAAACCGACTCACCCTGATTCACATTCTGACAAATATTTTAACACTTCACTGCTAGGGGGAAAATGGGTATTGCGTTTTGACTCCAGCACATTATATTTAGTACATCCAGTCTTAACTGCAGATAGGGATTATTGAAGATTTAGTAAATTACTATGTTACAGTGTAATACTAGATAGCCTCTTAATACTATGTGTTGTGATCTGACATCTGGAATGGCTGCAGCCATCTAGTGTCCATGAGAGAGAGTGATGAAGGAATTTTTGCTGAACTTTGAGTATGTACATTCAGATTTGCTCACTGCATGACCCTGAGCCTGTAATGTAACAAGAAGTCAGAGCCCCAGAAGAAAACAGACCAGCTGCTTTTCAGAAAGCTAGTCAGACTCAGTTGAAAAGCTGTCTGATGGTAAATTTGTAACTGTACTATCTAGAATCAACAGACTTGGGGTATAGCAATCAGCTTTGCAAAGCTCCACTAAAACAAATCCAAGGGGTTGTTTAAACAAACAATCATTTTTCCTTGTGAAAATTTGTGACTTCTGCCTTTATAGGTCCCATCCTTGCCTTTAGTTGCGAACACAGTCTCGGAAATCTGTGCTCCCTCTTATATGAGGGTACTGTAAAAAGTTCTTGGGAAAATAAAAGTACAAACCTTTCCATGAACTTTTTGAAGACTTCTCATATACCTGTAAGCAAGTAAATCCTCAATATTTTCTACTAAATTCATCTTCAACTTAACATTTATTGTGTCCCAGAATTTTTATTTTTCTTTTATCTGGAGGTCAAAAGTTGTACATGAAGGATGGCAAAGCAGAAAGAACCTGGTTCCTTCATGACATCTTTATGTTACTATGAGCCTTCCTACCTCTGGACTTTTTCTTATGTGATTTAATAAATTTCCTTTTTGCTAAACCCACAAAGTTATTGGGTTTCTGTTATTTGTATCTGTAGGGAAAATATAGGAAAATGGTCAGGACCCCTCAGATGTTCAGAATCTTGCCGAGCATTTGATGTAAATATGCATGTGTGCCCAGGTGTTCCTTGGCTATTGTCTAATGTAGTGCATTGCGTATGTGCGCCTAGGTGTCCTGGTTTACCGACTTAAGTATAAAGGACGAGTGGCTCTGATCCCAGGGGGGTGGAGGTGGGGGTGGGAGGCATGGGGCATGGGGAGAACACTACTGCTGCTGGATCTGCTATAAGCTGCTGCCACCGCCGAAGCTGAAGACTGGGCTCCTGTCATCTGCCATAGCTCCGGGATCTTTCCCGAATACCTAGTATGGACCTGCATCTGAGGGGTCTGGTGACCCAGTCTGTACAATGTGTTTGAAGGGCCTGAGCCCTAGCCCAGACAATACGAATGGAAACTTAGTATAACTAAAATAATGAAATGTTTTGGCTTTAGTTAGAATTGCTTTAACCAGACAATTAGCGTACCTATTGCTGTAACCCTACAATTGGCGTAGCCTATAGCAATACAGAACCAAAAGTAAAAGAACCGAGCCACCTCCTTTTGTTGCTCTATTAAAAATTGTGCCCCCTCCTGTCACACACTGCTCCCTTATCCTCCCTTATTTCTCTTCATATTACTTATTGCTACCTGAAATTATGTATTTATTTGTTTACTTGTTCACTGTCTGTTTCCCACTGAAACTTAAGCTCCACAAGACAGAAAGCTTGGTCTATACAGATGCCCAGTGTTTAGAAATTATCTAGCATATTACAGATGCTGAATAATATTTGTTTATTTAATGTCGATTTTGTCTATAGAAGTATATATTGTCTTAGGCTGGGTTTCTGTGGAGGATACTAACATTAATAAACACATGTATTTCACAGGGCCTAACTTATAGCTTAGTAGGACCACAGTCCTCAGTTTTTAGAAGAGCCAAAGCCCTTAGCATAGGTTGTAGCTTAGTAGGGCAACAGCCCTTAGTTTTAGCATAACCAAAGCCCTGTAGTTTAAGGTATAGCCTAACTTTTTATTTTATTTTATTTTAGAGGAGTTTTCTTTTCAGTTTTTATTTTATCACACATTTATTTTTGTGACAAATAGATACTTAATTCTTAAACCATAGGCAGCTTTCTCTGTTTAAAAAACTCCATTTTCTGCCCACATAGAGTTTGAAGGTAAACAGGTTTTGTTTAAATACAAAAAGTTAAGATGGTCTATTTCCATTGCCTCCGCTCCCTGCCACCCTTCCTGCCCCCAACCATAAGCCAGAGATCACTTTTGGAATATTTTCTGGGAACCATTGTGTTCCTGAAAAGTACTGTTTTCAAAAGGCCATAGTACTCTTTTTATAGCTTTTTTTTTTTTAATTTTATTTTATTTTGTCAATATACAATGTGGTTGATTATTGTGGCCAATTACCGAATCCTCCCTCCCCCCCTCCCTCTCCCCCTCCCTCCCAACAATGTCCTTTCTGTTCATTTGTCATAGCAACCTCAAGGAATTGCAATTGTTACGTCTTCTTCCCCCCCCCATTTTTTTGTGTATGTATTCATTTATTTTTAGCTCCCACAAATAAGTGAGAACATGTGATATTTCTCTTTCTGTGCCTGACTTGTTTCACTTAATATAATTCTCTCTAGGTCCATCCATGTTGTTGCAAATGGAAGTATTTCATTCTTCTTTATAGCAGAGTAGTATTCCATTGTGTGGATATACCATATTTTCCGTATCCACTCATCTGATGATGGACTTTTGGGCTGGTTCCAACTTTTGGCTATTGTAAAGAGTGCTGCGATGAATGTTGGAGAACAGGTATACCTTCAACTTGATGATTTCCATTCCTCTGGGTATATTTCCAGCAGTGGGATAACTGGGCCATATGGTAGATCTATGTGCAATTGTTTGAGGAACCTCCATACCATTTTCCATAAAGGCTGCACCATTTTGCAGTCCCACCAACAGTGTATGAGAATTCCTTTTTCTCTGCAACCTCACCAGCATTTATCATTCACAGTCTTTTGGATATTAGCCATCTTAACTGGGTGAGATGGTTTGTCAGTGTGGTTTTGATTTGCATTTCCCGAATGCTGAGTGATGTTGAGCATTTTTTCATATGTCTGTTGGCTATTCGTATATCTTCGAGAAATGCCTATTTAGCTCTTTTGCCCATTTTTTACTTGTTTTTTTTCTTGTAAAGTAGCCTAACTTTTTAGAATTGCACATAGAAATGCTAAGCTTGGGAAAAACAGAGAACTTTTCCAGGACTAAAGTCTCTGTTGTAGATGAAAAAAATAGTAACACAACAAAAATGCTTGCTCTAAGGGCAGTCGTCCTTGGTGCAGCTAAACCTAATGATGGGAAAGTATGTGAGCTAAAGGCTTCATGGTCGTGGTTGGGGGATGTTCAACATCTCACAATCAGCTGTTTCTTTGAGTTTCTTAGGGAACTAAATGTTGCGACGACAATTATCTCATTGTTCTTTTTGTAACCACCTGTGTTCCTTTTCTGTAACTTTCTTTCCTGGACAATAAAAACTAAGAGAAAACCTGATTCAGGGTTAGTCCTTGGGTTACTCTTAGGAATCTTCTCACTTGAAGAAATTGCTCCTGGGATTAACCCCTACTGGGCATCTCACTGCTCTGGAAAAATGGGCTTTGAGTAATCCTTTGCATCTCCATCACCCTGGGAGAGGTGACAGGTTTCCTAGAAGCAAAGCCTGAGACCGGGATCCAGAAGCATGTGATTTATTGAAGTTCTCTTGAAAGAGTGGAGTGAGAGTAGTAGGATAAGGCAGGGAGCTGAACAAGGATGTGGTCTCAGCTGAAGTCTAGCCTTGGCCTGATCCCAGGGGGCTCTAGAGCATGAATCGCTCCACAGAGATGGTACCACTTTAAAGCAAGAGGCCAGTTTTTGTTGTTGTTGTTGTTTTACACCCAACTCAGTAAGTCATTAGTTATTGACTGTGAGCTGCTTGAAGGGAAGGGTGGATCTTATCCCCCAAGCAAGTCAACTCCCATTCAACCAAGAGCAGTGCTCCAGAAAAAGGGGTAGCTGTGAGTACTTGGCAACATTCACAGTAGCTGGGGGATGGGCACACTGGTCTGGTAAAAGGGATGTGGATGGGAAACCAACAACGTTTACAGTATATACTTGGGGAGAAAAACTCTAGAGAATTATTGAGAGCTATTAGAAGCAGTAATAAAATTCAGTAAAATGGCAAGTTATAAAGTTAATATATATGAATAGGTAAAATATCCCTAAACAATAACTTCAAAATGATCATGGAAAAATTTGTAGTCTTTCAATTTCATTTTTTTAAGTACCCTTGTATTAAAAAATTCAGTGGAAGAAACTATCTTATTTTAAAAACCATAAGCTGAACAAATATCTAATATCCAAGTATTCCTAAACAAAAATTGTACAGGACTTAAATGAAGAAAATTTTTAAATTTTATTTTGTGACATAGAAGAAGACAAATAAATTGAAAGACACAACATTTCTTGGAACAAGAGACTAAGTATGTTAAATATATCAATTCTTCCTAAATTGCCCTATAAATTCAATCCAATTTCAATTATAATACAAACAGAAAATTTTTACTTTGAAAATAATTCTATGACTAATGGTAACTAAAAAAAATTTAAAACAAAAACATGTGGAGTGGGGACTGGTCCTACCACAAACTGAAGCTGATAATTAAAGAACTTTAGTATTTGCAAAGAGATAGACCCATGAAACAGAATAAAAGATTCAAAGTAGATCCAAATACATATGGAGAGTTAGTTTGTGATAAAAATGGCACCTCAAAATTTATGGGGGAATGAGAGAATATTATTATACATAATATCAAAACAACTAGGTAACTTTGGGGGAACAGAACTCCTGAATCTCTACTTCATTCCTTAAACTGAAATAAGTTCCAGAGGGAGCCATGACTTTAAGGTAACAGATAAAAAACAAAAACTTCTAGAAGATAGCATGGAAACATATTTATTATTGTAGAATGGGGAAAACCTTTCTAAGTAATGTACAAAAACCGAAAACCATAAGTCATGAACAAAGTCAAAGCTAACTGACTCAGTATTTGCAACACATTTGATAGGCTAATTTCCATACTTTACAATGAGCTCTTATAAATCAGTAAGATTAAAATTAGACAAAGGATAAGGACTGATAGTTCAGAGAAAAAGAAATACGATGAACAATAAACTCTGGAAGAGAGGCTCCATCCACAGTTAAAGACATACAAATCCAGATAATGGAAGGTATTCTTTACCTTTTGGATTAGCAAAATTTAAAAGTTTGCTGCTGGTAAGAAAATAATCTAAGTGATTCATTTTCAGAAATAATTCAGGCCCAGCCCAAAAGTTGTCTGACTGGTCCAGCCCATTCCTGGGGGTGTCGCTGAATAGAAAAAGTTGTCTTTGAGATGGTAATGAGTTATCAGCCCTTAATTGTTTACTTCAAATGGATAAAGTTGTCCTTGAGATGGTCATGAGTTAATAGCCCTTTATTGTTCTGTTCATTTCCTAATGTTTCTCCTTTCACAGGGTTTAGGGTGGGCCTTTTTCATGGGCTTGTCCTGAGAACCTCAGATAAAGAAATTTCCTACAAGGGGGTAGTAAATTGGGGTACTTCTAGACGTTGTTCTGGAAGATTGCGCACTCTGTAGTACTCTTCAGCCAATGAGGAGGCAGGGGCAGGGACTTGTGCACTCGGAAATAAATTGCTTGTTATAGCCCTTTTCTGTGTGCCTGCCCATCAGACACCCGAACCTTGCAAGGCCGTAATTAAAGTCTCACTTTACTACTGTACATCGTGTCTCCATGTCCATTCTTTGGCCTTGGACGGGTGAGGGTGTTTCTCACAATGCTATACGCTGCTAATGAACATGTGGGAAGACAAAGACACTCATGTAGGGTTGGTGATATCGTATACTGATGGGACTTTTGTGTAAGTACTTTGACAGTCACTATCAATGTAAAATGCATGTACCCTTGGTCCATCAAGTTCACTGCTAGGAATATTTCACAAGGATATACCTACGAAAGTTCACGAAGATAGGATGTATAAAGATGTTCAAGGAAGCATCAGCCAAAACAAAAACAAAAAACTTGAAAATAATCAAATTGCCAATTAAGGGAGTATTGGTTTAATAACTAATACAGAATACTCTGTAGCCATTAGTTTGTGCTGATATATAAATGATATACAGTGGGATATGTGGTTTAATTAATTTGTTCCTTTATTAAAGAGTAGCCATATTCACTCATAGATCAGAGTAACAATAAAACACATTTGTTAATATCAAACTCTCCTAAATATAGCTTTTCAGTTCATTGCATTGCCTCAATATTGTCATTAACATCAAGTTAGTAGTAACATCAAGTTAACTATCATAGTAGTGGCGAAGCAAAAGCTGTTACAGATTTGTGTTTGGGGACAGAATAGAACAGTGATTGAGAATGCAGGCTGTATTAGTTATTTATTGCTACATAACAAGTTATCCCAAAATGTAGCAGCATAAAAAACAAACATTTATTATCTCACAATTTCTGTGGGCCAGAACTCTGGGAGTGGCTTAGCTGGATGGTTCTGGCTCAAGGTCTTTCATGATATTGCAGTCCAACTGTTCGCTCCTACCACAGCCATTTCAAAGCCCAAGGAGGGCTCGAGAATCTGCTTCCAAACTCTCTCCTGTGGTTGTTGGCAGCCCTCAGTTCCTCGCTGGCTGTTGGCTGGAGGACTCTGCTCCTCACCATGTGAGCCTCTCTATGGGGCTGCTGGATAAGGCAACTGGCTTCCCCCAGAGCGAGTAAATACCAGGTGTGGATACCAGGAGGCAGGGATGGGGACTATCTTGGAAGCTGGCTATCACACAGACTCTGCAGTGAGACTCCAGGGTTTGAATCCTAAACCCCGTGGGTCACTTAATACAGTTTGCCTCAGTTTATACATATATAAAATGGAAATAAAAAGAGTATCTACTTTTGTTGAGAGGACTAAAATAACTAGCAGATTTTGAAAGCTTAGAATATATTTAAGATATTTATGAGTGAATTATAGGAAATCTTACATTTGCTTTAAATCTTCCCGGAAAAAAAATAAAGGTGAGGGGAGAATGATGGTGATACATAAAGCAAATATGGCAAAACGTTAAAATGTTAGTAATGGTTGAAGTAGGTTCTTTTATGCTCTTTTTTGTGTTTCTTAAGTTTAAAATTTTCCATAATAAAAATTTATTTAACCCTTCACATAAAATGTTTATAGCAGTACCTAGAACATTAAACACTCAATAAACGTTAGTTATTACTTTTGGAATGCTGAATAAGCTGGATTTTTCCTTATTCAAATGGTATGATTTTTTACACAATGGGTCTTTATCCCTGTAAAGTTCTTGATTAAATAAGTTAACTTAGGTCTTTACAATGTTTGTTTGAAAATTATCAACCCATTCAGCTATAATCATCTTACTACCAGTGCTCAAGTAATCTTCGCAACTGCAAAAATCCAGATATAATTTCCCCTATATCTTGTATGTCATATACCAGACGAGATCGGGCATGTTCAGGGTGGTATATCTTGTATGTCATATATCCTATGAACCACACGAGGGAGCCCATGTCCGGAAACAGATAGAAAGTGACAAACAGAATTACTACTGCCAAGAATGGTAGTCCACTGAGCTATCCCTATGAACAAACAGAACTAACATCAGTCCCCTGATATCAGCATTCTCTTCTCCTTCCCCCCCACCCCAACAGAAAGACCAAGATTGTTTCTAAAGACGCCTTCAGAAAACTTAAACAGAATCCTCCCAGTGTGAGAGAGTGGGATGGGCTCTCTTGGTAGGGAGTGATGCTGGGGTAGGGAAGATTGGGCATACAGTTTGGTGGGGTGATCCTGAGGGATGACTGTGCTTAGCTTCCTTGTAGTGACTGGGAAAAGTGCCAGACTTTAAGGATCCTGCCTCACAGGAGCAAGACTCACAATAATATTTGAGGGGCAGCTAAAGGATTCCTGACCAAAATAGCTCATACCAGGTTTTCTGGTGCCTGAGATTTTCATCATTAAGAAGACTCATTTTTTTAGGAGTTGGCCATGCTTAAAATGCACTTAATACCTGGATGAGAAAGAAGCCTTCACTTTCCACTATCCCAGGGCTGCTTTTCAGTTATCCAGAAGGAGCATTGGGAAAGGAATGAATAGCAGGGTCACATGAAGAAGGCAATCCTGGGAGGAACGAGGCACCTGGATTAGCAAGCTAGAGGAACCTGAGGGAGACACTGCCAAATTCAGAATGCCCCAGAGTGATTAAAAATCATACTGAGGGGCTGGCTGGTTAGCTCAGTTAGTTTGAGAGTGGTGCTGAGAAGATCAAGGTCCAGGGTTTGATCCCTGTACTGGCCAGCTGCCAAAATAAAAACAAAAAAACAAAAAAAAATCACACTAAGAGATCCTGCTTATAACAGATAATCATAAAAACTGGGATTTGCCTGATTTTTATAATCTAGGACTCAATTGCGTTAATTTTCAGCTTTGTAACTCATTTTTGGTGAAAGCATTATAAAGTATGCCCAGGCTTGGCTATTTTAGGACAAATTTTCCACTTTCTAAAATTTCTCCTGACCACCAAAACTTTTTTCTCTTATATAAATATTACTCTCAATTACAGAATTATGGACTTCAGTGCTCTCTGTAGGATGCAATTATTCTCTTAATAGAAATTTTACCTACCTGTTTATAGATTTAGATCTAACTTTGGTTACGGTAGAGTCCTTCTTGCAAACATTCAGTATATTAAGATCCAACCATGGTACACAACTGAATATGTAAGATACACATTTAAGTTCTTGTGCAATGTTAACTCCATATACATTTAACAGACATTTATTGAGAGCACACTATGAGGGGGTACCAAGAAGCATAACAACAGTGGCATTTCTGAGTCTGACCTGCCCCTTATTATCCTCCCCCTTTTGTTTTGCTAGGGGAAGGGAAGGTTATCATTAATACAGCTTATGGCAAGCTAGGAGATATTCTACACTCCCACCTCTAATTTATGTCATTCTTAAGTTTACAGAACAAAATCATAGGGATGCCCTATAGTAGCCAGATAAAATAAACTTTCTTCTAGGCAAACAAATCTAATATATGCTTTTGGTATACCTGATACTTATTGTGATGGAAATAGAGCTGGTAAGAGGTACTAACTTATGTCAGCAAGCTGCTCCTCCTACCCCAGTACAGTGAAGCCAACACTGTCATTAAAGGCCCATTGGAGGAAGTTTATGCAAAATTCTCCCAGAGCAGGAGGGAGGAGATGGACTGATTTAGCAGAAAATGATGTCAGGGAATGGGGACAGTCTACAAGGCTGAGGAAGGTATAGGCTTTGGTGGGTTCAGTGGAGTGACCTGTGCTTACCTCCTTAAAGCTCTTAGGAGGGATGTCAGGCAAGCTTGACTGTGAAGGAGGGAAGCAACCTTCCACCTAGTGCAGAAACTGGCTAAGGACCTTGGAATTAACCATCATTGCCCTTCTCTGGTACGAACTTTGTCCTGACCCTGGCATTTTTTAAGTTGGCATGGAGGAGGGAGATACCTGCATTCCCTTCCTTGTAGTGTGTTGTAGTGGGAAAGCTCGGAGGAGTTCTAGGACATGAATCCTGTTTAGTAGTTAAAGAAGAAGATAAGGCAGAGGGGCATAACCACTCATTATCACAAACAAAGGCATATTTTTCTTCAAGACAGAAATTGCTTTATTGATGTTTATGATTGTAAATGCAACACATGCTTAATGCAAAAATTCAGATAAGATAGAAAAGTATAAACTCTTCATAATTTTAAAGGGATAAGTCTATAAGTACTATTTGATAACCTACGTTTTTCATCAACAATATATTTTGGACATCTTACCATGACAATGAATGGCAATCTATGGCCACAGAGGGTGTCCTTATATGAATATGTCAAACAGTGCTTATTGGCAGAAATGTAGACTGCTTATAATGCAATTTTTTTACACAGAAATAGTAGTACAACGTAGAACTTTGCACTTTAATTCAACTGTCTTCTTAGGATATTTCTAAAATGGGAATTGTTGGGTTAAAGATTACATAAATGTTTAGAATCTTGAAGTATACTGTCAAGTTGTCCTCCAGAAGTTTAGTACCAATTCATATCCTCAGCAGCAGAGTATTAACAGTGTCTATTTTTCTACCTTTCTATCAATTCTGGGCATTATCATTTTTTTAATTCAAAAAATTCATTTCTTACTCAAAACTTAAAGAAACTTCCACGCCCTATATACAAATAACACTTTCTAAAAATTTATAAAACAATAATAGTCCATCAAACATTCAGCAATGTGAGTATAAATAGACACAATTCTCAGACAATAAGCTTTAGTTAAGAAAAAAGTAACAAATTATTTATTTGTATAACATCTCACAGACAAAGCATTTGATGATTATTTAGTTATATGCTGTCACCATGCATCACTCTGCAATGTTAGCTGTAATATATGTATGACAATACTAGTAATTGAATATTGATTTGGTATTGAATCACTCCATATTGGTCTTTGTCCTAAATATAAAAGAACTTTGTCATAATGTAGATCCAGGGAAGGACTACAAAAACAAAAATGACTATGATTTGTTCTTCCTTTTTAAAATAAAGATATATAGAAAATAAGTTGGTATTTAGGCCAAATAATTAAATCTGAAGATTACAGCTATTAAAGCCTACTTTAATGTTCAGTAAATGCTTTTTTAAAACTGCCTCAGATTTGTTATATTTACGTTAATTAAAAACATGACTCTAGAAGAGTGGTTGGGTTTCTTACATTCCCAGAAGAAAGAATGGTCATTTAAAGAATGTATATTGATATGAATTATAGTCATTGCAACTCAGAACAGTGAAAAGCTAGAAAAACTACACAGGTTTTACTTAGACTTTTTTGAAATCTTTCATTTCAATTTAATAAATTGATCAATTACTTAATAAGCTCACCTTAAACAGAAGTACATGCAATCTTAAGTCTTTCTCAGTGTCTAAAATGAACAAAACAAGTGGCAATTTTTTTATTGAGATAAAATTTGTATAAAATAAAATTCACCATTTTAAAGTATATAATCCAGTGGGTTTTAATATATTCACAATGTTGAGCCACCATCATCACTTTCTAATTCCAGAACATTTGAATCACCTCAAAAATAACCTCCATACCTTTTAATAGTCACTGCTGATTCCCTCATCTGGTCTCTGGGAACCACTAATCTATTTTCTATCTCTGTGGATTTGCCTATCTGGACATTTCATATAAACGGGGTCATACAATATGTGGCCTTAAAAAATAACCACTTTTTTTTGACATATGATTGACATACCATATAATATACACATAGAATTTCCACATATACAATTCAATGATTCTTAGTATATTCACAGATATGTGCAACCATCATCACAGTCAATTTTAGAAAATTTTCATCACCCCAAAAAGAAACCTTGTACCTTTTAGCTATTACCCACACATCTCCATTCCTCCTTAGCCCTAAACAACCAATAACTAGCTTTCTGTCTCTATAGATTTGTCTATTCTAGACATTTTATATAAATGAATTAATACAATATGTGAGGTTTTCTGTGATTAGATTTGGTTGTCAGCACATCACATGTTATTATCTGACATTTTTATTATAGTCATCCTAGCATATGTGAAGCAGTATCTGGTGGTTTTGATTTGCATTTCCCCGTGACTGATTATGTTGAGTATCTTTTCATGTGCTTATTGATCATTTGCATATATTCTTTGAAAAAACTCTATTCAGATCTTTTGTACTTTTAAAAAATTAAATTATTTGTCTTTATTTTTGAGTGGTAAGAGTCTTGTTTATATATATTCTAGATATAAGTCCCTAATCAGATATATGATTTGGAAATATTTTCTTCCATTCTGTGGGTTTCGTTTTCACTTTCTTCATAGTGTCATTTGAATCCTAGACATTTTTTATTTTGATGAAGTACAATTTATCTATTTTGTTCTTTGTTTCTTGTGCTTTTGGTGTTGTATCTACAAATCCATTGCCAAATCTGAGGTCATGAAGATTTATTACTATGTCTCCTTCTAAGAGTATTATAGTTTTAGCTCTCACAGTTAGACCTTCAATCCATTTTGAGTTAATTTTTGTTTACGGTGTGAGGTGGGAGTTCAACTTCATTCTTCTCCATGTGTATGTCCTGTTGTCCCAGCACCAGTTGTTGAAAGCACTATTGTTTCTCCCATTGAATGGTCTTTGCACCCTTGTCAAATTTCAATTGACCATAGATGTATGGGTTTATTTCTGGAATCTCAATTCCATTTCATTAATCTATATTTCTGTCTTTGTACCAGTATCATACTGTCTTGATCACTGTTGCTTCATAGTAAGTTTTGAATTTGGGAAGTATCAGTCTTCCAAGTTCGTCTGTTTTCAAGATTGTTTTGTCTTATCTGGGTTTCTTGAAATTTCACATGAATTTTAGAATCAGCTTGTCCATTTCTGCAAACAAACAAACAAAAACGGCTGTTAGAATTTTGATAGGGATTGCATTGAATCTGTAGATCAATTTGGAGAGTACAAAACAAACTTTTAAAAGAATTTTATTCTAGCTTCATAAGTTGTGGTAGGCTTTGCAAAAATGGTCACAGTTATTCTTTTCCCTATATCACATGGATACATGCTATGGTTTTTCAACTCCTCCCATCAAATGGTGGAGTCTATTTCCCATCTCTTGAATCCAAGCTGGCCTTGCCACTTACTTTGACTGAAAAGAATGAGGCCAGAGTGACACTGTGCTCATTCCAAGCCTAGGCTTAAAGATGCCTTGCACATTTCTTATTCTACTACCATGTGAACAAGCTCAGGCTAGCCTGCTGGAGAATGAGAGACCATATGGAAGAGAGACAAACAACCTCAGCTGAGGCTATTCTAGACCAGCCAGCTCCCAGCTAATCACAGATGTGACAGGAAACCCACCTGAAATCACTGAAGCCTGGCTCAAGTCAACAGAACTGCCCAGTCTTTCCAAAGACTAAAAGGTAATAATTTTTTTTAAGGTTACTGTTTTAAGCCACTTAGTTATGAAGTGGTTTTTTTATATAGCAATAAATGATTGTTACATAAGCAAATTTTTTTAAATGTCCACAAAAATATGTCTTCTTTATGGATAAACAAAATGTGCATACATACAATGGAATGTTATTCAGCCTTAAAAAGGAATAAAATTCTGATACATGCTACAACATGGCTGAACCTTGAAAACATGCTTAGTGAGATAAAAGACATAAAAGAACAAATATTGTATGATTCCTCTTATATGAGGTACCTATAACAGGCAAATTCATAGAGACAGAAAGTTTAATAAAGGTTACCAGGGACTGACGGGAGATGGGACTGGGGAGTTATTGCCTAATGGGTAGAGAGTTTCGATTTGGGAAGATAAAAAAGTTCCAGAATAGGATAGTGGTGAAGGTTGCACAACACTGTGAATGTATTTAATACCACTGAATTGTACACTTAAAAATGGTTAAAAAGGTTAATTTTATGTTATGTATATTTTACCACAATAAAAAATGTGTGTCCTCTTTGACTGTGAATCTTTAACTCCATCTAGTCAACTCGTTGATCTGAATGGATTCTCCAGAGTCCTTGAACAATAAAAACCCACGTTAACACATTAACCTTCAGGGCAGCTCTGTGAATTCTCTCCATTGGTCCCCATTCCAGGCTATAGCTGTCTGTCCAATTCCAGTATCACCCAGTTCCTGATTCAAGATTCCAGCTTTCACTCTGGCCTTCAGTTTACTCCTTGGAATTGACAACAGGATTCTACCTCCCAGGCTTTGGCCTTTGGTACTCCCCAGCACAGGACTCAAATTCTGCTATGAGCCTTTGCATTTCCAGCACTTCTGGTAACCATCCCACTTCCCCATCTGCTTCTTGTAATGCCATCAGGACTTTGAGATGCCCCAGGTAGGACTGTTAGATAAAATACTTATGATATTTGGGACAAACTAAAAATTAATTGTTTATCTGAAATTAACATTTAATCAGATGTCCTGTATTTTTATTTGCTAAATTTGGCAATCCCAGCTCCAGGGTTCTACAAGGGGAATGGGTGGGGGTAGAGTGCGTCAGGAAAAATATACAAATACTGTTTATTTTTATTCTCTTTCCTGGTATAGCCATTTTTCAAAGCACTACCTATGTCAGTATGTCAAGTACTTCAGCAGCCAGGCTAATAGTCACAAACCTAGATTAAACACATACACAATCCTGCCTTCAAGAGAAAAGACACTGTAAGATGAATCCAGTAGTGTTTTATTCCACTGGGATTTGCTGTCATCCAATGCATTATGTTACAGCAAGATGCATTATATGTGCATTTAACCACATAAATTAACACGATGTTAATTTACACTGAAAAAGCATCTTTTCTCAAATTGTTAAAAATATGGTTCTAATATAGTGAGCACATGTCAAAGTCTTAGTTAACTTATTAATGAGGGAAACAAGAAAGATAAAATGGTTTGATGAGGATATGAGACTCAGGACGTATGCATCAGTGGGAAAAGGAATGCTGAAATCAGATTGTTAAATTAGATATGAAACTGGTTTATATCCTACGGAGAAATAAAACTACAACCTTTGGGTTATTTTCTCTACCAGAGAAGGGGAAAAATCATACCTTACCAGTTTTTACAAGTTAACATCTAACTTTACAGAGTTGTGAGACATCTAGGCCCTAATCAATTGCTAGCCAAACAAAGTTGAATTTCCTAAGAGATAAGACCCCCAGGTGGGTCTATTAGAAAATGCTCTAGTAGAATAATAAAAGGACACTTAATGGTCTTTTCTGCATTTTGTCCAATTTTTGAATAACGTTTTCTGTACAGCATATAATACATTAATAACAATATAGTTTGACATGGAGAAATAAAGTATAGAGACAAACAGTCTGCTTGATTCCCCTACCAGTCCATTCTGGGGTGAACCTGAGATTGGAGATAACAATCTATTCTTCCTTCAGTTCCTCTCAGTATCCTGGGGACTCTGATCAATGAATATAAGCCCAGTGTTTAAAGTTGTGGATTTTTCAAACAGAAGGTCACCTAAACATGAGGCAACTATTTTATGTGGTGCTGGTCTAAGAAACAATCTGTTCTAATATTGGTGGAGAAACTGAGTATGTGGTCCAAAATCAGAGCCTTGCTAAGGCTTTCTAAGGCTGACATTTACTGTTTTATTTATTTATTTATTTATTTATTTATTTATTTATTTATTTATTTTGAGGAGGTAAATACAAGGGTACTTCAAAAAGTTCATGGAAAGACTTTGAAGTACCCTTGTACATAACCTACAGATTTCAAAAAGTACAATGAGATTGTAATAAACACCCATCGGGCCCAGATTCCTTTTTCTAATCCAGTCCCTCAGCTGCTCTGAAGATTGATTGCTAATTCCTTAGAGCTGCACCCTTTTCTGGAGAATTTTTCGTGGCCAATAGAAGCTACTTCTCCTGAGAGGATACTCCCTCCTCCTGAGGGCAAGTCCCAGTCAATGACGACAGATAAGGATGCAAAAGACTGGCCCTTTTGTCTCAAGGTAGGACCAACTCTAAGTACAGCTTACACTCCAGAATTCCTCAAGGTATCAGGTAGAAGAAAGACTTCAGCTAAGACCACATCCTTGCTTAATTGTTGATCCCTGCTTTAACCTGCTTCCCTTACTCCCCTTATAAGAGCACACGCTCAAGAATCCCTGTCTCAGGCTCTGCTTGTAGGGAACATAACATAAGATGAGGGTATTTTTAAATTATAGCTGTAATTTTTTTAATTATAAAAAGCATAGCTGTACTTTTTGTCTTTTGCTTCTTGGGCAAAGACTCATAAGTGCCTTTACTTGATACAAAAATATACAAAAATTTTGTAGTATATTTGATTTAGGAGAAGCGATAACAGATATACAATTGTAAAGTTCCTTTATACCAATACTTTTATATTATGCTACAACTTTAGGTAAGCCTGATATATGAAGTGGTTTGGGGAAAACTGAGGTGAGATCTCTGTGAACACTTGAGGCAGTTCACTCTGTGAACACTTGAACTTCCTGGAGCAGTTGTGATATGGGAGTTGGTGACCAGCAGGAAAGGGCCTGTTATTGTGCTGAGGATTGAGACCATGAGGTGGCAAGCAACAGGAGAGGTTGGGTTCAGGTGTGTGATATTCAGGAATGGACTTGAGATACTCTCTCTTGGAATATATTAGGCAGCACAAAACCTTGAAAGGACAAGCTACAGCCTACTAATTCATGGGTTGGTATAATCTGTTCTGCAGATATCTATGTTATGCTATGTTGTATATAATAATAGCTCAGTGCTTTATCGAGCATTTACTATGTGCCAGCCACTAGGCTGAGCTTATCTATATATACATATAAATTGTCACTACAACCCCATAAAGCAAGTACTAATGTAATCACTGTTTTATAGATGAGAAAACAGAGACTCAAAGAATTATCCAAGATGGCACAGTTGGGATTTAAATACAGGCAATGTGACTCAAAATTGGGTCTTTTAGTTATAAAAAGTAAAGAGGCTTCCAGTTGTAGACAAGGTGAAATAGACACACTTCTCCTTATTCCTCCCACTAAGTACAGCTAAGAACCCTGAACGTTACATAAAACAAATATAAAATAACTCTGAAAGGTAAAACAAAGAAAACAGAATGGCTAAGGACCTTAGAACTCAGGAATAAGTGCATCATGGCCCCTTGATTTTCTTTTTCTTTCATATCCTTGATTAGGTGCTAGAGAAGCCGGCAACCCAGAAATACCAATGAACATAGACAAAAGGAAAAAAAAGTCCAAGAAAAGTCTGTTCTTTCTCACCAAGGGATAGGAAAGAAACAACATAGCAAGACAGAACACTTCTAGACAATAGTTGCCTCACTCCAGCCAAATGCCACAAGAAAAACTGAGAAACCACTCTCTCCCCCGTCAGCAACTTAGAGGCTGAGTAGGAAGTCTAGTTTTCCACCCTCAAGCAGCCAGCATGAGGCCTACCTCCTCCCCACCTCTCCCAACACTGAGATGGTATCAAAGAAAGCCAAGTGGGGAGCCAGGACTTTCCTCCTAATCATACAGTAACAAGGCAGCATCAACCTTCCCCCAGCTGGTGCGGTGTCAGAGGAAACCTGCTAAAATCAAAGATTAAAGTAAGATCCAGCATCTCATAACACAGTAACCAAAATGTTCAGGATCTAATTTTTAAAATCATTAATTATCCCAAGAACCAGGAAGATTTTAATTAAAATGCAAAAGACAATTAACAGATAGCAACGCCAAGATGACACCGAGATGACACAGACAATGGAACTGTCTGACAAAGATTTTAAAGCAGCCATCATAAAAGTGATTCAATGAGAAATTTTGAACATGCTTGAAATAAATGAAAAAGTAGAAAGTTTCAGCAAAGAAAGAAGATGTAAAGAAGAGCCAAATGAAAAATTTTAAACTGAAAAATGCAGTAAAATATAAAAACTCACTGGGTAGACTCAGTAACAGACTAAAGGACAAAAGAACAAATCAGTGAATTTGAAGTTAGGTCAATAAAACCCAATTTGAACAACATAAAGAAAATAGACTGGAGAAAATAAAAATGAACAAGACCTCAGAGTACCTGTGGAAGCATAACAAAAGTCTATTATTTATGTTATCAGAGAGAAAAAGAGTGTTAGACCAAAAAAGTGTTCAACAAAATAATGGCTGAAATTTTCCTAACTATGGTATAAGACATAAACCTATAGATTCAAGAAGATGATTGAGCCCCAACAGGATAAACCCAAAGAAATACAACCAAGACGTATCATAATCAAACCTCTGAAAACTAAAGACAGAGGAAGGTAAGTTTTGTTTTACTTCACTGGTAAAATGTTGATACTAAAAAAAAAAAAAAAAAAATTCAAAGAATATAGGAATTATGAATAAGAAAGTGATAAATTATTCCAGTCGCATAAAAACAAAGTAAACCAAAGAGCTTCTTTTGAAATGGAGATGTGATCAGCTCCACATCACAAGATTGCTCAGTATGACTATGATAAAGATGTCTGTGCTACAGGCAGAAAGACTATTTGCTTTAGAGAAATTGTGTTCTATGCCTAAAGAGCAGTGTACGTGTGTGTGTGTGTGTGTGTGTGTGTGTGTGTGAGAGAGAGAGAGAGAGAGAGAGAGAGAGAGAGAGAGACCATGTTTGAGCTTATGGCCCAACCTGTTGTCATGACCAGCTTTATGAGACTTCAGTGTTACTTTCGGACCCAGCTGACAGTACGCAGTACATACTTATGGGGAGAGCATTCTCCCCACCTTGACAGAAGAACCCACACAGCTCTGCCAGCCCAGCGAGGTAGTAGATTTAGGAGGAGGCACTGCTCCTCAGCCTTGAACTGCTCTTGGAGAACCCACACAGCTGAGGAAGCTGATGAGAAGCAGGAACGGAGGAGTGAGAGTAACTGTCCCCAGCATAGGAGACAATACCTGGGGAAACTGAGAAGTGACAGGGCATATATGAGCAGAGACTAGATACTTCGGTGGGTAGGTGGGGGTTCAAAGTCATTGTAGTTAGGTTACTAAAGGAAATGTATCTTCATTTTATTCTTAATTTCAGTGAAACAGACATATAGGCTCTAGCTGTGTTCTCGGAGGTCTTATGATAGAACTTGTTCTTCAGATCCAGGTAGCTAAACTACTTTTGATGATAGACCATTTCAAAAAATTCTAAAAGGGATTTTTTAGACTCCTTCACTACCTCTATGCATTGTCTAAGAGATGCTATTATTTTAAAATTGTTCTTGCTTACAAACTGTACCCTCCCAAGATATGTTTAAATTTTATTTTCTCTTATTTTGTTTTTGTTTTGAGTTGGAAGACAGCTGACTTTCATATTTAAAATCATATCTTAAAGGGTGTCATTTAATCATTATGATTGCATTAGCCAGAATTCTTTTGGTTGTGAGTGACAAAAACTCAACTCTAGTTAGCTCAAAAAAAACCAGATTGTGGTTACCTTCAACCACAGTTGGATCTTGGGGCTCAAACACAGTCTTCAGTGCCTCATGTTTTTCTGCCACAATCAGAGGCTATGTTTATAACTCACAAAAGCCTCTTTCCAACAAACAAGCAAGAAAAGTCTTGGTGAGTACACTAACTGAATCAGCTTAGTTTACATGCTTATGTATAAACCAATCACTGTTCCCAAGAAAATACATGGTCAGGCCTGGTCACTTGTGGGTGAGTGAACATTAAAAGATTCATCAGAACCAAATGAAATGACTGCCCCACAGAAAAGAGGTGTCCTGGTACCAGCGTAAGAGCAAAGGAATACAAATTGCACCCCAAAATGATAGATGTCCAACAGATAATGTCTACCTACTATTCTTGGCAATGTGAATACAGAGGTACTAAAACATGAACACTACTCTCAAGGGAGACTCATTCTCCCCAATTTTCTTCCTTTTTCCTTCCTGATTCCTTTGACAATTTAATAAATGTGTCACCTCATTTGCAAGGTACTATTCCAGACTTGATCTTTCTGATTTCTATTTAAAGATCTTTGAGATCTGGGAGTTTCCATTTCTGAATTATACTCAAGAAAAATTTCTGATTATTTTGGGACTCTCCCATTCACTGTGAGAACAAAAACATTTTAAGTTAAAAACATTATTCGCCTACTGGAGTTGTTAGTAAAATATAACAGGTAGAATCAGAGGCTCCTTTTATTAAAAGAAGTAATGCATGATTAAAGCAGTTCTGAGGAAAAGAATTCCAATCTAGATCCACCAATTGTGATATAGGTGTGCCTCTGACATGTTCATACATGTCTTGTACATATTTCACATGTGTGCATAACTCAGCTCACTCCACCCATCTCAGGAACCTGCAGAATCAAGGTTTGTTGCAGGTATTACTATGACTTGGATAAGGAGGTGTTGGGGGTGGGGAGTAATATATATATAACTGCAAATGCCAAGACCCACTATCTAATTTTCCTACCTCCTCCATTTTTAAGATTAACCATTTATAATATGACTATTTAATGAATTTATCAAAAAGAAAATAATCTGAAAGTTTGCTTAATCTATTCTCTTACTTCAGGGACATATTTGTAACTGATTCCACCTAGGAATTAATCCTCAGGCAATAACATTCCAACCACCTTTGGTAATTCATTGCATTGGAGCCCATCCCTAGTACCCAGCCCAGAACTTAGTTGGGTTGGAGAACAAGATGGGGCATAAATGAATGGAAGTATTAATGAGTGACAAAAGAGAGCAAGCAAAAGGAAAGTAAGAGCAGTTTTTGAAATGGAGGAAAAAATTCTTTAAAATGTTATGACTATTTTTTCAATTAATCATGGTGGATTAACCACTTCTATTTCATTGCTGCATTCTGAAACATCACCAAAATAACTCTAGTTGAATTTTTAAGAGCTTTATTGAGGTATCCTTGACATACAATAAACTCACACATTGAGTTTACAGTTTTATAAATGTGTGTGTATACACACCACCACCACTACAATCAAGATAATGAACAAATCGATCATCCCCAAAAGTTTTCCTATGCCCCTTGGTAATCTCTCTTTCCAACTCCTCCCCACCCCACACCCTTTCCCAGGCAACAACTGATTTGCTTTCTTGTCACTGTATATTAGTTTGCATTCAGAATTTTATAAAAATGAAATCATACAATATGTAATCTTTTACATCTGGCGTCTTTCACTCACCATAATTATTTTAGTTTTATCATGTTGTAGAATGTATGCTAGTTCATTCCTTCTTATTGTGGAATAGTGTTTCATTGTATGGATATACCACAGTCTGTTTATTCACTACTTGTTGATGGACATTTGCATTATTTCCAGTTTTTGGCTATAATATAAAGTTTCTATGTACGTTTGTGCATAAGTCTTTGTATGGATATATGCTTTCATTTCCCTTGAGTACCTAGGACTGGAATGGCAGGATCATATGGTACGTTTATGCATATGTTTAACTTTTAAGAAATTACCAGGTTGGTTTCCAAAGTGGTTGTATTCGTCCTTTTTGTGTTGCTATAACAAAATACATGGAACTGGGTGATTTATAAAGAAAACAAAATTTATTGCTTGCAGTTTCTGAGGCTGGGAAGTCCGAAGTCCATCTGGTGGTGGTGACAGTGACCCAGGGGTCTCACTTTGCAAGATGGTGGAAGCAGACAGAGCAGAGATAGAGAAAAGACAGACTCTCCTCTTCTTTTAAAGCCCTCAGAACCACACCCCTGACCACCATTTTTAATCCACTCACTACTGCATGGTCCTACAATCCAATCACCTCTTCAAGGCTCTACCTTTCAATTACCATAATAGGATTTTCCACCCTCTTAACAGTCACAGTGGGGATAAGTTTCTAATACATAGAACTTGGGGGACACAATTCAAGTTTCAATGAGTTGTGGGGGGACATAATTCAACCCATTACAGTGGTTATTGTATTTTACGTTCCACCAGCAAACTAAGAAAGTCCCAGACCCTCCACACCTTGTCAGCAGTTGATATAGTCAGTCTTTTTAATTTTATCCATTTTAATAATAAGTGTGCGTGGTATCTCATTCTGACTTTAATTTTTATTTTCCTAATGACTAATGATGAGCATCTTTTTGTCCATATATCTTCTTTCCTGAGAATAGTAGTTAATAGCTGTCCTCAAATTTCACTCTACCTTCAGAGTACCTCTGAGTTCAAGTCTTTTATGGGCTTTTTGTTCTTCAAATTGGCCAGGAAGTCCAATATCCAATGAACAAGGAGTTTCAGAAAGAGAAAATTGAGCAAATAGAGGGGAGAAATTTTTCAAAGAAATAAAACAAAAATTCTCCAAATTAAAAGACACAAATTTCCAGATTGCAAGGATTAGTGAATGCCCACGAAAATAAATTACAGAGAACCATATCAAGACACATTATCCTGAAATTTCACTAAAATTGAAATAAATAAAACATTCCAAAACTTCTCAACAAAAGAACATTGGAATACACAAGGGTGTAAACCAAGAAAGAGAAAACTAAAGGATACAAGACACAGGGACTGGAAAATGAAATTCTTTGAATTATGGTGAAATGAAGTCAGCTATGTAGTCTACCTAGGAAGCAACCAGCCTAGTCTAGAACAGGGCAGAGGGCTCCAGGAAGGATGCCTTCAAGGAGAACAACTGTATTGATAAAGAACTGTGTGTTTATAGTCACTGGGAGGAGTTTTATCATTCTGACAAAGATTTTGAGAATGAATTAATGATAAGTATATAAAATATTTAAACAATCAAAAATATATATTCATAGGTTGCACAAACAAAAAGTTGCACAAGAAAGAAAATATAATTACAATTTTCTATGTGGCTCAACAGTAAATGGTCACATTGTCCATAATAAAATAATCGTGAATATTGAGCTAACCATAAATCGTGATCTAAATATATTGGGAAATGGGAGGAGAGGAAGTAAAGGTGAGGAGAGAAAGATCGGAATGTAAAAAAAATAAATTCTCAATTTCCATTGGAAAAGACAATAGTTAATGCTTAATTTTGAAAAATCAAGAAATAGCTTCATAAACTGATATTTAGCAATATGGTAGTAAATATTGAAAAACCAGCTAAAAGTACTTGAAGAGGTTACTCCTGGGGAGTGGAAAACAAAAATGGGGAAAGGTGGAGATGGCAGATTGCTATTTTTGCTATCAGGTTTATTGAGCTATTTGAGTTTTTAAATTATTTATATGCATAATTAAAATATTTTATTGAAGTACATTATGCATACAGAAATGTGAACATTTTACATGTAAAATTTTTATTTAAAAAGATTAAGTTTAAAAAATTCAAAGGAGCCATAAGAGACTACAGGTATGACCTTGGGCATAACTTACTGTTGATGGAAGCAAGGAACCACTAAAAGTGTTTCTGAAGGTGTAATTCCAGGAGCATTGGTCTCTGATTCTCAAGCACTTTGGAGTTTCTGAGGAAAAACCAATAAACAATATTACTCATAATTTTGAAATAATTTTTTTTATTTTTAACAAGGATATGCACATTTATTTGTTTAAATAACAAATACATAAACTGGATAACGGATGAATAACAAAAGACTCTAGAAACTAGGACTTCAAATTTTCACAAAAACAGGTTTTTGTGAAACCTGTTTATTGAAAAGTTTATTAAAATTTACATATTTCATTTTATAATCTCCACAATTTGAAATAGCTTTCTAAAGTCTTCCAAATATCAAATTAATTTCAACAGAGGAAGATGAATAAACTTTTCAAAGACAAGTTAATTTCTAAGCAAATCAACAAGTCCACTTAATAAGAAGAAATCAAGAACAGAAATTAAATATCTAAGTTTAGGAACATAAATTGAATAAAAGTCAATAAACAGAATATAAACACAAGGGCACTTTTAAAAGTTCATGGAAAAATAGAATTTAAAGATAACGGAAATCTTTCCATGAACTTATTTGTTTGTTTGTTTAAATTTTTCCTTTTTTTTTTAAAGACTGAGATAACAGAAAATATGTTCTCTGACTGCAATAACAAAAGGAAATTTAGAAAACTCACAAATGTGAGGATGTTAAACAACAATAATGGATAAATAAACAATGGATAAAAAGAAAAATCACAAGGAAATTAGAGAGTACTTTGAGATAAAGATCAAAGCACAACATATCAAAATTTATAGGCTGCAAGGCTCATGCAATGCTTACAAGAAAATTTATGCTTGTAAACACCTACATTAAAAATAACAAAAATTTCTAATCAGTAATGTAAACTTCTACCTTAAGAAAATAGAAGAAGAAAAGCAAACTAAACCAAAAGCAAATATAAGTAGGAAATAACAAAGACTACAACAAAAATATATGAAATAGGAATTAAAAAATAATAGAGAAAATGATCAAATCCAAAAATTGATTCTTTAAAAAGATCAACAAATTTGCCAACCTTTATCTAGACCGACCAAGAAAAAAGAGAGAAGACCAAAATTACTAAAATCAGAAATAAAGTAGGGGCATTATTACATTGTCACTATGGCTTTTTGTGGTGGTAAGATTTAGTTTCTTTCTCTCTCTCATTTGCATTTTTGTTCTACCAGTGAGTTTGGTTCTTTCTTCTGTATTCATGATACTGATTATCATTTTTCAGATTCCACACACAGGACTTCCTTGAGGTTTTCTCGTAGGGCTGGTCGTGTGGTGGTGAACTCCCACAGCTTTGGTTTGTCTGGAAAATACACTATTTTTCTCCCATTTCTGAAGGATAACCTTGCTGGGTATAGTATTCTTGGCTGGCAGTTTTTTACTTTTATTATTTTGAATGTATCATCCCATTTTCTTCTGGCCTGTAGAGTTTCTGTTGAGATGTCTGCTGTTAGTCTGATAGGGGCTCCCTTATAGGTGACTTGATGCTTTTCTCTTGCTTCTTTTAAGATTCTCTCTTTCTGGGCCAGCCCCATGGCTCACTCGGGAGAGAGCAGCGCTGGGAGCACCGAGGTCGCAGGTTCGGATCCTATATAGGGATGGCCAGTGTGCTGACTGGCTGAGCGCGGTGCAGACAACACCAAGCCAAGGGTTGCAATTCCCTTACTGGTCACAAAAAAAGATTCTCTCTTTCTCTTTGAGCTTTGCTTGTTTGACTATAATGTGTCTTGGAGAGAATCTTTTTGGGTTGAATCTGCCTGGGGATCTTTAAGTCTCCTGGATCTGAAGATCCATGTCTCTCCCTATATCTGGGAAGTTTTCCATTATTATTTCACTTAATAGGTTTTCCATGCTTTTTCCTTTCTCCTCCCCTTCTGGAACACCCATGATTTGAATGTTTGTGTGCTTCAGGTTGTCTGCTAGCTCTCTTAGATTTTCTTCACTTTTTAAAATTCTTTTTTCCTTTTTTTCTTGTCCACCTGGGTTATTTCAGCACCGCACTCTCCCGAGTGAGCCACGGGCCGGCCCAATCACCTGGGTTATTTCAAAAAGACTATCTTCAAGATCAGAAATTTTTTCATGTGCTTGTTCTACCCTGCTGCTTAAGCTATCAGTTGTGTTTTTTATTTTATTGAGTAAATCTTTCAGTTCTGTGAGTTCTGCTATGTTCTTTTTTAAGGTATTAATCTTTTTGTAAATTTCCTCCTTTATATTCTGGATTATTTTTCTCATTTTATTTTGTTGTCTAACCAGGTCTTCTCATATCTCAGTGAGTTTCCTTAAGATTGTTGCTCAGAATTCCTTTTTAGTCATTTCAAGGGTTTCCTGCTCCACAGAGTCTGGTATTTGAGAATTACTGTTTTCTTTTGGTGGTGTCATATTTTCTTGAGTTTTTGTATTTCTAGTATCTCTACAATGAGTCTGGTCATCTAGTAGAGCAGTTGCTTCTTCTATTACTCTGGAGTGGGCTTTGAGGATAGAGACATCCTCTTCTTTTTCCCATCTCTGCTGGTGACTCTCCTTGTGTCAATGTAGTGAAGTGTCCAATGGTCACCTGCATGGTGGCAGTGGCTGCTGCTGTGTGGTCAAGTTGCTTTTTAGGCAGCCATGACTGTGGCAGTGGCTGTGGAGGGCTACCCATCTGGAAGCAGTGTTTTTGGCATTCTCTCTTGCCTGCTTCCAGGCAGAGGGGGCTATGATGCTCAGTTCCTTGCCTAGGATGCTGGGTGTGCTGTCTTCCCTGCTTCCATGTAGAGGGGGCTGTGGCCTATGGCTCCTTGCCCAGAATCCTGGGTATTCTCTCTTGCCTGCTTCCAAATGGAGTGAAATAAAAGATTGACTTTGACTTTCCCAGAAAGCTGGCTACATTCTTAAAAATCATTACAGTCTTAAAGATGGCTTTTTAACTGTTCTTAAAAAACAACTCATTTTGTCTCAAATTCAATAAACCAGATATAGTTTATCTTAGTCATGGTGTTTTTGAATTATTTCTATACGATTTTTTTATTTTTCTTAAACTTAATAACACTGCTCTTGGAAGCTTAAAATTAGTAATGAAAACAGTAACCAAAAAAATACTACCACTAAGAATAATTTAGCTGTTCTAGGCATTTGTCAACATCACTTGTCAGAGCTAGGCCTAATTTTAAGCTTTTAAAAATGGGCAATACATGGAAATTTCAAAACTCCAAGGGACCAATAACTAGTCAGATATTCTGCTGCTCCTTTTTCTCCATGGTGGTGCCTCTCAATCTTGCCTGCACATTAGAATCACCAGGACAGCTTCAAAAATTCCAATCTCCAAGCTGCACCTCAGTCCAGATAAATCAAAATCTCCGAGGTGGGACTCAGTCATTGCCCCGCATGATTCTAGTGTGCTGCCAAGGTTGAGAACTACTGCTCTTTGGGAAACCATAATGAACAACATTCACATACTACCACATTGCTTTCTGTCCTTTTTAAAAAAATAATCTCAACCCTCTGCTTGTGAGATGTCCAACCAGAATTTGATCCTCCATCTTTTTGGGGGGATACCATTAGGGGAACGGAAATTTTCCTCTCAACCCAAACCAACTTCAAAGGAGATGGTTGCTCCAACCCCTCATATAACTTCACTTAGGCTAGTAAAGATTGGCAGGGATGACATCCAGTCATAACTCCGTTACTCACTTGAGCTTTGCTTCATGAGCAAGTCCCTCTCTGTTCTTTAGTGTCAGTATTAAACAAAAAGTTGGAACATTTAAAAAAAATAAGTTTTATTGAGATGCAATTTACATACCATAAAAGTCACCCATTTAAAGTGTACAATTCAGTGTTTTTTAGTATATTCACAGAAGTATGCAATGATAATTCCAGAACATTTCATCACCACAAAAGAAATCCCACACTCTCTAGCTATCATTCCCCATTCTCCTTTTAGGGAATTCCCAACCCACATGCAACCACTACTCTAATTTCTGTCCTAAGGATTTGCCTGTTCTGGTTATTTCACATAAATGGAACCAAACAATATGTAGTCTTTCATGATGGCTTCTTTGCTTAGTATGTTTTCATTGCTCATTCACGTTGCAGCATTTATCAGTACTTTATTTCTTTTTATGGATGAATGATATTCTATTTTATGGATATACCATGTTCTATTTATCTACTTCTCAGTTGATGGACACTTGGGTTGTTTCCATCTTTGGTTATTTTAAGGATATTCTGAGGTTATTTCTGCCATAAAATTTGTGTATAAGCTTTTGTCTATTTTTATTTCTCGTGGGTGTATATCTAGGAGTGGAATTGCTGAGTCACATAGCAACTCTATGTTTAACTTTTTGAGGAAGTGCCAGACTATTGTGGCATGATTTTTGAAACAAAATTTTCTTGATATAATGTGCAAGTATTAAATGTTTCATTTATTACAATAAAATGGAATTTATTTTCTTAAGGATGATGTTCAGAGATCTTAATGTGACTTACTTGAAAACAGTAGCTAACAGATGTCCTCAAATTTTAACTTTCATCTCTTCCCCTACCCCTTATTGGAGAGAAGACTATTTTATGGGTGATAAGGGGACCTAAGACTTATACAAGCGGGTCTAAACAAGGATCTTGTGATCAGTTGTCACAGATCTCCGGAATAAATATACAACAGAGATGTAGATTTTAAAAATATGACTACAAAGTATGACTATGACTATCTGAACATTTTGGGGGGAGCTTGGGAATCCATTTGTCCCTAATCCACAGTATATTGTCTGTTTAGAAACTTTGTCAGTTACTGGTATGAATTCATCAAAATGTTGCTTTGTTTTCAGAGAAGGAGCAGTGACCTTCCTGGTAAAAACCTATTGAGTTTTTCTTGAGTTAGTGAAAAATAATCACTTCCAGTATAGCCAATGGTCTTGTTACAAACATGGGAGAAGAGACCCAAACTTGAAAAACATCACTCGAAGTTGCATTCTAGGTAACTAAAACAGAAGTAAATCACTTTATTGTCAGAAATCTTGGAAATCCACCCAACAAAGTTCATGACAAACGGTAGGCTTGGAGAGCTAACAGAATGGAGTATTGGCAAAATCGATTTATCAAATGATACTGTTGGACATAGAAAATAAATGACCATAATGGATGCTTTCCCACAGATATTGAGCTCTTTAGTTGGACAAAACTATTATATGCATACAGTCAGCTCTTGAAATATAGGAGGGAAAATTGCTCGATGACTTCTTGTTCTGTTAATCATGGAAAACCCATCTTACATGAGAATACTGTTTTTTAAGTTGACCTCTCTCACCTTGGTCTCCTATCTTTTCTGGGGATTGAGGAGATAACCAGAGTAGCCACTTTTCTCGTGTTTATATCAAAGTCAGTGCTCAAAAGCTGTGGGAAGAGGTCTCCATTTCCAAGTTTTCTCCATGCAGTAGCAGTGATATAAGCAAGAGAGGTGAGGCCTTGTGGATCCATAGATCCTTGGTCAATTTTCACAGGTTGTAGCTATGGTAGTCGGGAAATGATAGGTGTATGTGGTGGCCAAGATACTCAGGAACTCACAGGTACAGTGTATCCCTTTTATCTAAAATCTCTAACATGATTTAATTTTAAAAAATATTTTCCTCAAACTCTCTCTAAACGAAACCCCAGTAACCCCCTGAATGCTCCATTATCTCTCAAATGCAACTTATTTTATTTCCATGCAGTATTGCTAATCACAATATAATGTTCATGAGCATAACTCTTTAGTGTGAAATCATATGGCTATGCAAGCTGTTTTCGTTGAGGACCTCTATCCATCTTGGCCAGATCCCAGCTGTTGTCTTGTTCCACTTCACTTTTTGACTACAAAAGTATAGAAACTATACAATCTCTTCTTCTTTATCATGCCTGTGCTCCCAAATATTCTGCTGATCAAAACATACCTAATTCTGATTCAATGCATTATTTTTACACCAAATTATTCACAAAATATTTTTCACTGAACATTTCAAAACATACGTACCATATGATTGTATATCTTGCTTTTGAAATCCTCTATTAAATGTTATGTTCTTATTAGTTATATTAATAAATATCCCAAATCCAATACAATAAATTAGTAATATTACTAATTAATATCATTTATGATAATATTGAGAGTCTGGAAAATGTGCTTTTATATTGATACTGATGGCACACGAGCTACCTGGGCAGTAAGGGAGTACACCAATATGCAAACAAACAAGGTTGGACTGAATGTCAATCCACATGCTGCTTTATTCACTGTTTTGATAGGAAACAATGCTACTTGACCTTGATACTGAAGAAAATCATGAAAACAAAAATTTTAACACAGAGACTGGGAGTCTGGAGAAGCCAAAGTGCTTTGCAACAGGTAAACTGTAGACAGCCATTGCAAGTTGCAGAGCTTTCAGCCTCTCAAGATCTCCTAGGAAACAGAAAACCACAAAATTCTGTTTTTAAAGCAAAAATAGGTTTTGTTTTTAGAGTTTCAACTAATAGGCACATATAAAAAATGCGCATATTGGTACTACTGACTTGCTTCATTGTGTAAACTGCCAAACAATTCTGATCAATGTGACCAATGCTGATGGATTTTCTCAGTATACTGAAGTTCTCAACTAACTCATACTCACTGATAGGTAGCCACAAAGTTCATAATGCAGCCTGCAAAAAAATACAATAGCAAACTGGCATGGTTCTAGACATTTGCCAGTGTCGACAACTATTTTATAATGAAGATCGTATGACCTGGAATTTGTTTTGGTCCTAGAGAGTGAGAGCTGTGAGGAGGAGGATCATATGATAACTCATAATATATTTTTTGGTATTTTTTTTTTGCAATTTTTTATTTTGAAATAATGTCAAACACAGAAAAATTGCAAGAGAGAGAAATGATACGAATAACTCCCATATACTCTTCATTGCAACTCACCAGTTGTTAACATTAGGCCACCTTTGCTTTATTAGTCTCTCTCTCTCTTATATTTTCTGAACCATTTGTGGACAAATTGCTGATGTCACATCCCTTTACCACTAAATACTTCCCATTTCTTCTGAAGAGAAAGAGATATGCCATCTGCTCCCAGATAACTTCGCTCAAAGAAAAACTCTACTTACACTCTTATCTTGGCATCAGAGTTAATTTCATGAATAGGACAAAATATTGTAAGAAACCTTTCTTTCTATTCAATTTTATATTTTCCACGTAGTTGCTATATGTTAATGGAACATTATGCAATGTTTAAAATTGTACCTCTTATCTGCAACAATTGAGTGAGCTAAAAGAGGATCTGTATTATTAGAGTGAAATCAGAAAAATATGTCAGGTACATAGTTTTTAAACCTTTTGGAATTAATTTTAAAGCTTTTTTTTGTTTGTTTGATGACTTTTGATTTTGTTATGATTTTTAAGTTACAGAAAAGTTGCAAGACTAATGCAAAGATTTTTCATATACACTTTACTCAGTTTGTTTACATTTGCCTGCATTTGCTTTATCATTCTTTATATACTTGTATGAAAATGTATGTATGTATTGTTTCTGTATCATTTGAAAGAAAGTTGAAAACATTATACCTCCCCTAAACACTTCAGTGTGAACTTTAAAAGCACTAGGACATTTTGTTATATAAGCACAGAGCAATTATCAAAATCAGGAAATTTAACTTGATACAATACTCATACTGTTATCTAATTCACTGTCCATATTAAAATTCATGAATTATCCCAAAATTCACCTTTAGAGCTGTTTTCTCCCCAGTCCAGGGTTTAGTACAGGATCATGTATTACATTTAATTATCATATCTATCCTTTAATCAGGAATGGTCCTAACACCTTTTTTTGTATTTTTATATTTCTTGACCTTAATAAGATTTTAAAAAATTATTTCACCTGACTTTGGTAGCTTCATGAAAGAGATTCAAAGTTGCAACCAACTGTAAGTGTTAATGTTAGTATAACTTGTGTTGGCCATGGTGCCGTATTCTTCTTGGGGATGAACCATATTCACATAGCCTTTCTTTCATGTCAGTCATGATCAAAAGTTGCCACCATTTATAGTTGTCACCACCAAATTGGTGTTTATTGGAGATTTTCTGAAATTGGTGAACAGCTTGGTTATATTTTACCATGTTATGTAAGTACAGTAATAAAATAAAAGTAATAGTCGGAAAAGAATTTAAACACAATCAAACTGAGATAGGAGGTGGTCAGTCCCCCTGGGATTGGGTTTCAGGCCAGTCCCCTGAGTCTCAAACCACTCCCCTAGGACTCAAGCCCCACTTGTAAGTCCTGAGCTATGTTGGCCTGTAGCACTTATCTTCAGTACGAGTGCCTGGAGACTGAGACCACAGGGGCCAGCTCACTGGCCAAGCATGCTCATTGAAAAGGAGTTTATCCCTTTAAAGACCTCCCACTGAAGGCACTAGAGAGCATCAAATATATTTGAATATATTTGGTGCATGTGATGGAATTCAACCAATGAGCACACTCTGAAAGAGACCAACTGAGCATGAGGAAGACTAGGTTACATAACTGAGAACCACCTCCTTAGTTGACTATTCATTAGATAGCATCAATACGTATTAGATAATGACACTATAGAAGTAGAATCCAGCAGAAGGCAGGGCTACTGCTCACTCTCCTAGAACCAGCCCGCACTTCCCCAGAGGTGTGTATTTCTTTTTTTTTTTTTGGTATCAGACTTGCCTTTGGCAGGCTGCTATTCACTCTAGAGCCAGCCTGCACTTTGTGAATATGTATTTCTAACTTTTGTATTAAACTTGGTGTGGGCCCTGCTCAGCCTCTGGAGCTAGGCTGCACTTTCTCTGTGAAATCTGTATCCCTTATTCATTACATTAAACCTGTTCTCACTTTCTACCGTGACTGTGCTCTTGAATTCTTTCCTGTGGTGGAGTCAAGAACCTGGTAAGAGAACAGGGTGGGTTGAGGCTGGCCATCAGGCCTCCCCAGACCCTTTCCTCTGGTATCAAAACTGAAGTAAGTATGTGTATATCTTCAATAGGGATACTTAAAAAAAAAAAAAAAAAAAAAAGGCAGCAACAAGATCTGCATAAGAAAAACTACAAAACTCTAAAAAAATGGAGAGTTAGGTCACATTAGTGGACAGGAAGACAATATCATCAAGATGTCAGTTCTTCCCAGCTTGATTTATAGATTCAACACAATACCAGTCAAAATGCTATCAAGTTACTTTGTGAACATTAACAAACTAATTTTAAAGTTTATATGGAAAGGCAAATAACCAACACAATATTAGGGAAGAGCAAAGCTGGAGAATTGAAACTACTTGGCTTCAAGACTTACTTTACAGCTGCAGTAGCCAAGACAGTATGGTATTGGCAAAAGGACAGACAAATAGGTTGATGGAACAGAATAGAGAGCCCAGAAACAGACCCACATAAATATAGTAAGCTAATCTTTGACAAAGGAGTAAAGGCAATACAATGGAGAAAACACCGTCTTTTCAAAAAATGCTGCTGGAACAATTGGACATCCACATACAAAAAAATGAATATAGACACAAATTTTACACCCATCACAAAATTTACTCAAAATGGACCACAGAACTAAACGTAAAACACAAAACTATAAAACTCCTAGAAGATAACACACGAGAAAATCTAGATAACCTTGGGCATAATGATGACTTTTTAGGTACAACAACAAAGGGATGATCTGTGAAAAAAATAATAGGCCAGACTTTAAATTAAAATTTCTGCTTTGTGAAAGACACTGTCAAGAAAATGAGAAGACAAACCACAGACTGGGAGAAAATATTTGCAAAAGACATATCCAATAAAGAACTATTACCCAAAACACTCATATACAAATACTTTTAAAACTCAACAGTTAAGAAAATGAACAGGAAGTTAAATAACTCAATAGCAAGAAAGCAAACAACCTAACTAAAAAATGGGTAAAGGACCTGAATAGACATTTCTCAGAAGAAGATGTACTTATGGACAACAAGCATAGAAAAAATGCTCAACATCACTAATCATCTGGGAAATGCTCATCAAAACTAAAATGAGATATTACCCACATATTAGAATGGTTACTATCAAAATGACAAAAGATAACAAGTGTTGACAAGGATTGCAGAAAAGGGAATTCTTGTAAACTGTTGGTGGGAATATAAATTGGTACAGCCATTATGGAAAAAAACAAATAAAACTAGAACGACCGTATGATTCAGTAATACCACTTCTAGGTATATATCCAAAAGAAATGAAATCAGTATATCAAAGAGATACTTACATTCCCATGTTTATTGCAACATTATTCACAATAGCCAAGATATGTAATCAACCTCAGTGTCCATCGACAGAAAACTGGACAAAGAAAATGTGGTATATTTACACAACGGAGTACTATTCAGCCTTAAAAAGAAAGGAAATCCTGTCATTTATAACATGGATAAAACCGGAGGACATTATACTAAGTGAAATAAGCCAGGCACAGAAAGACAAATACTGCTTGATCTCACTTATATGTAGATTCTAAAAAAGTCAGACTCGTAGAAAGCAGAGAATAAGGCCAGGGGTTGGGGGAAAAATAAGATGGGGAGATGTTGGTCAAAGTGTACAAAGTTTGTTACACAGGACGAGTAAGTTCTGGAGATCTAATGTGGGGCATGATGATTATAGTTAATAATGTTGTATTGTATTTTTGTAATTTACTAAGACAGTAGATCTTAAATGTTCTCACGACACACACACAACAGGTAACTATGTGAGGTGATGCATACGTTAATTAGCTTGATAGTGATAATCATTTAACAATGTATATGTATTTTAAAACACCACATTGTACAACTTAAATATATACATTTTTGGCATTTTTACCTCAATAAAGCTAGGGGGGAAATGGGCAGAAGATCTGAACAGATACCTCATCCAAGAAGATATACACATGGTGAATAAGCCTAGGAAAAGATGCTGCACATATACTTTAAAATTTTTCAATTCGAAATAATTTCAAACGTACAGAAAAATTGCAAGAATCGTACAAAGAATTTCCATTCACCTCCATAACCTCCATAACTGTCAATATTTTACCACAATATTTATTTTACATAGTTTTATTTTAATTATAAAATTATTACATGCTTATTGAAGGAATCATTAAAATATAGAGTAAAGAACATGGGTATCACCCATAATCCACTACGAAAAGAAAACCACTGCTGACATTTCTTTTATTCTTTTTTCTATGTTAGATAGACTAAGTGCTTTTTTTCATTAATTGCCTTTTTTCAGTAACGATTAGTATTTTTTTCCAAGTCTGAAATTAGGGTGAGGCAAGTGAGATGTCTAGGGCACAAAATTGAGGAGGCCCTCATTTTCAGGGTTCTGTAGAGTGAGCACTTCATTTGTCACACTCTATTCCCTTCCCTGTTTCTATGATTTCTTCCACCACCACCACCCCCATTTCAAGCCCACTTGGTAGTTTCAAAACTCTTAAAGAATGGAAAAGGCTCAATATAAAAACAGTGTTTGGGAGGGAAATAAACTAAATAATCTAAGTGCCAATTGCTCTTGTTACTAAAGATGATTCTACAAGAAGAGCGAAAAGGAGAGAGGGAGGGGAAACTATGGGAGTTTAAAGAGAAGTAAGACTGTGCACCTTGCCCACCTTTGGGCAGAACATGGGACTCAGCCTCTCAGAATGTATCATGCTCCAGTGTATCATGGAAGTAGCAGAAAGGACAGTGAGGCCTGAAGGCACCTTGAGTATATGAATGAGAGACAGCTCAGCAGTAGTCTGCCCACGCCTGATAACCCAGGTATCAGATGCCTAGATGATGGTTAGGATCATGGGCCTTACCACATTCCCCAAAAGGTCCATGGAACTTAGATGCAACCTGAGGGAAAAGGGGTGGATAGATGGTCACATAATTTAACCAAGACTTTCATCACCCCAGTGGAATGGAAGCTTACAAGAATAATTATACAGGGGAAAACTGTAAATTTTTTGCATACCTGAACATGTTTCCTAAGATTTGTACCCATTACACAAGAACAGAATGACCCACTGATTTGATATGCCCATGGGATATAAGTGGCTGAGTGAAAGGAAGAAGTTGTGTGGCAGGGATTTTGTCTTTCAGAAGACAGGGGATCCTCTCAAGAGCCCATTGCCACTATGGCTTCTTTTATTTTCTCAACCTCACATGCTTAACTACCCATGCTATTTACCCTAGGTAATATGCCCTTCACTTCAAGTTTTTGTTTGGAAATCTTTTTTTTTTTTTTTTTTTTTTTTTTTTTGTGACCAACACTCAGCCAGTGAGTGCACCGGTCATTCCTATATAGGATCCGAACCCGCGGCGGGAGCGTTGCCGCGCTCCCAGTGCTGCACTCTCCCAAGTGCGCCACGGGCTCGGCCCTTTGTTTGGAAATCTTATTTGCCCTCTAAATCCCAGCACATAACACCCACTCCAAGACTTTCCTGATCATAAAGCTGTGAACACTCCTTCCCCATATCTGGGATTCTATCATTTATACCTACAGGATATTCAATATTTTCTGCATGAATAAATGACATATGGCCTCATATAGTACAATGGCTCTCCATGTCTTATCTGACTGACTAGTTTGTACCTTTCATGGGGGTATGGACTACATCATACACATAATCATAAAAGTGTCTTAATAGTACCCAATACATATGAGAGCTGTACAATATATATGTACGAAAGAATGAATTCCCAAATTGTCTATCCAACGAAATGGAATACCTAGAGTTTCAGACTGGGTTCTCCCAGAGCCAAAATTTCAAGTGCAAGTGGTTAATTAAGGAAGTGCTCCCAGGGAAGACTAGTAAGGGAGTGGGGCAAGCAAGATAGGAAAGGGGAAGCAGACAAGCAACGGTACAAGTTTAGATTGGTTCGTGCACTTGGTCTGATGTTGCGGGGAGCATCAGTTACATCTGAGTCCATCCAGTCTTGAGGCTAGGGAAATGGGCTTTTGCAAGCCCTCACTAGTCACTGGCTGGCTACCAGCCAACTTGGGGGATGTGAACTCCCGGTCATTCCCAACCTTACATCTGGAGGTGGTTCCAACAGCCCAAGAGCAATCCTTTGAAGAAGGTTGGCAGTGCAGCCTGAGGAGATTCTTTGGGGATCTGGTCAGAGTGTCAATGTATTTACTGCATCTGGCAACAAACCGTCTTTAAGGGCTTCTTGATTCATTCTGAGCAAGATGCTCCTTTTGATGCTTGTTTATTCTGTTGTTTTTTTTCTTTTCTGGTCTTTTTGCTAATTTATATCCTACCATTTTGTGTTGGTTTCTAGAAAACAATAAAAGATTTTTAAATTATTCTTAAACAAAAACAAATACCGTATAACCCAAAGATTTGTATCTAAGAAAGGAAACCATAAAAGTTCCTGGATGAAGGCTTAGAGGTGCTCTGGGAAGTCGAAGCTTGAGAAGGTTAAACTGCTGTACAGAAGGAAATGGAAAGAATTTGTTTTTTATGTATTTTAAAAAACTTATTCTGAGAAGGCAAGCCCAGAGGAGAGAGGAGTGAGCACAGAAACAAGAGATGAAAACAAATGAATACTGAGCGCAAGAGTATCTGATGTTTGATTTTAAGATGCTTATGTGATTCAGCCTTGCTAAACATTGGTTGCATACTGCCACCTACTCAAAACCTCGGGTAAATAGGGGCTATTTTCAGTAAGAAAACAAAGGAATGGTATGAAAACAGGGCAGAGATCAAGTTTCAGAATGGAGGACAAGAATGTAGTGGAGAAAGCCAGAGCCAGAAGGACCACGAGGCCATAACTCCACAGGGAACACACAGAGATCTTGGCGAGGACACTGGGTTTCCTTTTCCCCAAGGCCTGGAATATGAACATAAGCCAATCTTATCTAGATCCTTTTGATAACTGGATTTTTTAACGAAGCTAAAAGCATTTCAAAACATCTTTATGAGGTGCATTATAAAATAATATACAATCCTCATACGGGAGAAGTTATGTGGGTTCGGTGAAAACACAAGCAAGGAAGAGACAAAGGCAGAAGCAGGAGCCAGATATTAAGACTCTCAGTCCAGTCTTTTCTTACTAAATATCGCTATTCCCAATAGCAACTTGCAATGGCAGGGGCAGAGTTCCTGACTATGTCTGAGGCTTCTCTGAAAACCTCAGTAATGAAACAGGGAGTGTGAAAAATGGGTTCATTTAAGTCCTCTCTGTGTCATAGCTATCTGAGAAGCTATTCACCCCCTCCTGTTGGTTCAAATCCAAGGTGCCCTATGTACTTGGCAAAATTGGCTGGCTAAAGTTTCCTTTTTTATGATGCATTAAATTTCTTTTACTCCATCCTTCTTTTGAAAGGCATAACAAGTAGTCTTTGGTGTTTAGAAAAAAATGGGCTGTTTAAGAGCTAAAAATATTTAGAACGGTGCCGAGCAGTACCTGAGACTGGAGAATCACTCACTATGTGTATTCCAGGGAAGTAAGAAAGGCTTAGGGGTTTTCAAGAAACAGCAACTAGTGTTCTGTTAGGATGTAAGGTGTATGAAGGTTGGAGAGATCATAGGAGCTAGGCTAGAAATTTATAGTCTGTCTTTTTGGCAATGGAAGGTTACTGAAGACCTTTAAGTAAAGGAGTAACATTAACTCTTGAATGGGAAAGATCACTGGTTGCAAAGTATAGAACAGGTCAAAGGGAAGCTGGATGTCTTAGTCAGCTTGGTATAACAAAATACCACAGGCTGGGTAGCTCAAACATCAAACTTTTATTTCACAAAATTATAGAGGTTAGAAAATGCAAGATTTGGGTGCCAGCATGATCAGGTTCTGGAGAGAGTCCTCGCTCCACAGTGTGTCCTTTCTGCCTTCTTGCTGTGTCTTCACATGGAACGAGAGAGTTCTCTCTGGTCTTTTCTTATGAGGGCACTAATCCCATCAGGAGGACCCCACCCTCATGACCTCATCTAAATTTGATTACTTCCTAAAGGCCCTATATCCTAATGCCATCACATTGGGGGTTAGGACTCAAATACATAAATTTTGGGGTGAAACAAATATTGAGTCCATAACATGGGGAAGATTTTCTCGAGGAGGCTGTTGCGTACATGGTTCAAGAGAGAAATGTTGTAGTTCTACTTTTGGAGTGAGATTCTCACTATCAAAAATCTGAGTAAAATATTACAAAAAATAAGTCCAGTGAGGATAGAATAATTTCATTATCAATTACTTCAGGACCACAGAAAATCTGACTGACAGAAATGTTAGCCTTTGTGCGCTTAGCCTAAGTTGAGTGCCAAATGCTATATTAAGGCTGCCCAGACTTGTGACTTCCCTGACATATTCCTCAAAACTGGGGTGTCAAACGCAGGTGGCAGCTAATGACTTCAGTCCAGTCTGGAAACATCAATCACAGGTTAGGCTGGCAAAAACTGCATGGCTTTGGGGAGTCAAAGCCCTTTCTAGAGGGTAGAAACACTGCTCAACTCAAGCTAGGTGTTATTTTTTGGGAAAGTGGGCTTAGTGTTGCAAGACCTTCCTGTTTTCCAAGAGAAGACAGTATTCTGAATTTGTATGTGGGCTCCACTGAATTTTAAAAATTGAAAACTAAGTGAAATTAAAAACAATAATGACACTGTATAAGCTAAACAGTATATGCCTGTGTGCTACATTTGGTCTGCAAGCATCAGTTTGTAACCTCTGGCTTCTTTCCTCAACTAATTACTGAAAACTCACTTTGCACGAAGCCCTGTGTTCTGCTATAAATATAAAAGGATGAATTGGGCACACCCTGTTCTAGAGTCCCTCACAGTGGAGTGGGGGCAAGATAATTATAAAAAATATGCTGATACTATGAGAGGTTGTCCACAAGAGTTGATCCTACTAAGTTGCTACCTAAATTAACATCTGTGTATTAATATTTGTACTTGATATTTTAGTGCTATATGACAACAGGACCAAAATAACAACATCCTTCCACAAGGGCTTACATGTAGTATGATTGAAGACAAAGGTAGCTGTGACTATTTGCAGGTTATCTTAAATAGTATTATTTTGCTGTATTTTTTGGTTCGTGGGTAGATAGAGTTAAAAGGAATTGGAAATCAGGAACAAGGGATCTGTCGAAGGAGGAAGCAAGGTGTTGGATGGTTTGTTCCTAGGGCTACCGTAACAAATTACCACAAACTTAGCTTACAACAGAAATCTATTGTCTCACAGTTGTGGAAGTCAGAAGTCCAAAATCAAGAGGTCAGTAGGGTTGGTTCCTTTTGGAGGCTCTAGGGGGAATGTGTTCCATGCCTCTCTCCTATCTTCTGCTGGTTGCCAGCAATTCTTAGTATTCTTTGGCTTGTAGATACATCATGCCTATCTCTGCTTTCATCTTCACATCCATCTCCATCTTTTTTTCCCCTGTGTATGTCTTCTCCCCTTCTCTTCTAGGACACTTGTCTTTGGATTTAGGGCCAAACCTAATCCAGAACGATATCCTCTTTAGATCCTTAATTACATCTACAAAGACTTTTTTTCGACATGACATCATGCTCACAGCTTCCAGGGGTTAGAACATAGATATATCTTTTGGGAGGCCATACCTCAGTGCACTACAGATGTTCTAATGCAGTGGTTCTCAAAGTGAGTCAAAGTTATTTTCATCATAATACGATGACTTTATTTGCCTGTTTCATTGTGTTGACATTTGCACTGATGGTGCAAAAGCAATAGTGGGTAGAATTGTAATTTCCTTAGCTGAACAATGCAGTGACACCAACTGCACCTGAGAAGGCGCAGAAGTGGACAGTATGGGGAGAGAGAAGTAGGAGAAGCAGGTCTGTCCTGAAGCTGTATCTCTGGCAACTGAGTGCCATCAAGGCTGGCCTTCATGGAACCACATTAGACCCTGGCAGGGCTAAGCAGAAACAAATAGATGAGGCTGAGGCAGAGCAGCAACTATAGTTGAGGGGATAGTGGTACATATTAGGGTAGCCTAGAAATGGGCAATAATCCAGCCCTTGAGAGGGTCATGGGTATGAGGCTTGGCACATGTTCCTTCCATGAGTACAAGTTTTTAGGAGCACAACGGTACAAGATAAAGATGTAGTCACAGTCGCAAATTTCAAGTTTCAAATTTTGTCCCAACACAGTAAAAACGAGGGTGAACACTCCTAGAGGGACCGTGTTGAGCATAGATATGCAGAGACTGAGCACTGGGGTCAGAGTTGCAATTAGGTTTTGTTATAACCTGGGTTTTTCCAGAGGCAAGGATTTGGGTGCAAGTAGTAGGCTGAGGAGGTAATCCCCAGAAGGCTGGTGAAAGAGTGGGGAAATGAGACCTGGAAGGAAGGAAAGCCAAGAAAGGTGGCATTAATACATGGCTTACTGCCGAGCACAAATGGGGCCCAATACTGCTGAGGACAGTGTAGAATACTTAGAATTATATCACAGAGAGGCAAGGAAGTCATTTATCACCGATTCCTAAGCCCCTTTGGTTGAGGGTTGCTCCTGGGGTTTTAACTGCCCCGCATGATGCCATTGCTAGAGAAAACCATCAGGGAGAAAAATGCAGGAATTGAGTGCGTGGAACTGACTGGAGGTAGGGGCACTGCAGGAGTACTGACAGTTTTGAAACTCTTTCCCCAGGCTTGTTAGTTATGTGACTTATATTCTCTGTGCTTCAAGTTATTCATCTATAAAAGGATGATGATAATAATCGAACCCTATGGAGTTGTCATAAGAATTAAATGACAAAAGACATGTATGTAAAATGCTTAGAAAATTCTAAGGAGCAGATTAAATAATATGTTATGATTATCATGTAACCTCTGGAATATTCATTAAACTAATTTTTTAATTTGGAGAATGATGATTTATTTGGAATTACTTGCTCTTTTTTTTTTTTTTAAAGGAATGTAATGGTTTTTGCCCTAACAGATTTTTCAGCTCCACTGGTGTTTACCTCCACGATTAATAAATATTCTTTAGCTGTGTGGTCTTTCATTAGCTGAGCCGACTTCAGTTGTCTGGAAACCTCAAATTTTCATTGCTGCCACGAATAGAAATAAACAACTAAATGCTTTTTATTTCACCTATACCAGAATGCCAATGCAAAATGATAAATATATTCATATTTTCCAACCACAGTATAGATTTCTAGAGATATTCTGCATATATTTAACAGAAATTTGCCTTAACAGGCACAGTCCTTTTTTTTTTTTTTTGGCCCAGGCATCAACCAAGGTGGAGCTAATAATATATATAGCCTCAGAGATGGCTTGCTGTGCTTAGCAATTTTCTAGTACATGGATCAAATTCTGTTCCACAAATCCATCTGGGAGCTCTGAATGATTCAGGACACAAAATACTTCTCTCCGCACCTGTCTATATTTTTTATCTCAAAATGATGACCTAAACTATACATCTTGAGTATCACCACCCAAATTATGCAGTTTCCTGTCAAAAAATGAGCATAGCATTGTAGTTAAGACTAAGGGATTTGGGGCGAGATTGGATTCAAATTTTGGCTTTGCCATTTATTAGCTGGGTGAACATGGGCAAGTTATTTAATCTCCCTTTGTCTCTGTATCCCCACCTGTACAATGGGGATATTAATAGTACCTGCCTCATAAATTTGTCACAAAGATTAAATGAGATAATATCTGTAAAGTGTTTAAAACAGTACCTGGCTCTTAGTAAACGATATCTAAGAGTTTGCTAAATAAAGATAGAGAACTTTGTATATGTTGGCTGTTTAGTATTCAATATGTGCTTTCCTTTTTATGATTACTGCTCTGTGTGGGCCAGGTGGGAACCAGAGCAAACAGCCACTTATCTTTGTTGAGATCATCATAATTCCATGTCTAGACAATTGCATTGAACTCCAATGGGGTCTCATCTCTGACCTTTTCTCTTTTCAGACCATCTCATCTACTGGTGTTGATAGCTCTGGTCAAGACTCTAGTCTTTTCAAAACTTTGAAATTTTTTGTACTGGTCAGAGTTCTCCAAAGAAGCAGAACCAATAGGATAAATATACATATATGTGGATATATATCAATAAGATATATATATGTATGTACATATATCTTAATATAGATACATTTGATTTTTTATAAGGAATTGGCTCAAGCAATTATGGAGGCTAAGAAGTCCCAAGATCTGTAGTCCAAAAGCCTGAGAACCAAGATCTGATGGTGTAGGTTCCAGTCCTAGTCCAAAGGCCTGAGAACCAGGAGAGTCAATGGTGTAAGATCCAGCCTGAGTCTGGAGGCAGGAGAAGATCAATGTCCCAGCCCAAAAACCATTAGGCAGAGAGGGCAAATTCTGTCTTGCTCAGGAGTTTGTTCTGTTCAGGCCTTCAGTAGGTTGGATGAGTCCTGCCCATTTTGGGGAGGACAATCTGCCTTAATCAGTCTACTGATTCAAATTTTAATCTCATCTAGACACACCTGAAATAATGTTTAATCAAATATTTGGGCACCCTGTGTCCCAGTCAAGTTAAAAGCAACTATCACATAAAAGCAACTATCACAACACATTCCTCATTTCCATTGTGAGATTTTGCTAAGTTTCGTACAGAAGTACAAATCTTTCCTAACTACACAGGAAAATGAACATATGCCCTGAGACATATGAACAAAAGCAACTAAACAGAAGTAAGAAATAACTTTGAATTCCAAGCTCTTAACTTTACTTTTTTTTTTTTTTTTTTGTCTTTTTCGTGACCGGTACTCAGCCAGTGAGCGCACCGGCCATTTCTATATAGGATCCAAACCTGCGGCGGGAGCGTCGCTGAGCTCCCAGCGCCACACTCTCCCAAGGGCGTCACGGGGTCAGCCCTTAACTTTACATTTTATGTTACCTTTACATTCTAATTTATAATATGTCCATGCTTATTTTAACTTAAATATCTTACATTTCTTACTATCAGGAAACTTTTCAAAAGATTTTTTCTACTGTGTCCTTGTTTAATTGATGTACATTAATTTTAAATAATGAGACTGAATAGCAGAGACCTGACAGCTCATATCAAGCAATTTCTTTTTGCTGCTATTGTCACAATATTTCTAGAGTCCAGCCACTTAAATGTGCAGATGTAATTTTTTAACTGTTTTAGGAGCTATATGGGATAATCATTAGTAGAGTTGCCCCGAATGCTGACAGAGAGGTGGAACAGTACAGCATTTTCAGGCTGCTGTTGATTAAAATTTTAATGAATGTATCTTCATGTTGACAGGTTGTAGCAGTCAGGTTTCTATGGTCACAAGCAATAGAAACTCAGCTCAAATCAACTTAAACAGAAAAGGAAATGTACAGGTTAGTAAGTTGGAAATCCAAGTTTGCAAGTAGCTTCCTTTGTGGCTGTTTCTAGGGGTCAAATGATCAGGGCTTTGGCTCTCCATTTCCAAGATGGTATCTTTCCACACAGTAATCAAGATAGTGGTCATGGTAAATTGTGCCAATTGTAAAGACCTCATTTTCCCTATTACCTCTAGCAGAAAAGTGCCAGAGATAGACTAGTTTTGCTCAAATCCATATCTTTAATCAATCATTGTGATCAGGTGGGTAGGATGCAGTGATTGATCCAAACTTGATCACGTGCCCCACCATGTCAGGGAAAAAAGGAACAGTTTAGTTGTCAGCCTCTCGTGACTCCACACCCTACACCCTACATCCTGCATCCCTAGAGTAACCAACTCTTTCCAAGTTCCCAGGACTGAGGTGTTTTCCTTACACAGAACTTTAAGTGCTAAAACTTAAATAGTTGGGGGTAAACTGGGACAGTTGCTCCCCTTACCCTCATTACCCAAAGGAAAAGAGGTGACCCAAAGGTGGATGGGTAGACCAAATCTGTAGCTACCACAGTGTACCACAGAATCAAATTGTTAGTGATGTATTGGCAAACAATGCATTTCTGATCATTCCAGCTCCCTTGTTATCTTAGGATACTTGTCTACGGGCTTTTCCCATGACTGATGATTTTTAGTTTAGTGCCAGTCTTTTAAATATCATCTGATGTAAATGAACCAAGAGTCTCAAACAACCTATACTCCCACCATGAAATCTCTTCTAACTCAAAAACTTTATTCTCACTAGCAGTCTTGTTATGTGCAGCGAAAACATTAGTTTTACTTTGTAATTTCCATTTGAGAGTTTAGCTATTAAAATTCAAATTAAATCAACTTTGTGAGCCACTTTTATCTACAAGGTGGACATATAAATAATCCATTCATTTAATCCAAGTTTTACTCTTTGTCATGGTGTTTTCTTTTCTTCCCCATTAAGAAACATAACAATTCAACCTTGAGTTAGAAAATTCTGACCAGCAGCTACTCATGGCTGAGCCAGTATACATCTGTGAAGTAAAATCAAAATCAACATGTTCATTATTAATTTTACTCAAAAGAACAAATAATCAAACCACTGATTTTCTTACAGCAACATTTATTTCTTTACTATCCCCTCTGAGGAAATATACAAACAAATTATTTGCAGCAAAGTATCCTTGGGACAGGAGCCTGGATCTGGGTTACCATCTGTCATATATTTGGCTTCATCTCTGCATACTCCCTTATATTTATTTCCAGAAAATGCTGTGTGCTAAAATTATTTATCTGGTTGAAAATGTTTTCACCAGCTATTTTACCAACACTCACCTTCGTAGACATTACTATTACAAATATAACAAACGTTGTATAATCAATAACAACCATGAATTCATAACAAAAAGAACTGGGTTACATAAAACATTTTTTAAAAGCCCATTCAAGTGTGTTTAACTATGTCATTTTCATAAAAACACATTTGGCAGCCTCTTTTTGACCTAAACAGATTTGGAAATATCTACCATTTAGAGTGTCACCAGTTTTTCTTCCTCTTCTTCCTTTTGTTTTGTTTTGTTTTTTTTAATAAACTTCAGTTTTCTCAGGTAATTCAAAAACCGATCTTGAAGCTTTATGCAATTTTTAATTGATCTGTACATTTTATTGTAGTACTCTAGTCAGGTTGCTCTATAATTGAAAAAAGGTGAGGACAGTTTTGAAAGTTTGTGAAACTGATTTTTAAATGTCACTTCAAATATAACAGTTTGAGGCAATTACTCAATTTTCTCAAAAAAACAGATACCTACACAATAATGCATTGAATTTTCAAAAAAAAAGGACAGAACAGAACTGTGGTTATTAGAGGTGGGAAAGGGAGAGGAGTGGGGTTAGCAAGAAATTAGTTAAGGGTCACAAAGACTGATTACGTTTTGTAAAAAGGAGTATATTAATTACCCTGATTTGATCACCACATATTGTACACATGTACTGATATTCCATTCTGTACCCCAACAAGTACATATAATCAATTATCTTTCAATTAAAAAAAAGAAAACAGAAAACAGAAACAGATACCTAGCTTTAGGCTCATTTGCATATCTACGATAATGGAAATTTGTATTATAAGTGAACAAATGAGCATATCCTGTACATTTTAGATGGTTTCAGCTTATCAGAAGGATGACTGGAATACATCACTGTGAAAGTAATTATAGGGAGCTTCAGGTAGTTCAAGCTGTCAGTAACCTCAGTAATTTCAGGTTTTTCTGAATTTCTTATATTTTCACTGTTTCAGACTTACAACTTACTCCCTTTAACCATTGGTTCATAATCTCATTTAAAAATACAACGTTAAGTACAAGTGTACTTCGAAAAGTTTGTGGAAAAAATGGAATTAAAAGATAACATGAATTGTCCATGAACTTTTTGAAGACCCCTTGTAGTATTATAATTAAAGATAGTGTGGTAGTCAGCCTCCAACGTGTCCCCATCTTTGCCTCCAGTTCTTCATGTCCCGGTATAGTTCTCTCTCTCACACTGAATAGGACTGAACTGTGTAAATAATAGACTACTGTGGAAATGCTGATGAGTGACTTTTGAGACTTGGTAACAAAAGACATTGTGAGTTTCTCCTTGGTATTGGTTGTATTACTCACTTGAGAGGAGGTTAACTGCTGTGTCATGAAGACAATTATGACAGCGCTATGGAGAGATCCCTGAGGTGAGGAACTGAGGCCTCCTGCCAACAACTGTGGGAATGAGCCACCTTGAAGAGGAATCCTCCAACCCCAGTCAAGCCTCAGATGACTGCAGCCCTGGCTGACATCTTGATTGTAACCTCATGAAAGAATCTGAGCCAAAACCATTCAGGTAAGCTTCTCTCAAACTCCTGGCCCACCAAAATCCGTGCAATAATAAATAGATATTGTTGTTTTAAACCATTAAGATTGAGGTCTGTTACTCAACAATAGGTAACTAATACAGAAAATCAGACAGAAACCAAAGTCACAACATAAACTTTTCGGCACTTTTTTCTTCTATTGAAACATAATTGATTATACATATTTGTATGGTACAGAGTTGAATATCAATACCTGTGTACAATATGTGATGATCAAATCATGATATATTCATCATTACAAAACATCAGTACTTTTTTCTTATCAGAAAACTCTGCTAAATGAAACAGAAAAGTGCCATTTGGAACAAAACATCCGGTCACAGGTTACTGGGGCAGAAATTTATTTTATGGAAGTTAATGGATAATTTTTTAGGTCACAAAAATTTTTAAAAACAGTCTTCCAAAAGGTGAGAAATTTATTTTTGAAAACACGGGCTGGATGGATCCTTGCAGACCTAGCAAGAACTCTCACCTTAATACAATAAGTCCCAATGATGTTTTCATGATCTATCTTACCACAATCTAAGATGTCTCTGACACATTTGACAGAAAAACATCACTGACTCTCTTACAACATCAAAGCACCACATTTTCCTAACCTTCATTGCACGTAGAATTTTCTATTTTTCCAGGCTTTTATGGAAAACAAGACATTGGCTGCCATGAAAAAGTGGTGTGCTGTATTTTTTAGTTTCCTTATTGAATGTGTGACAAAATCTTTTAGGGCTTAAAAATCTAGCAAGAACCACCTCCCCCCGTCCCCATATAAGTCCCAAGAATCAGCTGAACTGGCTTGGTTATGATTGCTGAGCTCTGCCTGGCATTTCCTTCCTCTGCCTCTAAACTCCTCATCCCTGGGATTCCTTCTCAGCTTCTCCCTGCTGAAATCATGCCCATGCTCCTACTCACCTCATTAGCTCCTATGTGAAGAGGCTTCTCTTGAATTTTGAATCCACTATGTAAGACTAATCTCTCCCATACCTGTTTATGACTATTACTGCATCTAGAGCATTTGTAATACATACATTTTTTGGAGTTGGAAGTTTAGTTAAATTCTTCTTTCCTAAAAGAATTTAAGTTCCTTCTGGATTTGAATTATCCTTTATAAGAGCTTAGCTCAAATTCTTTTTTTTTTTTTTTTTTTTTGTCTTTTTTGTGACCGGCACTCAGCCAGTGAGTGCACCAGCCATTCCTATATAGGATCCGAACCTGCGGCGGGAGCGTCGCTGTGCTCCCAGCGCCGCACTCTCCCAAGTGCACCACGGGCTCGGCCCTCAAATTCTTAAAAATGATTAAGAGGCCCACGGGTAATTTCTTTTTTTTTTTTTAAATTTTTTTATTTAACCTAATTTATTTCAATGTTATTATATCAACATGTAATCAATAAAAATTACTAATATTTTGCATTCCTTTTACCCCCATTTATTGTAGATCTAATAACATCACAACACTGACCTTATTTTCAGATGAACTAGGTAGGCAGTTTTACAAGTTACTACGTGACTTGTAAATTTATTCAAAATAGGCACTCAAGGATGGCTTGTGGCAATCTCACAAACACTATGAGCATCACTCTGCTTGGAAAATGTGTTGGGATGAAAAATAAGCCTATTGTTTTAAAATACCCTCAAGGGTTATAGTGCTTGAAATTCTATTTTAAAAAGTCGTTTATTTGTTTCATTATTAATTTAGTCTAGTACTATTCAATTTTCCCCTGAAGGATTTCTGGAAGAGAAATAGATTGATTTACACAGGTATTTTCTAATTGAAAGGTTACATGAATAAGTCCATCTGCACCCCAGGAACATAATGGGAAGTTAGGAGAATTGAAGCTCTTGATGGTACAGAGCTGGGAAGTATCCTTCCAACAGGCAAAGTGATAGAAACTCCACAACCTCTAGTGCATCTTCAACTCAATCTCCATTTTAACTCCAAGCCCCTTTCTTCAACAAAGTGTTCCACTCCTTGGGAACCCACCTTTGACTTTCTTGCACTCAAGAAAGTGTTCCACTCCTTGGGAACTCACCTTTGACTTTCTTGCATTAAAAATGAGAGAGCATGCCTTGGGTCCTGAGGCTGGAACTGCGGGCCATGCCACAAACAGGCAAGGAGCACACCGAAAATGCCACTTCCACGCAGATGGCCCAGCACAGCCACCACCATAGCCATAGCTGCCACAAAAGCGGCTTGAAGCCACAGCAGTAGCCACAGCCACTGTGCTGGCCTGTCAGACACTCGATTGCATTGACACAAGGAGAGTCACCAGTGGAAACCAGAAAAAGAAGATGTCTATTTTTATCTCAAAGTACCCTCTAATTTCCCTGTGATTTTTCTTTTTAAATGTTGTTTAGGAGAGTGTTGTTTAATTTCCACACATTTGTGAATTTTTCGAATTTCCTACTGTTATTGTGGTCAAAGAACATATTTTCTATGATCTTAGTCTTTTTAAATGTATTAAGACTTGGTTTAGGGCCAAAAAAAAAAAAAACCAATTGAAAAAAATTTACTCATAGAAATAATCTCACAACAAACATTGGTGGGATAGGTGTATTTTATCATTTATTAATTTCCACAGCAATGTATGAAGCTTTGTCTGACCTTTCTAGTTAAATTTCCTTAATACTGGTGTTTCATTTGTCCAGGGCTTTATTATATGCCACTTAACATTGGTATTGAAATATATTTACTATATTTATAGAGTGTTTTCACCTGCTAATAGATTTAATTTGATCATTACCAGAAAAGAAAAGAAAAAGCCTTTGCTGCTGGATGATGGGATTTGACTTTATCCTATTTACAAACTAAGAACTTAGCCTGTTCTTGTTTCATAGATGGTGACAGAAGACCCAAGACTCCTGGGTCAAGGAAAAAGGACTTTTTTACTCATGGCACAACAAGCAGCATCAGTGTCATGTTTGCATTGGTTCCCTTTGTCTCCCAAATTTCATGGGAGAGAGAAACACTAAAGCTGGGGATCTTGCCATATAGCAAGTAGTAAGCACACCCGTTCTTTGTCCTGGAGGGAGACATTTTATCCCTTGAGGTTGCTCACTGTAAACATAACCAGAGAAGTAGCCCAGGTAAAGAGTAGTCAGGGCCTTGTATTCTTGGCATACCCATCAAGATGTACGCAGGACTCAACAATCATTATGAATCCCCATTATTTAGATTGAAATAGTGAAGCTCAGAGAAGTTAATAGATGACTTTATTAAGTTTATACAGACGATAATACCAGAACTTAGATTTTCTAAGTTTTAACTGATACTATTTCCAAGAGACTTGCTTCCCAATATGTATTTTATTAATAATTTTTTATTTTGATCACAGGTTTAAATGATAATATTTGAACATAAAAGAATATTATAAAATATAATAAATAATTTGTTAAATGTAATAATAATGCATTATAAAATATAATATTTAATAAAATATCACCTATACTTTTATTAAATATTATTTTAAAAATATTACTATATAAAGTATTATTAAATACAATTTACATATTAGTAAATATAACTTTGCCTGGGTTTTTTTTTCACTTTTTAAAAATGTGGCCAGGGGCCGGCCCGTGGCTCACTCGGTAGAGTGCGGTGCTGATAAAAATGTGGCCAGAAAAATTTTAATTACATATATTGTATGCTCACATACATATTATATTTCTATTGGGTAGCACTGCAATAGACTGTAACTGTCGTATCCCTTTTATCCCTTTTAATTCTGTGTTCTAAACCTTTTTTTCTTTTTTTATTAGGTATAACATGCATAGATAAATGCACTATGTACTTATCTTAAGCCACAACATGTTGAATATTTACCAGTGCAGATAATCACCACCCAGATCAAAATAATCAAAATATAGAACACTTCCATCACTGCCGAAAGTTCTCTCAGGCCCTTTCCTAGTCGATAACCACTGATTTCTCTTTTTGTGATAATCACTATTTTAATTTCCATCACCATCAATAAGTTTTTCCTGTACTAGAACTTCACAGAACCGGAATCATACAGTATATACTCTTTTGTATTTTGCTTCTTGTACTCAACAGGATGCTTTTGAGATTCATCCTCACTGTTAAGTGTATCAGTAGTTTGTTTTTGATTGCTTTGTAGAATTCCACTGAGTGGCTATACTGCAGTTATCTCTTTTCCAGTATGTGGACTTTTGGGCTGTTTCCAGGTTTGGCTAGTATGAATAAAGCTGCTATGAACATTCATGTACATATCCTTTTTAACCTTTGAGGAAACATTGCGATATAGCTTTGATAAGCCACTCCCAACATCTCCCCACCGCCACCCCAGTATCTAACACAATTCCCTTCTTGATGAATATTTGTTGAAATATGGCTTTAAATCAGCAGTGTGGTGATTTGTATCCTAGCCTTCATATGGAAAATAAAGTCCAGTGTCAGAACAAAGTCTGCTCAAAGTTTCCACTATTATCACAAATAATGAACAAATAGGTCAGGAAGTCAGTCTCCTTTATTTAAATGATCTATTTCAGTCTTGTTGCCAGTTAAAAATAGACTGATGTTCCCAGTTACATTTTAGTGAGTGATTATAAAAGAATGCAGATGTTTCTTACACCATTTTTGTAACCAAAATTTCTACCCATTTCCTTTATCTCCTTACCTGTTTCTTTCTTTCTTTCTTTTTTAAACTTATGCTCAGACCTTACAACCCTTTCCTTTTTAACAGCAATTCAGAGGAAGGCAGGTCCTAAGTGAAAATATAATATAAATACTCAAAGAAATACAATGTGTTATACAAGGAGTGTTATTGCAATAGTGAATTCAAAACTAAAACATTTTTTCTTTCTTTTCTTTATGATTAACTATTTGGAAAGCTGCAGAAGCCAGATATCCTGAATTTGAAACGTGGATCTGAAATCACGAACAAGGCTGGGACTTAATCTCTGAGCCTCAGCTCTCTCGTTTCTAAATTGGGGATATAGTATCTTCCATATAGGGTTGCCTGGAGGATTAGAAGACCTAACACGTGACCAGGTATGAGCCTCTGTGAAGCCCAGTTCTCACTGGATTCATACCTTCTTCCTGCATGAGCTACTCTTTGCATTTCCTGTTCTCTGTCTCTCTGATAACTTGGGTATCATTAAGCTTCTGTCTGCCAAAGTTCCTAAAAATCTATGTGGCCAGGCATCCTGGGGTGCTGCAGCAAACTCACCAAGAGCACTCGCAGAATGTTTCAAATTTTAAAGGGAAACAGTGATACTTGGCATTTGCCAGTCATGGAGTGGCCCCAAGGAGTTCACAGTTTCAACATTAGTTTGTGGTACATTTCTTTCGTTGATGTCATATCCTTGCAAGGCTGTGTTTTCTGTGGGTTGCTATGATAAAAAGCAAGTACTGCCAGAAAATCAAGGTGCAACAAGATGAGAATAACAGTATCCAGTCTCAAGCCAAGGTTTGAGAAATTAAACAGTGACCAACAGGCACAGACATCCCATTTGTAAGTGTAGTTGTTTAAGAATGAATTTTTTTTTAAATTTTGTGTATTTTTTTTTTTATTTGGCTACTAGGTTGTAAAGACATAAATACCCATTAAGTTGTTTGGATCTTATTATTCAGTAAGTGGTATTTCTTAGGTATTTCTTTTGGTCTGGGAGTGCTGTGAAACAATGACTGAGACACTAAGAGTGCTGTGAACTAGAAAGTTTGGGAGCGTTCTGCTCTAACAATGCTTAATCTAGGACAGAAAACAATGATATAGATAAATATACAGATTTTGTAGTAGGTATATAATGATAATAACAAATGTTGACCATACAAAATAGTCAAGACTACAGCTTGTAGATAAACATGCCATTCTCCAGGAAATAATTTCTTTAATTAATTAATGTCTACTTATCCTAAAAACTCAGTTTAAATATTTCCTCCTCCAGGAAGTCTTCCCTAATTTACAGCTCTCCTACCTGCCTGCTCAGTGCCATCTAGATAAGCAGCCTCCTGTCTAGGCTTCTAAAACCCTCTGCTTACCCCATCACAGCACCCTGGAAATGTTGATATTCTTGCCCCTGTGTGAGCCTGTTGTAAACAGAGACCAGGTATAAATGAACTTTGTATCTACAGAACTTGGCATAGTGTCTAACACATTATAGGTGTTCAGAAGGTATTTGTTAATGAATTAATTAAACACAGAGAGAATATATATAGATAATGGTGACCAGTGTTTACTAAGAATTTTATAAGTACTTCCAGGGTTACTCTAATGCAATTGTATTATCTTATAACCTGAAGACGATTTAGTTATCTTATAACTTAAACAACATCTAGTGTGATCGTTGAGTTACATAAGTTCAGAAAGGTAAATGGAGACAACCAAGGGTGAAGTGCAGCAGTCACTTTTAGTCACAGGGACAGGTAGAGCTGAACCTAGAACCCAGATCTCCTAAATTTATTTACATCACATACTACACCTGGCCACCAGCGACTGGAGTGTAAACTTCTGTGGACAGGATCCTTTTTATTTTTATTTTTCTTTGTGTGTGTCATTTTTCGTGACCAGCACTCAGCCAGTGAGTGCACTGGTCATTCCCATATAGGATCCGAACCCGCGGCGGGAGCGTCGCAGCGCTCCCAGCGCCGCACGCTACCGAGTGCGCCACGGGCTGGTTTACGACAGGATCCTTTTTATATCTTTCTGAAACCCTTTAAGAACAAAACCTTCAGACATTCAAGGAGTAGTTACCATAGTGTATTGGTCAGGGTTTTCCAGAGAAACAGTACTAATAGGTAGGTAGGTAGATAGCTAGCTAGGTAGATAGGTAGGTAGGTAGGTAGGTAGGTAGGTAGGTAGGTAGGTAGGTAGGTAGGTAGGTAGGTAGGTAGGTAGGTAGGTAGGTAGGTAGGCAGACAGACAGACAGACAGACAGACAGACAGACAGACAGACAGACAGATAGATAGATAGATATGAGGAGATTTATTATAGGAATTGGTTCATGTGGTGAAAGAGGCTAAGAAGTCCCACAGTCTGTCTTCTGCAACCTGGAGAACCAGGAAAGCTGATGGTATAATTCAGTCCTAGTCTGAAAACCCAAGATTTGGAGGGCTGATGGTGCAAGTCCTGGTCTAAGTCTGAAAGTCTGAGAAGGAGTAGCACTGATTTCCAAGGGCATGAGAAGATGGATGTCTCAGCTAAGGAGAGAGAGCAAATTCATCCATCCTCAACCTTTGTGTTCTATTGAAGCCTCAGTGGATTGGATGATGTCTGCCAACATTGTGGAGTGCCATTTGCTCTACTCAGCTCACCAATTTAAATGCTAATCTCTTCCAGAAAAACCTTAACAGGCACACAGGAAAATAATATTTTGCTAGCTATCTTGGCATCCCTTAGCCCAGTCAAATTAAAACATAAAATTAACCATTACATATAGTTTCCTTGATTGAGACATGGTGCCAGGGAAATTGCAACCAATTAAAGACAGAAGAAACTACAACACAATACAATGTGAAACAGAAATATTTTTAAAAACCTCACAACAGAAAACAGGTTTCTTCGAACTTGAGTTTGTGATGATTATTTAGTTATTGCTAATATTTCAAATGTCAATTTTCACTGAATGCATTCACTCACTCAACCTACCATCCTGGGAAAACACAAACGTTTCTAGAGCTTTCTGCATATCAGAAGAGACAGATACTATACAAATAATCATTGAATTGTGGTTGGGAATAATTGGCAGGAAGATAAATACAATGTGCATTAAGAATGTATCATAGACTACTTTACCCCCATTACAATGGCTAAAATTAATAACCCTGACCATATCAAATATTGTGAAGAATATGGAGCAACTGGAACTCCCAAGCTCTGCTGGTGGGAATGTAATATAGTCCAGCCATTTTGGTAAGCAGTTTGGCAGTTTCTTCTAAAGTTAAACATACACTTATCATAAGACCTAGTAATTCCAGTCCTTGGTATCCACCCAAGAGAAATGAAAACATATGTCCTCACAAAATCTTGAACACTAACCATTATAGCAGCTTTATTCATAATTATAAAAAACTGGAAACAACACAAATGTCTGACAGATGAATGGATCAATGAATCACAGTGCTTTCATACAATGGAATACTATTCAGTGATAAAAAGTAATGGACTTCTGAGACACTGACAACTGCATGAATTTCAAGACATTATGCTTAGAGAAAGAAGCCAGACTCGAAACAAGTCCAGACTGTATGAAGCTATGTAAAGTTTAGGAACAGGCAAAACTATGCTTCCGAGATAGAAATCAAATTAGAATTGCCTGGGGAGGAGGTGGTTGTTGGCTGGGAAGTGTCTGGGAACTTCCTTGGGTGAGGGAAAGTTATTCATGGGGGGGGGGGGGTTTACACATGTGAATATGTTTGCCAGAACTCATGGAGTACACACTTAAAATTTGTGCACAAAAAGTATTACGCAGTGAATGTGGTGGTGGCTGGAAGCAAGGGTCATGATGTTTTGATAAGGAAGAATATTAAAAAGTGCATTCTGGTCTAAAAAAATGGCAGTGGGGGTGGCAAAGGTGGTTTTCAATAACCAGAAACTTTCCGGAATATTGATTTCAAGTGGAGGAAAATGTTCTATATTTTACAGATCAAGGACAGGGTGCTGCGAGAGCGGCTGGCTGAGAACGGCCCGCCTGCCAAGAGTGCCAACCCACATCGGACCCACTCTTCCCCCGAGGTCCCACCACCCCCACCGGTTCCCACAGCCACCGCCGCCACCGCCACGCTCCGGCCGGGACAGGAGGGCACGCGCCGGCGTCGTGCTGACGTCACGCGCGTGCTGTCGTCGCCGGCGGCCGCGGCCTCTAAAGCGGGCCGGGGCGCGGGGGGGCGCCGAGTTTGACTAGTTTGGGGGCCGCCCGTCGCTTGGCGCCGCTCCCGCCGCGCCCCGCGAGCAGCGACTCAGCCGGGCCGAGTGCGTCCCGCCCGCTCCCGCGGGGACCCGCACTGGCGGCTGGGCGGCGCTCGGCGAAAGTGGGCCCCTCGCGGGCCGGCGGGCGGGCGGGCGGGCGCAGCCATGGAGCCCCGCAGCATGGAGTACTTCAGCGCCCAGGTGCAGCAGAAGGACGTCGGCGGCCGGCTGCAGATCGGCCAGGAGCTCCTGCTCTACCTCGGCGACCCCGGCGCCATTCCGGACCTGGAGGAGGACCTGGGCCGCCTGGGCAAGACAGTAGACGCGCTCACCGGCTGGGTGGGCTCGAGCAACTACCGGGTAAGCGGCGGCGACGGCGGCGGCGTCCCAGCGGGCACGCCCTCCCCGGCCGGCCCTTTAATCCCGGACGTACGCCTCCGCCAGGAGAGCTCCTGGGTTGCGTCCGGCGGCGCCGGGGGAAACACGGGGTCCTATGGCTCGCCCCCACTGGCGAGCCTGCCTCTCCGTACGAGTCAAGGACTGACTTCCCACCACGACCAAGTTTTTCCGCACTTGTGAACAATGATAAATTCAGCGACTCCGTGACACGTCGCGGAGTTACTTGACACTAGGACACAATGTTCATCACTTATTTAAAAAAATCAGCGATAACTTACATCCGTACAGTAAAGGGCTCAAAGACGTTTTAACATTTGCACGCACCTGTATAAACACTACCCAAACCACGACATAGGACATTAGGATATGATTTTGAGTTGAAAAGAGATGTCCAGTTAATCCCTTCTTAATTAATGATTTTTCTCTTATTTAATGTCGTGTTTTATATTTTTTATGTCTGGGAGATTGTGATCTTCGTCTGTAAAGCAATTTTAGGGCTTAATCAGGTGCCCAGTTGTATTTACTGTTAAATCTAGTGAGAAGATGCTGGCCTCGTAACATTATTTGCTTATCGTTTACTTACAACAGAAAACATTTGAATGCCATCATTTTATTTTGTCGCAGTTAAGGACTGACTCTCTTTTGAAACGGTGTCAGCAGGTTTAGCTGATGCTGAAAAAAAAAGTAAAAAGATGAGATACAGAAGGAATGAGTGTTTCTGAAGAGTCAGTAGTAGGAAGGCTGTAATGTAATCACGGTGGGAGACCATGTAAATATTCTGTAATTAGCCTATGCTGTAGTTGTTAGCAGTTACTTTTCTTTCTAGTCTTCTGGTGGCAGTGTTGCTTCAAAATGCTGGCCCGAACCTCCTCTGGGTGAAGTGATTCTAAGTATTATGTCCTTATAACCCAGCTAATAGGCTGTACTTTGAAAGCGTTTGTCCACATAAAGAAGAAAAGCAAACTCTAGAATTATGATGCAGATTTAATTGTGAAACGTATATGCATTTTGGAAAGGTTAGACTTTTACAAGGGTAATAAACAGTTTGAAAATTAACCACTTGATGATCCATTACATACTATTTCTTTATTTTTTTTTAAGTTTGGGAAAATTAATATTTAATAATATGTTATTAACACTTTGGGGATTATTCTTATTTCTTTGGAAGAAACAAACTAAATATACTTACTGTAAGAAATATACACATTCAAGGTAGTTGATTCTATGCTGCAGCATAGGCTGTTGTCGAAAGTCAGCTCTTTGGAAATGTTTGGTCCCCTTCTCAAATGAAGTTTGATGTGACACCTTCTTCTACATTAGCTGTAGTGAATTGGCTTTGCGCCATTTCACTCCTCAGATGTACCATCAGTGGATGACAGTTGAGTAGTCCCATTTCCTGAAACACACTTGGCTTCTGTGATACCACAGCATCCCAATTTTTCTGTTATGCCTCTAAGCCCTGCTTCCACTTAGTACTATATTTTTCATTTAACTGGTCCTTAAGAGTTAGAATCCATTGGGGGTCTGACCCAGGTTCTCATCTGTTTTTACTGCACATTCTGTCCGTGCTTTTCACTAGGTACTATAGCCTGAGACAATTTCAGCAATCAAAAGAGAACTGCCACAGGCTCCCACCACCTTATCAATGCACTTCCTTGAAGTTGTGACCATGTAGTCTGAAAAAAAGTAAGCCTAGATGCCGGGTACCATTCAAGCTTTATTAGAGAAAGAAATCTGCCGGGCTGTGCTCAAAATGGAGGACAGCCCGGGGCTGCCCTGAAAATGGGGGACAGCTACTAACCTAGGGCAGTGGGAGCTTATATTGGTATGTTGGCGCCAAGAGCTGGGTGATGTAATTTGGGGTGGGGATTGAGTTAGGTCATGGGAATGGAAAGTTCTGCACGTGTGGAAATGCCAAAAGTTTCATTTTCCCTGAAACTTCTTGTAAAAGAGAACAGGGGAGGGGAGGAGGTGGACCGTGCAATTTTGTACTTGGGCTTGTCTAAAATGGTGCTGGTTATGTTGAAGATCTATTATTCCTGCCTTTGAAGTATAGGAAAAAGGGCAGAGGTCTCATTCTTCTGAAGCTACTTCCTGCTGGAGATGGGCGAAGATATGGAAAAATAAAAGATTTATGTTGGCGGGTAAAACAATTAGGTGGCGGGGTATTGGTTTCATGTGGGGAGGCTGTATTCCTCTGGGGAAGGGTCGCTGATTCTGAGGGGCTGATATCCTCCTCGCAGGATCAGTTTGGCAACCTTTTGGTTGGTGAAAGCCTGCATACATTCCTGCAAGAAATTAGAGAAATACCAAAAGAGACAGGGACCAAAAAGTAGGATGAGGCACAGTTAGGGGTCCTAGCAGGGGCATAAGCCAGGGTATCCAAGGGTTCAGTGAAATGGTGTAAGTTGTTTTGGATCACCCTGGACTCATTTACGTAATAACAGCATTTCTCCCCCAGGAAGAGGCAGGTGTCTTCCTTCTCGGCTGTAAGGAAGTAAAGGGCCCGACGGTTCTGTCACGAGTGAGGTGACCTGTCACTGGAGGGAGGAGATGCTATCTATGCTTAGTTCTTCTGAGAGTTTTTGAGAGAATTCAGAGGCAGTAGCAGGGCCCGCTATGCCAGTCCCAGTTGCAGAAAGGATCCCCGCCCCAATTAGAAGGTACAATTAGTTCCCTGAGGGAGCTGGGGGCACTTCTTGAGAGGGGGGGCCAAAGTTAGTCTCAGTCCTGTCTCCATCTCTGCATCTGTCTGGAGGGTGATGTCAGGGATGAGCCAATAGAATATGCAAGAAATTGTGTTGGGGGACAGGCAATAGGATAAAGTAGTTTTACAGAGGAAATATTTTCCGGCTTTAGGTCATGGATGAGGAGGGGGTGAGTGAGTGACAGCGTTTGGTGTTAGTGAGGCAGAGTGTGGACAGGCCCCGCACAAAGCTGACAGTCCCCACTGAGGTGAGATTAGAGGAAAGTGAAGAGATGTTTATGGAAACATTGCGGGCTGCATCGACAGCGAGGGGGATGGCCACAAAAAGTTTCTTGCAAAGTGGGAGACAGATGAGTCACTCAGGGACCGGTCTGATTCACTGCGGACTGCATCGTCCCTGTGGACCTGGAACCTCCATGTTCCAGGTAAGGGGGAGCATTGAGATAGGAGGAAAAACACAGGAAGGATGCAAAGGGTTAGGGAGCCAAAAGAATTTAAAGAACAGATTGCCACAATGAAATTAAGAAGCATCCTATCAATAGGAGGTAAAGGAGTGCCAGGAGAAATCTTCCTATAACGTTACACTCTTTTGGGGCAGCACTGGCCAATTCTGCAGCAAGTACTAGAACAGATAGTATAATAGTAGCTCTTGTGTGAAGGACGTGAAGCAGGTCTGTAAGATTGAGAGGCTAATCACAGGGGGAAAAATTATCCTTCTTCTGGGATTGGGGAAAGAGTGGAGGTCCTGGAGATTTTTAGTTTTGTGGGTCCTAAAATGGATGAAGTGTAAGGAGATGTTGGATTGGGGGTTGAGTAGAGGGACCCCTCTGGCTTGGTGTTAGCAGATTTTTGGGTAAAGTCTCAGGTGCTAGTTTTACCAAGGATAAGTGATACGAAGGGGCCTTTCTTAGTACTTTTACTGCTGTGGGGGTGGCAAGAAGTACTGTATAAGGCCCTTTCCAACATGGTGAGAGAGGCTTTGGGATTCGGGTTTTAATATACACTTGCTGTCCTGGCCTCAGTTTAAAGTCTGAGAGGGTGGTGGGGAAAGGATGAGGTAACAGGAGGTTGGCCTGTACCCTAAGATACCTAGGGAGATACTGGCCTAAAGGCGATGAGCTGGAAGGGAGAGGTGTGAGAGTGAGAGGCCTACCGTACATAAGTTCGAAGGGGCTGAGGCCTGTGGACTTGCGGGGGGGAGGGGGGGGGGGGGCAGCCTGTAGACGAGTGAGTGACTGATGGGTAGGCCAAAACGAGGGAAAATTCACAGTCTGAATTTTGCCTATTCCATTACTGTAATGATGTTTGACTGTTCTTTCTCTATTTCCTATAAATTCGTAGTTTAGTTTGGCCTAAAATTTAATCAGATTCAATCCTTCTGTGTCTCTCTTTTTGGCAAGACTATTTCATAGGTAATGCTCTCCTTTCATCAGGAGGCACATAGATCTAGAGGGCGCATCAGGTCTGAATCTCTCTTTTGTGATGTTAGCAGCCATTAATGCCTAGAGCTATTAATTCATTAGGGTTTGCAAAATGGTTGTATTTCAGTTCTTCATACCTTTATATGTTAGCTAGAATACTTTTATAAAAATAAACTTACCCCGTTTACAACTGTTTATGTACCCAGTTTATGTACGATATCAGGTATATTTATATGAGTCTTTCCTTTTAATTTGCTAATTGTGAAAATAATGAGGTGATTTTCTGTCATTTCAGTGTTGGCCAAATAGTTTTTGTTCTGTTTTTGGTATCATTATGAATGTATTTAAATGTATCTAATGTGTTTTAAGGCAATGCAGTTATTATCCTTTTTAATATTCAAACTGTCCTATCTTGGCATGACCCTAGTTATTTTTGATAGCTTCTTTGCTGTCATATTTCCTGCCCCAGCCCTGGAATCTGCCATCCAAGAAACTCTAGTTCCTTTTAGTGGGGAATGGTGTCTGGAAACTACAATGTGGTGCTAGTAGTATTCGTTATTACCCGTTTGGTCATTGTTTCTGTTTTTTCCAATGGACCCAGTTACATTTTAATTTTAGTGAAAAATATATCATGAGTTCATACTAATATTTCCAGTTCATATTCAGGACTACAGTTTCTACTTAACTCTTTGTTTCTATCTTCTGTCTGTATTTCCTTCTGTCAACAACAAGATTTCTGAAAACAGTTTTAAGTTTCTTTTTGACAGTTTTGTTTTTGCCTGTAGGGTATATCCCACTGGAGAGAGAGTCAGATTACTGTTTTAAGGTAACTTGGAATAGTCTACTAATTGGATATTAATTTAGGTTCACTTATTTTATTTTATTTTCAATGAAAGTAGTTATTGCTAAAAAAAAAAAAAAAAAAAAAAAAGGTATATTCAAACAAATCTAGTTCCTTTCTCTGTTCCTTATATACTGTTCCCAACCATTAAATTTTTAAAAAATTATTTTTCCATCATTATTTGTAATAAACATTTATATCTATCTATATCTGTTTTATTCCCCTTTTTGGGATATGCATACTTTTTTCCTAGCTTGCTTTTTACTTAACAATATATCTTGGAGGTCATTGCATAACAAAATTAGGGTAGTCTTCATTTTTATTTTGAAAGTGTCATGATACCCTGTAGTGTAGATGTACCATAGCTTATTGAATCTGTCCCGTATTGATAAATGTCTAGATAATTTTTAGTCTTTTGTGATGAATAATATTTGCATATGTCTTTTCATAACTTTGCTATTATATCTTGGAGGTAAATTCATAAATAAGTTCTTAAGAGTACATGTTTTTCCTGATAATTTGAGATACTGTTTTTATCATATATTACATTTTATGAGTAATTGAGTCTATTTCTGGATTTTCAGTTATGTTTTTTAACAGTTTTATTGATATAATTTACGTTCTATGTAACTCACTCATTTGGAGTGCGTAATTCATTGGTTTTAGTATAGCTGTATGTATGTGCAACCATCACCACAGTCAATTTTAGAACATTTTTATCACCTCTCAAAGAACCCTGTACTCTTTAGCTGTTACCCTACTCTCCACCCCCTACCCTATTCCAGTTTTAAGTAACCACTAATCTACATTCTGTCCCTGTAGATTTGCCTATTCTGGACATTTCTTATAAATTGAACCATATGACATGTGGCCTTTCATGACTGGCGTATAATATTTTCAGAGTTCATCCATGTAGCATGTATCAGTCATTCCTGTTTATGGTGGAATAAAATTCTGTTGTATATGTGTATCACATTTTGTTTATCTGTGCATCAGTTGATGGACATATGAGCTGTTTCCACCTTTTGGCTATTGTGAATGGTGCTAAAATGAACATTGGTGTATAAGTATCTGTTTGTGAAACAAAATGAAAGCAAAGTTCCCTGTTTTCACTTCCTTTGGGTATAATACCTAGGAGCAGAATTGTTGAGTTATGTGGTAATTCTTTAACTTTTGGAAGAATTGCCAAGCTTTTTCTACAGTGGCTGCACGATTTTACATTCCCATCAACAAAGTACAAAGGTGCCAGTTTCTCCACATCCTTACCAACACTTGTTATTTTCCATTTTCATAGGTGTGAAGTGGTATCTTCTTGTAGTTTTGATTTGCATTTCCCTAATGACTACTGATGTTGAGCATCTTTTTATGTGCTTATATGCCATTTGTATATCTTCTTTGGAGAAATGCCTATTCAAATCCTTTGCCCATTTTTGTTTTTTAATAGGTTTTATTTTTTAGAGCAGTTTTAGGTTCACAGCAAAATTGAGTAGACGAGACATAAATTTCCCATATACCCTCCTGCCTCCACGTAATGCGTAGCCTCCCCCACTGTCAACATCCCTCACGAGAGTGGGACACTTGTTACTGTTGATGAACCTACATTCACACGTTGTTATCACCCGAAGTCCACAGTTTACATTAGAGTTCTCTCTTAGTGTTTTACATTCTATGGGTTTGACAAATGTATAATGACATGTATCCACCATTACAGTATCATACAGAATAGTTTTACTTCACTGAAAATCCTCTGTGTTCCACATGTTCATCCCTCTCTCCCTTTTATCCCTGGCAACCGTTGATCCTGTTATTGTTTCCATAGTTTTTTCTTTTCCAGAATGTCATATAGTTGGAATCAAACAGTATATGTAGTCTTTTCAGACTGTCTTCTTTCACTTAGTAATATGCATTTGAGGTTCCTCCATGTCTTATTCATGGATTGGTAGCTCATTTCTTTTCTGTTATGAATTATATTCCATTGTGCGGATATGCCACAGTTTATCCATCCACGTATGAAGAACGTCTTGGCAGCTTCCAAGTTTTGACAACTGTGAATAAAGTTGCTATGAACAACCGTGAGCAGATTTTTATGTATACATAAGTTTTCAGCTCCTTTGGGTGAATACTAAGGAGTGTGAGTGATTACCGGATTGTATGGGAAGAGTACGTTTAGCTTTGTAAGAAACTGCCAAAATGGCTGTATCATTTTGCATTCCTACCTTCAGTGAATGAGAGTTCCTGCCAGTTCATATCTTTGCCAGCATTTGGTGTTGTCAGTGTGTTGGGTTTTGGTCATTCTAATAGGTGTGTAGTGGTATCTTATTGTTTTAGTTTGCAGTTTCCTAATAACTTACAATGTTGAGCATCTTTTCATATGCTTATTTGCTATCTGCATATCATATCTTCTTTGGTGAGATATCTGTTCAGGCTTTTTGCCCATTTTTAAATCAAGTTGTTCATTTTTTATTGTTGAGTTCTTGTTTGTTTTGACTCCATTTATTTGAATTTCTCTTGTTGAGTTCTTCTATGTTTTGGATTATAGTCTCTTATCAGATGTGTCTTTTGCATATATTTTCTTCCAGTCTGTGGGTTGTTTTTTCATTCTCTTGACATTATCTTTTGTAGAGCAGAAGTTTTTCATTTTAATGAAGTCTCGCTTATCAGTTCTTTCTTTCATGTATTATACCTTTGGTGTTGTATCTAAAAAGTCATTGCTACACCCAAGGTCAACTTGATTTTATCCTATGTTATCTTTTATGAATTTTATAGTTTTGCATTTTACATTTAGTTCTGTGATCCATTTTGAGTTAACTTTTTGAGAAAGGTGTAAGTTCTGTGTCTGGATTCATTTTTTTGCATGTGTATGTTCTGTAGTTTCAGCACCACATATTCAAAGACTATCTTTTTTCCATTGTATTACCTTTGCTTCTCTGTCAGAGAATATTTGACTGTACTCATGTGGGCCGATTTCTGGGCTATCTATTCTTTTCTGTTTGTCCATTTTAAAAACTAGGTTATTTGTCCTTCTATTATTGAGTTGTAAGAGTTCTTTATGTATTCTGTAGACAAGTCCTTTATCAGATATATGATTTGCAAATATTTTCTCCCATTCTGTTGGTTGTCTTTTCAGTTTCTTCATGTTGTTTTTTGAAGACCAAGTGTTTTTAATTTTGGTAAAGTCTAATTCATCTACTTTGTTATTTTTTGTTACTTGTGCTTTTTGTGTCCTAAGAAATCATGACCAAGGTCATAATGTTTTGTTCTAATAGTTTTATAGTTTTAGCTCTTACATTTAGGTTTGTGATCCATTTTGAGTTAATTTTTGTGTATGGGTGTGAAGTAAGCTGTAGATATATGGATTTATTTCTGGGTTCTCTATTCTGTTCCATTCGCCCATGCATTATTTATGCCAGTACCATGGTGTTTTGATTACTATAGCTTTGTAGCATATTTAGATGTCAGGTAGTGTGATGCCTCTGCTTTGTTAGTTTTTTTCAGGATTGCTTTGGCTATTTGGGGTCTTTTTGGGTCCCATCTGAATTTCAGGATTGTTTTTTCTATTTCAGTGAAGAATACCATTGGTATTTTGATAGGGATTGCATTGAATCTGTAGATTGCTTTGGGTAATATGGTTATTTTGACAATATTAATTTTTCTAATCCATGAACATGGAATTCTTTTCACTTTTTCGTGTCCTCTTTAATTTCTTTCATCAGTGTTTGTAGTTTTCATCATAGAGTTCTTTCACCTCCTAGGTTAAACTTATTCCTAAGTATTTTATTTTTTTGTCTCTACTGTAAATGCGATTGCTTTCTTGATTTCTTTTTCTCATAGTCTGTTGTTGGTGTATAGAAATACTACTGATTTTTGTGTGTTAATTTTGTATCCTGCAACTTTACTGAATCTGTTTATGAGTTCTAAGAGTTTTTTGGTGAAATCTTTAGGTTTTTCTGTTATATATAAGATCATGTCATATTTGTACCCAAGAGAGATCCTGGGGTGCTCTGCAGCTTCACAGTTGAAGTGAGCCACTCTGGGAGAAGTCTCTGGGTTGTGGATGGAACCCTGTACCCCCAAGAAGCTGATTTGTTCTGCATCTCCTGAGCTGGAGTGGGTCATGCTGGGTGAGGTTGCAGGGGCCATGGACATGCCCCCGCACCCCCAAGAGAGACACTGTGTCACTCTGTAGTTCCTCAGCTGGAGTGAGCCACTCTGGGCAAGGTTGCTGAGGTTGTGGGCAGGACCCTACATCCCCAAATGAGACCCTGGGGTACTCTGTAGCACTGTTATTGGGGTGGGTCACTCTGGGCAGAGTTGGTGGGGTCATGGATAGGCACCTGCACCCCCAAGAGAGACACTGGGTTGCTTTACAGCTCCTCAGCTGGGGTGGGTGGCCTTGGGCAGGCTTGCTGGAGGTACAGATGTACTCTGTGCCCCTGGGAGAGGTGCATAGGTGTTCCACTGAAGAAAGCAAGACTGCCAGCAGTGGCAGAAGTCTAGTTTATTAATATTTTTCTTTTATTCATTGTGCTTCTTATGTTGTATCAAGAATTCTTTGTTTAATAAAGGTCAGAAAATTTTTCTCCCTTTTTTTTTTTTTAGTAGTTTTATAGTATTGTGTTTTAGGTTTATGTCTTTGATACATTTTTGAGTTAATTTTTGTAAAAGATGTGATGTATAGATTGAGGTTTATTGTTTTGCATATGGATGTCCAATTTTAACACCATCATTTGTTGAAAGACTATTTTTCCTTCATTGAATTGCTTTTGCATAGTTGTTGGATATCAATTGTCTGTATACATGTGGGTCTACTTTTGTATTCTTGCTCTGTTCCATTGATCTATGTGACTATCCTTTTATAATACAACACTGTCTCTATACATTGTCTTGAAATCAGTAATTTGACTTTAACTTTGTTTTTCTTATTCAATATTAGTATGGGTTTTCTAATTAATTTACTTTTTCATATGTATTTTAGGATCAGTTTGTCAATTTCTGCATCAAATCCTGCTGGGATTTTGACTGAGTTTGCAGTCACTCTGTAGAACAGTTTGTGGGTTTTAAAATCTCAATAACATTGAGTCTTCCAATCCATGAATTTCATACATCTATTCATTTTTTTAGCTCTTCTTTGATCACTTTCATCAGCATTTTGTAATTTCAGCATGTAGATCTTGTACATAATTGTTAGTCTTATATCTAAGTATTTTGTGAATTTTGTTAGTTTTATAAATGATACTGTTTTTTAAACTTTTAATCCCCAATTGTTGAGGGCTAGTATATAGAAATACAATTGATTTTTTTTCAATGGCTGGCTGGTATAGGGATCCGATCCCTTGACATTGGTGTTATAACACCAAGCTCAGCTAACCAGCCGGCTCCACAATTGATTTTTTCATAGTGACCTTTTATCCTGAGGTATTACCAAACTCACTAGATCTTTTATTTGCCTTAGAGGGTCATTTATTTCTTAGAGTGATAAATATACATATATTTTTAAGTTTTTAATATTTACTTTAATTTTAACTATTTCCCCAAGTTATTTATTTTTTGGTGTAGATATGTTTTTGTCTGCTGTCATGTACTTTTTACCAGAAGATTTTCCTGTAACATCTTTTGTAATATAGATCCATTTTAATGAATTCTGTTAGATTTTGTTTGAAAAAGTCTTTCTCTTTTATTCTTGAAAGATAATTTCACTAGCTATAGGATTCTTTCTGTCTTCTTCTTTTTTTTTTTTTTTTTTTTTTTTTTTTTGCTGTCAATAAGAAATTTACGTGTTTTAAAAAAATCCAAATGCTGGCATTCTCCAGAAAAATTTGACAGGTTTATTTATCATTGTTATAAAGTTGAACTGCTGAAACTTGTTCACTGAAACATTTTGACTTGTATTAATGTTCTATGTTCCTGCATTTATATTAAAAATTCACACACAAATGAAAATGGAAAAACTGCCAATACCTGATTTCTGTCCCCTATTTTTCCACTCGCAACCATATACTTAGGTACCTTTTGACTCCATGGGAAAAAAACTAACATTCAGAACTACCAATAACAGGAAGAAGAGAAATTTTTTTTTGAGAATGAAATGTTTCCGATCCGATCATAGTGGTTTCTTAAGCACATTCTCCACGTATGCAGTGTGCTAGATGGATGTCTTTTGGCATAATTGTTACACATTTGGCATGGATAGCACACAGGTTGGTGTCTTTGAAAAGGCCAACCAGATAGGCCTCACTGGCCTCCTGCAAAGCATCAATACCTGTGCTCTGGAAGTGCAGATCTGTTTTGAAGTCCTGAGCAATTTCTCACACTAGATGGTGGAAGGGGAGTTTGCAAATCAGAAGTTCAGTAGACTTCTGATAACGTCTAATTTCACGGAGTGCCACAGTACCAGGCCTGTAATGATGAGGTTTCTTCACCCCACCAGTAGAGGGCGGACTCTTGTGAGCAGCTTTTGTAGCCACTTGTTTCCTGGGTACTTTACCACCAGTCAATTTGCAGGCAGTCTGCTTTGTATGAGCTGTGGTATAGAGACCTCTTCACTTACCCCACTTCTCCTCGATCTGGAGCTTGGTGAGTGAGAGGTGGCACTGAAGTTAGAGTTAGGTATAGGATTCTGAGCTGACAGAACTTTTTTTTGCGGTACTGAAAAGATGTCACTCCAGTGTTTTCTGACTCAGATTTTTTGGTAGGAGGTCTGCTGTACTTGTGTGTTTAATGTCTGTTTTTTCTTCTTTTCATCAACTTTAAGATTTTTCTCTCATTTTGGTTTTATACTTTGAAAATGATGTGTCTTGGTGTATTTTGGAATTTTCCATTTTGGAATTTTCTGAGACTTTTGGATATGTGGTTTGATGCCTTTCATTATTCTTACCAAATTCTTGTCATTTTCTCTCCAAATATTTCTTCTGCCTTTTTCTCTCTCTCGTTCTTTTTTTGGAATTCCTGTAACATATATATTAGACAATTTGGTAGTGTCCCACTCCTCTTGAATGCTTTGTCCACCCCACCCCCCACTCCTTTTGTTTTCCTCTTTGCATTTCAGTTTTGATAATTTCTTTTGGCCTATCTTTAAGTTCACTGATTCTTTTCTTCTCAGTGTCAAATCTATTGATGAGTCTATTAAAGACATTCTTAATCCCTTTTACTAATTTTTATGCCTTTTATGCTTTTTATCATTTGTATTTGACTCTGTCTTAAGGTTTTCATCTCTGCTGAAATTCCTCATTTATTCATGAGTGTTGTTTGTTCTTTTAACTAGAGCCTTTAATGTGTTAATTGTGGTTATTTTCATTTTATTTTATTTTACTTTATTTTATTTTCGGCAGCTGGCTGGTGCAGGGATCCATGCTGTAACTAACTGAGCTAACCAGCCAGTCCTAATTATGGTTACTTTAAAAATTCTCTTTCTGATAGTTGCAATCTCTGGATTATTTATGTATTTTGATTTATTGATTGCTTTGGTCTCTACAGTGGGATTTTTCCCCCTTTGCTTTTTTGTGTGTCTCATACTTTTTAGTTGAAAGCTGGACAGTATTTAAGACTAAGTTAAATAGTATTTATGGCTGGAAATGGTACATCTCTTTTTCTGTTAAGCTCATAGTGTTGAGCTGTGTAATCATTCTAGTTAGGAGTTGAGTTAGGTTTGGATACTATAGTTGCTACAGTTACTATGAGTTCATGTTTGCTTCAGATTCTTCTATCATTTGGTTAGTTTGATGGAGGGTTTTCCTTTATGTTTCTGCTTGACTCTGCACTTTAGGCCTTCCCTATACTTCATAAAGGGTTTTTCTCCATATTCTTGCCCCTTTCCCAATGGTAGGCTGCTATTGCTTCTATTTTGTGCTTGCTAGCCGGTTGTAGGGAGAGGGGCATTCTTTATTTTTATGTTTCAGCTTCAGTCTCAGGGGCTCCTTAAGGTGTCCCTGAGGCTTGGGGTGAGACTTTATCAAAGATTATGCCTTATCCCAACTGGAGACCTTTAATTATCTGGGCCCAGGTTGGTTTCTGCTTCTCCCCCTGAGGTGCAGGGGCTTTTTATCTTTTTCTTTTTTCTCTGAATGGCAGTGAGTTTTACCTGGGCCCTGGAGATAACAGTGCTTGATGTCCTTCCCTTAGTAGCTTGAAACTTTTGTTTTTTGCAGGGCAAGAGTACTGGAAGCCTTTGTGTCTTTCCTGCAGAGGCAGCTTCTTTCTTCCTTCAGAGTTATACAACCAAGACATACTTTCTACAGTCTTCTGTCTTAATTATGAGGGTTCAGTGAAGGTTTGTGGAGAAAGAGCTTGCAAGGGTGTGCCTGCAAATGAATACAAACTCTCCTTGTGTCTGTGGCTACTAGGGATTCTGTATTTTCATGCTAGTCCACACTCAGCTATTAACAGTTTTCTTAAATGTAGCTGAATTCCTCTTACCCATTTGTATCACAGCTTTATTTTCCTTCTGTCTTCTGTCACATGTGACCTACTGCTTGTGTCCCATGTCTTTTCTTAGATTTCAGGCTAGTTGGTTATTCTACAACCCCAGCTTTTGAGTCTGTCACATGTGACCTACTGCTTGTGTCCCATGTCTTTTCTTAGATTTCAGGTTAGTTGGTTATTCTACAACCCCAGCTTTCTGATGGCTCAAGGATAGTTATGATTTTGTAGATTATTAGAATGAGAGTGATTTCTAGTTTTTACATCCTAGCAGAAGCTGAAATTCCTCTGTAATTAAAGGTACTTTTAAAATTTTTAACTGTTTTATTTAGGAAACATTTCAAAGTTATAGGAAAGTTGCAAGTATAGTCAGTGAACTCCCGTATAACCTTTACCTGACCTACCAGTTACTAATATTTTGCCAAGTATGCCTTATCACGATCTTCCTGCATATTTACACATTATTATTATCATTATTGAACCGTTTGAGAACAGGGTGCCCCAACCTCATGAGTATCCAACCTTGGATACTTAATTTTGTTTTTCTTAAGCTTAGTAATATATGTCAAAAATTATATATTGATATTGAAGTATGTACCAGTAATTTGTATTCATTAAAACTTCTTTTTATCTGTAGGTATCACTAATGGGATTAGAACTTTTAAGTGCCTTTGTGGACAGATTATCAACACGATTTAAATCCTATGTAGCAATGGGTAAGTTAACTTTATCTAAAAATCATTGTAGGGTTTGACATAGTGACGTTTTTTAGTTTTTATTTAACAGAATTATTTCTCTGTAAATTCAAAAATTAATTTTGTACAACCCAGAGATATGCTATTTAGCACTTTAGTGTACCTAGACAAAAGATTTTAGACCTATTTAAACAGATAATTGCATGCCCTTTGAGGCAAAAAAATATCCCCCAAACTTGCTAAATCTACTACTAATAGATTTTTACTTCACATTTTCTAACTTTTTACTGGATTTTTTTAACTTTTTTGTGAAATACTAAAATTTATAATATACAGTTGACCCTTGAACAACATGGGGTTTGAACTGCTTGGGTCCACTTATACTTGGATTTTTTTCAATAAAAAAATACTGTGGGTTCTGCATCCATGGATATAACAGATATGCGGATCAAAAATATATTATTCTCAGTATGCAGAATCTGCGGATACAGAGAGTAGACTTTCAGTATCCACAGTGATGTCCCCTCCCCAACCTACCCCCAGGCTCAGGGTGCACAGTGCCAAGGGGGAGAGTTATGTGGGGATTTTTAACTGTGCAGGGGTTGGCAACCCTAGCCCCCATATTGTTCAAGGGACAACTGTAACTTACAGTGTCATTTTCAATATAGGATGTGATTTCTTTGTGGTGCATTGTTGATTTATAGTTACAGAAACCTTGATCGTGAAAATTGTCCAAGGATAGACTGTAACCTGCCTTTTTGCCTCTTTTCATAGAATAGTGCTGAAGTCTAGGACATGGTAAAGAAAAATCTCAACCCCTGGGGCCTAGGCTTTTTGCTTTTGTTTGTCAGTTGCAGAATATGTCATATATAGGGAAGAATGCATATCGAATATGTATAATTTAAAGAATAATTATAAAACCAACATTTGACTATGCCCACATCAAGAAAGTAGAACTCTGCCAGTTCTTTAGATGCTCCTTTTCTCATCCTGATGGCACCTTCTTCCCTTTACCAGAGGTAACCCCTGTCATTACCTTTGGGATAAACATTTTCTTTCTCATCTATAGAGCAGGACCATCTATACATATCTCTAAGTAGAATAATATTTAGTTTTGACTGTTTTTTTAAACATTATTATAAGTGAATATCATACAGTATATATTCTTTTGAAACTTCTGTTATTTTCTATTGGACTCATAAATAAAGAGCTTAAAACAATTTCTTTACATCATAACTCTTCATTTATGGAAACAATTGCTGTTTGTAATTTTGTAAAATATAGTTTAATGGAAATGAGTTATAAATATTTACTTTTGTCTTCCTTGCCTCTCTTTAGTTATTGTAGCTTTAATAGACAGAATGGGAGATGCCAAAGACAAGGTTCGAGATGAAGCACAAACTCTGTTACTGAAGTTAATGGATCAAGTAGCACCCCCTATGGTATGCCTACATTTTAAAATTCAGATTTTGCTGATTAATGATGAACTATCAGTAAAAACAGATGATAATCAGAGCAAGTAGTAAAGCTACAGGGGGCATGAAAGCAGAAATTTTAAACAATGAATTGTTGCTAAAGCTTTAAAGAAGTTGAAACAAGGTACAATGCTAGTATTTAGCTTTTTGATATTTTTCTTTCTTTTTCTTATTTTTTACTCTTTAATGCTTTTTTTTTTAAAGAAAAGCTAACTCATAGATTTAAGCAATTTGAGAATATACTGATTGTACTATACTATAGTATTTTCTAGTTTTCTGTACTTGCAAATTATAAAATATTGAATGAGAAAGCTTATTTTGAGAACCAGTGATTGTTATATTAATTTCTGCAACTCTTTGAGAGACAGGAAGAATATTTTTCATTTTAATAGGTGGTTACTATCTATATAAAGCATATGTGACAGTGACCTGGGTTTTATGAATACAATAGAAATAATTTGCCCTTATAGAGATACTCTGGAAGGAGAACAAAAATAAATTGACACATAAACAAAGATTTAGAGAGTAGCTCAAGTAGAAGAAATCAGAATGTACAGTATGCACAATGATGTCATGTTATATTTAAAATGCAGCTTTAAAATTGTATTATATATGTTTTATAAAAAATCCAGAGTATTGAATTATAAAAGTAAACTGATTTCCTAGGTGTATCTCAGAACTAATCCTTGTTAATAGTTTGGTGGGTATCCTTTAACACTGATTGACATTTTAAGTTGTTCTGGCTTCCTTTCTGTTATTGCAAACAGTGCTATAAGGAGCATCCTTGTACATATATCTTTGGACATAAATATAAGTATATATGTAGAACAGAGTTCCAGGGATGGTGTTGCTGAGTCAGATTATTCACATTTGAGGATTTTTGGTAAACTTCCAATTTACCTTTCTGAAGGGAGAGAGAAATACTTTCGGAGAACTGAGTACAGATTCCAGAAAGAATACTGAGTGCAGAAAAGGGGTGTGTGTGTGTGTGTGTGTGTGTGTGTGTGTGTGTGTGTGTGTGTGTGTGTGTGTGTGTGTGTGTGTGTGAATTTAGTAAATGGTGTTTCCAATTACGGAGGAAGGATTGATTGGGGCAACTGACTATATGTTTGGAGAAATAAAGTTGGATTCCTTGTTATACCAAATACAAATAATTGTTATGGATTATTTGTATAGGTTTATCTGTGCTTTTTCCAAAAGAAAATTATGATAGGTAGCCATGCAATGACTTGCCCAAATATGTTTCTGTATTTGGATCCAGTATTAAAAGGAGAAAGCCTTAGTTATAAAATGTTGAAAAGCCTGTTCCGTGTGACAGTCTGTACTAGTTGCTAGGCAGTGTTGGACCTCTTAAATGCTTACTGGACTACTGGGCTTAGAATGGTGCATTGTTATTGAAGTTTTCCAAAGTGTAGAAGAAATCCTGTGTCCTTGAAAATTCTAAGGTTTTTAGGTGTTGGACATGTTTTTTTGAGAATAATTGAAACCTGAAGTGAAAAATATATAAACACTAAAAATGTGATATGATAAACACTAAAAATGTAATTAAGACATTAGAAATGGGTGAGAGCAACTGCAGTACAAATTTGGTGTAGAAAAAATTGTGAGTAGTAGAGAAGTGAACAATCTGATGAAAAAATTCATTTACCAATAAGGTTGGGAAGAGGTAAAAGAATATAGTATGAATGATTTAATTTTTTGTTTTACATGTTTACTTTTCTTTCAAATAGTACATTTGGGAACAGTTGGCTTCTGGTTTTAAGCACAAGAATTTTCGGTCTCGAGAAGGCATGTGTCTGTGTCTTATTGAAACCTTAAACACGTAAGTTAATGATTACTGAAAACAGCCTTCTTATGTTTTTCATTTCCCTAAAAAAATCCATTTCACAAGGTCAAGGAAACCTATGGAAATAACAAGTTTAAAATAGTTATTAATTGATCTCCAGCACAAAAGTTTTTGATACCTTTCCTGTTAACTTTTTCGTGTATGTTATCTTTCATGCTGTTAATTTTTGAATTATCAGTCAGTGATAACAGATGTTTCTTTTTTTCTTTAGTGTATTAATAGTAGCCACCCAAAATAGATGGTCATAGAACTGATGTGCTGATAACTTAGGATCTATTTCAATTCTGCATCCAATTTGGAATTGTTTTTAACTGAATGGTATTTCACGTATTGTAGCTTAACACTCCCCTTCTACCCCCTTGCCAACTGGCCCTAGGCTTCCTAGAGCAGTGCGGGTGTCTACCAGAATCATAGACTGCACAAGACTCTCCCAGGTAACTGGACAGCAAGTCTGGTAGCAGTGTGCAGAACTCTAACAGCATAGGTGCCACAGAGCTATGACTCTAGTATGAAAAATGTGGACTGGGGCTTTCGTTCTTGTCCTGGATTATTTTTTTCAGGTTCTATGCAATATGATAGATAACAAGTAGTAGCTTTCAACTTTTCCTGTAGTGTTATTTCCCTTTCTTAACTATGCTTTCGTTTATTTTCTTTTACTGCTCTATGGTCCTTTCTGCCATCAAGAGCTTGTAAGTGCATTCAGTCTGCACAATTTTTGTGGTTTTTGGCTCTCTTGTCATGTGCTTTCAACCTATGACCTCATCAAAATATTAATATGCATGGATAAAGATCTTTTAATTTACTTGTTTCATTAGACTACAAATTTATTTGAAATCCAGAGTCTAAAAAAAATCACTTTCAAAAGTGAAAGCTGTGATTTTCTTAAGTAATTAAAAGGTTGCTAGGCTTAAGAGTGCCATTGGTTGAACATCTTGCTCTTCTGGATCATGTATTGAGAATTTTTGGTGTCAGTCAAGATTATTCAACTTTGCATATTTCACATTGTTTAGAATTATTTTTTGCTTGTGTCTCATGTCCTTCATGTTTTAATGCTGTAAGCCCATCCTCTCCACCGTATTTGTCATGTTGATATAGATGAGAAAGTTTTAAGGGTATTTTGTTTACTATTTGATTAAAACCAAATTCTCTTTATTTTTTTCTTACGTTATATTTAGTTTTGGGGCTCAGCCACTAGTCATCAGCAAGTTGGTACCGCATTTGTGTATCCTATTTGGAGATTCCAACAGTCAGGTAAAAATTTATTTACGTTCAAGCATTGACTAACTTTTTTGCTATCCTTTTTTTCTAGTGTTCTTATCCCATTTTATTTATTTATTTTTTTTTTTTTGTCGTTTTTTCGTGACCGGCACTCAGCCAGTGAGTGCACCGGTCAGTCCTATATAGGATCCGAACCCGCGGCGGGAGCGTCGCCGCGCTCCCAGCGCAGCACTCTACCAAGTGCGCCACGGGCTCGGCCCCTTATCCCATTTTAAAAAAAGAAGGGAGAGGATGGGGGGTGGTGATGAAATCAAGATTTTTTTCCATATTTTTTCTTTTAAAATCCATCAAAGTTAATTTTTGAAACTACATTATATTCATGTAACTTGCTTAAGTTTGTGAGTTGTTTGGCTTATATTAAGGATAGGTGGGACTTAATGGATAGTTCTTGAGTTTGAGAGATTGAGTAACAAAGAATCTGGATTCCCTTTTGTAATCTTCCTATATGTTAATTGTGAGGACAGGTTACCAGCTTCCTTTCTTTATTCTTGAATATGATTGCATAAGAACTTTTTGTGGTAGTTGTAACCCTCTTTAACAGGGAGGATTTGTGTCAGTGGTGTAACACTCATTAGAAACTTCTTTACCTGACGTGTCCATACCACAGGCGTAGTGCAGGGAGGTGTTCTGATCATCCCTCCTGGTGAAGTTGAATCTTGGCTGTAAGCTTTTTGGCACAGCTAGGACATTTGGAATGACCCTGGGTAAGGTGTGAGGTCCTAGCTGCCCCTCAGGAGGTTTGTACAGAGTTCTACTGTCTTTTCAGTTGCTCTTTGACAGTGAGCTGTGCAAGAAAACTAAAGCTGTCTTCCAAATTCCTGTCTTTAGGCCATATTCTTTTTTCTTCTTCTTCTTTACATTGTGGTAAAGTATACACAACACAAAATTTACCTCTCCAACTCTTTTTAAGTGGCATTAAGTACATTCACATTATTTTGCAACCATCACCACCATCTATCTCTAGAACTTTTTCATCTTCCCAAACTGAACTCATCTATCTCCAGAATTTTTTCATTTTCCCAAACTGAACTCTGTACCATTAAACAGTAATTTTCCCCAGCTCTTGGCAACCACCATTCTACTTTCTGTTTCTGTGACTACTCTAGTTACCTCATAGAGATGGGACCATATGATATTTGTCCTTTTGCATCTGGTGCTTATTTTATTTAGCATAATGTCCTCAAGGTTCATTCATGTTGTAGCATGTGTCAGAATTTCCTGTCTTTCTTTTTAAGGCTGAATAATATTCCATTGAATGTATGTGTATACATGTCATTTTGTTTATCCATTCAGCTGTGGATGGATATGTGGTTTGTGTCCACCTTTTGGCTATTGTGAATAATGCTGATGTGAATATTGGTGTAAACATATCTGTTCAAGTTTAGGCCACATTATTGAAAAGCAGTTTTATTCCAGGAAAATATATTAAACCATGATAATTTGTATTAATGCAATTATTGATAGTTGTTCACACAATCTTATTACAAATAGATTTTTAAAAGCCAAATTAATGACTTTTATTTACAAGTTTCTTGGGTCTCTGTAACACTTTCTCTTATTGGATTTCTCTAGAGGTTTCTTGGCAGGTTCTCTTGGTTTTTTTTGCTAATGACATGTTATAATATCCCACGGGTTTAGAGTCTTTAAAACCAACTTTCAGCTTCAAGTTGATCTGCTAATGTAATGTTACCTTGAGGTAAAATATTTTATTGTGTCGTATGTAAGTTTCTTAACAAGTTCTGAATTCTTTGGCAGGTGAGAAATGCTGCAATATTGGCCATAGTGGAGATTTATAGACACGTGGGAGAGAAAGTGAGGGTGGATCTTTGTAAGAGAGGAATTCCTCCTGCTAGGTAAGTCTTGTTCTATTTATTTATTTTTTTGCCACTAGTTTTAATTTTATTTGTTTATTTTAAGTAGGTTCAAATTCTTGAAGTGTTTTGAAATTCAAAAGATACAAAAGGATATATAAGGTATCACCATTTAAAAAGTTCTTAATTCTGTAATTTTTTGGTCACTGTTTCATTATATATCGATTTATTATTTAATATGTAATTAAATACATAATTATTTAATAATTATTTAATATGTAATTAAATATCAGGTAACTATCCTTTGATACCAGGTGGTAATAGTCATTATTTGGAAGGTGCTTGAGCATGCATTTAGTAAAAATATTAATCCATTCATTAAGTAAATATTTTCTGAATACCTACTATGGAAAGGTATTGTACAAATTAACTGGGTAACAGAAAGCTGTATAAAGAATCAGTCACTACTCTTAAAACCTAGTCAAATGAAAAGGAAATCAAGACTATCTGAATGTGACATAAGTCACATCCGTAAAGATCCTGTTGATAAGCTTCTAGTGTACCAACACTTTTTTTCAAAGTACTTTTTTTCTTTATGTCTCAGTTTATATTTTTATAAAAAATATTCCAATTAAATTTTCTTTTTGTAATGAAATTTTAGTCTCCATTTTAAAGGAATTCATTAAAAGGATTTTTTTCCTTAACTTTTTATTGCAGTATTTAATATTTCAAACAAATACTAAAGTAGATGGAATAATATAATGAGCCCTCATGTATCCATTACCCAGCTTTAACAATTATCAGCTCATGACCAATTTTGTATCAATTATATCCTGGCCTACTTACCTTTGTCCCGTATTATTTGGAAGCAAATCTAGGTCATTGTAACATTTCATCTGTAAATATTTTAATATATTTCTAAAAGAAAAAATATAAATATATTTTCAGTCACAACCACAATACCTACCTTTATCACACCTTAAAATTTTTTTGGTTGTTTTACTGTCTCTGTGGGAGTTCCTAGAGCAAAATTTTATCTTAAACTTCTATTCTTTTTTGTTGGACATGTTTCAACTACAGTTTTTTGTTTATTTTTGTTTCAAAATTTAAAAACTTTTTATTTTCAAACCTTAAAAGTTTTTTTCAAATAATTCTGTAATATCACATTTACTAGTCAAAGTTCAAATTTCTAGTTGTTTCATGAATATCATATGTATGTGTTTTTAACAGTTTGTTTGAATCAGGATCCAAATAAAGTTCATATATTACAATTAGTTGATACTTTTAAAATCTTTTTGTACCCCAACACTCTTTTGTTCTTGCATTTAAATCATAGCTTAATAGCTCATTTCTTTTTAGTGCTGCATACTATTCCATTGTTTGGATGTACCACAGTTTATTTATTCATTCTGCTGAGGGACATATTGGTTGCTTCCATGTTTTGGCAGTTATAAATAAAACTGCTATAAACATCATGTTCAGGTTTTTGTGTGGATGTAAGTTTTCATCTCTTTTGAGTAAATATCAAGCAGTTTGATTGCTATATTGTATGATAAGTATATGTTTAATTTTGTAAGAAGCTATGAAACTGTCTTCCAAAGTGGCTGTCCCATTTTGCATTCCCACCAGCAGTGAAGGAGAGTTCCTGCTGCTCCATATTTTCTCCAGCATTTGGTGTTGTCTGTGTTTTGAGTTTTGGCCATTCTAATAGGTGTGTAGTGATATCTCATTGTTTTAATTTGCATTTCCCTGATGACCTGTGATGTTGAGCATCTTTTCATATGCTTATTTGCTGTCTGTATATTTTCTTTGGTGAAATGTCTGTTCAGATATTTCACCCATTTTTTAATTGGGTGGTTCATTTTCTTATTGTTGAGTTTTAAGGGTTCTTTGTATATTTGGGATAGCAGTTCTTAATCAGGTATGTCTTTTGTAAATATTTTCTCCCAGTCTGTGTCTTGTCTTATTCTCTTGACAGTGTCTTGCACAACAGTAGTTTTTAATTTTAAGCAGTCCAGCTTCTCAATTATTTCTCTCATGAATCTTGCCTTTGGTGTCATATTTAAAAGGTCATTGCCAAACCCAAGGTTAACTAGATTTTTTCCTATGTTATTTTCCATGAATTTTATAGTTTTATGTTTTACATTTAGTTCTATGATTCATTTTGAGTTAAAATTTTTGTGAAGAAAATAAGGTATGTATCTAGATTTTTTTTTTGTCAGCTGGCTGGTATGGGGATCCAAACCTGTGACTTTGGTATTATAAGGCTGCACATTAACCAACTGGGCAAACCGGCCAGTCCCTAGATTTATTTTTTTTTGTTATGTGGATGTCCAGTTGTCCCAGCACCATTAGTTGAAAAGACTGTCTTTTCTTTATTATACTGCCTTTGCCCCCTTTCCCAAGATCATTGACTATTTATGTGGGTCTTTCTATTCTCTGGGCTCCATTGATTGATTTGCCTTTTCTTTCTCTAATACTGTGCTGCCTGTGGCATTTACAGTAAATCTTGAAGTCAGGTAGTATTAGTCTTCCAACTTTGGTCTTTTCCTTCAACATTATGTTGGCTATTCTGGGTCTTTTGCCTCTCCATAGTAACTTTAGAAGTGGTTTGTTTATACCCACAAAATAACTTTCTGGGTATTGATGGGGATTGCATTGAACCTATAGATCAAGTTGGGAAGAACTGACATCTTGACAATATTGAGTCTTCCTATCCACGAACATGGAATATATCTCTTTTTCATTCTTCTTTGGTTTCTTTCATCAGAGTTTTGTTCTTTTCATCACATAGTTCTTGTACATATTTTGCTAGATTTATACCTAAGTATTTCATTTTTGGGGTGTTAATGTAATTTTTTTTTTAATTTTCAAATTCCACTTGAAATTGGATTTTCAGATTCATTACTGGTATATAGGAAAGCAATTGACTTTCAGGTATTAACTTTGTATCTTGCAACCTTGCTACATAATTGCTTATTAGTTCCAGGAGATTTTTCCTTAATTCTTTTGGATTTTCTACATACATGACCATGTCATTTATGAGCAAAGACAATTTTATTTCTTTCTTCCCAATCAGTATAATTTTTATTTACTTTTCTTATTGCATTATCTAGGACTTCCAGTGTGATGTTGAAAAGGAGTGGTGAGAGGGGACATTCTTCCCTTGTTCCTAATCTTAGTGGGAAATTTTCTAGTTTTTTACCATTAAGTAGGATTAATTATCATTACACTGTAGGATTTTTATAGATATTCTTTATCAAGTTGAGAAAGTTTCTTTCTCCTCCTGGTTTACTGAGAGTTTTTACTTTGAATGGGTATTAGATTTTGTCATAGTTTTTCTGCATCTATTGATATGATCACTTAATTTATTGTCCTTTATTATCTTTATAATGTCCATGGGATCTCTAGTGATGTCCCTCTTTCAGTTTCTGATGTTAGTCCTTTTTATCTTCTCTCTTTTTTTTCCTTAGATAGACTGGCTAGAGGTTCATCAGTTTTATCAGTCATTTTAAAAACCACCTTTTGGTTTTGTTGGCTTTTCTTTACTGATTTCCTGTTTTAAATTTCACTAATTTCTGCTCTAATTTTTATTATTATTTTTTCTTCTGTTTATCTTGGATTTAATTTTCTCTTCTTTTTCTGGTTCCTTATGGTGGAAATTAGATTTCTAAATTTTTCTCTAATCACTGTTTCACTGCACCCCAGAAGTTTTTATAAGTTGTGTATTCATTGTCATTTTAAAATTTCTCTTGCTATTTCTTCTTTGACCTAGGTGTTACTTAGATGTATTTTATTTAATTTCCAAGTATTTCAGGGATTTTCTTGCTATCTTTCTGTTATTGATTTCTAGTTTAATTCCATTGTGTTCTGAGAGCAGATATTATATGATTTCTGTCCTTTAAGATTTGTTAAGGTGTGTTTTATGGCGCAGAATGTGGCCTGTCTTAGTGAATGTTAAAGTGAACTTGAGAAGAATTTGTATTCTGCTCTTGTTGGATGGCACAGACAAGGTATGTCTATTTTTTCCCGTTGATTGATGGTGTTGTTTAGTTCAATTATGTCCTTGCTGATTTTCTGGCTGCTGAATCTGTCATTTCTGATAGAGGGGTGTTGAGGGCTCCCAGTATTATAGTGAATTTGTCTATTTCTCCTTGCATTTCTATCAGTTTTTGCCTCACATATGTTGATGCTTTGTTGTTATAAGCGTACATGTTAAGGATTGGTATGTTGTCTTGAAGAATTGACCCCTTTTTCGTTTTGCAGTACCCCTCTTTATCCATGCTAACTTTCCTTATTCCAAAGTCTGCTCTATCTGAAATTTATATAGCATCTCCTGCTTTCTTTTGATTAGTGTTAACAGGATGTATCTTTCTCCATCCCTTTACTTTTAATTTATATGTGTCTTTATATTTAAAGTGGGTTTCTAGTAGATAGCATATTGTTCAGTCTTGTTTTTTGATCTACTCTGACAATCTGTATTTTAATTGTTGCATTTAGACCATTGATGTTCAGAGTGATTACTGATACATTTGGATTTATTCAATCATATTTGTTACTCTTTGGTATTTGTTGCCCTTGTTCTTTGTTCCTATTTTTGTCTTCCACAGTTTTTTTTGTCTTTTTTGGTTTTAATTGAGCATTTTATATGATTCCATTTTCTTTCTCTTCTTAGTATATTAGTTATACACTTTTTTCCTTTTTACTTTTTTTAGTGTTTTTTTAGAGTTTGTAGTATATATTTGCAACTAATCCAAGTCCACTTTCAAATAACACTGCTTCATGGATAGAGCAAGTACCTTATAATAACAAAATAATCCTGATTTCTTCCTTCTATCCCTTGTTCATTGCTGTAATTCATTTCACTTATACATGAGCATACATAAGTAAACATAGCTGAATACATTTTGCATGGTAAAGCATGGATTAATTTTGACTTAGCCCGTTTTTCAGACTGTTGTTCCAGTAACTGTTTCTCATTTTCCTTTGTATATTCGCAAGTGTTAACCTTATACTGAATATTACATTAATGTGAAACAAGATATTCTTTTGTCATAGTGGTCACATTCTAACTTTAATTTCCAGAAGAGATATTTTTGCCTCTCAAATACTGCTCCCTTTGTGGTTTCTAAATTTCCTGTTGGACACAGCCCTCTAAAAAAGTTCTGTTTTTGCCTACCCTTACATTTGTATCAAAGCCATACTTTGTTAAAACAACTAAACTTAAGTATAATTCATAAAATAGTTAAATAAAATAGTTTTTCAATAATAAATAAAAAATTTTTTTCTATTAGATATTTTTTAAAAGATAAACACTGACAGCATATGCTACTGGCATAAAACTAGACATAGATCAATTGAACTGAATTGAGAGTCCAGAAATAAACTCATATTTATGGTCCATTGATTTTTAACAAAAGTGCCAATACCATTCAATGGAGAAAGAATAGTCTTCAACAAATGGTGCTGTAAAAACTGGATGGCCACATGTGAAAGAATGAAGTTGCATCTCTTCCTCACATCATACCCAAAAATTAACTCAAAATGGATCACAGAACTAAATGTAGGACCCAAATAATAGAACTTTTAGAGAATACTAGGTAATGGTTTTTAGAAATGACATCAAAAGCATCAGGAACCAAAGAAAAAAATAGATAAATTAGATTTCATCAAAATTAAAAATTTATGCTTCAAGGGATGCTATCAATGCATCTCTTATTAGAGATTTATATCTTGAATATATAAAAGACTCTTATAACTCAACAGTAAAAAGACTAATAACCCAATTTGAAAAAAACAGGCAAAGAATTTGAATAGATATTTCTTCAAAGAGAATATACAGATGGACTTACGCACATAAAAATATACTCAACATTATTTAGCCATTAGGGAAATATATAGATACTACAAAACTACAATGAGATACCACTTCACACCCCTAGGTGGCTAAAGTAAAAAAAGAAAAAGCAGACAATAACAAGCATCAGTAAGGATACAGAGCAATTAGAATCCTTATTCATTGCTAGTGGGAATGTAAAATGGTACGGTAACTTTGGAAAACAGTTTGTAGTTCTCCAAAATGTTAAACGTAGAATTATCATTACTCAGTAATTCTACTCTTAGCTATATACCCAAGAGATGTGAAAAAACATGTGCTCACAAAAACCTGTTCACTGGTGTTCATAACAGCATTATTCATAATAGCCAAAAAGTGGAAGCATCCCATATCCACATATATCCATCAACTGGACATTTGATGAGTGATAAACAAAAGGTAGTATATCCATCTAATGGAATATTGTTTGGCCATAAACAGGGATGACAACAACATGCATGAACCTTGACAACATTATTAGTGAAAGAAACCAGTCAAAAAAGGCCTCATATTGTATGATTCCATTTATATGAAATAGTGAAATATGGCAACTCATAGGCAAAATATGTTTTATACAGACAGGAAGTAGATTAGTGGTTGCCTAGGACTGAGGAGAAGGAAGGGGAAATGGGGAGTGACCGCTAATGGGTATGCATTTGCTTTGGGAGGTGATGAAAATGTTCTAAAATTGATTGTGATGATGCCTCACAACTGTGTGGATATAGTAAAAACCATTGAATTGTATGCTTTAAAGAGGTGAAATGTGTGGTATGTGAAGTCTGTCTCAATAACGTTGTTATTAAGATAAGCTCTTCATATTGTACTTGTGATTTATTATTCTTACTCTAAAGTTACAGATGGACTTTGGTTAGAGTTGATTTTCCAATTCTGTTCTCCTTACCTTATGAGTCAGAACCTTCCTAAAGCTTTACTGGCCTCTGTCCTTATCCTGAGTAAGGTCCTTCCTAGAGCTCTTACTAACCTCCTAAATTGTGTTTATAATCTTTTGGACAGTTTAGCCTTTGTTTTATTTTCCTTCTATTGAATTTCTAATTTTTAAAAAAAATACTTAAAAGATTCTAGACTCTTCTTTTTCTCTTACATTGTTTCTTTTTTTCACCAGATTGTGTGTGTAATGATCCTATGTTATGAATAAGTTTGTTTTTCTAAAATAGTTGTATGGAATTTAATGATTGGGAGATGGAGGGATTAGGTGGGGCCACATAAAAAGAAAATTATACTGTATTTTGTGTTTGCTTTAAAGATAAGAAGGTGTGAACTTACCTCTTATAAAATTTTGAACAGGGGACTAAAATCTTTTCAATAAATACCAAAAAGGTTGAATGCTAGTTTCACATGAAAGCTGGTGAAGTGAGAAGCATTAGAAGGAAAGGGAAACTGAGAAGAGAGAGTAGGACAGTCATAGGAAGAGTATATAAAGTAGGAGTTGGCAGCATGATGAAGTATGTGAGGTAATCATCTTCTCTGTGTCTTTCCTAGCCCAGCCCAGTCCCAAAAGACTTTTGGGTGGTGTCTTCCACTCTGACCCTCTTTTCCTTCTTTCCTTTTCTTCTTCTTCCCTTCTCTCCCCTACTTCTTTCCTTTTCTTCTTTTTCCTTTCTTTCTCCTACTTTTCAACTATATTTTCTACTATTTCAAATGAACCCTCTTCTCAGTAAGGCTGCCTCCATTTGCATTCCTTACTGCATGTTTTATCTGCCCCACCTTAATTCCCTACCGACCCTCTTCTCTCTCTGAGCTTTCTGTCCTAAATTTCCTACCCCCATTTTTATAATCTATAGCTGAGTGTTAATCTTATGTTTCTTAATGTCTTTTACTGCTTTTTTCCTCAAACAGCTTTTCTATTCCTCTCCTTTCTGTTCTTGGCCTGTTTGGACTTCATCCTGAGTTTCTAGCTTCCAATTCCAATGCTCTCTTGCATTTCACGTCCATGTCTTGTCTCTGGGCAACCTGTTTAGCGTCTCCTCAGCCCTCTGGAAGAAACTACTTTGTAGGATAAAGAGACCTCTGTCTTTTGACTGAAGTGCTTTCAGATATGTAAATAGTTGCGTTTGTTGAATTTAATGGGGGTGGAATGTGACAGTAAGGTTTAGAAAACCCCATTATAATTAATCTCTAAGGAATTTTAAATTTAAAATCTTTATTTTCTACTGAAGTGAGCCAATGACTTATTTCAAAAAGTATCTGTATCCTCAATTTACAAGGAAGAAATGACAGGATGTGGACCAAGTCTTAGGTAAGGTATTAGGAAATGAAATTGTGACTTACACATAAGAGTAAGTCAGAGAAAAACATTCAGCAATTAAAGACAGTATGACAATGGCCTTCGTCCCTTCCCCAAATCTCTAAGTCATGAATATAAGAATAAATCATAGCATGATATATTAGGAAGTGAAAGAAAAAGAAATTTTAAAAAAGTGCTGTCAGCATGATCCTGTTTCACTCTGAAGAAAATGTATCTATGAATATAAAAAGCATCAGAAAGGATACAGTTAAATAAATTCTCTGGATGGTGTTTTTCTTTCTTTGTTCCTATTTATATTTTCTGATTTCCTTTTTGTAATAAGAAACACATTTTTAACCCAAAAAAAAGTGATAGCAGAAGTATAGAAAGAGTAATTGTCCTGAATATAAAATTAGAAGTGCCAGTAGAATTGCCGTTGAATGAAAATAGGTTCACAGGGAAAGCATCAGATTATCAGTTGTGTCAGTATCACTTTAGTTTCTGATATTTCATATTTCATCATTTTTATGTTTGCCTTAAGTTTATTCAGCATGATTTTTGTGTGTTTTTTAAAGATGTATTGACAGTTGAGTGGATTTAATACAAGGTTGGAACTAGAATCTTTTTAATGGCTTTGGAGAAATAATTTTACAATGAAACACATGCTTTGTGTGAAAGTTGTCTTTTCACAAACATACCTGCAAGTCTGTAGAGTCCCACCTGTATTTGGCTGCTTCTCTCAGCTCAAGAGAGATGAGTTTTATGTCTTCTTTCATTAATTGTAAAAGAGAGAACTAGCTGAATACTTATAATTGTTTTTTCTAAGAAAGATGGTGAAGGAAATTGTTTCTATTTAATCTATCTGTAAAAAGAAACATACAAAATTTATTTTTTATTCCCAGATTAGAAATGATATTTGCCAAATTTGATGAAGTGCAAAGTTCGGATGGTATGGTTTTGAGTTTCTGCAAAGGTAAGAATAATTAAGTTATTCCAGCTCTCAAACATTTCTGAGATTATTTAGCAAAGTTTTAGACACTGAAATGTGTTTTCAAGTTGACTGTTGTATCACTGGTTCAAAAGAGTTGATTTTGTGGCTTGAAAACTTCATTGGGATGTAATAAAATCTTTACATCTTGCTGATCATTACCTATTTCTGTCTCTTTTGGAGTGAGTGAAAATTTAATAATGGGTCAATTGTGTAAAATGCTATTATTCTTTTGCTTATTTTTTATGTCTTCTGAGTTGAAGGTATGATGACCCTCTTGCCCTCCATATTCCATGCATAAATGTGTTTTTATACCCAGAGTAATTGTTTTACTTAGTTGTTGATAGTGGAAATTATAGGATTGATGGGAACTATTACATCTTTGTGCAGACTATCAGTCGTAGTATTGGTGAAGAGGCTTCTTAAGTAGAATGAGACCAAGCTGGAATTCAGGGAGGTTTGGAGTTAAGTGTCTGGCATTGATTTGATTTTGTGGCTCCTCTCCTTTTTGTAAGATTTATAAATTGTGTTTGTTTTTATTGGGTAGCATTTACCTAGACTTAAGTCTTTAAATAGTAATTAGCCATGTAGGAGAATATGTTCTATTTTCAAAGATAATATAGGTGTTTTTTTCACTTAGAGAAGTAGTTTCATATTAAAGAGAGTATGGTTAGCTTGGTGATGTAAATGATGGAGGAAAAAGTTGGTATATGAATTTATAGTCAAATAAATAATAGGAAAACTAGTCACTAATATTTAGTTATTTTTCTCTGGATTAAACGAAGATTGAGGGCCGAGCCTGTGGCGCACTCGGGAGGGTGCTGCGCTGGGAGCGCGGCGACGCTCCCAGCGGCCGCAGGTTCGGATCCTATATAGGAATGGCCGGTACACTCACTGGCTGAGTGCCGGTCACGAAAAAAAAAAAAAAAAAAAAAAAAAAAAAAAACGAAGATTGAGCGGGAATTTTCCTGTGTTGGAGGAAGTTTCAATGGAGTGAGAATTTAGTGTTGAAAGATTGTCTATCCTAATCTAATCTTAGTTTGAGAAGCATAACTTGACTTCAGCACTACCAGTCCTCACCCTGAATCCCAGCTATTTCTCAGTTCTCTTCTCTGAATAGAAGGTATTTTAAGTACCTCGTCCTTATTTTTCTAGCAGTTACCTATATCCCTTTCTATAAAAACAGCAGAAAAAGGAACTGTTGTTAAAATTCCTTGAAGTGAGACTTGTGTGTTTTCATAACATTCTCATTAGTGTATTCCCGATAATGTAGTTACAACTCTAAGGAAAAAAGTATAATATATATTATAGAATTTAAGGTATTCATTGTCTGGATATGGTGTATTTTTAAAGCACTGTTATTCTTTTATTTTGTGAGGATATTTCTCTTACCTTCCAAATGGAAGCTTTTTTATTCCCTGTTCTTTTAATTTCCATTTCTTTTTCTATTGTTTATCTCTCCATAAACAGGGAGGTTTGGGATTTGTATTTGGCGTTTATTTTTCTTGGAGAGAGTATTCACAGATTATATTGGAGACTACAATCTGAATATTGTGAATATGGTCAAATGTGAAAGTTAAAGTCTATAATATATATATTGGGTATAGAAATTGGTCATGATGTTTTTGATGACAATATTCTGCTATCATTGAAAAATACTTTAATGAATTAGTTAACAAGGGAGGAGTCTAGAAGAATGAAGCCCATTTATCATGTTGTCAAGTCCCAGGACCCTGGCCTCCTCTCCCTGTTTTTATTGTCTTTCTTAGTGATCTAATCTAGCCCAGAGGCTTTAAATGATAGTTATTTGATGATGACTCCCAGATGTGTATTTCTAGATGTCATTCATCTCTCCTCTTTGCTCTTGACTTGGTAGCTCATGGCCTTGATGACATTTCCATTTGGATGCCTAACAGGCATTTGTCTTACCGTGTCCAAAAGTGAAACCCTGAGTCTTACCCATCAGCTCAAGCTAGAAACCTTACTTGACTCCCTATTCTAACTAATCAATCATTTATTCCACTGCAATACTAATGTATCCCAAATTTGTTTATTTTTTCCATCTCTACTGCTAACACCCTACTCTAAGTCTCCTTTAGTTTTTACCTGGACCACTGTAGTAGACTTCTGTTCCATGTTTGCTCCATTTGCTACCCAGAAGTTAGAGTGATTTGCTTAAAATGTAAATTAGATCATGTCACAACAGTGAAGATGACAATTAAAATTTCTACCCTTAAGGAACCTGTGTTCTAGTGAGAGAGATAGGTCATAAACAAGTAAACAAATGTATATACAATGTGATTATACAAGTGGATATAAAAGTTGGTACTGGAGGATATACAACTACTCCTTGTTTAATGAATTTAAATTATTCCTAAAAAAAATAATGGTGTGTTTTATCTTAACCTAAGATACTTGAATAATTTTCACAGGTAGAAAAACATATTAATTGAACACTGAAAACAAATTTTTGTAAGTAACGATTTGAAGGCAAATAGCTTGTGCGTAAAGTAATGTAATGAAGTTTAATTCAACTTTTTTTTTATTTCTGCCCAACTTTTACCACTGAATTTTCAGCCCTTTGCTGGTTCATTTTTACTATGCACTCAAACTAAAACTGTAAAATAAAATTATAGAACAGGAAAACATTTTAGGGCAAAATAAAGGCTCAGCATGAAAACTTGTGGCAATAGTTTGTGCACACAACAGACTAAAGAGCCATCAAAGATACTACCTCTTCTCTCTCTCACTTGGTGTACTTATGCAAAGCAAATTGTTTTGGGTTCCGTCAAACATGGCACACAATTCAAATTTGTTCCACATGATATTGTGTGACCAGTAACTATTATGGTAAATAACGTTTTTTAGTGTGCTTTTACCTGAAACCATAATAATAAAACATCACACATCTTATAGTATATTGATTTAGAGTGTTTTGTAATGAAAAAGTCATTTTACTAAATAAATACAGAAAACAAAAACTAGAAGATTTTCTGTAAAGGTGGTATATCTTTTTTAGAGCCATTATAGCTAGAAGTTGTCATTGGAATAGTCATTAAGTGAAGTAAATAGGATATTGAGGTGGTAAGTAACTCAGTGAGGTCACTTTAGATAAAATAGTGGGGCAAGCCTCTTTGAAAGGTGATATATTTGAATTAAGACCTGTTAAATGAGAGTGGAGGAGAGACCATGTAGGAGATATAGTTGGAGAAGTGAGCAGGAATCATGACATGCGGACCTTGTTGGCCATGGGAGGAGTTTTGTTGGACTTCTAGGAATAGGAAGCCCATAAAGAGTTTTGGGCTAGAAAGGGATCTAGAGAGGGATGTGGTGAGTGGGAATGATATGATCTCATACTATATTATTTGCATTTATTGTTCAGAGAAATAGTTTGGGTTTTTTTCTTGTCTCTTTATTCTACCTCTTCTCCCTTGAGGCATGTCTTGATATGTAACTTTTACATCTCATACTTTTGTCTGTGATTTCTTTCATACTTGCCATATCTACAGTCTTTTAAGTTCCCATGATTGAATTCTTTAGTTTGATTTTCTAAAGCACTAGTTCAGCAAACTCAAGAACCCTCAGTAAACTATATCATCAGAGATTTGAATATAACATTTAGTTTTGGAATAGGAAGAAATGCACATTTTTTTGTCTTCAGGGTTTTTCATGCCTGACTTTAATTCTCATATCACAAAAATAAGTTAGGCAGAGTCCTTAAGTACAGTAGAATTAGCTGTGCTATTAGAAGGAAACTGGATTTAAAATTAATCAGACTGGGACTGAAAGGAGGCAACACCAGCGCTGTAGGAAGGAAAAGACTGAAGGTTGGTTGGAGGCCCCCTGTGATTATGGCAGGGTCTGCTGTCATCACGGAGCATTCTAGACAGTCTCCTACACTAACCAAGACGTAAACACCAACAATGTTGGTGGCTGTGATTGCAAATCTTTTTCTTTTCCTTTGTGGAAAAAAAAAACTGCATAATTCTGATTTGTCTAGTGTGTGTTGGACCTAATGCAGTCTTGGCATTTAATCACTGTAAAGTATTTTCTAGCTACTCTGTTTGAAATAGTCGTTAGGAAAAGAATTGCCTTAGAGGCTGGCAATAAAATAAAGCACAGAAATTAGCCTTTGAAATTACCTTATTTTTGTCTCTTGTGAGTCAGTAAGGTAACTTTCAGTCTAGTTTTGTATATTTTTATAACATACCCTTTGATGAAAAGCAGCGCAGCTCTTTTCTTAGGTTGATTTTGAAATGTATCTGTTTGTGACCATGAGCTCCAGGGCCTTCTCAGAGCTTCACAATGTGCTGATGGTTGTGCAGCTTGGATAGAGGGTGCTCTGCGCCCCTGCAGCTGCGCACTGGCTAGGTTCTGTCTCCTCCACCAGAAGCAAGCTTTGTTCCGTGTGGCCCCGCTGTCCACACACAGAGCAGCCTTTGATGGGCTGCCTTTGACGTGATTTGTTTACGGCAGCCAGAAACGCTTCCTGAATAATGAGAGCAGTTAATCATGGAAACTGGGCTATTCCTGTTTGTGCACTTCTAGCAATCTTCTGTTGTAAATATTAAAAGGTAACAACAAAAGGATGAAAACCATTTTTAAAAGGCGCAAATCAGTTAATCCATCAGATCATGTGATTGCTACTGATTACATGGATATCTTTAGGGAAGCAGAAAATGATTGCTGAACACATGCCTTGTGTTTTGATGATTGCATTAAAAGTCCCCCATGGGGATGGCATTTATTGGTTCCCAGAGCTTTTCTTAGATTAAATTTCAGGCAGCTAGTACAAGGAGAAACATCATAACCTGTATCTAACAGCGTATGTACAGTTAAAGAATAATCTTGATCGAGCCCTGCTAGGCTCTGCTAAATAAACGAAGGTTTTCAGCAAGACCCCAGACTTTTATTTTGAAGTGGAGTAGCAGCTGTTGGCTATTGCGGTACAGAGCTGCAGCGCGGCCTGGGTCACACAGTGCTCCGGGTGTCTGCAGGCTGCAGGCCGAGCCCAGTGGCGCAGGCACTGAGCTGCACTTATTTGCTGTGCTATTTGACCTCTTGGTTTGGGAGAGCTCCCTGGACCATCTGAATGGCTATGGGAGATGGTGAGTAAGATTTATTTTCCTTCTTTTGCTTGTGTTATACACTTCCTTTTAAGGTGGCGATCATTTGCTGTGTAAGAAATATATTTCTCCCTAAAGAATGAAGGACACTTGTGTGTTTGTATGTGTGTACACTCGTGTGCATTTATGCATGTGTGTGCTTGTCATTTGGTATCATTTTTCACTTGATGTATCTGTATGGAATCTGGCAGATAAGGTGACAATTTACCTTGCAAACCAAGCGAGCCTTTAGTCTTTGGTGGTGGATATGAAGGGATATTGGAAGTAATGCAGAATATATGCAAAAGCTTTGAAGGGACATGGCCTTTGGAATAATGACAGATTTTGGCAGAAGGATTTGGTTAAGCTAGCTTGACATCTTTCCTGTTGTATTTGACACAAGAAGAATTCTGTGGTAATAAAATATTTAAAGAAGCACAGAGGTTTGCCATAGATACTGTTTTAATTAATATGCTTGTGATTCGTCAATGTCCCTAGTAAGCAGTTCTTTAGAAAATGTTTAGCCTTCTAAGAATTCTATATGGGGTATAATTTGATTAAAAATTGATTTTGCCGGTGTTTTGTTTTAAAAACAGATTTCTGTAGTGCTTTATAGCTTTCCAAAGCACTTTTGTGTACTTAATATACATTAACTCCTCAGGTACAAATGACTCTCTGAAGTGTACGGAGTGTTTTGATATTTCCATTTCATAGACTGGGAAACTGAGGCTTACTGAGATGATATGTCCCAGATCCAGGCACAGAAATCAAACCAGCACCAAATCTAGAGCCCCAACTGTGCATTTGTTATTGTCCTTCATGACAATACTTGAGCTATTTTTTTTTATCATTAAACCTTTTGTTAAGATGCTTAGAGATGTACTTTATAATCACATCAACATCAGAGTTGTATAGGAATGAGAATTTGAGGTTTCTCAAAAATGTTTTGCATGTTTCTTGCTAGGTTCTTAAGGAAGACTGGTCTATATTTGGGGGTTTTAACTCTAACAGTTTCAGCCTTTCTTTGACTGTATAATGACCTCTTCTCTCTAAGGAGTTTGTCCCCTTGGGGCTGTGAGGAACAAGATGCAAACTCACCAAAATGAAGATGTTGGTACATAGTCATTTAAACTACTATGTGCATTTGTATGGAAATGTGATAATAAGTTTGGTTTTGCATATTGTTATGATTTATCCCAAGAGTTTATATAACTGTTTTAATATGACCTTATTGAAGTAAATAAGAATAATTTTAACTACTAATTTTTAAGGCAAAAGACATTGAAATTAACAAATTAAGTTGTCGTATCATTAAGGGCATTGCCAAGTTTCTTTCTTTCTTTCATCAAACCTTAATCTGCAAGCAATTCTAAATGTTGCATTTGATTTGGACCACATCCAGGTTTTATTTTCTTTCTTAAATATTTTAGATTCAGTGGTTATCGATGTATATTTACTTAGGTTTTCTTTCTTCAAATAATATGTAAATATGTAAATATATTTGGACTATTTTGCAATGTATTGATTTTTCAGGAAAAAATCAAAGTAACAACCTGTTATAAAGCTCAGAGGGTAGCCTCTCTTCTTCAAAATAGAAATACTTTTTTTGGATTAAAATAATATATCCTTATAAAAAATAAAAAATCTAAACAGTGAAGATATGTATGTAGTAACAGGTTATCTTGGGATTTATAGTTCTTAACATTTTGATATATACTCATCTGTATAGGAGTATTAGTCTTTCTCCCATACGATGCACACATACCATACCAGAATCATTTGAACATATGTAACAAATGAATTACACTGTTTCTAACCTATGTTGTTTTTTATTTCTTAATTTTAATTATGAACTTAAATATATAAATATCATCTTCCTTTCAAAATTCAAACAATGAAGATAAAGCAAAAATCCCTTCTGAGCCACTTCTAAGTCTTAAGCCCAGGTATAAGCAGAGGTGAACTTTTGTTAATATTGAGTGTGTCTTTTCTTACCTTTTACTGTGCCTTTACATACATATTAAGTATCAAATGGTTTTGTTTTGACTGTGTTTACATAAATTATATCATTCTGAATGTGTTTTTGCCATTCGCTATGTCTGCTCAATATGGCATGGAGTTTTTTTTTTAAATGCCATCATGTGTTACTCTGCCTTGTTTGTTTGAACTGTTACATAGTATTCCATAGTATGGATATATAATAACTACTTCATCTTTTATGGAATTTTAGATTTTTGCCATATATAATTTTTCTAAATTGTTCTGAAATAAACACCTTTGTACAAACCATATGTGTTTGTTTATGCACACATATATATTTCCTAAAATAGTCTGGAAGTGGAATTTCTGGATCAAAGTTTTTATTCATTTTAAATTATGTTACCTATAGCTAATTTGCTCCAAAAGAGGCTTTACCACTTACGTTCCCACTGTATGCCTGCTACATTCTTTTTATTTTTTGTTATTATTAATCTTTTAAAATTTTGCCTGTCAGATGGGTAAAAAATATCTCACCCTTTATAAAACATCTCTGCTTTCTGGTAAGGCTAATCATCTTCATATGTTTGGTTATTTGTATCTCCTTTTCTGTGGATTCCCCCTTTACATTTTTAGCCAACTTTTTGGTGGTTTGGCTTTTTTGGTGGTGGTTTATTTATAGTTGTTCTTTATATATTCCAGTTATTAATGCATTATCTCTTGAATGTGTTCTATAAGCTTAACTTCAGGATCCTATGTAATATTTCATTAGCAGTTTTATTTCTAGGCAGACTTGGATTTGTGAAGCCCTGTAATGGATATCTCTTAAAGAAATGTTGGGGTTGGCTTTTGGGTGCTTTTTGATTTAGTTATCTTCATTCTTACCCAAGAGTATAAAACCAAGTAGTCAGATAATTGTGTAGTAACTCTGAGCAGTCAAACCAGATAGGGTTAAAAACCTGTAGGATTATTATGTGGTGCTGAGCCCTGCAATTTGTCTCAAAAGCGCGCAAGAGGAATTTGGCCTTTTGTTGTTATGCTGCAGAGTTGCTGGAAAGAAATAAAGTTTTGTTGTAAATAGACTGTTTCTAAACTTTTAACATTTCAACACAGTCTATTCGTCCAAAAATGAATCTTTCAAAAATATATACAAGTGATGGTATAATCATAGCTTTCTAGATGTCAGCCTTCTCAGACCTTTGGGCTTCTGGGACTGCTCCAAAATGACATATAACTGTTGGTTTAGGTTGTATGGAACACTGGCAAGAAATTAATGCTGCATAGATCTCTCTTCTTCCATACTCTTGAATATTCTTCGTGATACACTAGGAATAGGCAATTTAAATCACTGAAAGAAAACAACGCTTTGACTTACTGGCAAAAAGGCCAAACTTTTTTTGTAGGAGCAATGATAGAGAAAAAAAAAGAGTCTGTAAGGAGTAAAAGTAAATTACAAGGGACAGAAGATTGGGCATTAGCAGCAATATAGGCAGTAAGTAGTGGGCACTAAGATTGAAAATAGCCAATGACTAACATAAAGAAGACTTATAGTACCTCCCCGCCACAGACATTGAAGGCCTTGGACAACCATCCTGTGCTTTAGGTCTGTGTTAAAGGTGTCTAGTCCTCTATGCTGTTCCTTTGAATAAGTAGTAACCTTCTTGACACAGTCCTGTTTACCCACCTGGGTGCAAATTGTTGGGCACCAGTAGCAACATATCCTCAAACCTGATGTTAAAGAACTTGAATCTAAGAAAATTACATCTTTTCTTTATACGTATAGAATGGTTATAGTCGATGTTCTTGACAGCTGTTATGATCAGCCTGTAGCTGTCTTGAAAATTTAATTACCTGAAATTATTAGATTTTGTAAAGGTTCTAAGTAAATCTTATTATGAGCCTCATTTATTATTTATTTTGATATTATGGTTATCATGACATATGTTTAATTTTATTAATAAAATAATGGTTTAAATTGTGATTGTCCCTTTATTTCACTGAAATATGAAATATGTTTAAGGTCTTGAATTTTAAAGTGGCCCACTATGAAGCAAAGGATAAAAGTTTTGAAGTATGTTTTTAGCTAGTCAGTTATATGTACCTAGATATTTTAAAATATTTTATCAAATTTCTTGGCCTCTATTAAACTTTTTGTGGAAAGTACTTTAAATTTTTTTTATAAATAAAATAACTATATTTAAGATTAACTGTGCGATTGAGAACACAGTATCTCCATGTGAATATTAAAATTTAGATAGTCTTACTTTAAAACACTTGAATTTTTAATTTCTAATACCTTTACTGAAACTTTTCATTTTAGTTTAAACTGAAGACATAATTTAAATTTTTACTGCTTGGTTCTTTTACTTCTGAAGGCTGGTGATTTTTTTAGCTCTGGGAAGTTTTCTCCTATTATTTTTTTGATAAGTTTCTTCACTTTATTAGCTTTAGTCTATTCTTACAGAATTGTTACTAATCAGATGTTGAACCTCCTGGGTTGATCCACTGTATCTTTTATGTTTTATCTTTTCACTCAAGTTTTACATCTTTCTCTTTTATTCTTTGTTCCAGGAGATATACTTGACTTTCTCATCCAATCCTTCTATTAAATTTTAACTTTAACAAACAGAAGTTTAAATGGTCCCCAAAACTTTCTTTTTTCTTTTCTGGTGGTTCCATTTTCACAAAATTGTGTGCATGTCGGCACATGTACATATGAGCATGCATGTGCACACTTGTGTGTAAAATGTTGAGCTTCCTGAGTTGGAAATGGGGAAAAGCTTAATGATGAAATCATTCCATAGATTGTCACTTTTCTGTTATTCTAAAAGGCAGATCAGTTCTCTGCTGTTTCAAACGTCTGAGAATTCTAAGTTCAGCTTTGCTCTGGTGTTAATCTTCAACAGCCTTCCATTCTTTTTATTTTAAGAATTTGTTCTGGTCTTTTAAGTGCTGATTTAACATATTCTCTGTCCCTACCTCATTTTCTTTGCTTTTACAATGTTGTTCATTTCATTGGGTTTCCATTGCAGGGTTTAAGAAAGGGAGTAAAGTGATTCGAATTATAATTTTTTTAACAAAAAATTTCAAACATACCCAGAAATAGAGAATATGTGATGAACCTCCATTACCACCCATTATACAGCTTCAAGAAATTAATACATAGCCAATCTTTATTCATCTGTATCTCTACTCCATCTTCCCCTAACCCCACTATCCTGGACTGAGATGTGTGTATATGCACACATGCTCATGCACCTATACATATATAAAATAAAGTGTCTTTTTTTTTTTTTTTTTTTTTCTTTTTCGTGACTGGCACTCAGCCAGTGAGTGTACCGGCCATTCCTATATAGGATCCGAACCCGCGGCCGCTGGGAGCGTCACCGCGCTCCCAGCGCAGCACCCTCCCGAGTGCGCCACAGGCTCGGCCCAAAAATAAAGTGTCTTTTTAAAAGACAACCACAGTACCATTGTCACATCTAAAAATGTATCCTTTAGTACTAGATATTCAGTGTTCGGATGATTCCTCAGTTGTTTTATAAATATCTTTTTACAGTTTGTTTGAATTAGGATTCAAACAAGGTTCACCATTGCAATTGATTGATATATTCTTAAGGCTCTATTCATCCATAGCATTTATCTTTTCTTTTTTCTCCTCTAACCATTTATTTGTTGAAGAAAAAAACATCTGTTTGGTAAACTTGTCCCATGAGCTAGATTTTGTTGATTGTATCACCACAGTGCTTTTGTATTTTTGTTTCTGGTTTTTTAATGTTTCTGTATCACCTGTATTTCCTGAAAATTCTTCTAATGGGTTCATCAGAATTAGGTCTGATTTTTGTTTTTTTGAAATGCATTTTTCATAGGTGGCATTTTGTGTGGTATTGTGGATTTCTGTCAGAAGGCATACAGTGTCTGTCTTCTTTGTTATATTAATATTGAACAGTGGATTTAGGTGTTATGAGTCTGATTCGTCCTTTATAAAGTTCCTCATCAGCCTTTTATTTAATGGTTTCAGCAGCCATTGATCCAAATTACTTTTTTAGAGGATCACATTATCTACTTTGTGGTTTGGAAGTAGAATGTAAACAAGGAGGTTTACATTTGAGAAGCTGATAAATATAGGTAAAGATGGCACTGGTATGGTTCTAGATTAGGAGTGGCAGCAGAGGTAAAGGGAAATAAGTAGATTTAAAATATAATTTGGAATTATACACAACAAGAACTGTTGGTAGATGATCTCTATAGGGCAGAGGAGAACCTGGGATGGGGTTCCTACATTGTAAGCCTTAGTAGCTGAATAGATGTCATTTACTGAGATGGGGGAAGACTTACGGAGAACAGGTTTGGAAATGGTGTTAGTGTTATGTTTCCTGTGTCAAATTAGAGATGTCTTTGAGATACCCTTGGGTGAAATGTCTAGGAGGCAATTGCATATATAGGTTTGGAACTCAAGAGATGGTCTAAGTTAGAGATGAATATTTGCAGTTGTCAGCATATAGAAGGTTTTTAAAACTATCAAGAATGGATAAGGCCATTTATAAAGTGTGTAGTCTGTAGAGAAGGAGGATATTTAACATTTAGAGGTTGGGTAAAGGAGGAACAACCAGTAGAAGAGACTGAGCTAGGAGGGACCTGTGAGATCAGAGAAAAGGCAATGGGGGTATCCTGTTGTAAAAACACAGTGTGGGGAGTGTAGACAAATAAAATTTGTTTGTGTTTTCTGAGACATCTATGGTACAATAGTTTATAAGGATTATTGTCTCCTAATCTTGGTTTGTAATTTAGCTGTTAGATAAGACCATGGTCACTGCTGGATATCCAAGAGTGAAATCCAAAGTCCTGTTGCTCATTGTTTTAATTAGAATAGGGAAGGATACAGCTTCAAATGAAAAGAGGAACTTTGGTATAAGAACTACTTAATATGAAACAGAGTGTATTTTGTACATGAAAATTCATGGTTTGGGGGATTCTTACTGAACTGGTTATTTCACTGAAGAAAACACACACAAAATGAATTCTTTTCCATGAGATATAGTGTAAAGTTTTGGCTTGCTCTTTTGTTTACCATGTAAGATGGAGCAATTTTTCATCTTTTATAGGAACTTTAGAAGCAGAAGTTTCAAGTTTCGGAATACATGAAGCTGTAAAAGTGAAGTGGGAAGTTTAAAAATCCATTTGAATACATGCCTTTCCTTCAAGGGGAAAAAGTAAAACAATGGATGGGGCTTAATTGAAGTATTATAAATTCACAAATCCTTATCTGCCACCTTGGGGACTAGTTATGTTTTAGAATTCAGAATATGTCTGATTTTAGAAAAGTAATATTGTCATACACCATATGTTGTAACAACTGCTGGGCCTGGGGCAACACCCTATAATCAAGCACATTGATATTTTTGTTGTTAGATGTGCACAGATTCACACTGACTGGAATAAATAAAGACAGTATATAGTCTCAAGTCAGTTCGCATCATGTTTTGCCATACACCAAGTTCAGGTCACTTCAGATTTTGCCACCAAATGAGTTTAAAAGACAAAAGCTGGTTTTTCAGAGCTTTTTGACTTTCTGGTATGCAGATATGGGATTATGGGTCTATACTGTCAGTGCTTGCTGGAGATGGTTTCCAAGTGTTTTCTGAAGGCAGTGGAAGGTAAAGTCTTATCCTACTTGGTCTTTTTTTTTCCCCCTTTCTCTTTCTACCTGTCTCTCCCCTTCTCTCACCCTTTTCTTCCTCCTGTCTCTTCCTCCTCCATTTCCTCCTCTATTTCCATTTCTCCCCCTCTTCCTCTTCCTCTGTTTCCTTCTCTGTCTCCTTCTGTTCTTCTGCCTCCCTTTGCCCTCTATCTCCTCTTATCTGTCTTTCTCCATTTCCCTCTCTTCTCTTCCCATCTCTTCTCCCTGTTCCACCTCCTCTATTTCCATCTCCTCCTTCTCCATCTCTGTCGATGACTTCTATTCTCCTCCATCTCTTCTCCCCCTTTTTCTTTCCTTCTTTTTCACCTCCATCATATACATAACCACTGCAGCATGCTCTCTTTATTAGTTCCTGTCCTCTGGTACCTTTTAATTTGCTTATCTTGATCAATTTCTGCACCCAACTGTAGTATTCTCTTTTTGAAACATTGGAGTGAGAACAGAACAGTCATAATTTATAGTTTGCTTTTTGTTTTTAGTCCTTCTTGGTTTATTCAGTAAATATTAGAGTGCCTACTATATATATCCTAGCTGCTGTCTTTTGATTTATCTTCCATTTCACTAATGACCACTTGAGGTGTGTCTAATCTGCTGTTATGCCTGCCCACTGAATTTAAATTTCATTTATTATATTTTACATTTGTTAAAGTTCTGTTGGTTATTTTAAAAATCTGTGTTACTTTTTATGATTCTCTGATCCCCAAAGCTTTTTCAAACTTGCCTATTAATCAAGCCTCAGTATTTTGCAGTCCATGTCTGATAACTCTAGGATTTTAAGTAGGTCTGTTTCTATTTTCTATTTCTATTTGTTCTTGCTCATGCTGTCTGTTCCCTAATATGGCTGATAACCTTTAGAAAATTATTTGTGGGAATAATTTGAGGCCAGAGACCTTCTTCTAGGGAAATTTTGCTTTTGCTCTGGCTGTTTCTTGGGAGTACTACAAATGTGAGCCCACAGAGTTTAAGGGTTTGAGTGTCTGGACTGCCTAAGCAGTTGATCTTAATCAAGCATTGCATTTGATTCACTTCTCTGCCGCTCTTTTGAGAAAAGTTTGAAAAGAATAGACTATAGGAAGATAAGGGCTCACTTATGGTTCACTTTAGCCTTGAGAGTGTAGTCAGTAGTCATTTAGTATACCAATTTGTAATGGAAAGGATCTCCTGTTTAGACTCTGCATCTTGTGTGGGTTTTGAATTCTGTTCTCTTTGCCCCACAAGGCCTTCAGGATAGAAGTTCCAATGTACTGACTTTATCCTAGTATTTCTTACTATCTTGTCAGATACTTATTGCTTTAAAGATTTTTAAAAATATGTATTTAATCCGGTGTGTATAGTTGCTTGCCCTTGGAGTATTGCTTCAAATAACTTAGTAATGCTCTTACTGGAGACTAAAAGTCTCTCTCCACTGTGAAATGTACCTGTTGGAGATATACAGTGGGCAAAATAGAAGTTCCCACCTTCACAGATCATATATTTCAGTGGAAGGAGACAGGTAAACAAAATAAGTAAAACATACAGATGGTAAGTGCTAGGGAAAAAAATAAAGCAAGGAGGCGGGGGTAGATCATTGTAGTGGAGTGTTGGGAAGTTGCAGTTTTAGTGTCCAGAGTCAGCTTCATTGAGAAGGTGTTGGATGCATAATGACTTGATGATGGTTAGTGAAAAGTGTGGATATGGAGGGGAAGAGCATTTGAGGCAGAAGGAACAAGTGTGAAGGCCCAGACATGAGTTATAGAAAGGTGGTTGGTGGGGCTGGATTGGAGAAAGAGGAAGAGCAAGTAGGAGGTGAGGTTGGGGAGACCTATGTGATATCTCAGATCTTACAGTCCCGGTAGTCTTTCTTATGGAGCCATAGGAGGATTTTAACCAGTGATGTGGTGTCACGTTGTTCAATTCAGGATGCAGTGTTGAGAATAAACTCTAGGAAATGAAGGTTAGAAGCAGGGAGAAGAATTAGCTAGCTGTGACAATTATTCCTGGATTGTTCTAGGAAATGGGGTTACAGCATGAACAAGACCAGGTTCTGCCCTTAACCAGCTTCCAATCTGCTTATAAAAATCACTGTATATTACTTTAGGAAGCGATAGCTGCTGGGAAGAAAACAATTGAGATTTGTTCTGATATTTTGTAGTTATTAAGAAAAATTTTTAAGCCCAGAATATTTATAACCTCTATATAAATTTTAAAACTAATTTTTAATTTTAGGGTTTATAATGATAAATTAGTTTTATGAATTCTTTTAGCTTATGGTCAAAAAAGATATAACCTTACTGTAGGTGGGGAAATGTTTATTTCCTCCTATGTTTGTAGATTTGTTTATTTTTCCTTCTAGTTCTTCAATTTTTGTTTTATATATTTGAAGCTGTATTACTGGGTGCATAAATATTTAGGGTTCCAAGTTTTTTCCTGCTGGATTTACCACTTGACTATTATTAAATGTTTCTTTTTATGTCTAGCAATGCTTCTTCGAGCTGCTTTTATTTTCAATTAGCATAGCTACACCACCTTTCTTTTAGTTGGTATTTGCCTTGTTCTATCTTTCTCTGTCATTTTACTTTTAATCTTTATGTGACCTTGTATGTAAAGTTATCTTACTTAAGCATCCTATTTTTAAAAATTCAGTCTTGGTCTTCTACTTGGAATATTTAGTTCATTTTACATTTAAGGTAATTACTGATATATTTGGTTTTATATTTACTATTTTATTTTTATTTTTTATTTTATCTTTTTGCCTCTTCTGCTTCTTTTCAGTTAATCAAATATTTTTTATTATTTCATTTTTTTCTGTTAGTTTATATATACTAAGTAATATAATGGTAAGTACTAGGGAAAAAAATAAAGCAAGGAGGCAGAGGTAGATCATTATATTGGAGTGTTGGGAAGTTTGCAATTTTAGTATCCAGAGTCAGCTTCATCGAGAAGGTGCCAGATGCATAATGACATGGCAATGGTGAGTGAAAATTATCACTTGCTCTTCTTTTAGTAGTTACCCTACAGAAGGGATTGGCAAACTGTTGCTTACAGACCAAATCCAGCTGTCATCCTGTTTTTGTACATAAAATTTTATCGAAACACAGCCACACCCATTTGTTTATATATCATGTATTATTGCCTTGGTGCTACGTCATAATTGAATGGTTGCACAGAAAGACCATATGTATATGGTTTGCAAAGCCTAAAATATTTGCTATGTGGCCCTTTATGGAAAAAAGTCCACCAACCTCTGCCCTAGGGGAATGGTTCTTAAACTTAATCATGCATCAGAATCACTAGGAGGATTTTATAATACTCAGATTACTGGGCTGTATCTCTAGAGTTTCTGATTCAGTAGGTTTGGGTTAGGGCCCCCAAATTTGCATTTCTAACAAATTGCCAGGTGATGCTTAGCTGCTAATCAGGGATGAATTTTGATGACCACTGCACTGGATATTACAAAGATATGCATCTTTGACTTATTATAATCTAAAATAAATTACTATGTTTACCACTTCAATAATGCTAAAATCCTTAGAACCCTTTAACTTTGCATACCTCTTAGGAGCACTGTTTTATAATAACCTCAAACTGGCAATAGCCCAAATGTATACCAACAGTACAATGGATATTAATAAATTGTGGGTACATTCATACACTGGAAAATGATAAGCAATGAAAGTGAATCTTCCAAACATTATCTCCCAACATTGACTGAAAAAAAGGTAGAGACCAGAGTACTTATTGTATGGTTATTTTTGTATTTAAGGTTCAAAAAATGGGTAAAACCAGCAATGCTGTTAGAATTCAAGACTAGTTAGTTTTGGTAGGAAATAGTGATTTTTAAGGGTCTTGAGGGTGCTTACAGGATGCTGGTAAATAATCTATTGATCTGGATACTGGTTACACTGGCATGTTCATTTTGTGAAAATGCATTGAGCTGCATACTTATGATTTGTATGATACTTTGCTCTATTTTGATAAAAAGCTAAAAATTAATTTCCCAGTAGTTTCAGAATGTTAGGAGTTAATTTTTTTTAAATGGTAGGGACATTTACTCTTTTCAGTTCTTGCGTGTGTAGGAACAGAACACTGTTTCCATGGGAACTTCTGACTATTCTGTGTTTCAGTGCCTGACTTTCTGTAGAATTGTATATCTTCTCTTTCTCTTGGCTGCGTTTTTTACATAGTGGTGGCAAAAAAAAATTTTTTTTTATTTGGAATTGTATTAGTGTTTTTAACGGAGCAGTCTATGTAAATCATAGGTGTTAAGTCCATTAATTTATCCAGACTGGCTCCCTAATAGTATTATGCTAAAAAAAAAAATTGTTTTAAACTAAAAGATACTTTTTTCCTGCAAGTTGTGTTATTTAAAAAACAAACAAAAAAAAGACACTTGCTCAAATGGAATGTGGCTCTATATTAGGGTGCTTATATGTCCCCTCCCCTCACCCCCCCTTCACCCACAATAAATAGTCTTAAATCTTGTTTGGTGTATTTTCTTTAAAATGTACTTAATGGATGTACTGACAGTATCCCTTTATAGGTATAATTTCATTCTATGTGATTGAGTATTTGTATAGGTAAGGGGAGCAGATTGAAAAGAAAAGATTCTAGCATGTTGATCTGAAGCCTGTGGTAAAGCTGCTTCTTTGCCTCGCCCATCTTGTTTGTCATGGTTTGTCTGTTCAGGGTCCTAGAGAAAACCATCTTCTCAGAAGAGTAAAATGCATTTATCTTGTGAATTTTTTTTGGACCAGGGTTAAGGGTGTTTCATTTGTATATAGGAAGATGGTACTAGTGTGGTCATTCATATTCTAAAAGGAGTCTTATAGAGTATTATATAGTCATTTCTGAGAACAAATTATTCAGTTTGGTTTCTATGGCCTAAATAAACAGGAAATTATAAAATTACAGAGTTAATTACCCACAGTAATGAGCACTGTGATATTCCATGCTTTACTGATGCAGTAATAAGCATCCCAGCAGAATGAATATTGTATAAAACCTTATTTTCTATTTATATGAATTTTCATGTGAATTAAGTGAGAAAAAAATTAGATTTATAAACCTTTAGTATCGAATGCCTTTGAAATTTTGACATAGAATAAGGATTGTAGCTGCATACAGAATTTTTTAGTTGCATGGAGAATTTTTACCTTTCATCTCGCAGTAGCTGCCATAAGATGATGTCACCTAGTAGCTGATTGGCTGTTACAGCACCTAGAGCAGGGAAGAGAAAGAAAAATGCCGGCACAAACCTCAGTGGTGGTTCTGTGGTTGTTTCTGTCTATTTTTGATAAAATCTTTGATTAGTATTGAATTGACTGTATTTGGCCATGTGAACTATTGGGAACATCCTAGGGTGAGGGAAATTAAGAGCTTTCAGAGGAATGAGGCGACTGATTTGCAAACGGATCTGTGATTGTAAGTTGCAGAATATGGGTATAAGGAATAAGACAGGGCGTGCTGGAAGATGCACTAAGGGAGGAGCTGGCAGAAAATGCTTGTATGAGTAGCAAAAAATGAAAATGCTTTTTAATATTCTTAGAGCTAATATGTTTGGTTTTATGTTTTGACTTAATATAGATAGGTAGGAAATACGATAATATTGCATTTTGATTTTAAATTACAGAGGGTTATTTTATATAGTGTTAGCCAATATATAAATGCTTATTCAAAGGACCTTTATTTTGTGCTATATGTCTTACCAAGGAATGATTTTATATATGACTTTATTTAGTTTTTAAGTCTAATGGAAAATGGAACAAAGCTTAGTTTTCTTAAATACATTTTTCTAATGCTTTGTGCAGATAAAAGCTTTGATGATGAAGAATCAGTGGATGGAAATAGGCCGTCATCAGCTGCTTCCACCTTCAAGGTTCCTGTACCTAAAACACCCGGAAATCCTGTCAACAGTGCAAGGAAGCCTGGATCAGCAGGTGGCCCTAAGGTTGGAGGTAATGTAATCCAATCCAAATCTGATGTGCATGCTCCATGCCCTTGATATGGCCATACATACTTAGAACTTCAGAGGAATATGTTTATTCATGACTGCAGCAAGATTGCAGATCGGGAGAGTCTGTTACAACACCCAGAAGAATGTGCTGCCTTGAAATGCTCAAAATATTGTATACTGCTATTTCCTGTAAAAATCATTTGTGAATTAGTGTTTTCTTAAGGGTGTTTATTTTTCAAATGTCATTTTTAATGGAAGAGATTTAAGGGAGTTTTTTGGTGTTTTGATTTTTTAAGGAGAGAGCAGGTTTTTCATAATTTGGCTATTAATTTTCAGGTGCTGTAGCTGTTACGGAAATGTTGAATTATGTAATGTTTTTGCACATTCATCCAGGTAGTAAATTTTAAATAATCCAGCATTTTAAAAAGGATTGATAATACTGGGTATTGAATCATTTGTCACTATAGGAAATGGGTGGTGGTCAAGTAAAATTGCCTCAGAAATGGTTTCTGGATTAGATAATAATAAATAGGAAAATAGGAAAAAGCAGGCTTTATGCAATTTTATAGCATATAATATGTTCCTTGATCATATTAGAACCATTTCTAACATAATGTTTATCTTTAAATTTTTTAATGAGTATTTTTCTTGTGCTAATTAGAAAGTCATGAGTACATTTCAGGTGTTAGTTTCTGCTAGATCTTTCTGATCTGATGAATCAAGAATATAAGAATAAAGATAAATATTTAATGTCCAGGACAGTAATCTCATTCTTTTACTTTCTTTCCTTTTAAATAAATTTGTGTTTTAGTTATGATATTTTGGGAAACCAGATCTTTCCTTGTTTATAGTAACTGATGAAAATCATAGTCTTGAGGATTTTTGTTTTTTCTCTTTTTATCTATAGTACTTTTATTAAAAACAAAAAAGGAAAGAAAAATAAACTATATTTTAACCAGATTCTATAAAGAGTTATATCCCTTGATCTTTCATATAACCAAAAATATTTTTCCAAGACATATGATATTCTAAATATAGGAAAACTATCATAAGTATTTTATTTTAACTATCTTTATCTTATGTGTCATATAACTAGCAAGAAAGATGGTATGATATATATATATTGCATATAAGTAACTGTAAAATAAAACATCTTGGGGATCTCTCAGGATATTTCGAATAACCTACAGTTTAGAATTTTAATTATTTTCTATTATGCATTCTTATCTCTAGTAAAAAATATATGACATTCTGTGGGTTTTCTTTTGTAACAAATGCCTATCGTTAGTCATTACAAGGGGAGTATTTTTTTCTTGATTTTGAAATATAGAATTTTAATCTATGACATTAAGATAGTTTCATGGAATTGTCTTATTTGACTTAAAATAGATTAGTATTTGACATGTGGCAATAATATTTAACATTTTCTGAATCTGGGCCAGTGGTTTATAATTAGCTCTTTTTGTTATGGTTTACTTTCTTTCCTTAGATGAAAATTGAAATTGTAATTAACCTATCATGGTCACTTAATTCTGATATTAATCTAACTGATGTAATTAAATTTTCTTTTTTAAAAAGGGAAGAACTTTTTTATGCTCCCTGTCCCCCAAGTCTGTCATTTGTAGTCCTAATAGATAGGAAAATGTTAGGTAACTTTTGTGATTGTAGTCATTAAATCACTCATACAGGTTATATCATCCATCTAGGCAATGGCTCTTTTGATGAAAATAAGGGGAAGACCTTTGTTACTTTCTCCATTTTCTTCCTCCTCTTCTTTCTTCTTTCTCCTTCCTGCTTCCTTCTTTCTCTTTCCTCCTCCTCCTTTTCCTCCCGTCCAATCTTTCTTATTTCTTTTGTTTGTCACAGTTTATTTAGGTTCACTGCCCATTTTTCTATCTAAGAAAAGAGCTACTAGCCAAAGGATATTCATATTGCTTCTGAAATTAATGCCATTCTTGGCTGTCAGTTCTTTGAAAATTTAACTGTAGATTTTCTGGTCTTGGCAGAGACTTACTGATTTTTAAATTAGTTGCAGAAAGATTTTTTAGAGTTGTAGAATCTTTAAGTTGGAAGGGACTTTGGGAGTCATATATTACTTTCATAATATTCCTGTTGGATGATTAGTCACCATTTGATTAAAGTAATATGTGCTGTGGATTAAAATTAGAAACAAAAACCACCTGTACTACCACTACATATAGACATAATCAACTGATAAATTATGAAGTACTTTCAATTACTTTTATAATTACCTTTCCAATTATTTTTACACATATTTTCTTGGCAAAATTGGCATTATTCATTATGTAGTTTTGTATACCTTTTTTCTCACTAATATTTTACCATAAGTATTTTCCCATTGTCTTAAATTATTAATTGAAAATTATTCGTGGATAGACAATGTCTAGGTTGCCTTCAGTTTTCTCTGTAGTTATAAACTGTGTCATTCTTTTATGTATATCTTTCAGCACATCTCTAATCATTTCCTTGGAATAAATTTCTAAGGTTCACTGGATTAAAAGATGCAGGGATTTTTAGGGTTCTTTCAATTTGGCAGTGTCCTCCAGAAAAGACAGAAGCCCATTTCAATTCTGGAAAAATTAGTTCTTTTTATGTTGCATTAAAATCTGCCTCCTTGTAACTTATTCAGGGAAGATGAATTATTTGTTAACATGATACTTTCAAATATTTGAAGGGCCGACCCCATGGCTCACTTGGGAGAGTGCGTCGCTGGGAGCTCAGTAGCGCTCCCGCCGCGGGTTCGGATCCTATATAGGGATGGCCGGTTCGCTCACTGGCTGAGCGCGGTCACAAAAAAAGGACAAAAAAAGGACAAAAAAAAAAAAAAAAAAAAAAAATCAAATACTTGAAGATTGCCCTGTCTTTATGACTACTCCATTTTTCAGATATACATTCTCTCTCCCATAAATTTATATGGGATGATGGTGATTTTGTCCCAGCAATTTATTTGCTACTCCTAGGTATATAATAGAAAGATATAGTTAGTTCCTAATTAAGAAATTTGGTGGGCGGAGGTGTATAGTGGTGTAAGCTAGTCGTAGCTCACTGCATTTGTCAAATCTCTTTTCAGGTAAGATTACCAAAATTAAAATAAAGTGAGCTTCTTTGGAATCCGGACTGAATCTACTTTTGAAGTTTTGAACTTTACTTCTCCCAGAGATATATATCAAGATTAAAAATATGTATGCTATTTTTAGCAAAGTAGCCTATTCAATTATTTAAAGCTAATAACACCTGTGTTTAATCTTCAGTGTGTTGTTAGTTTGCTTTGTTCTTTGGCCTCAGTGTGCTAATCTAGTCTACTTATATTGTAATTATGTGGCCTTTAAGCTAAGCAGAATTGAAAAAAGACTAGGGCTAGGTCCATACCAAAGCTAACTCTTCTGGCTGTCAGAAGAGTTAGCTTTGCGCTTTATTAATTAGAACAGGGATAAAGTGACTCTCTTAAATAGTCCATTTTCTGAATAACATTTGTAACTTCATAATATGAATGTAGATAAATACATTTTTCTTTCTTTTGGCTTAATGGTTTGAAATACAGTTGCTGAAGGTACCTGGTTGTTTAAAATATTTATCTCTGTAGTATTTTAGGTAACAATTAAAAAAAAAATGTTCTTGAGTGTTCTTTTATATATTCTCTCATTTAAACCTCATCCCCCCGAGTTAGGTACTTTATTATCCTGGTTTTACTAATGAGCAAACTACAGTTTGGAGAAAACTACAGTAGTAGTAGTAGTAGCTTAACTGCAGTTTGTACAAACTACAGTTAAGTAACTTGCCCAGGGTTACCTGTCTAATAATTGGGTTGGTCAAAGCACAAAAATCATTTTGCTGTACTGCCACCACACTAATCTCTATTGGTAAATAAGGATTCTTCTAGATCTTATAGCTCTGAAATTATAATCTACAGTTATGATCATTGCTTTTCAGCATCCATAAATCAGTCATTTTAAAGTTCAACTAGTATGACTCCCAGCAAAATAGAATATTTGGAAGTAAGCCAACTTGTAATTTTTACATTGTAAATAGAAATGCTTTGTAGTATTTTCTTGTTGAAATTGCCTTCTCCAAGTTTATTTTCTGAAATAATATCCCTATTCCTATACTAATTATTTTGGCTGCTATTTTTTAAAAATAAGAGTTCAATTAGATGATGATTTAATTGTCATTGTTCATCATTAGTATCAGATTTTGGAGATTAATGATTTGATGCTTGTATGTGATCATTGAAACACGTCATTGACCAAATCATTAGTTCTCAATGTTCTTGTTCTCTTTCGTTCACTCACTCATTCATTCAAGTGAATAGTGTTTTCTCTCTTGTTCCTGTGTAATGTCAAACACTACTTTGAAATGGTTTTAACTTTTAATTCTTATACTTAGCTATTGCTGCCATTTCAAATTCAGTAGTAGTTACTTGTCTTTAGGTTATTTTATGTTTGTTTTACTTCAATTATGTCTGACCTGAGATTTTATTAAGAATGTCCAAAAATCTATTTTCCACAAATGATGCTAATCATTCCTGCTCCTCCTATTATGCAAACAACAAAATTGGTGTTTTTAAAAAACAAAGATCCTGAGAATCAGTATGTATTTAGTAAAACAAATCTCGAGAATTTGTTGTTTAATCTTGGAATCCAATTTTTGACTAGTAGACCTCAATGTTTTGTTTTTGAACTTTATGTAAGAGCAAATAACATTTCTGTTTGTGTGTTTTGGTTTTGTTTTCTTACTCTCTCCTTAAGTTACTGTCCAGAATATTTTAGCCCTGAAGAGGTCTTAAAATCCAGCCCATATTCAGATAAAGAGACTGAGCCTCAGAGAGTTGAGTGATGTGCCCAAGATCAGACAGTTATTAGCAGGGATGAGACGAGAACCCTGTGTTTGACCCACTGTCAAGGGCCTCCTCTTGGATTATCTCTGGGTTATCTCCTAAGTAAAAGTGTATATGGTTCATATTTCTTAGTTCTCTCTTATGTAGCAAAACATTATTGTTGAAATTTGAAATTTAGGAATTGGCCAGTCACCATTCTATAAATCCCAGATCATCATCATAAGATGCCCTGATGCTATCTATCTGTCTTAACTTTGGTTTTAAAGTAAATATAATTGGAGTGAGTGAATAACAGATAAGTTATTATAAATATAAATCAATAAGTTGCCTAATTTCTTACTGTGTATACGAATATATTTGTTTTATTATAGTTATTATTTTTGTATATAGTTATTATTATATAAATATAATAATAATATAATTATTATATTTATTATTACCTCAGTTTTGTTTTACCTCTTGTGCAAAACTTAAATTGACAGCTTGCATTGTGCAAGCCTTATTTTTTGAGACATTCAGAATGTTTAAGATAAAATAACATAAACACAGAACTTTGATTGAAATTGAATATGCAAACTGAAGACCTAGTCTCTCCACAGATGAGTTATTGTCCTTCTCTACAGTTGCATATAGAGCTTACTGTGTACAAGTCTCCACATTAGGTACTGAGAGGACCATATGGAATGTACAATTCAAGGTTTGAAACTTAGAAAGATAATTACAGTATCTGCTCATTATTTTATCAGCCAGTGTTGTTAGCATTTTGGTCCTCCCTGAGTTAGGGAGTTTTGACATACAGTGTAAATAACACTCATTATTTGGATTTTATAACCTGTGATTTCCCATATTCCTTTGAATTCTCTCTGTATAGATATATTCTCACACATATTTGTGTGTGTCTGTGTGTTTTTAATTTCAACCATTGAAAAGTAAATTGTAGACATCATGACATTTCACCCCTAAATATTTAACATGCACCCTAAAAGATGAGCTCTTTTTATAACCATAATACCATTATCATAAGCAAGAAGATTCTATAATATTATCTATAAATATTATTTATTATCTACCAATTTTTATCTCCATGATATTAACTTTTTGAAGAGTCTAGGCCAGTTGTCTTTTTAGACTTTCCTATGTTCTGAATTTGTCTCTTTGTTATGTTATTTAACTTCTTCCTGTAGCCCTTTTATTTTCTGTACATTTATTTATTTATTTTATTTATTTTTGTGGCTGGCCTGTAAAAGGGATGGATCCAACTTTGGATTTGGGCGTTATCAACACTGCACTAACCAACTGAGCTAGCTGGCCAGCCCTGTAAATTTACTCTTAACCTATGTGCTTACCTCCTTTTAAGCACTTTATTTCTGTATTCCAATTTCCTCAAGTGTCCTAAGAATACTGTTTACAGCTTTTCTTTTTCAAATCAGGATATATTTATTCTCTCTTGGATAGTTGGGTTAGTAATTTAGTATTTATTTCTGATGTTTTAAAAAAATTTTTTTTTTTCCTGACCTTAGCTACCTGTCTTTTAATACCTTCCATGTCTATTCAGAGTTTTTAAAATTCTGGTTCATCTGTTCTTTCATACCTACAATTGCTGTTTAATGATATTGAATTCATGTTGTATTATAGTTTTTTTCTACTTGGTGGTTGGTTGTGGGTTGTTTTTTTTTGTTTGTTTGTTTTTCTTTTCTTTTTTTGAGGGAGTTACTTTACTTTCATCAGTAAAAAAGCTTTTCATTTTTACTTTTTCTTCTTATTGTAGGCTAATATACGTGTTAGATTATTTATTCTGTTCAAGATAATCTGTTGGATTTTCCTGGACCACAAATAATAAGTGATTTTCTGGGGCCATGAAGAAGTATTTGCTTGGTTCCTTAGTTCAAGAACGCCCTCTTCTGTTAGTATAGTGAAATGCAGCTTCTTTGGTAAATGATGTAGGCTTTCTACTTCTGGTGCTGTGATTACCAGTTTCAATAGAGCCCCTATCTTTTGTTTCTTCCTTTCCTTTATCCACCAAAATTCAGAGGGATACCTCCCCCCTTCTATGTGCTACTTACTTTTGGTTCTAGGGGGAACCTTAGTTGATGTCTGTGTTACACAACTACCAGCATCCTCCTCTTCCATACAATTTCCTCTGATTTTTCTCTCCAGTAAAAGCTCTATAGTCTTGCTGGTCTTGAATATTTACATTTCCCTCATTTATTTGTAAATTGAAATTTGAAGTGTTATTTTTCTCTTAGTTATAAGCATGGTTTGTAGGGGATTTATCTGCTCTTCTTTTTGGTTTCTGGTTTTTATAGTGTTTATTTGGACATTTGATTTGAATTTGGATACATACCATTTTCTCATAGGAATTAGAATGTCTATTGTAAGTTTTAATAATTGATAAAGAAATAACTTATTTAAAAAAACTGGATAATCCGTGTCAGCATTTTGTTGAATTTTGGGACATTATTATTAATATTTCATACTTGCCCCATACATCTGAATTACTTCTTTGTCATGTATCACAGTTTCATATATTTGTGGGTCTATTTTTTGAACTTTCATGTTTATTAATTTGTTTAGTTCATCTATCCCTACACTAAAACCTAAACCTTATAATCATTTTAGCTTTGTAAGTCTTGATATCCTGTAGGGCAAGTACTCCCTCTCTTTTCTTCTACAGAAATGTCTCAACAGTTCTTGGCATATCTTCTAAATAAATTTTAGAATCAGCTTGACAAGTTACACAAGAAATCCTTTCGGAAGCTTGCTTTTTATTGCATTACATGGGGAAGATTGTGTATCTTTATGATAGAAATTCTTCCTCTTAATGAATGTCGAATATTTCTTCATTTCTTTTGGTATAATGTCCTGTTAAAATTTATTATTTTCCAATTTTTTTTTTACTTTTTTTGTTTTTGGTTTGGTTATTTCTGGATACCTCAAAGTATTTGTTTCTATTGAGCATAGTATTTTTTTAAGTTAAAATTTCTAACTTCGTTGCCACTGCTTAGAAATGAAATTGATGTTTGTATTTGTATATTGATTTTATATCCAGCCACCTTGTAAAGTTGAATTTTTTAATGATTTTACTATATATTATTTTGGTGTTTTTTAAATTGACAAATAAAATTGTGTATATTGTGTACTACATGAAGTTTTGAAACATGATACATTATGGAATGGCTAAATTGAACTACTCACCAAATGCATTATCTCACATACTTACTATTTTTTTGTGGTGTAAACACTTAAAATCCACTTGTTAGCCTTTAAGAATACAATACATTGTTATTAACTGTAGTCACCATGTTGTACAATAGTTCTCTTTAACTTCTTCCTCTTACCTAACTGAAATTTTGTATCCTTTGCTGGTGAAAGGATGTTTTGGGTTTTCTGTCTACACCAGGTTTTGGCAAACTAGATCTGCCAGGCCAAATCTGGCCCCCTTCCTGGTTTTGTAAATAAAGTTTTATTGGAACACAGCCACACCCATTCATTTTCAAAGAGCTGAGTAATTATAGCAGAGACTATGTGGCATATGAAGCCTAAAATATTAGTATCTGGCTGTTTATAGAATAAGTTTGCCAACCCCTGATGATAATCATATCATCTTTAAATAATGATGGTTTTGTTTTCCTCATTTTCAGTGCATTTAATTTTTTTCATTCGTATTGTTAAAAATTAGTTTTGCTGGGTACTTAATTTTAGACAATATTTTGACAATATTTTCTTCTTTCAAAACTTGTGAGATATTAATATATTCTCTCTGGCTCCCATTGCTGCCTTTGAGAAATCTATTGTTCAAATTGATGTTCTTTTCTAGATGATCTCTTCTTTCTCTGAATCTGTCTGCATCTTTGGGGTTGTGCAGTTATACGACAAAGTTATAGGTGTGGATTTCTTTTTATTTATCCTACTTGGGTTATGTTGTGCATCCTGAGTCTGTAGATTCCTGGTTCATGAATCTGGAAAGTTTAAATGGTTACCTCTTTCTAAGTATTGCCTTTCTTCTATTCTTACTACTATATCTTTCAGGAACTGTGGTTAAATGTGTACATTCATGTGCCTCATAATGACTTTTTGGTCAATGACCCTACATATATGATGGTGGCCCCATAAGATTATAACACCATATTTTTACTATAGCTTTTTTTTTTCACTGTACATGTCTATGTGATACAATTTGTTGTTTCAGTACATGCATATATATTGTACAGTGATCTAATCAGAAAAGATAGCATATCTGGATGTGAGGGCGATCTGGCTGCGACATCTGTCACCCCATTGATCGCCAGGGTTGATTCGGCTGATCTGGCTGGCTAGGCGGGTGTCCCCTTCCTCCCTCACCGCTCCATGTGCGTCCCTCCCGAAGCTGCGCGCTCGGTCGAAGAGGACGACCTTCCCCGCTAGAGGAGAGGACCGTTCTTCGGTCAAGGGTATACGAGTAGCTGCGCTCCCCTGCTAGAACCTCCAAACAAGCTCTCAAGAAAAGATAGCATATCTATCACCTAAACATTTATCATTTCTGTGTGGTTATAACACTCAATATCCTCTTTTCTTGCTATCTTGAAATATAGTACAATATTTCAATATGCTACAATATAGCAGTACAATATTATTAACCATTATCACCTTAGGGCCCCAGAACTTATTCTTCCTATTTACTGTGTCATTCAAAAGGGGAGGAATAGGAATTTCATAGAACTGGTTTGTAGCAATTTTGAAATCCAGCCAGGCACATGTTGTCAGGTTCCCCTACCCCAGGAGTTGTCAGTGTTCTTTGAAGAGGGTTCTGTTTTGCTCCCCAGGTACAGTTCTCTAAATCATTGCTTTCTTCTGTTCTTGGTTCTGCTCTGGCCTCTGGGCTTTGCCCCCTGAGACGTATCTTCCTTTCACTTAAGAAATATCCTGTGTTTGCAACTGAGTATCCTTTTTAACCTGTTTCCATTAGAAAGGTGGGAATTCAGAAGACTCTTGTCTTAAGCTGTCTCTTTGTTGCACTGGTACAAAGCACTATATAGCACTGTTTGAAAGCACTAATAGTGCTTTCATTAGTACAACTCTCTTTAAAAATTGTGGATTTTTGTATGAATTTCATTGGAGTTCACTACATATTTACCTCCATGTTATTTCTTGATCATTTATCCTGTCTTTTGTTAATAGTCTCTTTATTGCAGCCTGAGAAGAACTTGCCTTTTTCTACCTCTGGTACTTTGTTCTCCTTGCTTCTGTATCTGAAGCATCTTACTTTGCCCTTTGCCTCATTCACCTTTGTATCTAGCACTTCACCTTATTAATAGGACTAAGTAGAATGAAATTTCTCTTGATACTTAAACCTCTTAAAGTAATATTTAGGAATTTCTGAGATGTGCCTACTCTAGCCAGTCTAGCACACCAGAAACCATTATATTTCCTGAATGGCAATAACCACTAATTTCCTCCCCCCATATCCCCCTCCCCCTGCCCAATCCAAGTGATTATCAGCTAGGGGTGAGTTCTGGAGCAAGGATCAGCAAGCTATAGCCCACAAGCCAGATCCAGCTGACTGTTTTTATTTCACCCATGAGCTAAGAATTTTTTTTACATTTTTAATTATTAAAAATGTTCAAAAGAGGAATAATACTGTATAACATTTGAAATGTTCAAAAGAGGAATAATACTGTGTAACATTTGAAAACTATATGAAATTCAAATTTTAGTGTCCGTAAATGAAGCTTTATTGTGACAAAGCCTTGCTCAATTATTTACATACTGTCTGTGGCTGCTTTCTTGCTACAGTGGCAGAGTTGAGTAGTTACAACAGAAATCACATGGCCCACAAAGTTTAAAATATTTACTGTCTGGCCCTTTACAGAAACAATTTGCTCACCTCTGTTCTAGAGTGATTAGACAGCTGGTGTGATTGTTGGCCTGGTTATACTTGAAGGTGCATTAGTGAGGTTGGAATCCAGGGTTCTCTTCCCTTCAGTGCAGCCTCTGCTTGTGCTCCTGCTGTCAAACTTGTATCTAAAGACGTCTCCTCTTGGTGTGTGTACTCTCTCCTTTTCTGTGGAAATATTTGGTATTATGGTCCATTACCCTTTTTGGCTCTCTTCCTATGGTATCCATTCTCCTTGCTGGTACTAAAAGTATCATAATATTTTAAAAGTGAACTTTAAAGCTGTGTCAGAAAATAGAGTGATGATTGTAAATGAAACAATTTGTTCAACAGATTATTGCCCCTTGCAGATATCCTTTTTTTACTTTGTTGGTGGGAAAATCAAGACCAAGGTGAGGGAAAACATTAGGCAAAGCAGGATCGTAAAAGATTTACTTGTAATACATAGAAGAGATAAGCCAGGGGAGCTTAGCATGTCCTCTGTCTCTTAACTATTCATATACCCAGTACACTCCCACTAGCAGCAACTCTCCTTATGCAAGATGGTTCGCAAAGGTAAGAATGAGGTAGATTGGGGTCAACTATTCAAACCATGTAGGCTCTTACCAAATTTGGTAATGCGCATGTTCAGTTAAGAGACCAAACTGTCACAGCTAAGATAGCCCATAGGGCTGCATCTAGTGATATTTGTAGCCTTTTGTCTGTGCAGCTTTTGTGGGACTCCTAAAAGCCATTTAATTTCTGCTCCCTTCCCTCACCCCTCTAGCTTATTCGGCCCCACTCATAAGGCAGAACTCACTGGATAATAAAGGTGTTATGATGAAAATGAATTGTGACTTTCAAAGGCAGCCTTCCCTATGTATATACTTAGTCAGTGGCATATTTTTCTGGTCTTGTTTGGGATTTATTCAGATGTTTTGCATTCCCTTGAAGGTTTTTGATGTGTTTGTGGCTGGTGAGTTAGGCTATGTATTGGAGTTAACATTCTGTTCTGTGTTATATCTCTTGTAAACTGCATATACTGTAGTAACTCTTCAAACTTTTGCATTCCTCTGTGAAGCTTCTGGCTTCCACACTTGAGTGCACTAAGGCTGTTACTGTCTCTGCTCTGTAATATCTATGCATACCTCCTCTACCAGTTGAGCTGTGTGTACTTTCTAGGAATCAATTGTTTACTGTCATTTTGCTGATTGGTTGCTCTTATTATTTTAACAAAGTAATTTGCAAGAAAGTGGTATATACTTTACTGGCCAGCTGCCAAAAAAAACACCTACATACCAAAAAAACACAACTTGGAATCGTGATAGAGTGCAGTGTTTGCATCATGAGGGGCATGTGGGAAAGTGATATATAAAACAACAAAATGAGGATGTGGAAAGTTGTTTTTATGAAAACTGTGTCGAATGTTTAGGAACTATTTGATAAGGACAAGTCCCTAAAAGAATATCTGTCAAGTGGCCTGGGCAAGACAACTGTGAAAGACTGGGGAGAAATTGAAAAAATCTAGGTTTCTGCACTCTGTATCAGAGGGCCCATAGTAAAAAATAATAGCCCATATCAAGAGACTTGTGAATGAGTATGTTCTAAGATGTTTAGTTAAGATAATATGGTCATTTATCTTATTTTTTGTTTCTTTGCTTTAACTGATTATTTTCAGTTAATCAGCTGCTAAGACTGATCATGGGGGTGGGGTTGGAGTACTTTTGTTTCATTGGACTTTTTTTTAATATCTAAAAAATAATGTAATTTACTATTGTAATAGAATTTTCTGTAGCAAGTATGCATTAATTCGCCTTTTAGTTTATTAAATTTCTTGCTATTTTAATTTGCAGTTTTATTGCCTTACAACTTTGTTATGCTGTTCTGTGGTTCATCTCTTATTGCTGTTAAAACTCACATACAAGGATCTTCAAAGATTTTGATTTTTCAAGATGAGGACTTTGTTACATATCTTTGGAAATCTGAGTAATTTTTATTTGATGATGTTAATTTTTTAAATCCAGTTTTGAAGTATTAATACTTTTGATAGATGACAAAACTTAATTGGGGAGATGTTTTTAATTTTTTAATTGGAGAATTTTTAAAGTTAATTGTCCCTTGGTGTGTGCATCTTGTGTAGTTGAAGTCCATTTCATGTACTGAATTCTTCCCGTAAAGAAATAAATATATGCAGTAGATATAGAATCTATTACGATCTGAATCAGCCAGGTTTCAGCAGAGGACAGAAGAGTAGTTTTGGGGCTGGCTTTTTCGCTCAACTGGTTAGAGCACAGCCTTGTAACACCAAGGTCAGGGGTTCACATTCTCCATACCAGCCAGCCACCAAAAAAAACCAAAAAAAGTTCCCAAGAAGAGTAGTTTTGGAACTGAAAAACAGTAGCATAATTATTGGCTTTTAAATAGCTATTACCTATTAAATTTATTTTTTCATTGTCTATGAGTGATAAAGGAGGATTTGTTTGCATAATTAAATTTAATTTCAAGACCCTCATTTCTTTTACATATGCTTTTCTGACCATAGCAGCATACATAGATCCTCTGCATCACTAATTTGCCATCATATACTGACATTTAGTGTCATTTTAAGATTCTCTTCAGCTTTTTAAATGTTTATCCTTTCACTTGTATTTGTCTTTGCTAATGCATTGGGTGGATGGTGGGACTGGGAAAGTTCTGTTCTTATAGTTTGAATTTTACTACCATCCTTGCCTAGTACCTTATAGTTAATTGACTACGGCTAAGTACCTTGACTTTTCTGAAAGTTGGATATTTTTTAATGCTTTCTTATAAAATGCAATATCCCTCAAGGTAATGCCTTTGTTGATATCAAAAGGGTTTTATTTTTCATGTTGTCCTTAGTGCTAAAATGCTCAAAAATAAACCTGGAGAAATTAATTTCCTTTTAATTAGCAGGTGCTTCTAAGGAAGGAGGTGCTGGAGCAGTTGATGAAGATGATTTTATAAAAGCTTTTACAGATGTCCCTTCTATTCAGGTAAGGCTACCAGTAAAGTGACACTCCCCATAATATTGCCTTTGTGTCTATTCATAGAATTATTTGTTTTTGTCCCTTTTTTAAAATTCTCTTTTCCTTAGATGACTATATAATTGAAATATTACCAAGCTATTATTTGTGGTTATAATTTAATTTTCAAGTGATTTTTCAGTGCGGCTGAAATAAAATTGAATCCATATTATTGAATCACATTAAATTGCAATGTCCAGCCTAGTTCACATTCTTGAACTAATGAGTTTTGAGCCCAGAGAATGTTGGAGATTAGTTGGCAGTAGAAATTTGGAAGTCATTCACATGGAAGTAATTGAAGTAGTCAGAGCGGACATCCCCATAAATAAAGAGTGTTACTTCTATGTCTTAAAAACACATAAAATGTTGTATTGTACATAACATTTTACAACCTTTTTACTCACTGTTGCTTTTTAGGTTTTTCCATAATGTAAAATTTGTGATTCTAGTTCACTTATTTATTCTGTTGATGGGCATTTAGGTTGTTTCTAACATTTTGCTATTCCATATTATTGCTGCAGTGAAGTTTTTTGTACATATGTCCTTGATTATTTGTAGGAGTTTCTTTAAGGTATAAACACTGAAATGGAATTGTGTAGTTATAATCTTTAAATTTACTAGTTGTTACTCTGTAGGGTTATTATACCTATGAGGTACAATAGTTCTCATTTCCTCACATCTTTGACAACATTTGATGTTATCCCTCATAGTATTTTTTTCCAGTATGATGGGTATGAATGCTCAATGTTCTTCAGCATGTCTATATGAGAATAACTCATTGCTTTACTTGCTAACTATCTTCCACTGTCTTGTATTATCTTTTTAGCTCTCTAAAATGAAAAGTTTTCCTTAAGCTATTTAAGATCTTAAAAAGTTGTGAGAAGGCTTTAAAAAGCTTTCTGAAATCTTTAAAAAAACTATTCTGATTTCAGTGCATTTTGTCCCTTTTGAGATATACTTTTTTTAAATTTCAAGATATTTACTTTTTAAATAATAAGAAAAACATATCCCACTCCTCTTTACATGCCTTTCATATAAGGGAAGGATTAGTAGTGTAGGGACAATTAGTAAATTTAGTTGGACTCGAGCATTTTTTTGTTCAATATATTCTTGTCAGACTGGTAACCTCACAGTATCAGTGAAGCCAAGGGCTACTCAACTATATGGAGGGAGAAAAGCTGTTTCCCAGTTAGCCACTAGCAGCAGTGGTTCCTTGCAACTGACCTCCATCACCCCTACCCCCATCTGGAACATCTGTTTCATAAGCAGCGACTGTCCTAAGTCCCTAACCTCATTTTTTGAGGGTCCTTTCAATATCCTTGCCTTAATAAAAGCTGGGTTTTTTTTCCCTTTCTTGAAGCTCTTTGAATGGGAGTCTATGTATTACTCTTGACTCACATGCCCTTAGTAATTGATAGTAGGTTTATTGTGCTTGCTGTCCTCATTATCACTTGGTGACCATTATTCCTACATCTACTGACATGAAATTCATGCTATCTGGCCAGTCTCCTTATTGTTGTCATATAGTGATCTGGACAGCATTCCTCTGTTACCTAGGTTTGAATCCCAGCTCTGCCACACAAACTGTGTAACCTTGGGCACTTATTTAACCCTCTGTGCTTCAGTTTCCTCATCTTAAAATAGGAGTTATTAGTACATACTCAAAGGATTGTTATGAGGATTCAGTATGACAGTTAGCTATTATTATTATCCTAAACTTTGACACATTCTTGATAACTTTGATTTCCATTTGGATGACCCATCAGTTTCTTGACCTCATCCCCATCTTCACCTTAGTTATCCACTTCAAAGTCACACACTGGATTTTGATGTTCCCTATATGTTAATTGCTGTTTCCAGAGTCATTAATTGAAACATCTCACTACTGACCATGATCTCCTTGCTTTTTCAAGTACTCTGACAACTCCTTTTCAGTGACTTCAAGGGTCTTCAGTTCATTGTCTTTTCTACTCAGTATCAGTTCATCATCTCTCACTTCTACTTTCCTTGTCATCTATGCTTTGATACAATAGTTTCTTGTGGTAGGGCTGCACATCATGTACTACAATCCCTTCTCTGAATTTTTTTTTTAATACCCATTTCACAAAACTACAACTCTAGATTTCCAACTCTTTATTTTCTCTATGCTCATAGTGTAGAAACAGTGCTGCTGGAGAGAATCACATGTTAGGGCACATGATTTTTAGTAGAATTCTCATAAAATGAGCCTTCAACAATCTGACATCTTTACAGTGTTACTGTGATCAGGTTACTTTTCTGCTTTCGTCAGCTATCAGACATGTTTCTTTTTTCTCTAGCCATCAGCCTGGCTCTCTCTTCTCAGTACATGACCTTGCCTCTTACTTTACTAAATAAATAGTCAATATTAAATGTTAAAAGTGACTATTAAAGTTTCTGCTACATCTTTCCCCTCTGTACATTCCTGCTGTCCTGTTGCTCCAGGAGCATGGTCCTTCCTTCTTCAAAGGCCAACACATCCACCAGTACTCCAAAGCCCATTATTTCCTACTTTCTTAACACATTTACACAATTAGCGATCTCATGTGAATTCAAGTTCTTTTCTAGAACCTTCCCACTGTCTGTTAAATCTGGCTGGGTTCCTCGATTTAAAGAAAAAAAAGTCTCACTGGACTCCATATCCTCCAGATATTGCTCTTTATTTTGGCCCTCACCATCACCCTTTCTAAAATAGTTGTCTGTACTTGCTGTTACCATATTTTCACATGTCATTAACTTTATCCCACTCCTTTCCATTGAAACAGGTCTTGAGTAGATCACTGAACATCTTCATGCATCAAAATCAACCAGTTTAAGTATTTTTCTTGATTTTTAGCAGTATTTTACACTGTCGACTACATTCACTGTTTTGTTATGGTTTTTTTTCAGTGCTCGTAATAGAATGTTCTTCCAATTTTTTCCTCCTACCTCTTTGTCCACTTCATCCCCGTCTTCTTTAAAGGTACACCCTTTTCTACATGGCCATTGAATACTGAAATTTCTTAAGGGTTAGTTTGGGACCCTCTCTTCTTACTCTACATTTTCTTACTGAGTCACCTCCTTCAAACAGTTCCCACCTTTATGCAGATAATGACCAGGTTTTTATCTCTAAGCCAGACCTCTCCTGAGCACCAAAATAATTTATCTACTGTGATTGTTTACTTGACATTTCCTTTTAGATGTCTCAGAGACATCTCAAACTCAACCTGTCTGAAATTGGAATTATGATCTTCCCCTCGAAAACCTAGTCTTCCAGTATTCTGTATGTGGAAACCATTACTTAATAAGTTACAAAACTTAGAAACCTGGGAATCGTTCTACTGCAACAGATGTCTAACTTAGTGGTTTTCAAACTTTTGTTGCTTGTATACTCCCCTAAAAGCATGTTTAAAAAATTATGTACTTCCTCATTGAAGTAAATTTTTGAGTTCAGCCTTATTTTTCCTTGTTGGGGGAAAGGGGACCCTGCATTATATTCCAGGGCAATGCATCATAGTAAGCTTAGGGATAGTAGAGGGACCTGCCTTTCCTCTGGAAAATGGCAAGAGGGCTATTGTGAAGGGGAGGTGGGAGGCAGGAAAGAACAAGCTAAGACGCTTCTAAGAGTCATTCTCTAACAGAAAGTTACCTGGTTCCCTTCCTACCTCTTTAGTCGTATCTCATTTCTAGCCTCCTTTGTGCAAGCGCTCTCCTTCGCTCTCTTCCTCTCCCCCACTTCTCCTCTCTCCCTCTTCCTCTCTCTTCCCCTTCCCCTCGCTTTTCCCCCCACCCCCAAGCAAAAAAGAAATTTAATAGCTGTTGAAAATGAAAGATATAAGTAGGGCTGTTTGATGCGGAGACTCAGATGTTATAACCAGGACTCCATTTTTCTTCATCTCTCATTTCTAATTCCTCTGCATTGTCTTCCCTCATGGTCAACAAAATGGCTGCAGCTGTTCTAGCCTTATACATACTTCACTACTCCCTGCCTCTTTTCCAGTTGATCCTGTAAAACTTATGGGATTCACATGCCACCTCTGAACCTCGACTGTGATGTAAGGAAATACTCTGCACTGATTGACCTAGGCCTAGGTTGTTGGCTTTTCTCCTTAGTCCCCTTTGCCCTCTTTTCTCCGGTATTCCTGCCTTCTTTAAATTTCTTTCTGTCACAGTCTTTTACATGCTATTTACTCTCCACGGAAAGCAAATCTCTCTCTGCTTGGCCTAATGATGTTCTATTCTTCCTTTAGCTCTCAGCTCAAGCTTGATTTTTCTGACTTGGTCAAACCCACTATTATATATAGACTTTTCACTTTTGAAGTACCTGTATGGTACTTCCTATTTGCAATTTCATATTTTATGTGATTTGATTAATTTTTAAGATTTCCCTGACTAGACTGTAAGCTCTAAGTACCAGGTCAATTTTTGCTCACTGTAGTATCTCTAGGGCTTAGCATAGTGCATCTCTGTTATGTGAATATTTGTTAAATGAATGAAAGAATAATGACATTGTGTAGCTATTTAGAAACTGGTTGGCTCCAAAGGACACAAAGCATATCACTCTCCTGGCTACAGACTATCATGACAGAGGAGAGAAAAGCAAAACTAATTTAAAACACCAGTTTTTTTTTTTGCAATGTTGTGTAATAAGTATATGGATGCAATAGGTCATATACTTGAAGTCATTTTGAGAAATTAAGCTTATTTTTATTAATTCTTAGATATTTGCATCTTGTATTTAAATTACAAAGCATTTTAAGAGTATATTTGAAGTTACTCATGAGAGGAGAAATAGTAAAAGGGGTAACAAGGAAGTAAGGCAGACAGACAAATTAAAGCATTTATTTTATTGTCTCTAATGTATTTCCATCCTCTATTAAAAAATGGTGTTGGAATGGAAAATAATCTTATTACTTGTAGGATTATTTTGAACATCAGGGCATAATTTTGGTATTGTTTATGGCAAGAAATATTATTATAATTCTGAATCTTTTTTTCAAGATCTATTCTAGTCGAGAACTTGAAGAAACTTTAAATAAAATCAGGGAAATTTTGTCAGATGACAAACATGATTGGGATCAGCGTGCCAATGCAGTAAGTTTTTTGTTTTCTTATTCTCTTTTTTCAAAAACATGGAAATTGAGTCATAGTACTATCTGGTATTCACTTATAAAATAGTGTGAAAGGTAACATTTCTTTCTGGAAAATTTTGAGATAATAGGCATTTTCTGATTTAGGGCCTATTTTTATTCTGTTTTTGCTGATCAGATGGTGTCTACCCCACCCATTTGGTAACGTCTCCACATATGCTATTTACTGACTGACCAGGAAAGTGTGAGCTTCTGTGTGCCATCGCCTCTGTGGCGTTACATAGTTGTCCAACAGCACCGTCCTCAAGTTATATAAGATTTTCCAGTACAGCATTCACTTCACCTGCATGCTCAATATTTTCATAATGTTGACATAAATTTACAACAGTATGTCTATTTATCTGGCTCTTTTCTTTTTTCTTATGAATGTGATGAATATTTTTCACTCCTGACTTAAAAAAGAAAAAGAAATGTCCAGGTATCCTTGAGTTAAGAATATTTTATTTAGCCTAAATTCCTTGAAAAAAATATTTTATAAATTTTTAAATATTTGCATTAACAATGGACTGTATATTTTACTTTAAAGTTTGCAAATTTGTCAAATTTACATGACAAAGTTATTTGTCAAATGAATACCTCAGAGTCCTCAAGAAGCCAAAGAAGTTCCATTTTAAGACTCCCGTCTGCTCTGAAAGCTTCCATTCCGGCTGATCAAGAAAATCTCCATTTTGATGAATTAAGTCAAATGTGGCCTTGTAACAAATACAGCTTTTATGACACTATGAATGAAAGATCACTTTTCATCTGCTCTTTGTTAGGAGGTTTGCATATCTTAAAATTTTGAAATACTGTTTTTAACAAAGAATATGTTGCTCCAAATTTGTTAAATATGATTTATATTCTTCAATTCTGCGATGAGTCTAATACAGAAATATCTTTGTCACAGGTGATCTGTGGAAAAACATAACAGATTAAATGCTGTCAGTATAAAACATGAACTTTATTGTTGAAGGTTTTTGTTTTACTTTGAAACTACCCATTTGCAAACAATGATGGTCTTTTAATTATTTATCTTTTTAATTAACAAAGTGACACAGGCTCATTGTAATAAGTGAAACAATGCAGAGGATTATTTAAAAAAATAAGTTAGTAGTATCCTCCCTAATAAAGAAACTAACATTTCATTTTAGAGTATATCCTTTCCTGTGTGCATGTATTCAAACATGTATGACAAGATAAGCACAATTTTCCCCCCATCCCTTTTATTAAAATAAGTGAGATCATAGTAGATATATGAATAAGTAACTTGTTGTTTTTCACTTTACAAATTATGCCTATTCAGTACACCTGGTATAGGTATCAGGCCTATAGTAGTTCAGATATTTATTGAATGCAGATCAATATGTATATATATTCTTTAGTTTAATATATGTACATGTAATTTAGTAAACCATTTTTCATTTGGATTTACAGTTTTTCATTTTGGGCTGTTAACAGTGTTGCAGTAAACATGTTTGCACACATTTGTAACAATCGTGCTTTTATTTTTGTAGGTTAGATTTTTAAATGTGGGTTGTTGGGTAAAGAGCAGATGCTATTTTATTTTAGTAGATACTGCCAAAATATTTTAAACAAAGGTGTTAGTCATTCATAACCATACTTGCAGTTTTTGAGAGTGTCTGTTTCCTTACTGACACTGGATGCCATCAAGTTTTTCAAAACTTTTGCCACTCTAATGGGGGACAGTGGTGTATCTTTGTTGTAATTTGAATTTGCTTATCACTAGTAAGGCTGAACACATTTTCATATATTTATTTTACCCAATTTAATATTGGATTATTTGTTCTTTTCTCATTTTATTGTCGTTCTTTGTGTATTGTCTTATATATTACAGATAATTTTCTCCTACCATATTGTGATTTTTATTTTGTTTTTAGTTAATCTTGTTTAGATGCCTTCTGGAAATTCTATTCTGTTTATAATGTTTTCCCTTCCTATACACCCCAAGATTATGTAACTATTCTTTCAAACATTTTTCTAATATCCATAGTGAGTTTTTCCTCCTTACATCTTTAATCCATTTGATTTAACTTTGAAGATATATTTTGATTTTAAAAACCTCTGATTTAAATTTGAAACTGTACATGTTAATAGTTATGATAAGTAAACTTTTAGCTTCTAAGGATGCATGAACACAGATATGTACCTGTGTGTATCTTTTTTGATGTAATTTTATACATATGTCTGGTGTTTATGTACGAAACATTTGGCAATCCTATATAGATGCTCTTCAACTTACAATGGGGTTACATTCTGATAAATCCATCGTAAACTGAAAATATCATTAAGTCAAAGATGCAGATGCATTTAATCTAATACACCGAACATCATAGCTTAGCCAACTTAAACTTGCTCAGAACACTTGCATTAGCCTACAATTGGGCAAAATCACCTAACACAAAGCCTATTTTACTATAGTTTTGAATATTCTAAAGTAATTATTGAATACTGTGCTGAAAGTGAAAAATGGAATGGTAGTATGGGTACACAAAGTACAGTTTCCAGTGAAAGTGTACTGCTTTTGCACCATCATAAAGTTGAAGAATCGTAAATCAAACCATCCTAATAGTAATGTAAGTGTTCTGAGCATGTTTAAAGTAGTCTAGGATAAGCAGTGATGCTTGATAGGTCAGGTGTATTTAATGCATTTTTGATTTATGGTATTTTTAATTTACCAGTTTATCAGGATGTAACCCCATCATAAGTTGAGGAGCATCTGTAATGCTAAAGGTATTTTTACATAGGGAAAAAAAGCCATTTGCTTCACAAAGTGTGATAATGTTAGCATAGGACATGATAATGGCTTTATGGTTGCTTATTTTGATTTTGTACTTTTGCTTATAGCTGAATAGAGTTTTCAAATTTGGCCCTTTTAAAAATAGACTTCCTTAGGGCCGAGCCCGTGGCGCACTCGGGAGAGTGCGGCGCTGGCGGGTTCGGATCCTATATGGGAATGGCCGGTGCACTCACTGGCTGAGTGCTGGTCACAAAAAAGACAAAAAAAATAAAAAAATAAAAAATAATAAAATAAAATAAAAATAGACTTCCTTAGTAGAGATTGGTAATGGTTGTACAACATTGTAAGTGTACTTAATACCATCAAATTATACACTTTAAAATGGTTAAAATGGTAAATTTTATGTGAATGTGTATTTTACCACAATTAAAAAAGAAAAGAATCCCTTAAAACTTTGAAATTTACTTATCTATGTATACATTTCATGTGTCTGTTATGCATATAACTAAATCTATAATATTCTTTCCTAGGAAGTTTTCTGTTTGTGTGTTTATTTACAGTTGCTACGAACTTGTCTAAATATACTTATATAAATATAACAAAACATTATAAGTGATTCATTTTCAAACATTTTGTTTGAATAATGTAATTTAGGTAGCTTCTTTTTGCACTGCCACCTTTTATGTTAATAATGAAAATTCTCTCTATTTTAGCTTAAGAAAATTCGCTCACTCCTTGTTGCTGGAGCTGCACAATATGATTGCTTTTTCCAACACTTACGCTTGTTGGATGGAGCACTTAAACTTTCAGCTAAGGATCTTAGATCCCAGGTGGTTAGAGAAGCTTGCATTACTGTAGCGTAAGTATATCCCTTTTGTGATAAGTGTTTTTTATGAATTAATTTAGTGATCATTGATTTAATGTTCATTAAGTAAAGCAGTAGTAGCAGGATAACTCCAAAAAAGCATATATATGATCCAAGAGTGATTTTTATTATACATAAGGATTTAATTTGAATGATTTTTAAAAAAATCTTTCTTAACATCTCTTTATTCCAACCATAAAATTTGTGTTTATATGTCTAAAGCCTACTGTTGGATTTTTGGTCATTAACTCTATGAGTATAAGAGAAGGAATCAGGGGCTGAGCCCGTGGCGCACTTGGTAGAGTGCTGCGCTGGCAGCGCGGCAACGCTCCCGCCGCGGGTTCGGATCCTATATAGGACTGACCGGTGCACTCACTGGCTGAGTGCCGGTCACGAAAAAACGACAAAAATAAATAAATTAATTAATTAATTTAAAAAAAAAAAAAAGAGAGAAGGAATCAGTCTAGAGACTAGCTATATTCACTTTCTCATCACTAATTTGTATATTAAGCATTCTATTTCTGATATTTTAGCAATTATACTGAAATTGCAATATGTATCATTAGCTTATCAAAATCTAAATTTATTCTGGGCCGGCCCCGTGGCGCACTCGGGAGAGTGCGGCGCTGGGAGCGTAGCAGCCCCCCCGCCGCGGGTTCGGATCCTATATAGGGATGGCCGGTGCACTCACTGGCTGAGCGCGGTGCGGCCGGTCACAAAAAAAGACAAAGAAAAAAATCTAAACTTATTCTGTACATTTATAGTCTTCCACAATACAAAGATAGTAGGACACTTAAATTCCACTCACAACTACTCCTAACCTTCATACAGTTTTTAGGTATGTTGTTGTATAAGCATTCCTTTGAAGATGGGGAACACAAAGATGCCTACTATCAATATTTCTAATCAGGATTGTACTAGATTTTCTATTCAGAACAGGGAGGAAAAAAATATTAAAAACTATGAGGATTGCAAGAAAAGGAACAGAACTGCCATTGTTAACAGATGATATAATTACCCATGCAGAAAACCACAAGAGAATTTAGAGATAAATTATTATAATTAAGGGACTTTTTAGCAAGGCTGCTAGATACAAGTCAATATTACCAAAATGATCGAATATCTCTAAATAGCAAAAAAAAACAAAAACAAAACAAGCATCCACAAAATGTAACCTCGAAAAATTAATTTAAAACAGGTCTAGCCCTCTTGGAGAAAAATGGACAAAATATGTAAAATAACTCTTGTCAAATAATGACATTGGACAGGGCAGGACTGGGATTCTTGAAAGACACAAATAAGTTGAGCAGTATGGTCAGCACAGTTTTTACCTGGAGGCATTTTCTAGAACATGGGAAAGAGAGGGGAAATCTAAGCAGAGCAAGTTGAGGACTGAGTTGAAGACAGAGACTGGAGTTTTTTGGAAAGCTGAGATGACCAAAATTTGCAGTGCAGAGTACTGGAGAGAAGAAAGATACACAGAAAAAGAGCACTGAATACTGATCTGTGCATGTGAAAGATACAACTCCCTGAGGAGGGGAAAGAACTAGTGTCCGGGAGCTCATATAGGGCTAGGAGAGGTTCAAGATCTGTCCAGCCAGAAGTGAGAAACTTTGTTGAACACCCAGGGCATTCAGCAGAGACCCCAGAAAGGCCATAATATAGGAATAGCACTACACTAGCTCTAAAGTAAGGCTACTGTAGACCCTGCCTCTTCCAACAGCCTTATAAAGATCTAGATGATTTCCAAGTACATTACTTGCCTACCAGAACAAAACTCACACTCTTTAAAGGAAGGCAACAACATCCAGACACAGGGGATACCTCCCTGCTTTTCATTTGAGGTTCCTTTTTGCCTGTAACTCTAGACATTGGAAAACTGACAGAACTAAACACTAGTAAATAGGTCTGAGTTTCAGTACCTCTTTGAATTAAGAACCTGAATTTTTGGACCAAAAATGGGTGTTTTCACTAAGATATAAATGTATAGAAATTAACCAATGCTGAAAGTACTGTTAGAACTGTGAGTGATTACAGCATTCTTCCTAAGTGTTTTAACTAAAATCATACAATTAAAGGCTGAATTAGTTGTTTAACTACAAATTTGGAGAGAGAAGACACTTGTCCTTAAGACCACCCAACTAACTAGCATACGAGGATACTTCAAAAAGTTTGTATAAAATAGAATTAAAAGATAAATCTTTCTATGACCTTTTTGAAGTACTCTCATATGGTAGATTTGTATTTTCAATCATAGATTCTGAACCAAAGATGTCAGGGAGTATTTATGACTAAAAAAGTGGTGGAACCATTAGTAGCCAAAGAGAATGTCTTAAGAAGCATTGATGTGGGTTAAGATTTTGAAATTGCTTGTAAAAAGACTGATATTGGGGCAGAAAAATGGAAATATCTGATGGATAAAGACTAAAGATTTGAGCAGTCAGAGCTGATTGTTTTACCTAACTTAGAGTTAATAGTTAAATTCTGAGATCAAGATAAGTTCTCCAAGTGCCATTGCAAAGAAATGAGTAAAATGTCAGATTTCAACTTCGGACTAGCCAGGTAAAGGATGAGAGAAAGAAGAGAATATATAGTATTTGCACTCCCCTTTCTCTCTTTTGTTGTTCTGCCATTAGAACTGATTAAAGTAAAAATCCCGAAGTTAATTCAATAAAAGAATATTTTGGAGTTATATGCTCCTATCTGTATTTAATGTTAAACTATTAAAAAAATACTTTTCATTTTCCTTTATAGTCATCTTTCAACAGTTTTGGGAAACAAGTTTGATCATGGTGCTGAAGCCATTGTACCTACACTTTTTAATCTTGTCCCAAATAGTGCAAAAGTCATGGCAACCTCTGGATGTGCAGCAATCAGATTCATCATTCGGGTAGGTTCTTCTTTCTTCTCTTTCCCCCCTTTTTCTCTCCCTCCTCCCCCTCTTCCTCGCCCTTCCCCTCCTCTCCCCTCTCTGTCTCACTCTCCCTCTCTCTCAATCTCAATGCACTTAAATAAGTCATTGGAGTGTTTTTTTTAACCCCAAAGGAAAATCACTTTTTGAATTATTATTCCAAACTACTTTTGAATTATTATTCCAAAGGTAAAAGCAATATATGGTCATTATAGTCATTATGGAACATGTAAATAATACAGAGGATTACAAAGTAAACATGCTTATATGCAGAATATAATATATATGCCGTACATATGAGTACATGCAAGAGTACTTCAAAAAGTTGGTAAAAAAGATACAATTGAAAGATAATACAAATTTTCCAATGAACTTTTTGAAGTATGCTTGTATATATGTATGTACATGTACATTTGTGTGTGTGATTACAAATATTATAGTCAGCAATAAAAGATGATAGGCAAATTTTTAATATTTCTCTTTATCTGTATCTTGAGGATGCCCAAAAGGAAAGAGTTAAAAATAAGTCTCTTTCCTTGAATTGTACTCTTCTATAACTAATCACTCTAGCCATTTAGTGTATACTTTTCCAAACTTTTATTCTGTACCTATACAAACATATTTTCTACACAAATAGAAAATGTAAATATATTATGTAAGTATACATATAAATATATATACACACAAGGATTCTTCAAAAAGTTCGTGGAAAAATTCATCTTATCCAATATTACCAGGTTTTATTTGATTTGTTTCCTTCCATTCAGATCTAAGTCTAAGTGGCCATACCCATAAGAGGTGCTGCTTCTTTCCCTTTATACTTAATTACAAATACCTGAGCCTGTCAAGCTTCTATGTGGCCACCCTTTCATCTTTTTCCTGAGTCATTTGGTTCACCTGAAAGAATTTACTAAGCGTCTCATTAATCTAAGCAGGAAGAAAATATGCGTAGTTCCTCTACCTTTTAGGAAAAGTGAATGTGTTAAAAGTTGAGACCATCCAAACTGGTTTTTTTCTTATAAAATTTTTTCATTACTTCCGAAATACAGTAACTTTATTGTATGTTTCAATGTTAAATGCTCCATATGCATTTTGTTCCTGCATAGAATATTCCTTTAATATTTGTGGGGTTGCAGACAAAAACAGAAGTGGTACCCATATACCAAAATTGTACATCTTTGAAAGTAATGTGTAAATTAAGAAATGTGTTCAGTAAGTTATATTCTATTATCCTACTTTGAATATATAATTATGGAAAAAAAACCACTCTAGTTTCAAAGCTGGCAACACATTAAACCACCAAATTTAATCATTATTGAGCATATTTGGGGATGTTATTTTTGGCATCACAGTATTTGGGTGGTTCATAATTTAAAGAAAAATATATTTTCTAAATTATTAAATATTTTTGCAAATAAAATTCATATTATCTTTTAATTCCATTTTCCCACAAACTTTTTGAAGTACCCTTGCATATACATATATATATAAAATATGTTCTTTAACTTGTACTTGGGCATGTACTTGGGCAGCTTCCTTTGTCCATACATGTAATTCTTTTTAATGTCTAAGCCAGTCCTCTATTAAAGGATATAGTATCAAATTGTCCTCACCATTGTTCTTCCTGGAGCCCCTTTTCTCTATCCCTTTGCCAATACTGTCTATTATCAGTCTCTTTAAGATCTTACAGTTAATAAATGGAATATTATTTCATATTCTATTTTATATTTCCAAGGTTATTAGGGGTTGTTAGTTCTTTTTTCCTTTTATAATTCTATGAATTGCTGATTTATGCTTTGCATTTTTTCCTCACTTATTTGTAAGACCTTTTTATATATCATAAGGATAACAATTCTGTGTTATATATGTTGCAGTATTTTCTTACAGTCTGTCATTTCTTCAAATAATGTTTAAGCTATTTTTTTATATATCGAAGTTTTAAATTTGTATGTGTTGAGACATTGCTCCTTTTGTGGTTTTTGTTATAGTTAAAAAAAAATAGTTAAAAGCTTTTGAGTTTCTTTCAAATATTGCTTTACCAAAAACTGTTCTTTTTCAGCAGTAAAACCTAATGCCTATTAAAAATCTATGAATCTATGAAGATGGGGTACTTTTTTTCTATTTGAACATTTTTTAAGGTTTTCTATAGCCTAGAACCTTCATAACAGTGTTGGAAAGTACTGAGAATTAATGAGATCTTTGTTTTATCCCTGACTTTAGTGGGATCATATTTAACTTTAATTAGATATGCTATTTGTTATAGGTTTTTATGGATACACTGTATTAGATTATGGATATTTCCTCCTATTTATATTTTGCTAAATTTTGATCAGGAATAGGTGTTGAATTTTATTATCTTTAGAAATGATAACCTGTAGTTTTTCATTTATTCATTGTACACTCAGGAACTAAATTCTGCTTGGCCATTATACATTATGATACTGCTAGATTCAGGTGGTTATTATTTTAGTTAAGATTTTGGCATTCATTTCAATGAACAAATCTTTTTTTTTGTCATGTGTTGATTGTACATGTCTGTGGGGTACAAAGTTGAATATCAGTACCTGTGTGCAATATGTGTTGCTCAAATCAGGATAATTAGTATATTCAGCATTATACAATGTAATCATTTTTTATGGCCCTTAACCAATTCCTCCCTTACTCCCCTCTCCCCACCAACCTCCCCCTTTCCCACCTCTGGTAACCTCAGTTCTGTTCTCTCCTTTTGAAAGTTCAACGTATTATTGTGTTATTGTGGTTGTTGTATCTTTCTCTTGTTTAAAAAAAATTATTTGTTTATTTTTTTAGCTCCCACTTATGAGTGAGGACATTTGGTAGTTCTCTTTCTGTGCCCAGCTTATTTCACTTAACATGATTTTCTCTAAGTCGATCCCTGTTGCTGCAAATGGCAGAATTTCATTCTTTTTTATGGCAGAGTTGTATTCCACTGTGTGTATGTACCACATTTTCCTTATCCAGTTGTCTGATGATGGACATCTAGGTTGTGAACAAGTCTTTGGTGAAATTTTTTGTATTTTGCCTGTTTTACAAATTTTGTTATTACATTATTCTGTTATTAGAGTTTGATAACATCTGAAATTATCTCAATGTTTTAGACTGTGGGCATCTTGAATCTCTTTTGAAATGCTGGTTATTTGTATTTTCTTAGAATATCAGTTTTATATAGATTTTAAGAATCTTTGGCATAAGGTTGCATGTTATATTCTCTTCATTAAAAAGTCTCTACCAATGTGGTTATATAACCATTTTTTCTTATTATAATTTTATACGTCCTTTTTTATATAGACTTGGCAGATACAGTATTATGGGTCCTTTATAAGCTTAAATTTTTAGTTTTATTGGTTCTTATTGGTTTTTAGTTTTATTGGTGAGGTTATTGAATTTTTTTTCTAATTTTTTAGTTTCTATATTTAAAGTTTCTTTTTTCTTTTTTCCTTTTCTAGATTTTTGTGGTATATTCTAAATTTTGTGTTATAATTTGTTATAGTTTTTTCTTATTTAATATTATAAGGTTATAGGTTTTCTTCTGCGTTTGGCATTGGCAGCATCCCAGTGATTTATGTGTATCACATTCTCTTTGATTTATATTTCTCAATCATTTGTAATTTCCATTTCAATTTTCTCTTTGAATTACATAATAATGTTTTCATTTTTCAGATAGTTCTTTTGTTCTCATTGTCATTATTTTCTCCTTTTCTGACATATTGATCAGAGAATTTGGTTATATGATTTCTTCTTTGGTGAATGCCTTGAAATTTTATGTGTCATAGTACCTCATCAGTTTATATATGTAATTCATTAGAATTTGCAAAATATGGAATTCTTTGACAGAATATAAAGTACTCGTGCATCACTAAGTGTAGCTTACGTTTTATTTATGTTATTCAAATTCTTTCTGGTCTTTTCTTTTCTCCTTTTCCAGCTGGCCAATACAAGCATTGAACCGTTGACCTTGGTGTTATAACATCATGCTCTAACCAACGGAACTAACCAGACAGCCCCCTTATTTTTTTTTTCAATCTACTTTATTTGTCAAATTCTGATTCTCGTTTTGTCAATTTCACTTTCCTAACAGTTCTTGCTTGATGTACTTTATGTATGCTCAAATTTTTTGACTATTATCATCTTGCCATAGTACTTTTTTTTCCTGTCTTTTCTGTTTTCTATTCATATGCTTCTTACTCGTTTCTTTTTTCTTTTCTCCCTTTTTGTAATTTAGAAGTTCCTTACTCTTTGTCAGTGTCAAGAATAAAACCTTTGCTTTACTCATACCCACCTTTTATTTTTATACTTTTTCTTGCCTTTTAAAAAGTGTACATTTTACCTCATTCATGTCATTTTTCCCTTTAACCATTGAGTTAGATTTACGAAAGATATTTTCATTTTCAGCAATTAAAATTACTGTATCTTTTTTTTGCTTTTATTCCTGACCAGGGTTTATTGGATACTCTTACTTCCCACTTTTTAATTGTTTCTGGGTCATTCGTGTTTGCGTTTTCTCAATTTTTATGCACATTTTTATCTTTGTATATTTTGAAATGGCTTTTCTTTGGCCTTACACAAGGACTGAGAATTTGACTGTTGAACTTTAAGTTCACTTTTCTTTTTCCTCAGAATTGTTTTCTTGTTTGTTGTTGTCTCTAAAAAGTAAGATATCATTTGATTCTTTTATAGCAAAACAACAACAAAACAACCTTTAAGAAGATAGTCCCTTTGCATGAAGAATTCCCCCACAGCAGGTCTAGGAATAGATTGTCTTTTATTAGTACTATCTTTTTATACAATAGACAAGGATTTCTGACTAAAATGAATTTTCTTTAGACTTATGTTAATTTTCATGGATCATTTCTTTATTTAGTGCTTCTGTCTTATTTTCCCAGGTTTTTTTTCCTTCTTACTCTTGTTATACAGATTCTGAGATCCTCAATGTCATTTATCATTTCTTAGATAATTTTTCATCTTTTTATCTTACACCTATGTATATTCTCAGGAAATTTGGTACCCATTTTGCTATTCTCAGGCTTTACGTTTTATTGTTCTTTTGGGGGTGGGTGGGCTGCCTGGTAAGGAGATCTGAGCTCTTGACCTTGGTGTTATAACACTACGCTCTAACCAACTGAGCTATCCTTCTAGCCTTCAAATTGTTCATTTTTAATGAACTTTTCTTATGTTATTGATACACTACCCTACGATCTCACTAAAAGTACAAATCAGTGTTATTTAATTTTTTCAGCATTATCTCCTTTTTTCTGTGTTTTGTTTGTTTCCCAGGAGACTACTTTCTTAGCTTGCTCTAGATTTCTAATTCTTAGAGAGGCTTCCCCCCCCCCACCCGGTTGTCAACTTGAATTAATAAATGAAAGTCTAAATTGTTGTGATTTGGTGTTTAGTTGAATGCTTCATCTGTAATTGTGAAAGTCCCTTTTTATTATTTTCCTTTGATACAACTCCCCCAAAATACGGTGTAGCAACTACTAGGGTGATTTCTTTCCCCGCCCCTGCTACTGTTGTGGATGTGGTTGATCCCGCAGTATAGTTATGAGAGAGAGAGGAGGGGGCTGGTTGGTAAGACCTCCCGTGTATCTGTTGTGGCTGGGGGTTCTCCATGGACTTTACCATTTTAGTAATGTTTGGGGAATGGGTTCTTCTGGATGCTACAGGGAGGAAGAAGGTCCACAGAGCCCTTCTGTACTGAATGTAACAGTCGAATTAGCAGGCAGGTTAGCACAATCTTGCATTATTCTTATCTTGAACAGCTTCAGGTCTATGGGTGGCTTCCCTGTCTAGTGGCTGAAAAAAAGTTGTCCTTTTATTTTGGTTGAGTTAGCTGTAGCAGGCACTGATGTACCACACACATTCTCCTTCAGTGAAAGACTTATTTCCCTAGTGCTGGGAGCACTGTTGGTAGACAGCCTTCAGCTAGTAGCCTCTTTAAAGATTGCTTCAGCTGCAGAGAGCCACCTTGCTCAAGGTCTTGCCCCTTCCCAGTATGGCCCATATTCCAATAACTGACTGATATGGAAGTGCAAAGGCACTTCAAAAAGTTTGTGGAAGGGCCGAGCCCGTGGCGCACTTGGTAGAGTGCAGCGCTGGCAGCGTGGCGACGCTCCCGCCTCGGGTTCGGATCCTATATAGGACTGACTGGTGCACTCACTGGCTGAGTGCCGGTCACGAAAAAGACAAAAAAAAAAAAAAAAAAAAGTTTGTGGAAAATAGAATTGAAAGATAATATGAATCTTCTCATGAACTTTTGAAATCCCATTATATAAAGGTTCGATCATCTCGGGCCAATTTGATACTGTCCTGAAGGACGATTTTAGCTCCAGAGCTTCCTAATGGCTTTGGGCAAAGATATCCTTGGGCTGCATCACAGTTCGACTTTTTCCTCTGTGGACTCCTGTTTCCTTCGCCTCACTTCCACGGGTGTTGATCTTAAGGGCACTTCTTATATCCTGCTCTCTAAACTCCATCTCAGAGCCTACTTCCTAGGTAACCCAGGCTATACCATTAGCTCAGAAGAAAAATAGGAGATTTAAGGCATCAGTTATGTATACTTGGGTTACTGTTTTATTCTTATATCTATTATGAACTTTTTAGTCTTTGATTTACTAAAGTAGAGCATAAGAATTGCGAATCAAAATCAGAAGATTATGTCTACCGAACTTTTCCTTGAATTCTAGAGAGGTGTGGTTCAGCCAGAATGAAAGTTCTATTAAAATCATCATTTCAAAGTGTATTCCCAAAAGTTAAGGATATAGATTCACTCTGATTACCTACTCTGATGACATTGCAATTACTGTTTTCTACCAACAGAAGCCATGGTATTTCAGAAAATGTAGCCAATACATGCTCAGTCCCTCTTAGTGCTTCCTCTCCCAAAAACCATACTGTCCTAACAATTCTTTGCAGTTATTCAGTTAACTTGTCTTTGTTATATAATATTCCATCCACAGCTGTCCTTTCAAAATTATATCATCATTACTATTACTTTAATTTGGAAAAACTTTTCAAGACTGATCTTTATTTATTTCAAAATCTGATTTACGGTCTTTTTGTCCTTTTGTAACTAAATAGTTGAATGTAAGGCAAATAGAAGAAAGGACTATGTGAAGTGCATAATATTTTTAACGTTTTCTAAAACATCTTTTTTCAGCATACTCATGTACCCAGACTTATACCTTTAATAACAAGCAATTGCACATCAAAATCAGTGCCTGTGAGGAGGTGAGTTTTGGAAAAAAAATTTTTTTTACTATTTTCCTTTGCACTATGCGTTGTTATTGCATTATGTTTACATTTTAGTCTGGTACAAAAATTGTTATTAATTTCTTGCCTTCCAAAAACTGTAATAAAAATTTTTAAGCATATCTCATGTAAAGGAAAAGGGATGAAGCAATTATTATGACCACTCACATCTCTCAGTTTTATCATATTAAGCTTTGGTTTATTTCATCTGCTGGTTGCCTTGGTTTTCAGAAAACATGGAGTCTTGAGTCAGGCCTGGGCTAGAGTACTACAACTGCCACTGACTGACTATCCTACCTCAGGCAATTATTTTACTGCTGTGAACCTCAGTGTCTATATATGTTAGTAGGGCTAATGATGTAGACCCTATAGAGTGTCATTCCCCGTAGAGGACTAAATGTAATAGACATTAGTAGGACTTAACCTAGTGTTTGGAACAGTGTAAATAGCCATCTTAAGACTGTTGGTCAGTCTCTCTCTCTCTCTCTTTCTTTTTATCTTTCTCTTTCTCTCTCAAAAATTGATTTCTGCCATTTTTAACTCACCACTATCACCATCAATAATAAAGACAGGAAAAACAAGATTTGTGCATTTGATGTTTAAGAAAATTATAAAGAACTCTCTCCCTTTTATAATTTGATAAATATATTTATTTAAATACTTTGAATGTTAGGAAGAAGCAGAATAAGACATTATTATTTCCTTCAAGTGTTTCAAATTTTTGGCAACAGTTTTCCAGTTATCTCTCTCTTATGTCAGGGTTGGGCAAGCAACAGCCCACAGGTAAAATCTGGCCAACAGTCTAGTTTTGTACAGCCCACAAGCTTAGCATTTTTAAAATGTTTATTAAAGGTGGTTAAATGAGGGGGGTGGGGAGAATATGAGACAGAGACTGTATGTGGTCTGCAGAGCTTAAAATATGTACCTACTGGCCCTTTACAGAAAAAGTTTACCAACCCATGTTTTACATTGAAGAATATGGTAATTAGAAAAATAGGAATGTGACAGGGAATAGGGAATCGGGGAATGTATCATAAAATTGCCTTGAAAATGGACAGCAATCCACTAACTGTTGGGTAAGTGAGTGGGGTACAACCTAACCAAATATGTAAAGCTATGCCACATGCTGCAGAGCCACCAGATAGGCCACTGGGTCCAGAACACATGATAAATGGAAGCTGTCAGTGGCAAAAGAGGCTGGTTGGGGGATGAGGAGTAGGTTGATGTAATAGTTGAGAGCCTTGAATGTCATGACGAAGAATTTTGATATTGTTCTGTAGGTAGCAGGAATCTTTGACAGGTGTAGATTTTTGGTAAGGAGGTAATGTCATCCATCCTAATTTTTATTCCAGCTATGAACAGTGATTGAAAAGGTATAATGAGAAGCATTAGTTTATTTAAATAGTTGTTGTAATTAATATAAAAGAGCAGCAGGGTCTGAAGTAGAGCTGTATTGATGCTAACTGAAGGAGATTTTATTTAATAAATAAATTGAAGATATATTTCATGTGTAGAAATGAGACTTGAAGGGTCTGGCTGGTTAGCTCAGTTGGTTAGAGTGTGGTGCTGATAACACCAAGATCCAGGGTTCCATCCCTGTGCCAACCAGCCGCCAAAAAAAGATGAGATGTGATAATTGGGTATGAATGAGGAAGTAGTGTCAAGTGCTACAGACTGAATTCTGGAGTCATAATGCCAGGGTTCAAGCTCTATCATGTTAGCCAAGTTAATTTAACCTCCCTATTCTTCATTTCCTAATCTGTATATGGGCTAAAAGAGTGGGTTTGAAAGGGTAAGAGTTAATTTATTCTTTTGTATGTAGTGTTTCTGTTGACATTCACTGCCTATGTGGAGTGTGGTTGGAACTTTGACTTAACAGCTGAGGTGAAGAACCAATGCTGGAGATATAGGACTAGATGTGAGAATTATATCTGATGGTCAGAGATAAGGGAACAGAGGATGTTGCCCAAATAAAAAGACTATAAAAGAGAAGTGGGCTAAGATTGGCACCAACCAGGTGAGTATCTGTTTATGGGTAGGTGGAGAAGAAGTGTGAATAAAGGAAGAAAAACAGGACAGAGCTGAGTCATCAGATGCCGAGGAAGAAGAGGAGCTCAAGAATGAGACAGTTGAAGAAGTTGAGAACTAGAGGGCTTAGGAGAAAATGTATGCAAACTTGATTCAAAATCATGTACATACATTTTAAGAAATGAAAGATCCAGGTTGTCATGTCTTTCTTGGTCACCAGTGTATATCTTTAATGTCTAGTGCATAGTAGACATTTGATAAATATTTTTTTAAATTAACAAATGAAATGTGTTAAATTTTATATTTGACAAGCATTTTAAGTTAAAATTGTGGGAAAATCTTAAGGTCTTTTTGAACTATTTAGTATAGAAATACTTGTATCCTTAAGGTAAATTAGATACCACAGTTAAGGTATCTAAAAACATGTCTTATGCTATAATTCAGGGGACAAAGTGTAGTATTATAAAAGAAAGTGTTAATGTATTTCTCAGTACAACATTTAGTTATCACTTAACTCTTATTTTTCAGGCGTTCATTTGAATTTTTAGATTTGTTGTTACAAGAGTGGCAGACACATTCACTGGAACGGTATGCACTGCCTTTTCCTCCCTTCTTCCTCTGCCACCTACCTTTCCTCATTGTTACCAGTTCCTTAGAAGTTTATGGTATTCATTTTGTATTATTTCTCATTTTGCTTTAAAGGTTATTTGTACTGATTTTCCTTTAAAGCTGTGGTGTTGTGCTCTTCTTACTCCTTGCAGCTATGAATAGTATGATTTTGAGGGTGAGGCAGGTGAGTTGTCTCTTAAGCAGAATAGGTTATATAAGAAAGTCCTAAGTTGCACTGGGCAAAAATTTAAAAATGTGTCTTTACTCACGTGAGATAGGTTTCCTGTAGTGCAGTCAATCCTGTAATGAATTATTTAAAATATAGAGAGGGAAGAACCTTCCTTTCCTTTTCAGAGGAAAAAGATTTAAAAGTGAGGTATTTATGGGGAAGTATCTCCGTACCAGTTGTCAGATATCATTGGTCAGGTGTATACTGAGCAGTGTCTAATGTAACTCTGAGATGAACAAGAGGAAAATGTGGGCAACTAGTGGTCACTGGCTGTATGCATGACTGTGTTTCTCATTAGTTTCCATTTTGAAGCGTGGGAAATAAGAGATACCTGCATTTATCTTGAGTATGTTGTTGATTTTTCATTTTTATGGAAATCTTTAAATCTGTGCACACCTCATTTTTAAAAAATAGAATATGTTTAATGTAGGCATGATGTAATTCCAAGTTTTCTTTAAGTTCTTTTTTGGCAGCTACTATTCAATTTGATCAGATCATAACCAATCATACTTTTAGCAAATGATTTTCTACAATAGTGGGTTAGTGAAAAACCACATAGAAGGTTGTTTTTTCTCTAATTTATTAAAAATTTTGAATTTGGGTACTAAATATTTGTACAGTATCTGGGTTTCATATAAAAATAATTATTTTCAGATTTATGGTGATTGGATTGTCAGAAGGAAACCATACGTGAAATATATGGGGCATATTGTGCACTAATTAATTTTTTACCTTGCCTACCCTTTTGTGATTAATGTGTAACATATAGGCAGTAAGTATCATTTGTAGTGAAATATACAACTTTAATACATGAATCTAAAGATGTTTTTATTTTATAGACATGCAGCTGTCTTGGTTGAAACAATTAAAAAGGGAATTCATGATGCGGATGCTGAAGCCAGAGTGGAGGCAAGAAAGTAAGTCTGTAGTGTTTTTTTGTGACATTTTAAACATACTTCAATACTTTTCTTTTTTAAGTAATTGTACTGGGAGAATGAAAATATCAGAGGTGTCTCAAGGATTCTACTTGACTAGTTCTTTAGTAAACTTCAGATTGGTTTTCTCCGTTAAATCTGTTCTAGATGTCTAACAGCCTGCTTCAAATTGTCATGATTTGTGTAATCATCAGTATTCCCATTCCATCCTAACCTGTCATTTATTGAGCATGTATTGTATACCTGATACTGTGCAAGACACTTGATATGTGTTATTTTCTAATCCTTAAAATGATCCTGCAAAGGTGGCATTATCTCCATAGATGGCAACTGAACTTTGGAGATTTCGGGGTTACCCAAGGCTACATAAATCATAAATGGCACAATGAGCTTTTTTTTTTTTCTTTTTTTAAATTTTGTTTTCTCGATATACAATGTGGTTGATTATTGTGGCCCATTACCGAAACCTCCCTCCCTCCCTCTCCCACCTCCCACCCAACAATGTCCTTTCTGTATGCTTGTCGTGTCAACTTCAAGGAATTGTAATTGTTATGTCTTCTTCTCCTCCCCGTTTTTTTTTTTTTTTTTTTTGTGTGTGTGTGTGTGTGTGTGTGTGTGTGTGTGTGTGAATTTATTTATTTATTTTTATCTCCCACCAATAAGTGAGAACATGTGGTATTTCTCTTTCTGTGCCTGACTTGTCTCACTTAATGTAATTCTCTCAAGGTCCATCCATGTTGTTGCAAATGGCAGTATTTCATTCGTTTTGATAGCTGAGTAGTATTCCATTGTGTAGATATACCACATTTTCCGTATCCACTCATCCGATGATGGACATTTGGGCTGGTTCCAGCTCTTGGCTATTGTAAAGAGTGCGATGAACATTGGGGAACAGGTATACCTTCAACTTGATGATTTCCATTCCTCTGGATATATTCCTAGCAGTGGGATAGCTGGGTCATATGGTAGATCTATGTGCAATTGTTTGAGGAACCTCCATACCATTTTCCATAGAGGCTGCACCATTTTGCAGTCCCACCAACAATGTATGAGAGTTCCTTTTTCTCCACAACCTCGCCAGCACTTATCGTTCAGAGTCTTTTGGATATTAGCCATCCTAACTGGGGCGAGATGGTATCTCAGTGTAGTTTTGATTTGCATTTCCCGGATGCTGAGTGATGTTGAGCATTTTTTCATATGTCTGTTGGCCATTTATATATCTTCCTTAGAAAAATGCCTACTTAGCTCTTTTGCCCATGTTTTAATTGGGTTGCTTGTTTTTTTCTTGTAAAGTTGTTTGAGTTCCTTGTATATTCTGGATATTAATCCTTTGTCAGATGTATGTTTTGCAAATATTTTCTCCCACTCTGTTGGTTGTCTTTTAACTCTGTTAATTGTTTCTTTTGCTGTGCAGAAGCTCTTTAGTTTGATATAATCCCATTTGTTTATTTTTCCTTTGGTTGCCCGTGCTTTTGGGGTCATATTCATGAAGTCTGTGTCCAGTCCTACTTCCTGAAGTGTTTCTCCTATGTTTTCTTTAAGAAGTTTTATTGTTTCAGGGTGTATATTTAATTCTTTAATCCATTTTGAATTGACTTTAGTGTATGGTGAGAGGTATGGGTCTAGTTTCATTCTCCTGCATATGGATATCCAGTTCTCCCAGCACCATTTGCTAAAGAGGCAGTCTCTTCCCCAGTGTATAGGCTTGGTGCCTTTGTCAAAGATCAGATGGCTGTAGGTGTGTGGGTTGATTTCTGGATTCTCTATTCTATTCCATTGATCAGTGTGTCTGTTTTTATGCCGGTACCATACTGTTTTGGTTATTATAGCTTTGTAGTATAGCTTAAAGTCAGGTAGTGTTATGCCTCCAGCTTTATTTTTTTTGCTCAGCGTTGCTTTGGCTATGTGTGGTCTTTTGTTATTCCATATAAATGTCTGGATAGTTCTTTCGATTTCTGAGAAAAATGTCTTTGGAATTTTGATGGGGATTGCATTGAATTTGTATATCACTTTGGGTAGTATGGACGTTTTCACTATGTTGATTCTTCCAATCCAAGAGCATGGGATATCTTTCCATCTTCTTGTATTCTCTCTAATTTCTCTCAGCAGTGGTTTGTAGTTCTCATTATAGGAATTTTTCACATCCTTGGTTAACACAATTCCTAAGTATTTTATTTTTTTGCTGACTATTGTAAATGGGCAGGCTTTCTTGATTTCTCTTTCTGCATGTTCACTATTGGAGAATAGAAATGCTACTGATTTTTGTGTGTTGATTTTGTATCCTGCTAGTGTGCTGAAATCATTTATCACCTCCAGGAGTTTTTTTGTAGAGGCTTTAGGCTGTTCGATATATAAGATCATGTCATCCGCAAACAGGAACAGTTTGACTTCATCTTTTCCAGTCTGGATGCCCTTTATTTCCTTCTCTTCTCTGATTGCTCTGGCTAGTACTTCCAATACTATGTTGAATAGGAGTGGTGAAAGTGGGCATCCTTGTCTAGTTCCTGTTCTTAAAGGAAAAGCTTTCAGCTTTTCCTCATTCAGGATGATATTGGCAGTGGGTTTATCATATATAGCTTTAATTATGTTGAGATATTTTCCATCTGTACCTAACTTATAGAGGGTCTTTGTCATGAATGAATGTTGAATTTTATCAAATGCTTTTTCAGCATCTATGGAGATGATCATATGGTCCTTGTGTTTGATTTTATTAATATGGTGTATCACATTTATTGATTTGCATATGTTGAACCAACCTTGCATCCCTGGGATGAATCCCACTTGATCGTGGTGAATAATTTTACATATGTATTGCTGTATTCTGTTTGCTAATATTTTATTGAAGATTTTAGCATCTATATTCATCAAGGATATCGGCCTGTAGTTTTCTTTTTTGGTTATATCTTTACCTGGTTTTGGTATCAGGATGATGTTTGCTTCATAGAATGAGTTTGTGAGATTTGCATCTGTTTCAATCTTTTGGAATAGTTTGTAATGAATCAGTCAATTCCTCTTTGAATGTTTGGTAAAATTCTGCTGTGAATCTATCTGGTCCTGGGTTTTTCTTTGTTGGGAACCTTCTGATAACAGCTTCAATCTCCTTTATTGTTATTGGTCTGTTCAGATTTTCTGCGTCTTCATGGCTCAGTTTTGGGAGCTTGTGTGTGTCCAGAAATTTATCCATTTCCTCCAGATTTTCAAATTTGTTGGCATATAGTTGTTTATAGTAGTCTCGAATGATTCCTTGTATTTCAGATGAATCAGTTGTAATGTCACCTTTTTCATTTCTAATTTTTGTTATTTGAATCTTCTCTCTTCTTTTTTTTGTTAGCCATGTTAATGATTTGTCAATTTTATTTATCTTTTCAGACAATGAGCTTTTGGACTGAGATTTTCTTTTCTCAAAACTTACTATTTTTCCACTGGAACTTGTGAAATTTAGAAAGTATTCACCTGGCGCATAGCAGATGTATTAAAACTTCTGGGCTCATCTTTATCCTTCTTGAATGTACACATTTTCCTCTAAATATCTAATCATGTAAAGCAATTATTTCATGTGCTTTTCTTTTTTTCTTTTTCGTTTTCTTTCTTTTACAGGACATATATGGGTCTCAGGAGCCACTTTCCTGGTGAAGCTGAAACACTGTATAATTCCCTTGAACCATCTTATCAAAAGAGTCTTCAAACTTACTTAAAGAGTTCTGGCAGTGTAGCATCTCTTCCACAATCAGACAGGTCCTCATCTAGCTCACAAGAAAGTCTCAAGTAAGGTTATATAAGTGATAATTACTGATCTGTTCCTCTCCCCAATTCTCCAAAGTTCATTAAGTTGGATGGCTGAATATGTGCTTGCTTTCACCCAAAGCCTTGAAAGAATGGTGACTTGAATGCACTTATTTTCTTTCCAGGGTTTGATTACATGCCAGCATAACTTCTCTTTGGGTAAAGAGTATAGTGATTCATATTTTGTTTCTATATGTTCATGTCTGTGAAAGTCTGGGAAGCACTAATTTATATACTTTTATTTTAGAATAAAATAGCAACAAAAGTAGTTTTATATAGTAAGTAGACCATTCCCAGGACATTGTAATGGAGGAATGGTAACAGAGATTCAGAAGTCATCTTCAGAGTTCTTACACAACACAGTGTGATGTGTAAAAACTCCACTACTTTCCTTCCTAGTCTCTTGCACAGCTTAAGAATTCAGGAAATCCCTCAAGGGGACAAAATGATCTAGTGTCTGACCTGCTTCTCTGTAACTCCATTCTCACCATGATGTTGGCTACCTCAAATCCTTGTTGCTTTGGCAGCCATAACCCTATTTCGTGTCTCTCTAGCCCTATGAGATTGTTAAAATCTCTGATGCCTTCTCTGCTTTCTAGCAGTGGCTCTCTGTCCATCTTCATGGCCTCTTGCCCTGTGCCAAGTATCTGCAGATTTCCCCAGGGAAGAGTAGCTCATAGAATGTCAGCTTACCTCTCAGTAATTTTTTTTTTCCTTTGGACCTTGACGCCCCACAAAGATTGCTGGTTGCCTTGGCAACTCTGATGCAATACTGGGATTAAAGTGAGGCAAGTGAGGCAGCTAGGGTGCAAAATTTAAGGAGGCACTCACAGGGGCAAATACTGGACTAAAGTTCAGATTTTTATAAGTTTTCAGAATACAATGGATATGATCTGATTTCAAAAAATAATTGTTGTAGGAATAATGACTTATCTAAAGTCCTATTTAAATTTCTATTTAAGCTTCTATTTAAATTTGCAATAAATCCTTCACCTCAAATGAGCTATCTTTGTTGTTTTTTTCCCATTGTTGCTTTTGTTCCCTTTTTATTTACTGTGCTCAAACTTTAAAGTGTATGTGAATCACCTGAAGATCTTCCTAAAATGAAGAATCTGATTCAGTAGCTCTGAGGTGGGGCCTGGCATTTTTCATTTTTTACAAGCTCCTACTGATGTCAATACTGTTTGTCCCTGGACCATACTTTGGGTAGCAAGGATTTAAAGAAGATATTTTATCTTACCCTAGTACAACATCTTTAAACATAAACAACTTTAACTTCTGTGACCCTTGAAATGGTCTGCCTCAATCTAAGAGGATAACAATTTTAGAGGACAGTTATAAAAATAATAAAAAAAATAGTGTTGGGTTTAATAGCAATATCAAATTTACCATTTGATAATATAACTTAAAGAATATTTTCCAATAGCCTAGTATTAACCCGTTTGGGGTTTTTGCTCCTCTCTTCCCTTTTCCTTTAAAACTTATAGATATACTTTCTGGATCCCCATTGCATACTAAAATGTCTTATTAATCATTAGGACGGCAGAGTACTATTGTAATTAAAGATAATTAACCAAAAATGATTTTAAGGGAGATGTTGGATTCTTTGAGATGATTAGAAATGCTTTGCTACCATCATTCTCTAATCATACATGTCATCCTCAGCAATTGTTCTTAGCTTTGTTTTTGTTGTCCCACACAGTAACAATAGCACTGCATGTAGGGAGTGTGATACCTGTGTGATAACTGCATGAATTATCTGCCAGTTGCCACAACCATTATGACTTAGGTGAGAGAGGCTTTGATTACACTGAGTTACATATGTGTTAGTAATAACACTACCTCTTTCTCCATCTGAGTAAGTATCTCAGGATTCTAGTGGTTGATACTGCTGTTATTGAATCCTCTGTGATTGGCACTGTGATGATGTGTGCTAAGAACCAGAGTGAACAAAGAGCAGCTTGATCCCTGTCTAGGGCTTATAGTCTTTATTCATTCATTGCCAGTTATTTTATTTTTGCTTCATAGCTAATTGAAATACCATTGATATGTGATGACATATGTTTGAGAACAACTGTTCTAAAGTGATATGTAAAAGCGAAATTAAAATTAGATGTACTTCTCAATTTTTCAGAAAACTCAGTAGTATTTCATTAGTTGTTATCAGAGGAATGGTAGATTAATTCTTCTTACTAAAAGCATTTCCTTTTACATTGTAGTCGCCCTTTTTCTTCCAAATGGTCTACAGCAAATCCATCAACTGTGTCTGGAAGAGGTAATTGCCTTTTTAAGTAATAGTTATAGCCTATTCTGTCTCTTAGGCAGTATCCTTTACACTGTTTTGATGTGATCCACAGTGAGAAAATCATTTTACATGATAACCCAGTGCCACACATATATACTGTACTTGTGTATATTTGCATATATAGTATAAACCAGAGTTCCATAAAGCAGTATTTACCCTTACTTGCAGTGTACTCTGTTTTCTATTCTGTTTCATTTCTTTAAAATGCTGGTCATGACACTCTCAATTGACTTCAGATTGTATTAATGGTTCATGACTCACAGTTTATAAAACTCCTTCTTTTTAAAACTGAAAAAACTAAAAACCAGAAATTTGATGACTTAATTTGCATTACCTAAGAGCAACATAACCACCTTTAATTTCTTAGTATCCCTACTTTTGAATTAGTTTTCTTGCATTTTTCTGATAGTAAAAAAATAATACTGCTGCCATCTATTTATCTTGTACAGTGCTTCAATTTTATAATTCAGTTAAAAACATCATTTCTCTTTAGCTACAAAACAGTTCTATGAATTTTAATCAAAACCTGGTTGTTTTCCCCATTTTATGGAAGAGGAAAATGAGGCAGAGTAATATTGAGAAAATTGCGCAAGAAGAATTACTTGTGCCAGGATTGAAACTGAGGCATTCTGACTTTAAAATACTTTACAGTATTGTCCATTTGGCCACTACCTTTTTGTTAGCCATTTGTCGTCATGGATTAGCTCATGCTGGTTTCAAGTTTATGTAATTTTCATGCTGTTTGCAGTGATCTAAATAATACAGGTTACCCTTGCTTTGTCTTCCATAGTATCATCAGGCAGCAGCAAATCCAGTTCCCTTCCAGGAAGCCTGCAACGCTCACGAAGTGACATTGATGTGAATGCTGCTGCTGGTGCCAAGGCACATCATGCTGCTGGACAGTCTGTGCGAAATGGGCGGTTAGGTGCAGGTGCCCTGAATCCAGGTTCCTATGCATCACTAGGTAAGACAACTAACTATGAGAAATTGTACAATGTTCTCTTGCTGGTCTCAGTGAAAACAAGGTGATATATCTTAATAATTTCTATTTTATTCTTGCTAGGTAAGGATAGTCGATATGTTTTAATATGATTGTATAGAGGGGACACTGTTCTGAGGTATCTGAGCTGCTTTGTTTCCACTTTTCCCTTTGTGTCTTCTTCCTCATCATTTTAATCAAAGAAATAATTCTTGACTCCACAATTGCCTATAGAACTTTTGTAACTCTGCACTTTTGCCACATCCAGCCACTGGTTACTAAAGGAGTTTGGGAAGGGCATTGGCCTTGTATCTAGCTTCTTTGTTTTCTTCTTCTTCTGTTCCCTTACTGAGAATTTAAAGCCTTTTGGGGATCTGGGAGAACTGCAGAGCCCTTCTATGTATAACCAAACCTTAAACGTATGTTCCAAAAGCTATTCAGAGTTTGTTTTTTTATGTTTTTATGTCTATCAGATTAAAAGTTTGGGATTGGTTATCTATTATCTCCATTTTGTGCTCCATTTTTCTTTCTCTTGGCTAGTATTTGTAGCACACTAAGCAAGCAGATCATTGGAACACAAGAAGTGCAGAGATTTTAAATATAAATGTAGTACATGATGAAGTTGGCACAGCTGTAATGTTGTTCATGTTGGCACAGAACCATGAGGAAAGGATAGATTATTCAGTAAATGTTGTTTAGACACATGGCTTACACTTTGATATAAAATTAAGTTAGAACCATGTTACACCATATAAAAATGTATTCCAAATGGCTCAGACATTGAACAGAAACACAAAGTAATTTGACGAAAACATAGTAGGTAAGTATCTAATCTGAGGTTGGGAAAGGAATATCTAAACATGAAAACAAAGAAACGGTTATGGAATAGTCTCTCAAATTTAAATCTAAAGTGTAAAAATATGAAATCAGGTGGCTAAAAACTAAAAGGGAAAAGTTTTTGACACATACTACATAAAAGTTAAAATGTCAAGAAGTTTTTCAAGTCAATGAGAAACAGATAAGCTTATTTTTATGGAAAAAAATTCTACATATATCAAGGAAAGCATATATCAAAATTGCCAATAAACACCAGAACAAATGTTGAACGTTAGCTGGAATGAAACAAATGCAATTGAAAGACTTATAAATATAATAATAAAGTTATGGTTAGTGCCCACTATTGATGAGAGTGTGGTAAAAGGGCCTTATCAAGCAGGGCTAATGTGAACTGATAATGGGACTCTTTTTCTGAGTGGCAATTTAGTAATACCCATGAAGCATTTTTAAATGTTCAGAATTTTTGATGCAGTAATCCAATGTTTAGATAATTGTGTCAAGGAGTAAAAAAAATTCACTCTAACAATAATAGATATTGTTAGAGTCAGAATTAATATGAAACAAAGAGGAAATAAGTTATGGTATATACTTATTTTCAACAAAAACCAAGTGATATGGACTACCAAATAGTGTGTGGTAACTTCATTATTTTGTGTGAAATTACACATAGATGAAGTACTAGAGGGATATGTCCAAAGATGTTAACAGTGGATTGATTAGTGATTTTAATTTTCAGATAACTTTTCTGTTTAAAAAATTGCTAGGAATGCATGGTTATTTCAATATATGAAAACCAATCAGCATAATGCATGTTACAAAACAGGTCAACATATGAAATCATGAAGTAAGACAAACAGCCAAATATTGTATGACTCCAGTTATAGGAAATGTATGGAATGGGCAAATCCACTGAATCAGAAAGTAAATTAATTGTTGCTAGGGGCTAGAAGTTGGGGGAACAGGGAGTGACTGCTAATAGAATTAGCAGAATTTGGGGAGGGGAGTGGATGAAAAAGTTCTGGAATTAGATAGTGAGGAGGATTGCACCCTCTGAATATATTAAAAACGCTGAGTTGTATGCTATAAAAAGGTGAATTTATGGTATGTGTGAATTATATCTCAATTTTTTTAAGTGGGAAGAAAACTGGGGGGAAAAAAAGACCTATTTATCCTAAGTCTTAAAAATAAATACACTATGTTGAATATCTATTATTTTTATTACCAGAAGAAAAATATTGTATTTTAAATGCTTTAATGTGAACTAGAATGCCAATTTGCAACAATGTAACCATAATTTTTTCATAAGAAAGCCATGAGATTGACTTCATTTATTTCTTTGGTTCTTTAAGGTTTGAATTGCATGTTTGTTTCATTATAGAAGGAAAAGGTGCTCCCCTTTCCTCTTTTCTTCATCTAGGCCAGGTTCACACTCAGGGATAATCAGCTACCTGTCGTGGCTCTTTCAAGAGATCAGATAAAAGATATTCTTGTTCTCTCCCTCTCTCCCTTTCTCGCTCTCTCCCTCTACCCCCCCTCCACCCTCGTCTCTCATGCACTTTTCTTATACGTGTGTAACTGGTGTACTCTGTTTCCTTCTACTTTGAGCTTTGCTTATCGTGGCTGACCATGTATGGATCAGTAGGAGTATTCTGTTCATTTACAGCAAACACATATTGAGAACATAGTTTTTCCCAGGCACCCTGCTAGGTACCCGGGATCCAGAGCTGTATGCTTCTGTACTCGAAATCTCTGAGTCTATCAGTAGGTTGCTGAGGAATGAGCAGCTGAAGGTTTGTTGAGTTTTATGCATTTTGAGTTTGAAGTCCCTGTGAAACCTAAACTGGAAGTGTTCAGGGGACAGTTGGGATATAGGGATATGAACTCAGGAGAGTGATCTGTGCTAGAAATTAGATTTGGAAATCACTATAAAAGTTTTATTACTGTAATTAATTTAAAACTCAATACGTTCCTTAAAGCTGCTGTCACTGGTTTTCTGTTTTCGTTTTTCCTAAAGTACTGAATCCTTTGGAAGCAGGGATATCATGAGTGTTTTGAAGTTTACCCTTTAACCTCAACCAGAAGAGGAAGCTTGGTGTGATAGGAGACAGTCAGGAATTTATGTTAAGGAAACCTTGATATTTGTCTTTGTATTAGTCTGTTTCTGTTGCCTATAACAAAATATCTGAACTGGGTAATTCATAATGAAGCAATATTTATTGCTTACACTTTTGGAGACAGGAAGTCCAAAGTCCAGGGAACACGTGGTGAAAGCGTTGGTGGTGGTGACAGTGATGCAGGGATCTCACATGGCAGAAGGGCAGAGCAGAGAGCACTAACTCCTCATCCATTTTTCTTTTAAAGTCCTCAGAACCATGCCCACAACCACCAGTTAAACCATCAAATGGATTAATCCATTTACTTGGGCATGGTCCTCACAATCTAATCATCTCTTCAAGGCTCCACCTTTCAGTTACCATAATAGGATTTCCCACCTTCTTAACACTGTCACAGTGGGGGTTAAGTTTTTAATACATGGACTTTGGGGGACACAATTCAATCCAAGGCAGTATGCCTATTTAAGAATATTTATTCTAACAACTGAGCTTATGGAATTGCTTAAATAGAAAAGAAAGTAAATGGTTTTATTAGTGGTTTATTTAGAGAGGTCATATGGTTAAAAGTCAGATTTCAGCTTGTTGAGGAAGAAGTTGGAAGGAGAATCTATATAAATTAGTCCTATACTTGATGGTCAAGAAAATGGGTGAAAGAGCACTGTAAGAATGATCTGTAGTTCAAGTCTCAGGAATTTACTGTTTTTTAAGATTGGAGGAGTTAAATATGTTTGTATACAAAGGTGGTAAGTCAGTAGAGAAGGAAAATTTAGAAGTACAGAGATGAGAGAAGATAATTCACAGCCAGGTTCCTATGGCACGCATGAGGAGTGGTATGTATAGAGCATAGCCAGGGAGTTAGCTTTGGATGTGAAGAGTCACCAGTTTCACTGAGGTAGAAGGGAAGGAAATAAAAGAGGAATAAAGGAAATAAAGGCGGTAATAGATTCAGATATATTTGGGGGGTGTGAACATTAAGAAGAGTGATCAGGGAGGTGGTTGTGACTTTGCCTGAGTATTCAGTCAGGATCAGGTGCTAAGAGGTGCCTTGAGGTTTAGAATAGCCATTGAGGGAGCACAAGAGGTTGGGCACTTTTGGGGCTTCCCATAATGCCTAACATATTTGGGGACTTGCTAAAAGGACTCACAGGACTCAGAGGCAGCTATACTCATGGCTGAGGTTTATTAGAGCAAAAGGGTACACAGCAGGATCAGCAAGGGAAAAAGACTTATCAGGTAGTCTGGAGGAGTCTAGGCAGACTTTCAAAGTTCTCCCTCCCAGAGGTGCGGTTGTGAGGCTGCTCCTTCCTTGCAGCTACATGTGCACAGCGTTTCTGTCCAGGGAAGCTTGCTTAAGATTCAGAGTACAGGTTTGGGGAGGGGAGTGAGGGTAGTCACATAAGCACTCTGCTTGCACAACCAGCCACAATTACCAGAATTCCAGACTCCCCAAAAGAAGGCAGTTGTTCGCCATAAATCGTATTGTTAGCAAAAACAGTTTAGGCAAACTGATGTAGCAGAGTCCATTGCCCCCACCCCTCATATACATACTTATAACCTGATCATTAACATAGGGAGCATCCAAAACTAAGTTACCAGAGGCCAGGCCCCCAAGCAGGCCCTTCTTAAGAGCAATATAAATCCTGCTATGTTAACTCATTTCTGCATAGGCACTGAAGGCCAAGTCAGATAATTATTTCAGTTTCTAGTAATGTCAGTATGCATGACTTCAAAGGTTCTGTAATTTACTGGGGCACCTCAAGTAGTGGAACAGAGAAAGTAAGTTGCTAGATTTATCCAGATGTGAGGATTTATAAGGGCTGAAAGTTCTGAGAAAGGATGGGGGTCAGAAAGCAACAAGGCAGTAAACAGAGGATAATGATGAGAGGGCTAAGGAGTGGAATTTTGGGATTTAAGAAGCAAGGCAAAGTGACTATCCGGTAGAAACTAGCAGACCAAAGCAGGAAATTTGCCTCATGATGGCAGGGGTTCAAGGTTGGAACATGGGCTTCACTAGCTTTTCTCTTTCTAGGCTAGTGAAAATCAGACTCATTTGTAATTTTTTTTTTTTTAATTCTCTACTTAGTACACTAGGTATAGTCTTTATTTCACATGGGAACCTGATCTCGTTTAATCTCCTAGTATGTTTTAGTTGATGTATATGTCTGCTATGAATTATTTTTTTAAAAAAATTTTTTCTAGGAATTATAAAATCATTTTTTCTAATATACTAAGTCTTCCTCTGTTCTTTGCTTGCTCTTTCATCAAAGAGGATACTTCTGACAAGATGGATGGTAAGAACTTCCTTTTCTAATTCTACTAAAGATTTTTATGGCTCTTGGATTCTGTATAATGTCCTTGTTCATTCTTCTCTTAATTTCTGAAAATATGCTATTTATTTAGCAATAATATTAATGTGAAAATAGCTACATAATTCTGTGATTGAATTTTGGGTTAGGCATATTCATATTTGGGTTTCCCAATCTACTCAAATACTAGGTTACTGTTTGTTGTAACTTAAGGCAATTATATTAAACATTTTTACCTGAGCTCTTAGAAGTATGCCTCTGAATATTGTTTCTTAAGTCTTCTTCTAAAATACTGGATTCAGAAGAATGGAAAGGAATCTCATAAGTCATTAAATTCAACTCTTTATCTTTTTTGCTAACTGATACAGAGAGACAAATGACATATCTCAAAGGTTCATCCGATTGTTTATGAAAATGAAATGCAAGTTACAGATGATGTCTTTTTAAGAATGAGTTTTAAACTAACATTTAATCAAAACTGAACTTACTTTAAGCTTTGCCTTTTTAATTTTAATATTCAAATGATTACAGTTTATCTGCAGTTGCTTGGTTCAGTAACAACCCTGTATATTTTTTTGTCTGATAGTAGACAGCATATTATCTGCACCTTCCCTTGTAGGAGCTTGAGCTTTTTTAAAAAAAACTTTTAATAAAATACGGAATCTGTAAGTTGCATTGTAAGATTTAGGAAAAAATAGAGACACTGTATGTTTTTCTGTCAGTTATTACATAAATTCTAAAAATTCACTTAATGTGTCTTCTATTTTAGTGGTATGGAACATTTATTTAATCTTGAGTTGAGTACCTTAGTGCTAGTTATATGTGTTAGTCTCTGCTTTCCTGTGTGATTAAAGTATTTCATAAGTAAAAATTTATTGAATGAAACGACAGCACCTCAAGAGATAGTTTCTATATATCATACCCTTTGGTGTCCCTTCTGGTACTGATATTCTGAATCCTTTAAAAACAAATTTTTATCATTTTCCAGATCAAAATATTTTCTTGTTTGGGTCAGAAATAACTTGAGTAGTCACTTCTGTTATATGATGTGTTACTCTCACTGGTATTTAATCCTGTGTTTAAAAAAAATACAGAGACATATATTATTGTCCTTTAGTAGTAGTGAGTTATGATGTTTGTACTTCATCATTTTTGATAGATTTCATTGGCGTCTTGGAGAGTGCATGTAAATGTTGAGTAAATAGCTGATGAAGTGGATTGATAGGTCTTTGTCTTTGTAGATGCTTTAATGAAAATACTGGGCAAATGATACCTAGGTCATGGATTTGATTCCCATGTGTATGTTAGCTTTTTTTAGTTCTTTTATGGGCTACCTTTTGAAAATGCACAGAAAGTATTTCTACCCTAGAAAGGTCCATAAAAGTCTTCATTTGCAGAGCTGGCTTGTTAGCTCAGTTGGTTAGAGTACAGTATTATAACACCAAGGACAAGGCTTTAGATCCCTCTACCAGCCAGCCACCCCCCCGCCCACAAGAAAATCTTCATTTGCAAAGAAGAGTAACTACAGAGTTGCATCTTTCTTCAGTGATTAATCTCTATAGTTTTTTTCACCATTTAAGAATGAAACATTTATATTACAGATAAAAAGCTTTACTATAGAATTTTGACATTTTCAATTGTCTAGTTTCAAGTTTTTGTGTGTGCTGTGAATCATTAGGTTACTTCAGAAATTTTTTTCAAAATGAACCCTTTTTTTAAATTTAAGTCTTAATTTTAATTTAATTTAAGGCTGTCAGACTAAAGTTAATTTAAGACTGTCAGACTAAAAGTTATTTTTTGTTTTCACTCTTTCATTTTACTCTTGGGTGGGGATTGCAAGGTAGGTCTTAACATCAGCACTGGCAGAATTTGTTGAAATATTGTTTTATTTCTCTTATTTAGGAACAGCGTCTGAAGATGGTAAGAATTATACATTTTGCTAGTAACACAAATACTTCTACATTACTATTTTCATTGGTAGGAATTAAATATTAAAAGTAAAATAGACCAGTTTCTTTGCAAATCTTCATAATTTGCCAGCTGTTGTGGTTTCTACATTTTATGTTTGGTTGTGTTACTTACGAAGGGTCTTCAGAAAGCACATGGAAAGATTCTGATTATCTTTTACATTTTTCCACAGATTTTTTGAAGTCCCTTCATATATACGTGGGTTTTTTTTTTTTTTTTTTTTTTTTTTAAATTCTTCATCCTGCAGTTTTGCTTTGTATCTTGGATGATCTCATGCTGGAAAACATAATTGCTTAACATGTTTAATAATATTTACTATAAATTTAATACATCATTTTATTTTTTTCCAGTAGTAACATTAATACTTTTATTTTTGTGTTTTTGTTTTTTAATTTATGCCAATTCATTTACACTTTGGGGGAGCATGCACCAGTGTTTTATTGTTGGAGTTTAAATATCTTTGGAGTTTAAGTGCATTTATTTAGTCTGCTTTTAAGTGTTTCTCTTATTTTGAATCAGTGACCAGAGAACTGGTCACTGATGCAAATTGAATTTGAGATTACAACAACGTTGTTGCATGTATTTTACTGAGCCAGGTCACCTTAAAAATAAATATTTATTGCTTTTGAATTTGTAGAAAGGAATTCAATTTTTATATTTATCCTGCCTGAAGATTGTCTTATTAAAACCTCTGATTTGAAATATGGTTTTTGTTTCTCTAAGTTTTACATTGATGACAATTTTTTGTGATATAAAACGAAACAGATTTAACTTTTTTCGGTGTCATATTTAAAATAGTTTTATATTTTAAGTTTTTAATTGGAGCACTCTGTAAAAATATAATTTCTGGCACAGTGACATTGTATTTTAAAGTGTTATTATCAAAATACTTGACATATCCTAATTGCTTTATTATACAGAACATGGGTAAATTCTCCATGTCAGAAATAATAATTTGGTCTTTTTGTTTTACTTCTTAGTCAAGAGAACATTGTGTCCTACTCAAAATAGACTCTGTAAAAGGTTGAGAGGCCTAAACTATGGGCTCATTCAAAAGTTGATAGGATGCTGGAACTCTACCAAGTATACTACTGGTTTTGCTTCTGTTTTATTCCTAGTTCTTATCATTCTCTTATCTTCTCTCATTCATTTATTAATATAGTAATTTCTCCATACTCTTCAGTATATTTTTTTCCTAATTAACATGGTCATATTGGGCTAACTAGTATTTTGTATATACCCTACAAATTGTACCTTTTAACAAAAATGATTCTGAGCCCTTCTTTCTCAGTATGTTTAGTTTTGGTTCTGATTTAATAGTGGCTAAGGCTATTTCTTGACTCTACCGAAGTATCTCCTAGTAATATTGTTCTATCATCACTTGTTTTTAACAAAGGCAGCTTACTTTAAGAACTTTGATAAACATGCCTTCTTTGGTTCAAGAGCCTAGAAATAGGATGAGGATGTTTGTGGGCTAGTTTCATCGAGGGGGAGGAAGCAGTGGTAGAGGAGATAGGAGTGCAACCAGGAGGTAGAGAAAGAAATATATTGAGAAAAGTTCCACCACTTATGTGACATGTATTTCCTCAAATCATTTTATAAATGAAGTTGATTTGCTGGGGGAAGAGAGCAGTGAACCTGTCTGTATACATCTGTAGTAATTTAATATAAGTAGATAAAATATTTTGCCCAATAATATCTCTTCCTGCAATTCTTATAGAAGTACATTTTCAGTCGAAAGGATTGTTTGGCTTGTTGCTTCTAAATTTTGGGGGTTATTTGTAAAACTGTAGGGTGGATTTGAGAATAATCTAAATTTTATAGAAAGAAATTTTTGAACTGGAACTACCAATTAAGAAACAAATAGTATGCCTATAGTAATTATCGTAATTATAACTACGGGAATAATAATAGCAAATTAGGAATAGAAATCTTTTAGTTTCACTTTATTCTTACCCTTAAAGAAAAGTTAGCTTACATTAATTACATCATGAAAAAAAAGTATGTGTTTTAAAAATTTTAAGAGAAATATCACCTGCAAGTGATGGTTACATTATTACAGAACTTAACAATACTTGCAAATAGTTTTTTCCCCTCATTACTAAATATTATTGTAGAAAAATGTCTTTAATTATGTAAATATTTTATTCCTCAGGCCGGGTAAGAGCAAAGCTTTCAGCACCACTTGCAGGCATGGGAAATGCCAAGACAGATTCTAGAGGAAGAAGTCGAACAAAAATGGTGTCTCAGTCACAGCGTATGTATTGCTTATCAGTCCTTTTATATTTGTCATTATGTTAAGATAAGTATATTGCTTGTATATTGCCTTTAGGAGATTGACCAGTGGATAAAGACAAAGCTAATTCAAAAAGACAAGCCACATACTGAGTTCTTGTTCTGTACTTTAGGTTCATCATCACCTGACAAAAACGAAGGTATTTTTTCAATGTTTTGGGTCAGTTGTTATGCATGTTTTGGAGTTTTTTGAGTGGGTGTTGTCTTGTCTTTGGTGTGTTATTAGGGTTTCATCATTGATATCTGCCACTTAGAAAGAAAAACTTCATCTGCTGTACAAATTTTTGCATGGAGATATTTTAAATAGCAAAAATCTTTAGTATTAAGATTTTCACATTCTACTTAGAAACTTGCAAATATGCAAAATTCTGCCTTTGAGAGCCAAAATAATTGCCGTATATTCAGGAAAGATATGTGGTATCTTCTTACTCTCCTCAAAAATCTATTAGAATACCTTATTTTTTGTTAGCATTTTTGGCAGGGATACACTGATTTATAGTGAGGAAACATAAATTGAAATGACCAGTTCTCTTGTATTCCTTGTTAAATTTAAGATTTATATTTTTGCTGTTTCATTGGATGCTAAGTTCCTCATAAGCACAATTATTAAAAACTGCAATTTTGAGGTCTTAGGTAAAATGAATGATCTTTTTCTACATGTTCCAGAATAGTAACGCATACATTTATGGCATTATTACTTTAAAACAATTTGTTCCTATTTTTTCTGTACGAAGACATTTTCGTTAGCAATTATCTCTAAAACCAGGACATTTTTCTAGGGAAATAATTTTGGGGGTTATTCTATATACTTGGCTGTTTTGGAAAGAAATGGATTTAGCTGTCTTCCATTGTTCTTTAGGTTATTTATTAGGATATGGATGTCCCATTTTTCTGTTTTTTAACCTGATTCCTGAATCTTGGAATCAGGGAAAGAGCTGGGTTTGGAGGGGGAAGATGGTGATTACACAAGTCCTGCCTAACAGATTTTTCTCTTCTCTTTCCAAAGTCAGAAAATTCAGGCAGGGTAATGATGAGAGCACTCAGTAACAATCGTAAAAATGAGCAGAAATACTCAGTAAAATTGGTTTGCAAATTGAGGGTTATTTACAAATAGGAAAAATGGCCAGTGTTCTCTAAGCAAGAGCTTTTCTCTCAACCAAATCAGTAGATCACACCACATTTCTCCTTGATCTTGTATATCTTTAGAGTAATTCTTAAAGTAACTTAATCTTTAGCAGTGTGGCATAGTAGTTGGGAGCCTTGTTCCTCCATATGTGCTGCCCAAACCAGCATCAGCATCACCTGGGAGCTAGTTAGAAATGCAAAATTTCGTGTGCCATCTCATCTTCTGTGATGTGTGTCACAATGAAGTTTCTGAAGTACTGATTTAGATCACGAACTATGCAGCCAGTCTGCCCAGGTTTGAATTCTGGCCCTTCTAAGTCACTGTATTTCTGTATACTCATCTGTAAAAGGAGGAGATAATAGCATATACGTCATAGAGGATTGTTGTGAGGATAAAATGATGTTATATATTTAACACACCTAAAACAGTGCCTGGCCCAGATTAAGAACTGTATATGTTAGCTGATAAAATTGTCCTCATTATTATTCTTAATTAAATGCCAACTGAATTTTATACTGCTGTTGTGTACTTCTGTACCTTGTTATTGCCTTCAGGAAACAGCAAAATAAATAATGATGAAGTTAGGAAATTTAAAGCATAAAGAAAAATAAAGATAACAATCAAAAACTATCTATGTCCAAGATCTAAGGATAAAACTTAATTTTGAGATATTAGTTTTTTCTGAAATAATATTAAGGCTCATCTCACGTCAAAGATTCAAAAAAAATTTTTTTTAAATATACTTCTTAACAGACTTCCTTTTTAGGTATATTGTAACATCACTTCACTAGAAAAAGGAATAATTTTTTTGCATTTGGTTTTTCACTTCAAAACCCAATCCGCAATACTCCAAAATCTCTCCTAAACTATGAGAACACAATGATTGGCTTTTTAAACCTAATAGGACTTTATGATCAGAAGACTTTCCCACTATGAAATCACTTAGGTTTTGAATCATACTGGAGGAGTTTTTGTTTGTTTGCTTGCATATTTGAATTACTATAGGTTCCATTCCAAATTCTTTTGTAAAAAGGATACTATGTAATTTGTATGCAAGTTTCTTTATAACATATTTGCACAGAAATATTACTGTGATCTCCATCTTCACTTTGTTGTAAAGTAATTCATTAGGGTTTGCATGGTCTTTCCATATTTTTGTATCACCATTTAGAAAAAAAAAATCTCTTGGATCAAAGCAGGTGTCTTCTGATGGCTATCCAAAATAAATAAAAGCAGGTCCAATGGAGAGACTTCTAGATTTATGTTTATGAAAGAATTCTGTCTCTTTTTTTGTTGGTAGTGATTGGTTGTGTACAAATAATTTTACAGCCTGTCAGAAACCTTGTCTCCCCTCACCCCACTTTTTGTTTTCTTTCCTATGTGTCTCAAGAAAGATGAAATTTGTAGCTTTTCATGTAATTTTTCTTCAGCTATAAGATGTACTCATTCCTTATGTGTAGTTTTAAATTAAATGTTTAAATAATACAAACTTAAACATTTAATTATTTAGATTTTGGACTGTCAGTAGTAGGAAAGCTGAAGAATTTACCTATTGCAACTTCATTTCATCTGCTTTGTACATGAGTGTCTAATTTTAGTTTATCAGCTGTAAAAACTACTAAATGTACTGCTTTTGTTACAGATGTCTGTGCTTTGGGGATTTTTTGGAGTTTGCTTTTTTTGCTTTAGGGTTTTTTTGTTTTCTAAGAACTGACTAAACCTCTCTTATTTCCATCTGCCATCCATTTTAAAACTGCTCCTTCCCTCTTTATGGATTATAACCCTTACCCTAATTCTGCCTTTACACTTGTTCAGGATCACAATCTGCTAATACCATTGGTGGTAAGAATCTATAGACTTTATTTGTACATCTATTGTTTGATCACCAGTTTTCATTACCAAGAATGGGTTCTATTCAGCAGAAATTCTTAACATATAATAGTCCATGATTCTGTAGTCATATTGTGGCAAAAACTGCCAATTATGATTTTTCTTTGGCCTGTCTTTATTACCAAGATCCTGAATTTTTAAAATTATCCAAGTTGATCCTGCAGATAAAAATATTCAGAAGAAAAGAAGCCTTAGTAGCACTTTAAAATGCCATTAAAAGTATAAAGTAGTGTTTGAAAACCTTAGGTAGTACAAGAGAAAATAAATATCTAATTTCAGGTTTTTCAAATTAGGATATTTTCTGGTAGCATGCTATTTTCTGGGTACATCGTGCCCTTTTTCATCAACTTTGGTTTTCCTAAAAGAAAGAAATGGATTGATGGCTCTTTGCTGGGGAAGGAGCCTTGGTATTTTCTTCTAAGTATAAATAATTCCAGAATGAGTCATCAGCACTGGAATTTTCACACTCTTGGTGGGGATCAGGGATATTAGAGAAGAGAGGGTAATGATCAAAGCAAAATGAACACTGCCAATTTCATTTCCTTGGAAAGGGCATGAAAGAATTTAAATAGAGAGTGAGCTTACTTAATTTTGATAAATTCAATAATTCTAGAGTAGAAAGAGCAGTTACTCTGGTTTTTTGGGGGGAGGGAGGGTACCCTGGTGTTATCAGTACCATGTTCTAACCAACTGAGCTAACTGGCCAGCCCTACTCTGCTTCTAAACTGCATGTTTCCTATCTGCTGAATAGACCTGCATTTTGAGGAATTCTCCAGTCTCTCCTACCAACACCTCCACCCTCTCCACCCCAAATTTATATTGGTTTTAACAGAATACCATATTGTGTGTGCTCAGTTCATTATTTGTACTTTTTATATTGTTGCGAGTTTTCTCATAAAATGCTCCATTAGCCTGTCTTGCATTGTGAGTTTGTGGCATGTGGGTGTTTGAATGTTTTGGTGTGTATGTTTAGTTTAGACAGTGCATGGAGAAAATGGGTACCTTATGAGTATTCTTATTGTTGTAACTGAAAGAAACCAGACTTAAAGATTCTTCACTTGAAACATCATGGAACATTCAAATGAGTTGTCATTTTAAAGTAGGCTTGAATAATTTCCCTTCAATAATTTAGGGTTCCTTCTACTTAAATAGTAAATTATTAATTTCATTGGAAATACTGCTTTATTTTACAGTTTTGCTATCACCAGTGGAAGGCTTCAATTTGTGTGCTGGTAAAATTTAGGAATTAAGCAGGAGTATAAATTGTACTCAGCAAGACCATGCCAAGAAAACTGTAGCAAGGGTAACAGATCAGCAGCCCATGGATCACATCTAGCCTGCCTCCATTCATGTATTGTTTGATGTATACAACTTGATAAAATTCAGGAAATTGCAAAGCTTTCATTTTTGAAAGATTCCAAGACCTGGCCAATATTACCTCAAGACAGAGCTGTCTAGAGCTAAAGTCACCTTCCCCTTAGGAAAGAGCAGGCAATCCCTTCTTGATCACAGTCCTCCTACCATTCTTTCTTTCATATTCTATTCTTGTCTCCATCGGCATTGGAGTCTTTAATCTTTGCTCTGTGGAAATGAAGCATAATTGGGTAAGATTGTACAGCATGAGCAGTGACTCTCCTACGAGTAGGAGAAGTGGTGCCTAATGAAGGGAAAAAGTTGCTTCATGAAGATTTATTTAAGTGTACATTTAATTTTTCTATAATGCTACCATTCAGAATCCAGAGTTTGATTATATATTGTACTTATCTAGTCCATTTTGCTATTCCACATAGGCATGAAATGCTTTGATTGACAGGGAGCTCATCTCCTTAAAAGTTAACCCATGCATTTCTGGTTTCAAACCATGTTTTTTAACTTTTTTTTTAACCTATGCCCCAGACTCTGCAAAGATTTTATCTAGCTTCCCCTTTTTATCTCCCTGACCACATCTCTGCCTTCCAAGACTGAAAATCACTAGTTTGGAAAGGGTCTGACTTCTTTGACACTTGCCCATTACTCCTGTTCTACCCTCAGTACCTCTATATCACAGAATGTGGCCACCCGAGAACCCATTGCTATTTGAAGGCAAATAGCAAAAAGCTATTTCTTTTTTAGCTGACCCAATTTTGTCAATATTTAAAGTTTAATTTTGTAAAAATTTTAATATACATGGTAACAAGAGAAATAACTTTGCCATACCCATTCCGAGTCATCTTAGCAGGCAAAGAGTTTTAAAATGAAGCAAATTATCATTATTATTTACTTAACAAAAATAATAGCAGTAATAGAATTATTGAGTTTTTTCATTTTCAATATATAGCTTTTTCACATTAGAGCATTTAGCCATATGAAATGTATTATCTATGCTATCTACTCTAAATGAATCGTTGTGCAGTATATGCATGTATTGAAACAACATACCATACCCCACAAAAATAAATAAAATTGAAGATAAATGACTTCTTTGGAAATCTTTTATACTGTTTATGTTCTAAAAATCATAATAGTGTTGTCCTTATTAAACATAAGTATCCCAAAATTGAAAATATATTTTCGATGGTTTACCACTGAATGCTTGTATATCTATATTTCCCCCACCCCAGGTTACAATTATATGTATAAATCTTGCTCAGTCCATTTCCTTTGAACCTAGAACCTGCCATACTATTACGGTTTTCTCAGGTGTATTTCTTGAATTTTTTTATCCTTTCAACAATTTCACTTGGAGTTCACGTCTTAATATTTGTTTGTGTGTTTGGTGTTCAGCTGGCAGCCGGTCTGGGTCTCCAGGAAGAGTTCTGACTACGACAGCCCTCTCCACTGTGAGCTCTGGTGTTCAAAGAGTGCTGGTCAATTCAGCCTCAGCGCAGAAGAGAAGCAAGATACCACGGAGCCAGGGCTGTAGCAGAGAGGCTAGTCCATCTAGGCTTTCAGTGGGTAAGATTTTCTTTGTAAGATTTGCAACCTTTCTTTTGTGTTTGAGGCTTTGGTAGCATTAAAGACTTTGGAATACGATTAGGGACTTAGGAATTAGAAGTAAACAATTTATAAATTCAAAGAGAATTGGAATATAGGTAATGAGTTGAATTAGATATCTTATCTTGAAAGTATAATTCATAGGAGCTTTGGAAAATATAGCTAATATTTTAAAGCACAAGATTATTACAGAATTTACAACATACTTGTCGTATATGTGTGAGTGTACGTATAAATGTATATGTATATATGTTAGCTGCTTGTATTTAACATTTGTATTGTAGGTTAGCCCTGTTCAAAGACTCATAAACTTCTACTTTCTCTATGTATTGAACAGGATACTTTCAATTTCAGGAAACAAAAATTTCAATTTTAAGCCAGCTTAAACAATAAGAGATTTATTAGCTCTTTTAACTGAAAAGTTTGGAGGTTGTACAGTCTTCAGAGTTTATTGATATGGGGTTGATTGATTAACACTGCTGTCATGGACCCAAAATCTGTCTGTCTGTTTATTTTCCCTCCCATCCTCCCTTCCTTTCTGCTTTATGACTTTATCCTTAGGATAGCTGCTGCTTGATCTATCATTTGGAGAGTAGAAATCCCCTAATTATTCCAACTTCTTTTAATTTGTTTTTCATTGTTTTAAATGTCTTTTGTAGATTTCCTATGTAACTTTAAAGAATAAGCTCATATTTTCATTTCTTATTTCACCAACTTCAATCAGTATCTCAGTTTCCACACCTTTCCCTTCTATTCTCTTAGAGTTATCAGTTTTGTTTTTACATTATTAAAATTTACACATACATTCTCTTCTGCATCCACAAGCAAGTCTTATGTACTTGTTCCATGAGTTGGCTTTAAAAGTTGAAAAGCTATAAATAACATTTACTGTGTTATGAGTAAATAAATGTTGTTTGCTGCCAAGACATATAGTATGCTATGACCACATTTCTTTCCAAAGGTCAACTGAGTGTTAGAGACCACTTGAAGGGAAATGTTCCTATTATAAACAAATTATCTTTTGTTACAGCCCTATCAGTTACTTTACAATTATGCCACATTTGTTTGTCTTGTATTTGGAAAGTGACTTTCTTATATAACTTTTTCCAGAATTTTCTAATTATATTTCCTTTTTTAATAGTTGATAAAAGAATAATATGCCTGTCTCATATCTTCTAATATTGCTGTTCCTTCAGTAATACTAACTATTGTATGGAGTTCCTTATTTTCTGGAGACTTTCTTTTCAGTACTCTCTGGATTGGTTGCTTCTCTGGACCTCTTGCTCAGCTGTCATCTTGAGATTCACATTTAGTGCTTCCCTGGATTGAAGGCACTCTTTCCTGTATCCTCTGTCTTCTTTCTTGATTTACTCTTTTGCTTTGCTCATGCACATTCTCAAATAAATTTCTTAGAAATTGTGTGTAGGAATCAAGCTTTTTGAAGTCTTACGTTTCTGAGAATGTCTTTATTCGGTAGATGACACAGATTTCTATTAGGCCTATAGACTTTGACTTAATGTCCTTAGTAGCACTTTTCACTTATCCTGTGCCCAGGAGCCTCTGAAGTTTTAATCTAGGTTGGTTCACTTTTTGTGTTCAAGAAATTGTTTTAAATTCTCTACTCCACTTTTAGTCAGTCCTTGCCCCTAGATTTTCTGTTACTTGTTTTCTTTCTGCATTTGTATTTGTGTTTTTTATTTGTAAGGAGTGAGAAAAGGGAAGGGAGTTGAAAGCACTGGCTCATTTTTTTCTCTTTATCTTGAACAGAAAACTTAAGAATGGGCATTGTGCTTTAATATTTGATATGTATAGATTTCCCTCTATTAAAAATAAGATTTTGACCTAAGATACCAAAAGTGACAGGAGTCTTTAAAGTTCAATCAACAAAAGGAAAAATTGAGTTTTAAAATCTTTTTATTTGCTGCTTTTTTATTTTAGTAAAATATTATTTTACCTTTCTAATGTTATACAAACTAGAGGACTATAAGAAATTTAACTGTATTCCTGGTAACGCTTCATCAGGTAATTTCTTTTCAACTTTAGAAAAACTTAAGTTATTTATTAGTCTTTAAGAAAGAAAAATAAAACCAAAATTTTTAAAAATGCACACTCTTGTCTTTTGTTTTCTCCCATGCTGTATGCTGTTGCTTCATAACAGCCCGAAGCAGTCGTATTCCTCGACCAAGTGTGAGTCAAGGATGCAGCCGGGAAGCTAGTCGGGAGAGCAGCAGGGACACAAGTCCTGTTCGCTCTTTTCAGCCCCTTGGTGAGTATTTGGGTAGGTGTGAGGTGCATTGCTTACTCCTTATATTATCACCATCTGATAACCTCAGCCTGCCTGGGATTAAGCTTTCTTTATCAAGTATGTCTTTGCCCCTATCTATCTCTTTTCTGTCATGTTGAGGAAAGAGTCTGAAGGAAATTTTATGTTTGGGAAATTCTTTTCATTTAATTTACTTGTTTTAAATGAACATGTGTAAATAAATTGTGTAAATAAATTATGTGAATAAATTGCCTTCGTGATTATACTAAATGTCCCACAAATTTACTTCAGAATATTGAATTCAAGATTTTTATTGACAAGTAAATCTACAAAATTTAAAGATAAATTTAAATATTTACTCTTAAGTTAAATATGGACTATTTAATTTGATAAAATAAATACTTTTGTCCTTTTGTGCTCCCCAATATATGTTGAATTAATAAGTGAGTGAATGAGTGAATGCCTTTTGAATTAAGGAACTTTAAAAATAATTCCAAGACTGTAATGAATATTTTTGAATGCCTTAATAGTGGTAAATACTTTGAGAATAGATTAGAAATTTCTGTAGTGGTGAAAAGTTACCAGGAATTAAATATGGTCGATCATGGTGGTAATCATTTTGGGTGAGACTAAAGTGTAACCATGAAGTAACAGAAATATTAACATTTTAACTTAGATCATTTAACTTAGATTACTAGAAAGAATGCTACAAAATAATATATGAACTACTTATTATCAATGGGAGATATTAACATTTTTATAATATTTTGTACTTTAACCATTGTTTCCCATATATTGGCTCATTTTATGTCACTGCTGTAAAGCCTGTTGGTACCTGATGTATTGTAACCTTGATTAGAATACGATATTTATCTCAATTATGAAAATATTAAATGATATTTTAAAACCTTTAATAGTTTTGGAATAACTAGAGTGGCATCAGTTTTTACATTGAAGTTCTTTAGTTTTAGAATCTTTTACATTTAGGATTCTGCGTGATCCTTCAGCATTTTCACTAGTACTTTGTCTATATTCACAGACCTATAGCCATTTCAGATGTTTTCTTTGACACATTGTAGTTTACTGTAATACTTAGAGAGCTGCTGTTCAGATTTGGGGACACTTAAGCAGAACATAGTTCTACTATCAGAATTCTTAATCCCTCAGACAGACATGCTAGTATAGAGTTTTTAGTGATTAAATTCTGATTCTCTGGAACATTTGGCTGAAATATATCACTGGATTGTCCTGTAATGACCTGGAAAACCCCCTTAAGCTAGGGACACACAGGGAGATCCTCAACCCTTGTTTGTGTTCCAGCCCCAGGTGCCAGAGAATTTCCCTCTTTCACTTCCCTCTGTGGGAGGGTGCCAAAGTAAAAAGAGTGCCAAGGTAAATAAGGCTATGTGTGGCAGATACCTTGCTGGAGATGTTTTTAGTTCATATACAATAGAATTAGTCTGTAGAATGTCTGCATATGTGTGTATGCACGCATGCTCCTCCCACACACATATGTACATGTTGCATCCTCATGTGTATACATTTAAAGAAAGGAAATAAATCTTACATTTGTATCAAATAAGCATGCCACTTTGAAAAGTTGAGGGAAGTGGAGTGGGTGTGTGGTGGTTTAAGAACATATGTTCTAGGGTCAGACGGCCTGGGTTTGTATGCCAGCTCTGTAACCTTCCTATCCCTGGGTTTCCTGATCTGTAAAACAAGGATAATGATAGCATGTACTCTTAGGATATTTTGAAGACCCTGTAAGTGAGAAAATACATGAAAAAAATCCCTCAGGGCAGTGCTTGGTACACAGTGAGCTCTCACTTATCATGGTCATTATGGTCATTATCACTGCCACGTCCACATCTGCTGCTAGTGCCACTACTCCTCCTCCTCTCTCCACTGAAGCTCTAATCATTTACCCTAGAAACAGTTCCCATTGCACTTTAGTGACAAGGATCTCAGATTTTTTAATGGTATCAGACCTGCATTTCTATAAGGCTAATACTGCAGAATTACTGGAAAACGTATCAAGAAGAAACTAAAATATGCTTCTGTATCTTCTAAACCTATATTGTAGTCAGAGATTAGAGGAAATTTATAATCAACTACTAATTACTTAAAAATTAAACACTGATAATATGCCAATTTTTAAAGAGATGTTTTCTAGCCACTGATTTTCTAGATTCATCTCAAAGCTTCCATTTAACAATTTAAATTACTTAAATTTTATTATTAAGGGAAGCAGTTTTCCTGATTCTTATGAAACCCTATTTGGGTAAAATTGATTAAACCTTTTAATCACACAGTTTTTGAGGAATTGATTTTTCATAGCCTTTTTATTTACATGTGGGTACTGCATAGGAAAGGTAGCAGATTATCTCTGTTTGTTTCATAGGGATGAAGAGTAGCATTCTCACAGATTAAAGGGTCCTCATCATTTCCATTTTCTTCTATACTTGCCAACATTCTGCAGTTCTTACTAAATTTGTTTACTTGTTGGAATACTTTTGTCATCCATGACTTTGAATATTGCTATTCAGCAGATGAATCCCATAGCTTGTTATGAATTCACGTGTATCTCAGGGCCAGTGTGAGGGCCGTAAAGCATCAGAAATAAATCAGACCTGAGCAAAGCTGAACTTCTTTGGAACTTGCATTTTTAGTTTCTGTTTATTTCTGGAACCAAGATTCAAAAAAAAGACTTATTTTATTACAAACATATGGGTGGTACCTTTTACCTGTTATCTTCAGCCACAGGTAACTGTTGATTCCATAAAGTTTTCAAAGATTTGTATCCACTAGGGGTTTCCAAATTTGTGCAACTCTTTCTCACCATTTTAGAAATTATGTTAGGTAAAATTAAAAACTGTGTATTAGTATATTTTACTAATAATACCAATCACCTTTCAGGGCTGATTAAATATTTTGTGCAGCATTCTGTTTGTTTAATCCTTCTTTCACTTAATCTTTTTGATCATTTTATTATTTGTTAAGGTTGTCCTATAGCAAAGGAGTAATTCGTGTAATAAAAGTATCTTAACTGCTGTAATTAATATATCAGAGGAAGAGTAACTTTTAAAATAAAAGTCATAAATTTCATTAAGTATTAAAATGACTTTTTCCTGTTGACTTCTGTGTGTAAGAGAAAGATTGACTTTATGGCATTATGAAAATCAGAATTTTAAGTTCTAAAACGCAAAACATGTTAAATTTAGATTCTAGAACAATGTATAGGGAGACATGTCACAAGTTTCTAGGTTTTCTGGTTAAGTTATTAATATTCTTTTTTGATATTCAAATGTGTTTTGATATTTAAATAATCAGGCTGGCCAGTTAGCTCAGTTGGTTAAAGCATAGTGTTATAACACCAAGGTCAAGGGTTTGAATCCCCTTACCACCAGCCATCAAAAAAAAAAAAAAGATATTTAAATAACCTATTGAATGCAGAACTTAAGTTTTGTAAACCATTATGGAAAATGTTTATATTAACATAATTGAAGTGAATTATGTTTGGAACAAGCTGAAGGTGGTAACTTGTGTGAGGATACTTCAAAAAGTTCATGGAAAAATGGAAAAAAGATTATATGAATCTTTCTATGAACTTTTTGAAGTACCCTCATACTGTTTAAGAGCTGAGCCCTTGAAAGAGTACAGATACTGAGGTGTATCATTTACTAGTACTGTGATCTTAGTTGGTTTCGTTGCTTATAACAGAAATACCTGGAACTGGGTGATTTATAAAGAAAATGTAACTTATTGCTTACGGTTTTGGAGGCTGGGAAGTCCACAGTGTGGGGAACACATCTGATGAGGGTCTTGGTGGTGACAGTGACCTAGGGGTCTCACAGGGCAGAAAATGGCAGAGCAGAGAGAAAGTTCCTCATGCACTTTCCTTTTAAAGCCCTCAGAACCATGCCCCAACCACCATTTTTAATCCATTTACTACAGCATGGTCCTACAATCTAATCACCTCTTCAAGGCCCTGCATTTCAATTACCATAATAAGACTTAACATCCTCTTAACACTGTCACAGTGAGGACCTCAATCTATAATATGTGACTTTGATCAAATTAATCAACTTCTCTCTATGCTTTAGTTTCCCCATCTGTCTTACTTTGTTCAGGCTACTATAACAAAATAGCATAGACTGGGTACTTATAAATGACAGAAATTTATTTCTCATAGTCCTGGTGGCTAGGAAATCCAAGATTAAGGTGCTGGCGAATTCAGTGCCTGGTGAGGGCCCATTTCCTGATTCATAGATGATGCCTTTTCCTTGTGTCCTTACATGGTAGAAGGAGCTAGGTAGCTCTCTGGGGTCTCTTTTATAAGGGCACTAATCCAAATCATGAGCGCTTCACCCTCATGACCTGATTGCCTCACAAAGACCCCACTCACCTCCTAATACCATCACCTTGGGGATTAGGATTTCAACATATGAATTGAGGGAGAGGAGGAGATAAACATTTAGACCACCGCACCACCTGTAAAATGGAATAGTAATAACTGCTCCATTGAGTGTCAGGATTAAAGGAGATAAGATTATTATTAGTTACTAGTTACCATAGTGGTTTTTTTTTTTTTTTTTAACTGTAGTGTTTGTTTTTTTGTTTCATGCTTGTACTTTTAACATTTCCTTCCATTTGAATACTTGCTTTTTTTTTTTTTTTTTTTTTTTGGTCTCCTGCAGGCCTGTGTCTGTCCACTTAGGTGTAAGATCTATTTGTGTGTCAGGGATGATGTTGCAGTGCTAATGTTCAATTGCCCTATTTGGCAATATTCTGATCATTACCTATTAAGAGTAATACCAGTGTTAACTAACTCCCCTTGCCTGACAGTAGTGCTGCCACTATTCCTTGTTTCTATGGTAGTAGATGAGGTTTAAATGGTCCTGTTATTCCAGCCTCCAGACACCATTCCAGATCTACTGGTGCCCTCTACGCCCCCGATGTGTATGGGGCCTCAGGTGAAGGATGAGTACATTTTCACTATCATCTGTGCATTCATCTCAGATTTTTGTCCTTTTCAGTTTCCATTGAATAATATTTGTTTTAAAATTGGTTTGTGTTTATTTAAGTTTAATTTCTTGAAAAAATAAATCATTTGTGTTTTTTTTTTCTTTTTCCCCAAGTAACTTTTTTCCCCCTCAGCAACCTTATTGAATATTTTTCTCACTGGCAGATGGACATTTTTCTTTTGTATAACCTGTTACGTCATTTTAAAATGTAAAATTGTTTTACGTTCTCAATTATGTACTTCATGTTTGTATATATGTTTAAAAAAAAAAAAAAACCAAAATGGTGGATGAAGTGTTTTAATTGTAAATGATGGTATAGAAAGCAGTTGAGGGGGAGAATTCATCTCTGGTTTGTCTTTATATACCTCAGAATGTTGGGCACTAAACAGATATCAAGTGATCTGTCTTAGTTATAGAATGAAATCAACCTATTTTGAAGGAGAGAAGATAACAATTAGAACTTTTCCCCTTGTAAATTCCCAGTGTGGCTTCATTGATCTCTCTTCATTGATCCCTCAACCATTATTAGTTGAGGATTGATCTTTGTTCTGGGTTACTCTGTGGTTCACCCATATGGATGAGATTTGCCTTCACTGATAGAGCTGGATTAATTACTGGGCTATAGATTTGCAAGCTATAGTCTGCCAGCCATGCTTTCTTCTACTTTGTGGTAATAAATAAATAGTTACTATTCATTAAGTTTATTTTCTACGTATTGTCAATAATTTTAGTTGCCTTTACTCTTTCATTTTACCAAAAATTAAATGTGCCCAGAAAATACAATATTGCTTTTAAAATGCTTTGCCCCATTGGTTTTTTTCCTCCCTTAAAATTTCTCAAGCAGACACTGTTACATTTAGGACTCTCTCAAAGCTCTTTTCATTCTTTTGATTAATTAGGTCTTGGGTATGGGATGAGCCAGTCAAGCCGATTGTCATCTTCTGTCAGTGCCATGCGAGTCCTGAACACAGGTTCCGACGTGGAGGAGGCGGTAGCAGATGCCTTGGTACTCTTCTCCATTTCCTTATCATTATAAATGTTCCAATTATCTAACTAACGTGAGGAAGCCAGACCACCCATGTGGGAAAGGGGATGGGAAAATTCTTGTGAATTAAATTTAGGAAGATAAAATGTGAACAAGGTAAAAAAGCAGAATAGTATAGAGTTGTCCCTCAGTATTGGTGGGGGATTGGTTCCAGGACTTCCAAAATCCTCAGATGCTCGTCTCTGATATAAAATGGCATAATATTTGTATATAATGTGCATAGGCACATCCTCCCATATACTTTAAATCATCCCTAGATTACTAATAATACCTAATACAGTGTAAACGCTGTGTAAATAGTTATTATACTGTATTGTTTAGGGAATAATGATAAGAAAAAAAGTCTGTACGTGTGCAGTACATATGCAATTTTTTTTAATCCAAATATTTTTGATCCAAAGTTAGTTGAATCTATGGATGCAGAACTCACAGATACAGAGGTCTGACTGTAATTAATTCTTGGTCTTTATTAATTACTCAGAATTTTAAGCCAGAGCCAACAGTACCAATGGAGGAGTGTCATGAATATAAATATTGATGTCTTTAATATGATAATGTCTTTCAAACACTGTAGTATGCCGAAGGTAAGGGAAGGTAGATAAGTATAAATATGTACACCTACAAGCATGTAATTTCAAGGCTAGCTTAACCTTGAGTATTTAGAGATTGTTTAAGTTTGGGATCGGATCTTGTTTAGTCTTTTAATTAGTTGTATTTTCTGAGCTGAGAGAAAGTACCAGCCTCAAAGCAAATTATAATTAAGGTATCTTCCTGGTTCTTTATGCCTGAATATGGTGAGGTTTAAAAAAATGTTCTACAGATCCAGGATAGTTTGTTAGTAGAGCTATATATCGCTGTTGTTTTTCTCACCAAAAATTATGAAGGAAGTATCATTTGAAACAGTGTGTGTGTGTGTGTATATATATATATATGTATATATATATATATATATATATATATATATATATATATATAACTGGCTTTGGCTAATTTCCCAAATCATTCAGTATGACATATCCTCTTTCAAATTGTATTAATCCTATATTTGAGAACTATTTACTCAGTTTCTTATTCACAACTTATAAAAGGCCTCATCTTTGTTTTGAAATAAAAAATATATTATGCCTCTAAAGCTGTAGATCACATATTAACTAGTGTTGATATAAATAATTTTTGCCACATAGATTTGAAAAACAAGTTTTTTAACTATTACAAATATTCATTGGTAATAGTTATAATTTATTGAATGTCATCACATATGCAGTTCTGCTCTAACAGTCAACATGTGTTGGATTTTTCCTTTTACCTCAGCCATTTGATTATTTTTTATAAATTAATACTACTTTAAGTAGGGACTTTGTTCTCTTGGGCATGGGGCATATTGATCGCATTTTGTTCTGATGATATTAATCAATCAGATGTTTTAAATGTACTGTTACTTTCTCAAGTCATGTTTTCTAGTTTTTTTAATTGGGGGATTTACCAGTTAAATTCTACTTACATAAATTTTATGAATTAAATAGGTTATTCTTGACCTATTACTTATAATACTAAGATGTTGTATTTGAATTATATGAGGAATACTTAGCCACCAATGCTGAAATCTGAACCTCAATAATCAGTTCTGTCTACTTTTATTTGCATAGCACCGAGACTCTGGTAATCAATTTTTAAGAAAAAACTTTCCAACTATTAAGCCTAATTTAGACCTGGGGAAAATCATAAAAATAAAATTAACTTTGTAAATGGCAAAAGGATCCAAATAGAATATTTGAGTGTCTTTGGGAAAACTGGTTATGGAAATATTTTTATAGCTTAGATAACTCTTTAAACTAAAGGATATTGATAAGATTAAAGATATAGCCCACTTATAAGCAGCTCTTTTGTATCTGTATGTTAAAAAACGTAATGTTTCTGATTGTAGGCATTGTTAATGTCTACTTCACTGTTCTGTTTAGCAAAATGTTCTTCATTATTTTCAATTTTTCTCTTTAAAAATTTACTGCTCTCAGCTCTTAGGAGACATACGGACTAAGGTATAGACATTGCTATTTTCTGACATCTTATGATACCATCACTTTTTTTCTTTGCTTCATCAATTTAACAGATGATGGTCTTCTATAAAAAAAATAAAGTGGAAGTAATAAAATCCTTAGACATACATCTATTTTTCTGTAAATATAATTATCAAGAGAGAGATACTGCTTGAATAGAGTGTCTTGTGGGGGTGCAAGTCCTTTCAGCCTGACTACTTCATATAAAGGAGGTGAGGTCATTCACACTAAGATCTGTAAAAAGACTGCTCCTAGAGTCCAACACAGGAAATATCACAGTGTTACCATTCTAAATTAAATTGATATCTCTAGATCAATATTAGGCATTTAGAGATGGAACCACTAAGTTCAAATCATATTTCTTTTAGAATTTAGACTTGGGCAAACTTAGAGCCACGTGGAACTATTTTAAATTATTGTGCTTAATATGTTTTATAGAAACATCTTCACCACTGACCAGCCAAAATTCAAATAACAGATTACATAATGATTTGTTTTCAGTTCTTCCAGGAAATCTCAAATAAGCCACTTATTCTCTCTCATTTCACTTTTAATATCACGTATATAGAATAATGTCTTAGATGTAAAGAAATCAAAGGAATCTGAATATGTTTTCTAACATTTATTGAAATAGTTGGTTTAGATACGTTGAGAAAAGCATGGAGGTCCCTTACGGAACTTGCCTCCTAAAAAATAATAGTAAGCAAAACAATTTTTCATCATTCTTTGTATTTTACTTTTCTAGGAGACATGAAGGGTTGGGTACAAGGGAAGGAATAGTAGTAAGAGAAGTGGTAGTGGAGGCAAAAGGAGAGTAGAGGAAAGAGAAGAGAGAAAGGGAAAAAATGGAACTTTACACAGGGGAAAAGATGCATTTTCCTGATCTGTTGTATTCCTCCTTTAAAAAGGTAGTATTCTCTTCTTACCAATTCAGATTTCTACTAGTTTCTGTTCATTTACATTCTGGTTGTTCTTGGTTTTCCATGAAAGGAGAAGGGAAAAAACCCACATTTCTGAGTACTTCCCACTTTACATATCTGAACTTCCATATAGTCTTATTCTGCTTCTACCACTTCCATAGTTAAAGAATGTTTCACCTTCTACTAACTTCTGTAACATGTTTTCTGAAGAAAAACTAAATATTGACATTTTATTATTACAATGATGAGCAGCATGCTTCACACTTATTTTAAAACAAAAATCCTTTTGTTCTCAGTAGAAATCATGAAATTCTTTTAGCTACTGCTAATGCGATTCTTTATGTACAACAGAAAAAACCTGCTCGAAGAAGATATGAATCCTATGGAATGCATTCAGATGATGATGCCAACAGTGATGCGTCCAGTGCTTGTTCAGAACGTTCCTATAGTTCTCGAAATGGTAGTATTCCTACATATATGAGGCAGACAGAAGATGTGGCAGAAGTTCTCAATAGATGTGCTAGTTCCAATTGGTCAGAAAGGAAGGAAGGCCTCCTGGGTCTGCAGAACTTATTAAAAAATCAGAGAACGCTAAGGTGAGATGTGTTGTTTTAATTATCTTGTCAGGTTAGCACTTTTTGGCTTGACTTTGTTTCTATAACACTTTAAAGATACTAGTATAGAAACAGACTTGACTTGAATTCAGAAGGTTGCATCAAAGTGTTTTTCCCAAGCCTCAGTCCTTTAGGACCATCTATACTATAGTTTACTAAAAAATGTATAATTCATTTGCTGTATTTAATGAAACATTTTAAAAGGAAACTTTTTATTCACGAACAGAAGTTAAGTGAACAGTTATTAATTTTAAAAATTAAAATAATAAAATGCATAATAATAAAGCTGACTGGTTTATTAAAATCCATTTCTGATAAGTTTTTCAGTGAGAGGAAAGAATGTTTATGCTTATTTGGAAATGAAGGTACTCACATATTCCTAGTGTTCATGTAATATGTGAATCATAGTGTAATAGGAAATGCAGTTGAATGAACTTCTCTAAGAACAGAAGTTTGTTTTTTGGGTTTTTGGTTTTGTTTCCTTTCCTAATGGCTTTTGCTTGCTTTTTTCCGCCCTGCATTCTTCATTTCCTTGTCTATGTAGTTTTGAGTCTTTTATATAGTCAACCCCTTTAAGAACCTAGCTTCAAATATTTCATAAGTTTGAGTATGGTAGAATGTAGAGGACTAATTCCTGACTTAATACATGTGAAATAGGGGTTTGATATACTTGCTGTGTATTTATTTTAGAAAGTATTAGAACTGTATAATTTAAAATAAATGTTTATCTGTGTACTAACTAGTATACTTTTATGTGTGCATGTCACACTTCATAAATCACTGTAATAAATCATTACAATATTGTTTCCAGCCCCATCAAGATTAGGTTGACATTAGATTCAGCATATCATTTTAAATGGCAAGAGAGTAGGCATAGTTTAGAAAGATTTTAGACTCAAAGTGGCAAAATTTAAGAAAACATCTTAGCACATAAAAGGATAAGATTCATGTGCTGGGAATGCCATGTGTAAAATTTCCCTTGTCATACTACATTAATGAAATACAATTGTATTTCTTTTCATAACTTTCATATAATGTGGGTTACAACAGAATCACTGCGTTTGATAACTTTGTATTTAGCCCTAACTAGTAAATCCCACAAATTTCTCAATTTTGAGGGCAGATTGTTTTTTAACATTTTCATTGTTATTAAGAAATTTAATTATATAAAAGATTACTTCTAAATAACTTCTTTCTACAACAAGATATTAACTAGCCACCGTATTATTTTGACAGTCGAGTTGAACTGAAAAGATTATGTGAGATTTTCACAAGAATGTTTGCTGATCCTCATGGCAAGGTATGTTTTAGTATTTATGATTATTTACTGCAATAAAGTGTCATCTATATATTGCCCAAAAAGAAGTAAAATAATAGCAGAAAATGTAAGCCATTTTTGTTTTATTATTACCTCAAAATGGTAGTAATATTTTTATACATAATCAAAATTAAGTGTTTTATATCATACATAATTTAGAAATTGCTCTCCGGAAACCATTTGAGCTTTTCCAAAGAGAGACTGTCTAAGACTGAAAACTGAAAGGTATACTTACAAGCACAATTCTTGTATAATTTATCAGGGTGGGTGTATTTTGTAATACTATGAATATTTTACTATTTGTAAAGGACATAATTGGGGTAAGTTGAAAAAAGTTTCTAACATTTTATTGAGTTTTCTTCTGCAATTATTACGTTAGTGTAAATATATTCTTATCTTGAAAGAACAGTTTTGCCATTAATAACACAAAAGCACAAAAAAATATGGCTCTAGCCATAAGTTGTATGTACACTGTGAAATTTCAGTTTGCCAAAAATATGGCTTTAGCCATAAGCTGTATGTACACTGTGAAATTTTGGTTTGCCTTGATGTACTGTTATAAAAATATGTTATAGAAATATGTTCACTTATTGTTTCCAGCAATGTGTTTGATAATGGTGAAACTTTATTAAGTATCTTCCTTTAGGACACCAAAGGTCTACAGAAGAATTTCTAACCTAAATGAGAGCGATGTGGCAAGGAAATTATAAGAAAAATATTAATGAATTTCACTTTACTGTTTTTTTTTAATCGTCTTCACTTTATTGTTGCATACATCATTTTCTCCTCATTTTTTTATTATTTTATTTATTTATTTATTTTTAAAATTTTTTTTGTCTTTTCCGTGACCAGTACTCAGCCAGTGGGTGCACCGGCCATTCCTATATAGGATCCGAACCCACAGCGGGAGCGTCGCCACGCTCCCAGCACCGCACTCTCCCGAGTGTGCCACGGGCTCAGCCCTCTCCTCATTTTTTTCTATTTTCGATATTTTCATTACTTACAACACTACTTAGATATTAAAATCCCACTTTATACATAAACTAAAATCCAGCTAAAGATTTGAATCTAGTGGAGTATATACTTAATTATTTAAATTAATTGGTTATACTTTATTACAGTGTTTTTCAAATATTATCCTCTGTCCAAAGGTGTATTTATTTTATCTAAGGACAAAAGATTTCATTAAAAGACAAAGATGAAAATGCATTTGGTAAAGTTCGTAACTTTCAAACTGAAGGTATATATAATTCTACCATTTTATATTGATATTGCTACCACTAATTACAGCTGTAGGTTCTGCAAAAATTTCTGTAAATTCTAAACAAATTCACTTGGTATTGTTAGTTGGCAATATAAGCCAAAGGATGAGACAGTTATCTGGGTAAGCCTTTTTATTAAGCAACATTTTAATTAAGTCTGCTCAACTTTGAAAAATACAGTTATTAATCTTCAATAAGTGGTATAACTCTTCACTACTGGAAGGTATGAGTTGAAGGCTGGATTATTTCTTGAAGTCATAGTTTTTGACTTTGTGTTAGGGTAATAATACAATTTAGTTGGATGATAGAATCTATCCAGTGATAAAGAGAAACATTTTTTAAAAGATCAAATAGGAAAGCCAAGTTTGATGTTGGCAAAGGAATTGAACTGAGCACAAATTTTTGGCTTTCCTTAGTAGATGTGGAGAACCAGCTACAATTCTCCCTAGAATTGAATCAGAAAGATGACATTTTGTTTTTTCTTTTCAGAATTTTATAACAACGTAAAATTCTTATTGACCCACCTGGGGTTTTTCTGTTTGTTTATTTTGGTCTTTGGTTTTTTAGTCCAGTGAAGACAAATATGGGAAGAATTTTGTTTGTTTCCATTTGGCTTTTGTTTGGTGACTGTTCATTACAGGCTCTGCCAATAATATAATTCATTAAAAGTAAACTAGACATGTCACCATACTGTGCTGAGTTAAAAATGTTAGAGTTTGATTTTTTTGCATTACATCTGATATTAAAACAGCAGATATGCCCCTCCTTCTGTAACGTATATTTCTAATGTACCAACAGTTCCTTCTTCAGAATCAAGCAATTGTTTTTGATGCCTTCCTTTTTTTTCCCTTTCAAATGCAATTTTGTTCTATATCAGGGGTCAGCCATTATTTTCTGTAAATATTGAGGCTTTGCAGACCATATTGATCTCTGTCCCAGCTATTCATCTCTGCCATTATAGCACAAAGACATCCATAATAGACAGTATGTAAACAAATGAATGTGGCTGAGTTGCAGTAAAACTTCATTTATGAACATTGAAGTTTGAATGTTCATATAATTTTCATGTATCACTAAATAGTCTTTTGTTTGTTTTTAAAACCACTTAAAATTATAAGATCACTCTTAGCTTGCAGGCCAAACTTTAATGACTATATGATGAACTCTTTGTCATTGACACTAAAATAGAAACATACATTCAGGAACCTATACTCATGCAGCTCATGCCGCAGGTTGAAGATTAGGACTATTAAAGGGAAACAGTGGACTTCCAGTGAAGATGGTGGAATAGACGGTGCCCAGTGTCACTCTCTCCCACAAATCAACCAATTTACAACTATAAAAATGTAACAACAGCCAAGCTGGGGCCACTGGAGCTCAGGGGAAGAGGAGAGACCTACAGAGTTCATGAACAGGGAGAAGCCATGATTAGAGAAAGAAAAAACTGCTCAGAGTGTTTCGGGCCGCAGCTGCTTTAAGCCTGGAACTGCTGAGTGCATGGAGCAGGAGCCAGCAGAAGCCATAGCTGTGCCCTTCGGATGGAGTTGCTTGGAGGTGGCAGGGGAGAAGAGGGCCTTGGTGGCCCCCAGAACCAAGACCACTAATAGTGTTCCTGCAGGAGCAAGGAGCCAGAACAGCTGAAAAAGGGGAGCCATTCAGAGGTCAGTGAGTTATCGCAAGGGACTGGCGCAGGACCCGTCCCATGGGAAGTGTTTGGATCGCAGGCAGTGGGGGAGATGGACCCACTGGGAGAACACTGGGACACAGCAAGGACAGCCAAATCAGCGCAGGACCACTCAGAGGAGACTGGTCGGGAATGCAGAATTGCATGGGATGTAGTTTGATGAAAAGATTCAGGCCCAAATCAGAGTTTCTACACAACCCAGGTTCACCTGGTCTCTGGAGAGCCAGAAGTAGCTGTAAGGTCAACCATTAAGCCCTGAGCTGCACAAAAAGTCTTCCTAGGGAAACAGCAGCAAAGCAGCAATTTAGCTCAACAACAAAGTTCAAGTACTGGTTCCTACAGGAAATTCCCCCGTTTTAGAAGTAAGCAAAGGACAAAAAGTTAGTTTCAGCCCAGGCAGACCTCTAGTGCCTCGGGGCCCCACCCAGGGGCCTGGGGTATGGAGCCAGGAACCGGATCCCCCGCCCACAACCAGGCACACTGCCAGCACCAAGGAGAATGCCAAAAACATCACCTCCATGTGGGTGGGCCACCATAGCCACCACAGTAACCACGGCTGCCACGAAAGGGCACAGATGGTCCACCAGCCACTGGAGTGCACTGACACAAGGAGAGTCACCAGCAGAGACCAGAGAAAAGAATAGGATGTCTATCCCCACAAAGCCATTCCAGAGTGACAGAAGAAGCATCTGCTCTATGATAATATTGGGGGACCTGATCATACCTCTCAGCATTGGACAGATCATCTAGGCAGCAAACCAACAGGGTAACCATTACTCTTTTAGAGGGAGAGAAGAAATCTAGGGTTATCTGTGGTGGGAAGGGGGAGGAATAGGGGGATAGGGAGAGATTGGACAAGCGGCATAAAGAATAAGTACAGTTTGTAACAATATACATCCTAGTAATATTGATTTGATCAACATATGTCAACATTGACTCCCAAAATATATATAATCAATTATGATTCAATAAAAAAAGGGGGGGGGAGCAGTGTACTAGCCCTTGCTGGGTGAAATCACACAGTCCTGCATATTCCTGCTGATCTCCATATCTGATCTGTGATTTTGATCTAAGTGCTCATTGCTTCATGGTTCTCCTCCTCCTCTCAGTTTTCTCTTCGTTCTCCATGGAGACAGTCAAATATTTTCTCTCCTTAAAACTCCAGCCCTGGTTACTTGCCCACCATCTCATGCCCCAGCATATGTCCTAGCCTCTCAGGTTACCAAGAAAATAGAAGCCATCGAGCCATCAAGAAACTCCTTTATTCAGTATGCATTTTCTGTCATTTTAAGGAATGTGTGAGACAGGAGGAATGGTGTGTTTTATTTTCTGTGGTGCCTAATGAGGTCTTCCTTATGCCACTTCTTCCACTCTTCTTTTCAGATCTCTCTTCTTGTTTTCCTAGTGTTGGTGTTGCATAGAGTCTTGCCCTAGGCTCTCTTTCAATCTATACCTTTTCTGAAGCTTCAGTTACTCACTTTATCTTAATGGCTTCCAAGTGTGTATTTCCAGCCCATGTTTTTCTCCTGCACTTACTTTAATAACTACATGCCAATTGGTTATCTTCAACCTCAAAACTACTCTTCCTCCTGCATTGCCTTAACTCATTAGATGAAACCCCTATAACTTGGTTGCTCAAGTGAGGGATTTTGACATTATTCTAGAAACTTTACTCAATCCTGTTGATTTAACCTTCTGAATAACTCTCTATTCTCACTGCTAATTGAGGGCACAATGGTCTTTTGCCTGTCGCGCCTTGTCCTCACCTTCCATCCCTAAATTCTCCTCCACACCACATCCTTGAGTGACCTTTCTAAAAAGCAAATCTTCTCTACTAGCTTAAAACCTTTCAGTGACTGCTCATTGTCCTCAAGAAAATGTCCAAACAAAGCCTGTCATTTTTGCTTGTTATTCTGTCAACCTAGCCTAAACTATGTTCATTTCCCCAAATGTGTCATGTACTTTTCCTTATGTCCTTGAAATATGCTATCAGAGACATTTTCTTTACTTCCCCAATCCAGCATCCTTGGACCTCTGTTTAGACAGCACATCTTCCTCAAGCCTGGATTAGATCTCTGAGTTCAAATCATTTATCTATAATGTCAACTCTCCTGAAAACTCATGGTTGAGACCACCTGTTGTCCCCAGTGAAAACAGGACACTTAGAGAATGAAGTTATGAGCAGTAGCCCATATCCTTCCGGCTAGGACCACCTCCTTTAGACTCCAGAATGGTTTCCTTGTTTTTTTTATACTAAGGGTCTGTGTCCAACTAAAATATTAGGCATGCTATAGTATACAGTGCAGATCTAGAAAGGAAGGGCAGTAAAAGAATGCTTTCTGAATACAGTTGAAGTGGGACAACTGGATTTTTCCTGGGATAGGAGTGATGTGATTGATAAATATAGTTTGCAAGCTAAAATTATTTGATGTCTATAATTTGATAAGTGAACTTTTTTTATTTCATGTACAAATATGGAAATAAGTGATATATGTACAACAGTAATTTAGACCGTAAAGCAGATGTTTAATTTAAGCTTTTCAATAGTTTACAAGAGAGGCAGTATAACACCATAATAAAAAGCATGGATAGTGGAGCTGGATTGCTTGAGCTCAAATTCTGCCTCCAACACTTATTAGCATTGTTTACCTTGATTTCTTAATCTATAAAAAATGGTTAATAGTAATACTTCATAAGATTGTGGTGACGATTAAATGAGTTAGTATATGTAAAGCCCTTAGAACATACTGTCACCTCTCCCAGGGTGACAGAGACGCAAAGGATTACTCAAAGCTCATTTCTCCAGAGAAGTGAGAGGCCCAGAAAGGGTTAATCCCAGGAGCAGTTCCTTCAAGAGAGAAGGATTCCTAAGAATAGCGATGAATCAGGTTTTCTCTCAGTTTTTATTGTTCAGGCATAAAGTTGCAGAAAATAACATAGGTGGTTAATCAGTCATAGTGAAAACATAAACAAACTGGCTACATGACAATTTTCATTAAGGCAGGTGCAACTTAAAAATAGTTTAAGCAAATTACCATTAAAAGAGTCATAAAACTAAGCTATGTGACATACAAAAGAAACAATGAGATAATCATCATGGCAACACTTAGTTCCCTAGGAAACTTAAAGGAACAGCTGAAGGCCAGATGAGGAACCAACCACGAATTGGCAGAGTAACCTTGGAGCTTTTCGCTCACATATTTCCCCATCATTAGGTTTAGCTGCACCAAGGACGAATGCCCTTAGAGCAAGCACTTTTGCTGTGTTACAGTTTTCTTATCCACACCAGAGACTTTTTAGTCCTGTGAAAGTTTTCTGTTTTTTCCCAAGCTTAGCATTTCTATGTGTAATTCTAAAAAGTTAGCCTATTCCTTAAACTACAGGGTTTTGGCTCTGCTAAAACTAAGGGCTGTCGCCCTACTAAGCTACAACTTATACTAAGGGCTTTAGCCTTTCTAAAAACTAAGGACTGTGGTCTCACTAAGCTATAAGTTAGGCCCTGTAAAATATATATGCTTATTAATGTTAGTATCCTCCACAACATACCATACAAGTTTTTTTAATTCAAATTTAAATAAGTTTTAAAAACTAAGGAGTTCAGAGAAGATTTTTATTTTGAGTGTTCTGGACCCATTTTTTCCCCTCAAAAGTAAGCGGTGTCAGTAAGCGGTGTCAGATACCAAAAGCTATCTCATGCGATTCTGGCTCTTAACTCTGAAAAGAGCCACCTTCACTGAGGTGCATGCTTAGAATTGGCATTTTATGGTTTTTTTAATTCTGCCTCTTGAATCATGCTCTTGTGTCTTGGACAGCTAGGGTAGGAATTCAATCTGTAGCTACTATATGGTGCACAGTTGATTGAGTGCCCTACTTATAAGGTCACATCTGGTCTCCTGATGAGTATTCTAGGCAGCTCAGCTATCTGCAGTCCTTGAATCAGAAGACCATTACATACATCCTACCTGGGGAAAATAAAAAATTGTGGTATAAATAGTAGTTACTTTTTACTTCCAAACAATAGTAATTGTTCCAAGCCTTCACAGAAATAATTTAACTTCTGAAAGTATTGCTTTAAGGACAGGGAGGTGAGGAGAAGAAAAGAAACAAACAAATTCTAGATTCTGTGGTAATGAATGTGGAACCAAATATCAGCACTGTTTGTTCAGAAATGAGAATCAGTGTCTGTTATTTTTGCATTCTTTCCAGAAGTTGAACCTCAAGAATATACTTGAAAAGAAGGCTTTTTGTTTTTACTTTTTTATAGTTTCCTATAAAGAGAAACACAGGAAAATCATATAGTCTTCTCCCATACTGTTCATTTAACTCTTGTTTTAAAAACTATTTTGAGTTTACCATAAAACTTTGACATTTGTTGCTTTTATTTTCTAAGTGTTTTTCTTCCATACAGGAACTTTGCATTGATGGCGACTAATTTGTGTGTTTTTCTTTTTTTTCTTTTTTTCCTTTTGCATGCTGTCCCCTGTGTTGGAACTCTCAATAGAGAGTAAGTTGGTTCAATATTTGTTGGAAACCTAACTTTACTGCATGACTGTGAAATTAACTCTTTTTCTCTATTTTCTCTCCTGAAGATTCATGCAGTGTTGGACCCTTTGCAATCCACGAAATGCTATTTGCAGTTATGCAAACTGTCATTCTGTTTGGAGATGTGCTTTTTAATCTACTAATTAACCTAATTTGATTATGTTCTTCTGTTCTATATTTGATGACTGGCACACCTAAGATATAGGCAAGTTTAAGAAAAGGCTGCCTCAATTATAATAGCCTGAATATTTTAATTCTTTTCCAACAAATTAGCTGTGGATATGTGGGATTATAAAGTGATTCCAGGTGGCTTTCAATTAATTATTTAAAAATAATTCCCTTACTGCTGGCCAGCTAGTTAAGTGGTTAGAGCACAGTGTTATAACACCAAGGTCTAGGGTTTGGATCCCCACACCAGCCAGCGACCGAAAATAATAATAATAATAACAACAATAATAATTCCCAAGTTTCACAATTATTAAAAAGAAAGTTAGCCCCTGCCTCCCCATATATACTTTTCTAATATTCTATTACTATCATTTCCTAAAAGCAAACAGAGCAGATTATGGAGCAGTGATTCTCAACTTTCTCTTCTGAAATAAAATTTTTAGCCCTAGCACTATATTAGCATATCTACTTTCCCTTTCTCCTTTAATCATATGTAGGGAAATGGGAGAATTTTAACATTTGACAATAACTCTTTGTGGTAGGGCAATCAAGTAAGAAATTTTGTGTATAATTTCCAATATATTTTGGCTATAGATATGAATATATATATATGTTTATATATGATTATTTAGTAAGCACCATTGGTAGGATATAAGTATTTTTGAAAAATTATAAATAATACAGTTCTGTGTGTAGAGTACTATAAATTACATGTCTACATTTTTATTCAGCTACTCACATTATTATCTAACCAAAGGAAATTGCTACTTAGGAGACTCAGAGATGTCTTCTTGAAGGAAATAGCAGTTCAGATCTTGATAGGAATGTAATAACTTTGGATATGTCATCATGAGAAGAAAGGGCCTCGAGGGAATGGCTAGCATGAGTCCAGGAAAAAGTGGGAGATGCCAGAAAGTTTTTAGGAAAGGAAAAGAAATTAATCTTGGCTAGAAGGTCTTCCCTTGCATTGAGGATAAAAGGTTGGCTACCAATTACAGGATAAACTTACTTAAGAAAAAAATCCTTGCATTTATTAAACAGTTTTTTGTTGGGTTGAGGAGTCTCTAATAACTTTGAGCGTGGTTCTAATTGCTGATGTAAGACTGTATAAAAAATATAGTCTTTATTCTCAAATGGTATATTGGTATAAAAAGGTAATATAAATACAGAAAAAGTTAAATAGCACAATAAATAGCTTGTCACACTAAGAGTTCCAAGTCAGGAGGTCAGTGGCTGTTATTTAAAGTAGTCCAAGAAACTTCTTGGCTGGGACTTGAATGGTAAACTTTGAGGGAGTCACATGTAAATGAATGGAGTTGGGGGGTGCGGTATTTGGTATGTGGGTGGGAATGATATATTCAAGGCTAAAGAGTTTATGTTGCCAGATAGTCCAAGATTAGATAGGAGAATTAAGAACCTTATCTAAGGGTTTGAGATATTATCCTATAGACAGTGAAGGGACACTAAAGGATTTTGTTTCTATCAAAAGAGTGATATCATAATCCAATGAGAAAGAAGCATGAATTGGCAAACTACAGCCTGCAGGCCAAATCTGCCTTTCTACCTATTTTTGTAAATAAAATTATACTGGAACACAGCCATGCTCATTTGTTTATGTAATGTCTGTGTCTGTGCAACAATGGCACAGGTGAGTAGTTGCAACAGAGACCATATGGCTTGCAAAGCTTAAATATTTACTATGTGACCTGTTATAGAAATGGTTTAATGATTCCCATTATACAGGAAATATAAAGACTAAAGTTAGGGTACTATAAAAATCCAAACCTGAGGTCAGAAAGGCTTGGTGCCTATGACAACGGTGTGATAAATACAGATGGAGCTATTCCAGAGGTTCTGGGGCTTCATAGGATAGATCAGAGGGGCCCTGTCAAGAAGGTCACATTTATAGTGAAAAGAGAATCAGAATGAAGACACTTAGAGGGCCAGCCTGTGGCTCACTTGCAAGAGTGTGGTGCTGACAACACCAAGGGTTAAGATTCCCATACTGGTCATCTTTTTTAAAAAATTTTTTAAAAAAAGACACTTAGGATGCAAAAGAATTCCTGGTAGCAGGAAAAGAAGAGAAATAATATGAGGAAAGCAAGAATGGCCAAGCTCAGAATGGCCAAGCATACTAAACTTATGAAATAGCTATTATAAATCACAGTTAGAAGATAATTGGTGGGAACAGTAGGATGGAAGCTGAAAGAGAAATTCTTGGGATGGTGTCTTCTGCATCTTAAATCCTTCTGCAAAGGATTTAAGTAGAGAATAAAGGAGTAAAAATCGTAGAAGATATCGTACTTTAGAGAGCAAGAATACAGAATAGAAGGACTAACCTTAAAATGGAATAAAATTATCTCTTCCTTGGAGAAATGTTTACTAGAGGGATAGATCTAGAGGAAATCAAATTGAAAAGTCAATGGATATTCATAGTCTTTTGTTCCATGTGAATGTTATGATCCAGCAGTCCCACTGCTGGGTATATACCCAAAGAAATGGAAATCATCATGTTGAAGGGATACCTGCACTCCCATATTTATCTATTTACAGTAGCCAAGAGTTGGAACCAACCTAAATGTCCATCAAAGGACGACTGGATAAGGAAAATGTGGTAGATATACACAATGGAATACTACTCTACCATAAAAAAGAGTGAAATGCTGCCATTTGCAGCAACATGGATGAACTTAGAGAAAATTATGTTAAGTGAAATAAGCCAGACACAGAAAGAGAAATACCATATGTCCTCACTCATAAGTGGGAATTTAAAAATAAATAAAATTTTTAAAGTAAGCAAGATAAAGCAATCACAATAATTCCCTGAACTTTCAAAAGGAGAGAAGAGAACTGAGGCCACCAGAGGTGAGAAAGGCAGAAGGGGATGGGAGGTTAGTGATTAATTGGTAAAGGGCCACAAAAAATGATTATATTGTGTAATGCTGAACATACTTATTATCCTGATTTGAGTATCACATAATGCACATAAGTATCAATATTCAATGCTGTACCCCTCAGATATGTACAATTTTATGTTTCAATAAAAAATCAAAAAGAGAAAAGTCAGTGGAGAATTTCATGCTGAATGACAGTAAAGTAGATGAGGTAAGTCATCTACTAATAGGATAGAACACAACTGAAAAACCGAGTGACCTAGCTTTAAGTATTGGCCAAGCCATTGACTACCTGTGAAACATTGGGCAAGTCACTTAATTTTCTTGTCATCTTAAAATGGGAGAGTTAACTTAGGCATTTTAATGTCTATAATTTTCAGAATGGATTTTCATATAGGAAAGCTTAAATTTGGAATCTTCACAAGAATAGATAGGTAAGAGTTGAAACAAGTATGAAAGTGAACTAAGGAATAATAGAGAGTGGTGTGCTGGTAAACCAGCTTTGGGGCAGATGCAGGAAGCCTTGGTTTGTAGTGTTTGCCTGTTTCTGAGGTGTAAATACCTCTACCATGGCTCATTTCAAGGTAACAACCACTTCACAAAATTCCCAAATAAAATTTCACAGTCGACTCTTGAGGCAAGTACAAGCTAACTCCAGCAGATTTGCCAGGTGGCAGTAAAAGTGAGTACCAGATTACCTACATTCATTTGTCGTAGACTAGGTCTAGTGAAGTTCCTTAACAATATTCTGAGCCTTGAGGAGAGGGCAAGAGACAGTTTAAGTGAAGCAGTCATCCAAGTTTGGAATCTAAGAGAAGCCAAGTGTTGGGGAGTTGTTGGGGGAGGGGTGGGACAAGAGTTAAAGGATCTACATTGTAAGAACAGTGTTGAAGCAGACGCTGCCTGGAGACCAGAGAATACTAAAAAATTTAAAGTGGTTATAGTTTCTGCATTTACAAATATAGAGATCTTAAGCAGATAACTAAAGTGTATTTTTTATTTTTAATTCAGGTTCAAATTTTAAAGCTTAGTTCTAATTCTGACAGAAAAAAATCCTTTATTTCTGACATGAGGAAAAAATGGAATTCATGGATAAAGGAAATTCAAGAAATAAAATATACATTGAAAGCAAAATTCTTAATTCTCACATTAACATAATTCTGAGATTATTAACTTTTTAAAATCTTAGTTTTATTGTTTATCGTGATTATAATTTCTCTCATAACACAGGATGGCTGACAGTCTTAAGAGTTTTTTTCCTCTTTATCTAGAAATAAGTTTTCCAGTATGCTGTTGAATTCCTTGTAAAGAGATATAACCTTATCACAGGTCACTTTTCATAAGTATTGTAATAGGATACATCAGTTATGAATATTAGCTTCCCTTCATCTTAAATTTTTTTTCACCTTACAAAATTTTTTAAACTCTTAGATTAATATTGGAACCAAGTATAAAACCCATCACTAGAAACGGAGACTAATAGCATGCCATCTAGAACTTTTTTTTTATGTCATTAACATTTAGATGCAGACTTTATCCTGAATTTATTTTAAGTACAGTTATGGTTATTCCAGATCATTTAAAATTACTATTGGGACAGTTTTAGTAAATAGCATACCTCATACCAAAAAAATTGTGGCAATTGTCATTTTGAGAAATCTAAGGATTCTCTAATTAGCCCATTATGCTAGATAAAAATTATACTTTTGTGCTGACCGGTTGTTGCTCAGTTAGTTAGAGCATGGTGTTATACTACCAAGGTCAAAGGCTCAGATCCTTGTACTGGCCAGCTGTTAAAAAAAAAAAAGTTTATACTTTAAGGTAGCTGTCAGTATAGTCATCTTCTGATTTATTTAGGGCCACTCTTCCAAAAAGCTGAGAGTCAATGAGACGATAGATAGTTCTTTCCCTACATTTTATTTAAAATGGATTTCAGTTTAATCAGTTTAAGCTGTGGCATCATTGATAACATTAGGTGTGCCAGTCATTATGGCCAAAGTTTCTTTACCAAGTGATGCTGCATGGAATAGCTAACTGTCGAACTTCTGCAGAAGTTGGATAACAGTTCAAATGTACTCTTGTATCACAGAGTCCAATGAAAAGCAAGAGAGACTGTTTTACCGCTTGGCTGCCAATCGCTGCTGTGCCTCTGATTCCTGTGTTCCTTTCTATTTCAGTTTTGAATTGAGCATAGAGGTCAATATTCCTCCTTTTTTTCTCCACTTTTCCCCTTTATCTACTGTAGGTATTCAGCATGTTTTTGGAGACTCTTGTGGATTTCATACAAGTCCACAAAGATGACCTTCAAGATTGGTTGTTTGTACTTCTGACACAACTACTAAAAAAAATGGGTGCTGATTTGCTTGGATCTGTTCAGGCAAAAGTTCAGAAAGCCCTTGATGTTACAAGGTAATATTTTCTTCTTATAGTTCAAGTTTACCTGGTAGTAATGAGGAATATTTAGTTCCTGTATTAAAAGTTCAGATTTCGAGAAATACCACATGTTCTCACTTATTGGTGGGAGCTAAAAATTAATATATAAATTCACACACACACACACACACACACACAAAACCGGGGGGACGGGGAAGAAGATATAACAACCACAATTACTTGAAGTTGATACGACAAGCAAACAGAAAGGACATTGTTGGGGGGGAGTGGGGAGGGAGGAGGGAGAAAGGAGGGAGGTTTTGGTGATGGGGAGCAATAATCAGCCACAATGTATATCGACAAAATAAAATTAAAAAAAAAAAAAGTTCAGATTTCGAATCCTTTCAATCTAGACTGCATGGGCTCCATTTGGAAATCGTTAATTATACCCCTTCACATTGTATATTTAATACGACATATTTCCTTAGATCGAACCATACATTTCTTTTGTAAAAATTTTATTAATACTGTTGAGTAATTCAAAGTGGTATTTTATCTTAATTAAGATATATCTGCAAAGTATGGTAGAAGATTTTATTCAATCTAATGTAAAAATAAAAGTATTTCCTAAGTTTTAAAAGAATGTTTTATTATACATTTCAGTATTCAAAATCTCTTCTGAGAAGATTTTGAACCAATGATATTTCTACTTTCCTGTGTAGATTGTTGAAGGGATTTATTTCAAATATCCATTTACTAAGTTGAGGTGAGTTTAGAATTCAGATTTTAGGTGTGGGGAAACATCTCTGAGAAAGTTGAACTTTTTAACTGAATAAATTTTTCTGGTTAAATCTACAGTTGAGGCAAGATAAACTATTATTTACTATAATGTTGCTTTTTAACCCCATACCGGGTGTAAATTCAGGTGTTCATACTGTTCTGAGAATGCTTTTATTATATACTATTCCACACAGACTATACCACATGCAAATACTACTTCATGTATGCTTTTTGAATGACATGTTTTGGTATTAAATAGTCTTTTGCTGTTAAGTTTGCTAAATGCTTACTTGCTGACTTAATATTTGTTTGTTTTGCTTTCTTCTTATTTCAGAGAATCTTTTCCAAATGATCTTCAGTTCAATATTCTAATGAGATTTACAGTTGATCAGACCCAAACACCAAGTTTGAAGGTAATTCAAGGTCTTTTGAAGACATTATAAGGAATTAAAGTATTTTATTAATAAAGTTATATTGATATTTGTATTTCTGTCACATGAAAAGCTGTTCAATCAGTGGGTTTTGTTTTTATAAACTTTCAGACAGTCAAGCCAGCACTTCGGGACCAGCTTCACTCTTTTTGGAGTTCCAAGGTTTTTTTTTTTGTTTTTGTTTTAATCTGGATTATTTCTTTTCTTAACTCTGCAGTGTTTCAGATAATGTTTGTATGCATCTATATTCAACTACTAACCTTTGTAAGCCTTTTACGCATGCATATACTTGATTTTAAATGTTATTCAAAAGTCAGACTATCTTTTGGAGAAGCTTACTGGGAATACACATTTAAAAGGCATCACAGGTATGGCCATCTAACCCTAAGCTGGTAATGCAAACTTGCTCTATAAAGCCTTATCTAATTTTATGTTTGTGATTTCCCAATACTTTGTTTTGGGAGTTTCAGTAGGTATTTTGGGCAAAATTTCAGGTTTTTTGCTTATGTATTTGTTTTATTAAACAGAAATTTTTAAGTTTAACCTCAGTGCTATTCTTCAATTCTCCTAAACTAAAATAGTAACTTTCTCTTTTTGTGCAACGTGATATTTCTGATGTGTGCTTAAAATTTGGAATTGGAATTAACTTTCTCACTTGTTATTTGCACACATTTTCCAGTTAATTTATGTGAAAACTAGGTGGATTCCAATTTGTGATTAAAAATTAATTAAATTTAACAAAAGAGAAAAAGCAATTTAATACAAAAGATCCTCTAAATTCTTTACTAAAATGTTATTTTTAGTGAGTTTTATTGAATGAGATTAATGTCAGGGAAATAACAAGCATATGTGCTTATACAGGTTTAATATTTTTCTGCTCTGTTCTGCACGAAATATATTTCTATAAGCATTACTGTCCAAGATTGATTTTTCTCTAAAGTTGTTAATGCAATTGTTCCTCAAAATTCCAATTATGTTTTTTAGCAGGATTGACTTACACTCAACATAATGTTATTTTCTCAGAGCTGCTCTGTGAACAGCTTTCCATCGGTTTTCATTTTGGAAAGTGACCAGCAAGAAGGAGGATAATTTACTTGACATTATTGATAAATATTTTGAATTCATTTTATGTCCAAAGCACTGTGCTAGGCATTCCTGGGAATACAAAACATAATTTTTATCATTATTATCTATAATACAGTATAAACTATAAACTGTAATAAAGTTTATAATATAGGTACCCTGTGGTTGGTGTTCAAGTACTGTTGAAAATGTATGTAGAGATGTTTCATAGGCCAGTGCAAATGAAGGTCTGAAACAGCTTAAGAAATAAGGGTGATAGGTGAGTTAAGGGAGAATAAAGTTGCTGAAGACCTGCAGAGAAAGACAATCAAAAGGAAGAGTGAAATGGGAAACAACAAATTAAGAGTAGCTTTCCTGTTGGAAAACATCATACTGGAGACTGGAGTCCCAGAATGTTTCTCTAAAAGCCTAAATTATTTATAAATATATATTTAATATAGGTATAGATTTAGTAGCTATATATTTTCCATAGGGGGAAATCACTTCAAGTCTTAAATATATGTTTTGGGATAGCAAGAAGACGTTATATTGGAACCATACCTTATGCCAAAAATAAAAGGTGGGTGACAAGATTATTAAAAATTTAACAGGTTATAGAAAAACACAAATAACTTGAGTATGTGATCTAGAAAACTTCGTTATTGAAAAAAATGATTGTTCTTTCAGAATAAGATGCATGTTTGTATAAAATTTCACATCTCTCACAGAGTGTCATGGGAGTAAATGTCACAAAAGGAGGCAATCAGGGAACATGGCGATACAAAGTGATTTTATTTGAATTAGTAATATTTTAAAAATAAATGTAATTTTTGTTAACCTCTTTTTCTGGGTTTCACAAACCCAGAAACCATGTTGAAGAATTACACATACTGTAGCAACTAGGTTTATTTTTCCTTCTCTGAAAAAGAATGCATGCTTGTATTGTTAAAATTATAGACCGTGTATAACCTTGTAAAATATCCTACTAAAATGTAAATGTTCAAATGATTATATGTATTGTGATAATTTTGCCTATTAGTATAGTAAACATACCTATTCTGTGGAACCATTTTAAAACTTTGCATGACTATAAATTGCCAAGACACTGCACTAATTCAGTCTCACATACTGCAAATAAATTATTCAATTACTGGTGGTTGCAAATTAAAAACAAAATACATTGATTTTTTTGTTATTTAATATAGTCACTTTTTAGGTATTCACACTGATAGAAGGTGATGCGGCTTCAAGAATCCAGAATATTATGTGTTACCGTAATTTAGTTGGGTCTGCCATTGCACAACTTTCCCTGTCCGCTACACATTTTTGATGGCTAATAGGTTAACTCTTGGTTTTTGCAATATATTTATTTAAAGTTATATTTACTTCTTTACTTTTTTCTTATTGATAAGTGAAAATTGTATATATTTATGGTATACAACATGATGTTTTGATATAAAGGCATACTTGGTTTTATTGTGCTTGATACTTGTGTTTTTTACAAATTGAAGGTTTGTGGCATTACACTCCACATAGAAGTGAGATCATGGGGTATTTGTCTTTCTGTGCCTGGCTTATTTTGCTTAACATATTGTCCTCCAGATTCATCCCTGTTGTTGCAAATGACAGGATTTCTGTTTGGTTTTTGTTTGTTTGTTTTAAGGCCTAATAGTATTCTGTTGTGTGTATATACCACTTTTTTTTAATTCATTCAACTGTTGATAGACACTTAGGTTGATTCCATATCTTGGCTATGGTGAATAATGCTGCAATGAACATGGGAGTGCAGATATCTTTTTGACATTCCGATTTCATATCTGTTGGATATGTACCCTGTAGTGGAATTGCTGGATCACATGGGAGTTCTACTTTTAATTTTTTGAGGAACCTCCATGCTGTTTTCCATAACAGCTGTACTAATTTACATTCCCACCTACAATGTGCAGGAGTTCCCTTTTCTTCAAATCCTCACCAACACTTAGCTTTCATCTTTTTGATAGTAATCATTCTAACATGTTTAAGGCAATATATCATTGTGGTTTTAATTTGCATTTCCCTGATGATTAGTGATGTTGAGTGTTTTTTCAAATGCCTGTTGGCCTTTTGTATGACTTCTTTTGGGAAATGTCTAATGCAGGTCCTTTGCCCATTTTCTAATCAGGTTATTTGTCTTCTTACTATTGAGTTGTTTCGAGTTCCTTATGTATTTTTTATATTAACCCACTATCAGATACATGGTTTGCAAATATATTTTCCCATGCCATAGTTCGTCTCTTCAATGGTTTTTTCCTTTGCTGCACAGAAGCTCTTAGTTTTATATAATCCCATTTATCTGTTTTTGCTTTTGTTGCCTATGTAGAATTATAAATACTTCATAAAATTTATTCATTATGAAGGAAGAGTATAATTTTATCCTTCTGTCATCTTTTTTTTTTTTAGTGGAAGAAGGACCTTATTTTAATATTTTACTTTCTGCGTATTAACTTGGTATGGCAGAGATCTTATTTGTCCTGGGTGACAAAAATGACATTAAAATCAATAATAATTTTTTAGCAATATTTTTTCAAGTTCCATTTTAATTATACATTTAAGCCTTCCTTTTCTAAGTCAGCAAATGAGCACTTAATATATGTTTAGCATCTGCTATATCCAAGGACTGTGCACAAAGTCAGATGCCATTTCTAAAGTGCACAGGTACAACATGGTAACTACAGTTCATGTAATAAATACTTGAAAATAGTTAATGGGAGGAGAGGCAAGGGAGATGTAGGCCAAAGGATACAAAGTTGCTGGGCCGAGCCCGTGGCGCACTTGGTAGAGTGCTGCGCTGGGAGCGCGGCGACGCTCCCGCTGCGGGTTCGGATCCTATATAGGACTGACCGGTGCACTCACTGGCTGAGTACCGGTCACGGAAAAAAAAAAAAAAAAAAACGACAAAGGATACAAAGTCGCAGATATATAGGATGAATAGGTCTAGAGATTTAATGTACAACATGAGGACTCTAGGTAATAATATTGAATTGTAAGGCTGGCCGGTTAGCTCACTCGGTTAGAGCATGGTGCTGATAATACCAAGGTCAAAGGTTTGGTTCCCTGTACTGGACAGCTGCCAAAAATATATATATATGTGTATTGTGTTGTATTTGGGATTTTTTTTAAAAGAGTACATTTTAGGTGTTCTTGACACACACACATACACACAAGGCAACTGTGTGAGAAGATGCACTTAATGATTTGCTTGGTTATAGTAATCATTTCGCTATGTATATGTATATAAAAACATCATATTGTATTCCTTAAATATATAGAGTAAAAAAAAGTAAAATAAAAAAAAAGAAAATTGCCAAGAGAGTAGATTTTAAGCATTCTCACCACAAAAAATAAGTATTCACGGTAATGCTTGTATTAATTCGCTCAATTCAGCTATTCCACAATATATACATTATTTCAAAACCTCATATTGTATACCCTAAATATGTGTAATTGTTCTTTGGTAATTTAAAAGTTGATTAATTTTTTAAAGAAATTAAATACACAGGTAAAGTCTGAGAGAACCGTTATTTAGAAATCCTAGAATGTTGGAATACGTGGTGACATTAAAAACTGTGGTTCTCACCTTTTTATCTGCCCAACATATCTAAGAGGAGGGATATAATTTAACAGTGGCTTGCTACAAGGATAGAAATGGTTGAGTTTAAAAAGAAGCCTGTGTGCTTTGGAAATAGCCCCACCTCCTGCTGATTTTGAAACCTGCATCCCACCACACATCTACCTTCCATGTTCCCACACATCAGAAATTACTGGGAGAATAATGAGACTTTGTAAATCCACATAGGATAACATTTTTATACAAATAAATGTTGCCTTTTCTCCAGTGGTACTTGTATAAAACATTTTTGTGACACTTCTTTTAGAAGGCAGTTCTAACAATTGATAGACCTATTGAGGGTCCTGATCTCAATTGTGTGAGTCTTATCCCATGTTTGACGAAAAAACATATATTACCCTCCTTGATTACCAACTTGATTTACGATTCCTGATTTCCAAAATGCTTTGGTTCATTTCCCCAAAAACGAAATTACACTGAGTTGATGAAAGACTGGCTCCCTATGAGGCCAGCCAGGAGTCAGCTGTAAGTTCTGAAGGCAGATTCAAGAAGAAGTTTATAATATTGTCAAGAGAGCAGTTATTCAAACTCAGGGAAGGAAATGCTTAGGACTTAAAAGTTCTGATATGTGTGGAAAACAAAAATCATCCCATTATCACATCTTGTATCTCAGGCAGGTAGGTGGTTGTATAATTTTTTTTGTTGTTGATGTTGTTTGTTCATTTTCTGTTTATCGAAAAATAAGTCACCTGATTATTTTTTAAGCATTCTTCAGTGTCTCATAATGACCGCATGTTGTCCTCTCTCACTGTGCTTACCACTGCAGGTGAAAGTTGCTATCCTTAAATACATTGAAACTTTGGCCAAGCAGATGGATCCAGGAGATTTTATAAATTCCAGTGAAACTCGCCTGGCTGTGTCTCGGGTCATCACTTGGACAACAGAACCCAAAAGTTCTGATGTTCGGAAGGTGTGTTTTTAATATAAGGTTTAGGAGATATATTGGAAAAGCAAGTCACTAGTTTTGGATTGCCAGTGAAGGAAGCTAATATTTTTAGGACATTATCAGTTAGCAGTGAGTGATGAGGACCTTTTTTTTATAATCTCTTTAAATTATTTTAAATTTTGTCAAATTAATATAAGCATAATTTTCAAACATAAAATAAAAAATAGCTGTCCTTGCCACGTTCTCCTAACCTTTAATTTTGTAACCATTCAAAATATCCCAAATTGTTCCCCTTGCATTTACCTATGTATTTCAAATAAGACCTTATACTGTTTCTTGATTTATCGATTTTAGGCATTATTGATATATTAATAAACATAAGCATTATGTATGTCTGTCAATCTTGGTAAGTGTGAATTTAGCTTTCTTATATCCTTCCAGCATCCTTTCCTTTATATTTTCCCATAATCTTCAAAATACTTATGAATCAATTATTGGCAATTAGTAGAAAAGATTTACATTTTACTGTGCAGGCATTCACTCCTATACCAATTGGTTTGCTAACTGCCTTCTTCCTCACAGAAACATCATTTGCCCTAGAGTTAATAATTTGCCTTGTGTTTCACTTGCCTGGATTTTTTAAAAAGTGTTTTTAAAGTATCTGTTAATATTTTCAACATCTCTGCCAAATGCCTATGGCTGATATTTTCCATATGCCCAAAAACATAGTTTATTTATTTTCTGGAGAGCTCCTTCCTAGACTCTCTGTTTTCTTCTCCTGTTCAGATACATTTTTCTCTAAGCCTGCTGCACAGGTATCTTCATGGAACTTCTCTTCAACATCTTTCTATTCACCCGACTTACTCATTTCTTGCATTTTATATCTACTTCTATTTACTCTCTTCTTTGATAAATCATTTCCTTCAATGTTTGCTGCAAAAGAGTATACAGAATATAAATTTTGTGGTCTTTATTTACAATGATGAACACTGTACCCAGCAGCAGAATATATATTCTTAAGCATATGTGGAACATTCTGCATGCCAGGGCATGAAACAAACCTTAATAGTTTAAAAACAAAGTATGTTCACTGACCACAGTGGAATTAAATTACAAATCAATAACAGGAAGAAATTTGGGAAACTCACAAACATATAAAAAGTAAACAATTCACTCCTACATAACCAGTGGGTCAAAGAAGGAATCAAAAGAGAAATTAGAAAATACATTGGCTAGTTAGGTCATTCCGTAGAGTGTGGTGCTGATAACACCAAGGTCAAGGGTTTGGATCCCAATACCAGCTGCCCAGCCACCAAAAAAAAACTACCAAAACTGACTCAAGAAGAAATAGACAAGGTGAATAGAACTATAACAAGTAAAATTGACTTAATAATCAAAAACTGTTCACAAAGAAAAACTGTCTCTTGCTCAGCCATTTGCTATGTGATATACTGCATTATTGTAGAGTCACCACTGAGAACAAGGCCCTCACCCAATGTGTTCCCTGGACTTTGGACTTTGGACTTTCCAGCCTGTGAAACTCAAGAGGATGATTCTGGAGGATAGGATGATGTAGAAGTCCAGCAAGAATGCCTGCATAAATGTTCTACCTGGGATTGTATCCTGGAACCCTCCATCTTTAACATTCTGAAGAGGTATTTTCAGGCAGAATGGTCTCCCGAGAATGTTACCCAGCTCTTATCTGAGAACTACACTGCCACGGCCCACACTGTGAACCTGCTGGCCAAGTGGCTCATTCAGACAGGTGTTGGGACAGTGCAGGTTCAGGAAGCTATGGAAAATCACCTGAAGAGTTGAATGATCAAACGTTTTGGCCCCGGCAAAGCAGATCTATTTTCACTGAAGGAGAGACCGCAACTGGGCTAGAACAAATGATTGCACATACCACATGGTGAGATCTTTTTTACAAACTGGTTGAAGCCCATTCAGACTGTTTGATGTTTAACTTTACTGTGAAGCTGATTTCTTACACAGAATTCCAAGGGTAGATAATCAGTGTATCCACAGCGTGCCCCTAGCTGGAAGTGTTCTCTAGAATATTCATACCTCTCTAGCTGCAATTTTAGATGGAGGAAAAGAAAACCTGGAAAAATATCTCCCTGAGTTTGCCAAGATGGTCTGCCATGAGGAGCACACATACCTGCTTGCCCAGGCCATGATGTCCATGCTGGTCCAAGAAGAACAAGGGAGCTCTACTGTGCATAGGATCGCTCAGGAAGTGCAGCACTTTGCCCAGGAGAAGTGTTAGGCCATTGTTCTAATTGCCATATAAACCCCTCCTGTGGCCCTAGTTCCACAACCAACACTTCTAGCTCCTTCTATTTTGACATATGGGTAAACTTCACTTTATCCAATAGAGCTAGAAAAGTCAGGGTAGAGCTTTTTCTAAGGTGTTGAGCTTGCTTTCTAAAGTGTTGCTTTGATGACTGGTTTGTAATTGTATGATTATTCAGTTCACTGGATTTATGGACCTGTATTTTCATATATTAAGGTTCATCAATAGCAAATACCATAGTTCTGAAATAGTTATTCAGTAACCTAATTGTTATATTGTAATCTATATCTTACAGAACAAACTTAGCTCTTACTAGCTTTATTTTCTGCTACTAATATGGTCTTAATAAGGTATTTAAAATGTTTGATTCCTTTTATAGAGTCGGCAAGCTGTATTTGAATCGTTCTCTCCCAGCTTATTCTAAATGTTGTTTTCATGGGTCAGTTAGTCAGTATACCAGTGAGTGATAGAAATATGGAAAGACAAGGAAATCCCAACAATTTAAAGCCTTAAATGTAAATAAAAGACAAAGAGAAAGAAAAAAGAGAAAAAAGCCACCTCGTTAATGACAGAGTATGTAGTTTTTCTATCAAGAGGCCATGATGCCAGTCAGATCACACTAGCCTTTGGCACATCTGCCTCCTACCCCAAGGCCTGCTAGGCCCTTGGGGCCATGCTGTCCGCAGGAACCCTAAATACTGCTGACATCATCGTCCTATTCAAGATGTTCTCCAGCATGGACCCTCCTCCTGTTCAACTCATCCAGGTGCCATCCTTCCTGAATCTTTTCATGCACTCACTCTTTAAACCAGGGACTAAATGCAGCCACATCCTGGCTTATACAACAAGCGTGGTTGAGACCCGGAAAAAGAAAAAGCAAATGAACATCAACAAAGATGAGCTGAAATCAACATCAAAAGCTATTGAAACTGTTCACAGTTTGTGTTGCAATGAGAACAAAGGAGCCTGTGAACTAGTGGCAGAGCTGAGTACACTTTATCATTGTATTAGGTTTCCATTGATAGCAATGGCTATGCTGAAAAGGATGGATTGGACCATGTCAGAACCAAGGTACTTTCAACTACAGATTGACCATACACCAGTTTACCTGGCATTGCTGGATGAGATCAGCTCCTGCATTCTGAGGGCTTATAGCTGCTGTTAAGCTTTTTGAGATTGAGCACTCCCAGCTGGACATAATGGAGCAGCTTGAGCTGAAGAATACCCTGCTGGACAGGATGGTTCACCTGCTGTATTGAGGTTATGTACTTCCTGTTGTCAGTTACATCTGACAGTGTCTAGGGAAGCTGGACACTGACATTTCACTCATTTGCAATTTTGTCACTGAGGTACTGGATGTCATTGTTCCTCTGTATACCTCTGACTTGGTGCACCTTTTCTTCCCCATTAAAGCAGAAGGTGAACATGACCCTGTGATGGAATTTATAGCTCACTGCAAATCTAACTTCATCATGGTGAACTGGTTTAGAGCATCTTCCAGAGCTGAAGCAAAACATTCCAGAAGACCAGTTGTGGAGAAACCCTTTCAAGGAGGTACTCAGCCAGCATCTTGGAAATGGACTCTACTGAGAGGAGGCAGATAACTTTTTTTAAAAAGGAAAATGTTAGCAGTATAAGTGGAAAACTGTTATTATGTCCCTTCTCTTTGTTATAAATCCAGTACTGCCCCTAAATCTTGTTTACCGTATTTATTACTCACAATGTAAGAACTACGTTCATGTTACTTCTCAGGATGAATTCAACTGTCAGCCCCAGGGGTGGTGGGAATTCGGAAACTGAGACACTTCAATGAACTACTTTCAAGGTTACGGGGGCGAGGGGGAGAAGAGAGATGGAAGTCCAGGCTCAGGCTCAGACAGCTTCACTGGTAAATTCTACCAAACATTAATACCAGTTCTTCACGTGCTCTTCCAAAACATAGAAGAGGAAGGAACACTTTCCAGTTCATTCTATGATAGCAGTTTTATCCTGATAACAAAACCACACAGAGACATCACACACAAAAAAACCCTACAGACCAGTATCTCTTATGAATAACACCTCAACAAAATACTGGCAAACCATATTTGGCAACATATAAAAAGGAATTATAAACCACGAACAAGTAGGATTTATCCTGTGAATGCAAGGTTGGATTAGCATCCAAAAATCAATTAATCTATAATATACCATCTCAGTAGTGAAAAATAATGACCACATGACCATCTCAACAGACAGAGAAGATATTTAGCAAAATCTAACAACCTATCATGATAAAAGACTCAACAAACTAGCAATGGAAGGGAATGTCCTCATGCTAATGGAGGACACCTACAAGAATCCACAGTTCACCCATACTTAAAACCAAAAGACTGGATGCTTTCTCCTTAAGATCAGGAACAAAACACAAATTTCTGCTCTCGCCACTACTATTCAATATTGTCTGGGGGTGCTAACCAGGGCACTTAGGCAAAATAAATAAATACAGGCATCCAGATTATAAAGGAAAAATTAAAACTATTTGTTTGAAGATGACACGATATTATGTGTAGAAAATACTATGGAATTCACTAAAAGACTATTAGAACTAATAAACAAGTCAGCAAGGTTGCAGGATACAAAATCATTATACAAAGATCAATTGTATTTCTAAACACTTATGAAAAATCCAAAAATGAAATTAAGAAAACAATTCTGTTTATAATAGCATCAAAAAGAATTAAATATTTAGGAATAAAGTTCTCAAAGGAAATGTAAAACATTTATTCTGGAACTATAAAACATTTTGAAAGAATTTTTTTTTTTTTTTTTTTTTTTTGGTGGCTGTCCAGTATGGAGACCCAAACCCTTGACTTTGGGGTAATAACACCATGCTGTAACCAACTGAGCTAACTGGCCAGCCAAGAAGATTTAAATAAGTGGGAAAACATCCCATGTTCATGGATCTGAAGACTTAATATGTTAAGATGGCAATACTACCCAAATTGATTTACAGATTCAATGTAATTCCTATTAAAATTCCAGCTGGCTTTATAGAAATTGACAGCTAGTTCAAAAATTCATATGGAATTGCAAGAGACCCACAACAGCCAAAACAACCCTGAACAAGAGAAAAGTAGAAGGACTTTACATTCCCTGATTGCAAAACTTATGAAGCAGCAGTAATCAAGACAGTGTAGTACTGATATAAGGATAGACATACAGACCAGTGGGAAAGAATTGAGAGTTCAGATATAAATCTATGTGTCTATGGCCAACTGATTTTTGACAAAGGTGCCAAGACCATTCAATGGGGAAATAATAGTCAAATTTTTAACAAATTGTATGGGGACAACTGAATAGTCACATGCAAAAGAATAAAGTTAAACCCTCACCTCAGCCTGTATCCAAAAATTAACTCAGAATGGGTCAAAGAACTAAAATGTAAGATCTACACCTATAAAACTTGCAGAAGAAAATATAGGGATAAATCCTTGTGACCTTGGATTTGGCAATGGATTCTCAGATAAGTTACCAAAGCATAAGCAACAAAAGGAAAAATAGATAAATTGGATTGCATCTAAATTAAAATTTTGGGATATTCCAAGAACAATAATACTGTTATGATTATAGGAACTACTGCCACCTTTTTAAGTAAGGGAATGATACAATCTGATGTTTTTAAAGGTTATGCTGGCTTATGTGAGATAAGTAGACTGTTGGTGTGCTGTAGAAGGGAGAATAGTGTGGAATGGGTGGGCTGATATTGAAAGAGACCTAAGTCCTCATCTGTTATAGTAGGAAATGACTAGAAAATGTCTCAAGCTGCTAAATCAAGAAATAATTGTATAAGCCTATGAATGCCTAACTATTGGTAAAAACAAGCATTACAAAGGGGAACTCTCTGGAGAGTTGAACAGGGGAATTGAGAATTATAAAACCTTTTCCAAAACTATTTGGTATTTTAATATCCAATGTATGTATCACCTTGATTTAACGACTTGTAAAGTTATTTTTAAATAAATATAAAATATGCCTAGTAAAACACGTGACATTAGAACATTTAAAAACCAACAGAAATGAAGGAATAATCAAAATATACTAAAGCTATAGCAATTTAAATCATGTGGTATTAGTACAGAAACAAACAGGTCAGTGGAACATAAAAGAGAGTATAGAGACACTTAGGTTTATACAGGAGATTAGTTCATGATGTCAGTTCAGCTCATGAGGAAAGGATGCACTCATTGGTAAATGGTTTGGAAAAACTTGGGCTATCTGTCCGTAGGGGGAAAATAAAGCTATATTTCTAAACCAAAGTAAACTGTAGATGGAGTAAAGTATATGTTAACAATCATTAGTTCATATGCTCAAATTAACTTGAGGTCCTTTCAATGATGTGGTTCAAAAAAAGATGCAAGATTGTTATTTTTTGTTTTCAAAATGCGCTATTAACATGGTAGAGTATACACCCATATGATGTATACTTTGTTGTTTTTAACAGAATAAGCTCATGTTATAGCTGTTGTTTTATTTTTTTCTTCAGCAGTATGTAATAGATCTCTCTCAATTTCTGTATGAATCAAGCTATATTATCTTTCAAGACTGGGTTGTATAGTATTTTCATTGTTCCAGTATAACATTATTTAACTATTCCCCTAGTGTTCTATATTCAGATGTCATAAACATAGAACACTTGGGTTTTTGTAGTGTAGGGTCAGAAAAGGTCCAGAACAAGGTGTGCACATTTGTATAAAAGTCATGTGATCATGAGCCATTTGAGTTTCTTTCTCTTCTCATTTAAGTTCCTATATAATCTAAATTTCACGGTTATTACACAGACATGTAATAACAGTTGACTACTATTGAAGTAAAGAAATTCATAAGTTTCTTTAACTGAACTGAGTAAGCTTTATTTTGTTCCCATTTCCACAAAACAGAATTATTTTAGCTTCAAAATGTAGACTTCTTAGAATAGCTGCTTGAGAGAAGACTAGATATTGCTGGATGATTTAAGAGTCCTATATTGACAAAGTGGAAATTAAGCTGTTAAGTTGCTCTGGATGGTCTTTGTAAAGCCATTCTTTCTCCTTGTGATCATTGATTAGGAAAACTGAAGTAGTAATATATATTGACAGAGTAACCCTGGAAACTGGTTAACTTTTGTCATTATTCGTTAGGTCATATTTATTACACTTTTTGTATTCCCTTCTTACCTTCAAAAGCTAAATAGTAGATCAAATATGTTTTTATCCTTTCAACAAAGAAGTTTGAAAGTGAATGAGAACATCTTCCTTTTCTGTGGAAAAGATGGTCTAGCCCTTGTGCTATTTATTGAACAGAAATGTCAGGGAAGAAAATGGTATCCTTTCATTAACCAAAATATATTCATCTGCTTCTTGTGTGCTTTTGTTTTTTTTAGGCAGCACAATCTGTGCTGATTTCTTTATTTGAACTCAATACCCCAGAGTTTACAATGTTATTAGGAGCTTTACCAAAAACTTTTCAGGATGGTGCTACCAAGCTACTTCATAATCACCTTCGAAACACTGGCAATGGAACCCAGGTATTTCTCATTTTCTTGGCTATATTGTATAATGTGATAGGTGATTAAACAGTAATTGCCATTTTTACATGAAGTAAACTCGATCCTAGTATATAATTTTTGCATCTGCATTTGGCAGCATTTCCTGAGCAGAATTAAATATTGTCTTGGAAAGAATAGAGTCCCTAGGCCTGTCATGATTATATTATAATTTGTATACATAAGGGTGGTTGTGAATGGTGGCCAGGATATAAACAAGGAAAGCCAAATATGAGCAGAACATAGATGAGGGCAACAACTTTGGAAACCATTAGAATTAGGACATGCTGTTGAGATGAACTAGTCCTTATTTGAGGACTAGCTGGGATATCTTATTCCGGGGTTAACAAATAAGGTTCAGAAGGGTAGTGCTTAAAAATGTGTGTTCACATTTGATGATTACAGGCTTGTTGGTCCATATGTGCGCAGATATACAGGATTTTAAGGAAGTAAGTTCTGAGTAAATGAAACATTGCGTGCGTGTGCGCGCTCTCTCTATATAAATGTAAATAAATGATATGAAATCATTTATATAATATGCTTAAAGAATTGAACTAAAGTTTTAAAAAGGAAAAAGAGGCCTTTGATAACAGATAAAGGAGAATGTAGATGTGCTGTTGTCAGGCTTAAGGTAAAATCTGAGGGTTAAAAGTAATCTGAGAACAATTTCTTATGAAGCAGTGTCACTTATCTTTTTAAAAGGAGAAGGGATTGTTTCATTTCAGATAGACACATCAATAATAAGACCAGATTTTACTCCCTTGGTGTTTTTGTGAAAATCATTTGTAAAGCAAATTCAAGGAGGAATAAAATTTGAGCATTAGTAATGGTTGGCGGAAAGAAATTGACTTAGAACAGGAAGCTAATTTTAAATTATTAGTTTAGGATCTTGTTCAATTCTTGAGGGAAAGGATGTTAATAATATTTGAGAGCAGGAAGCAGGTAAGAAGAACAGAAAAAGACCAGAGAGATAGATTTCTGAATAGAGAGAAATAGTCCCCCTAGAAACCAGACATAAGAACATGAACATTTAAAATATTGACATATAAATATAGCTCTTTCATATGTTTCAACCTCATGATTGTATGGCTTCCTTAAGAGCCTTTTAGTTGAACTTACCTGTTATATGTTAATATGTATTTGACTCCCTCCCTCAGAGTTCCATGGGGAGTCCTTTGACAAGACCAACACCACGATCACCAGCCAACTGGTCCAGTCCTCTTACTTCTCCTACCAATACATCACAGAATACTTTATCTCCAAGGTAATAAAAAGATAATTTTCCATCATGGTCATATTCGCAAATTCCTGTTCTTAGAAAAGCAGGTATTAATATAATTCCAATCAATTTCTACTTGACTTGAAAGGTCTTAGAAAAGTAGGAACTTAGCAAATTCAAAAAATTTTAAATTTATTCAAAAGCTAACCCTTTAAGTGAGAGTCATATATAGGATATGAAATTTTTTTGTAAGTGAAAAGAAAACCTACAGAAACAGCGTTCATAAATTACTGTTTATTGCATTAAATATGTAGCGTAGTTATGTGCCTCAGAGATGCTATATAAATCCAGTAAATAGAAATGGTGTCTTTCAGTTACATCATACTACTCAGTATAAATGGTAAGGTCAACTATAATGATGGATATTTAGATCTAATTTTGACCAACCACCTCTTAAAGTAGAAAAAAAAATTAAACTTACAAACAAAACATAAAAATAGAGAAGAACAAATAGGGAAGGGTTAAGTATATAATGATTATATAATGACATTGTCTACTTATGAGAAAAAATGTGACTGAGAGATTGATCTTTAACACAAAATATAAGATGCGTATAATTTTCACACACTGTGCGAGTATGGGTTGTATTTCAGTGCATTTCTTGCCTCATTAATAGACTGATATTTTATAATTTTTCCCTTTCTCTGGCCTTTCGAAAAATAGTTTGCATAGTAGTTTATATGTATAGCTATTAGCTTGATTTTTATTAGCCATCTACCATAGCATGCTTCATCTGATTATCATTAAAATTATAGGATACTGGATCAGTGTCTAAGAAAGAGAAATATATTGCAAACATATCTTCTAGCCTATTTCTTCCATGTTATGCATATGTGACAATTTTGGTGACTAAATTTCAGCCTTGGTTGAATTTTTTAATTTGACTAGAATGCATGCGAACAACATTTATGTTCAGTGTTAAAAATTCTCTTCCTTCTTATAAATTTGTGTAAATTTATCTCTTTTTCAAGTAGTACCATTATGGTGATTTAATCACAGGGATTAGCAACCTTTCTGTAAATGGTCAAGTGGTAAATATTTCAGGCTTTTCAAGCCGTGTGATCTTTGTGACTACTACTTAACTCTGCTGTTGTGCAAAAACAGCCATAGACAATATTTAAATAAATAAAGCATGGCTGTGTTCCAATAAAGTTTTATTTATGGACACTGAAATTTGAATTTTATACAATTTTCATGTCATGAAATAGCCTTTTGATTTTCTTTTAACCATTTAAAAATGTAAAAAACATTCTTAGCTTGCAAGCAAGCCTTCCATAATTTGCAGACCCCTAGTTAATCAAAACAACTTTGAAGGTAGAAAAACAAACCAGTTGTTAAGGGCTGTGCATTCTAGAATCACTATAAACTTTCCTTGGTGGTGAGATTAAAGGAGGCATGTACTTTAACCATTTATGGCTGTCATGTTTTATTTTGCAAATCATGCTTTGGGAAATAAACATTTTCTAATCCTGTCTATAAATATCCTACATAATCTCCTCAAATATGTTTGTATTTTATAACTACATGTAAGTAAAAATTAGTGTTGTCTTTTTCATAGTGCATTTGATTATGACACAGAAAATATGAACTCTGAAGATATTTATAGTTCTCTTAGAGGTGTTACTGAAGCAATACAGAATTTCAGCTTCCGTAGTCAAGAGGATATGAACGAACCATTGAAAAGGGATTCTAAAAAAGATGATGGTGATTCAGTAAGTATTTGAATATTCTTAAATTGCAGACTATTTTATTTTTCACAGAGTATTTTTCTTTGTATTTTGATGTTTGTCATTTTCAAATATGATTTTCTAGGGGTCAGTCACTCTACGAGTATTTACTGAGTATCTAAGACATACCAGGCACTGTTTTGGGTGTTAGCTACAGAGATGAGTTCTATAGAGTTTTAGGTTAGAATGTGCCTTGGAGGAAAGTGAATCTATTTTAGATTGTGTGGTCAAGGAAGGCCTCTCTCAGGAAGAGGTGACATTTGCATTAAGAACTAAATAAAGCCACACAAAACCTAGAGAATTCCATGAAAGAATTAGCAAGTGCAAAGAAAGACACATGGAAGAGAAAACTTTGTATACCTGGGAAGAAAGCAAGTGTAGTTGCAGCATTATGAAAGAAAGGAGTAGTGAAACATGGACCAGAATACATGAGTCTTGTAAAACAAAATAAGTTTAGATTTTTTCCCCCTAAGAATAGTGATAGTGATTTGCATCACTAGTTGTGTGGCTCCAATTAGGAATGTTATGACCTATATTTTTGACATATGTGAATATTATTATTTAGTTTGTTGCTTCCACCATTATACAAAGAGTAGTTATTTTTTATTTTGCTGCTTCATTGTCTTTTCTCTGACAGTTTAGACATTTCTCAAAACAAGCTATCTCACCATTTCCAATGGAATTCGTTTCTCAATGTTTGAGAGATTGCAGAACATTGTACTGCTTCAGCGCAATCTCTGAAGGGCTTGCTCCTCTGCTTTCCTGACTTCTTTCCTACTGTTGTTTTTCTACCTATGCGCATCTGGCAGAGCTAGATTGTGGTGGGCCTAGTAAACTGGCTATCAAAAACCAACTTACCACTTATATTTGAGGTTCCCCACCCTAAAGAGAGCATGTGATAGGAATAACAGGTTACTAAGAATCACTGTTTAATTGAGACTCAGTTTTGTTTTGTTTCAGAAACAGCGGTATACAGGGTGGGGAACTCAAGTAGTGGATTCTTATAGAAGTGAGTTCAAATCCTGGTTCCTGGCAGTTATTAGCTAGTCAGGTTGTCATTTCTAAGCCTCAGTGTCTTCATTAGGAAAATAGGGATCTTATTGCCTATCTTAAAAGTTGCTGTGAGTGTAATAAATCATATGATTCCATCTATCTAGCCCAGACCTCTCTACTGAGCTCCACATTTATCCATTTAGCTGCATATATGAACTCCTGATCTTTTCCCCTAAAACTGTTCTTCCCTTTCTTAGTTGATGGCAACAGTAGTTGCTCAGCCAAAAATGTTAGACAAAAGAGTTGTCCTTGAGTCCTGCCATTTGCTCATTCTCCATACCCAGTCTGTCAGGAAATGTGTTTGTTCCATCTTCAGAGTTTATTCAGAATCCAACTGCTGTTCACCACTGCCTTTCTGGTTTGAGCCATCATCAACATCAGTTCTTTCACCTGGATTATTAAAGTGGCATCTAATTGGCCTCCTTGGTTCTGCCCTTGGCCTCATGCAGTCTGTTTTTACTCTTCTACTCACAACTCTAAAAAGGTCCCTGTCTCAGGGTGAAAGCCAAAGTCTGAACAACAGACTTTTTTCCTTGTTATCTCTCTGGGCTCACCTCCTATTAGTTCCTCTTTGTGCACTCTGCCCCTGACACACTGGCCTCCTAGCTGTTCTTTGAACTTACTGGACATGCTTTTGCCACAGGTTCTTTGTATTAGATGTTCCCTCTGACTGAAACAATCTTCCTCCAGATAACCCCATGGCTAATTCTCTCACTTCCTTCAAGTCTTTGCTCAAATGTCTTCTCAGTGAACCCTGCTCAACCTGTTTAACCTGCAGACTACCTCCCATCCCAGTCCTCATTGATCCCTTTCATATAGCACTATCTATTCCTTTTTCCCCATATATTAATCGTCTTCTGTCATACCATGTGCTATACTTATTCATTAAGTTTTTTGTCTCTGTCCCTTCAATAGAATGTAAACTCCATGAGGGTAGACATTGTTTTCTCTTTTGTCCACTAATCTATTCATAGTTCCAAGAACAATGCCTGGTATGTAAAAGGTGCACAGTAGGGCCGAGCCCGTGGCGCACTCGGGAGAGTGCGGCGCTGGGAGCGCAGCGATGCTCCCACCGCGGGTTCGGATCCTATATAGGAATGGTGCACTCACTGGCTGAGCGCCGGTCACGAAAAAGACATACATACATACATACATACATACATACATACATACATACATACATACATACATAAATATATACATAAATAAATAATAAATAAATAAATAAATAAGAAAAAAAAAAGAAAAAAAAAAAGGTGCACAGTAAATATTTGAAGAGTAGTTGTAAAGTGCCTAGCAAATGGCTTGGCACCTAGTGTGCTCAGTAGATGGTAGTGATGGTGATACTTGTGGTAATGATTTTGATAGTAGTATTCATGTCAGTATTAGTATTGATATTTTGGTAAGTATGTTAATGTACCAAACTTCTCTGGCATCCTTCCAAAAGTTATGCAGGCCTTTTAAGCCTTTCTCTTTTTTTAAAACAGACCTTTTTAAATTTGGTTTTCTTATACATTGTTAAAATACCATCATTGTATAATTTGCTACCTTAATAATGGAATCTGGCAGTATTTAGTTCTGTGTTACTAATGAAAGTTCTTTTGTATCTTTAACTAGCATGGATAAGCTATTGTTAATCACATTGTATATATTGTTTGGTCAGGCCATTGGCAAGGGAATGGTAATAATTAGAAGCAGCATTCCTTTATGGTTCTTATTTGCCCACACAGCTGTGATTTCTTTACATCTTCACTGTAACCTCTGACATTTTGAATAAAAATTTTAACTCATAATGTTGATTGTCATTTCTTAATTTTTTTCAGCTGGTTATTGTTACCTTCCTTAAATTGCCTTTTAAGCAATAGGGAAACATCTTTTTATCATGTTACAGTGATATATGAGAATGAGTTAATTTGCTGTGCCTTCCCCTTCCCATGAATAGATATGTGGTGGTCCTGGGATGTCTGACCCAAGAGCTGGAGGTGATGCTACTGATTCAAGCCAAACAGCTCTTGATAATAAAGCTTCAATGCTCCATTCGATGCCTGCCCACTCCTCTCCACGCTCTCGAGACTATAATCCATATAACTACTCAGATACCATCAGTCCCTTCAACAAGTCTGCTCTCAAGGAAGCCATGTTTGATGATGATGCTGACCAGTTTCCTGATGGTATGTTCTGGATCATGCAGCTACTACCTGTGTTTTGGAGGACTGGTAATCAATGAAGCAAAAGAAATGTATATGCTCCTTTATTTTAACTCCCTAAAAAGTAAGGATCTTTGGAATGGGAATGTTTTCTGCCATCTTCTAGGAGTTCATTTCTAGTAGTTTGGTAGTTTTCTTCCCCAGAATGAGTAACAGGATATAGTCATCTTGGCATCATCCTCAAATCAAGAAAACCTTAGTTACCTCCCAGCAACAACTGAAACCAACTTAGCTTATAAATTTAGTTTATCTCTAGACAGTTCATTCAGTCACTTATTTTTATACCAGAATGACAAAAACCTTTGGAGAAATACCCATTCTTTGTAATAGCTTTTTAAGCGTGAAGTCATAAACAGACTTTTTGGTTAATAAGATGCATTCAAGAACTGGATATAGGAAAAGCTACCATTAGGATTTGGAGTCAAGTGAAATAGGCTTATGTCTAAGCTTTAACACTTACTAAACTGTATAGCCTGGTATGATGGTTGACCTTTCTGAGTCTCAGTCATCACCTCTGAAAGAGGATGGTAGTGATTGTACCACCTGCCCTCCTGATCACAGTGTGCAGGAAGATACAGGTAAGATGTATGAACACCGATGGTAAAATACAAAGCTCTATAAGTGGTTTAGTTGGTTTTAATAATAAGGAATTACATTTTTTCTTCTATAAATTACATAATCTATTTTTTTTTCAAAGATTCCAGTAATATATGTATATATGTTGATAAGCTTAAAAGTTTCCCTCTCAACACTATCCAATGATTCTACATTTAGGCAATTTCTGGTTTTTCTTTATTCCCATAATCTTGCTGTCAGTGAACATATTTCTCCATTAACTTTATGCACATGTACAACTAATTCACTCTTAAGAGATTTCTAGAGATGGAATTGCTCAATTAAGGGATATGTGAATTAAAGTTTGAGAGTTACTACCCAGATACATTTCAAAACACCTGGCCAGTTTAAGTACTGCTGATTTCTTCACCAACACAGAATATTTGAATATTTTTAATTTTTGTGATTGTGATGAATACAAAACAGGTCATCCTAATGTTCATTTCTGTGATTATTAGGGAATTGAGAAATTAAATATTAGAAATTTTTTGTAATTTTTGTAATTTTGACAAGTGAAAAAATATCTTCATTTGAATTTCTTTGATTACTACTAAGGCTGAAGAATCATGTTTTTACCAACTTCTCATGTTAAGAGTCTTAATATACCACAAATATCACAAAGCCAATATTATAACATCTTACCAAACTAAGACTAAATCGCATAAGAATCTATAAAATTGCCAGAGTTATGAACTTTGATGTGTTTTAGTCTGTCACAAGTAGTTGACTGTGTTGCTGAGGTTTAGTCATGACAGCAGTGTAACAGGAATGAATAAATTGGACTTAGCATGAAAGTGTCCTTTGAACACTATGTAGTAGCAACAGCTTAGTACATTAACATTTAGTTTTAGCAACTTTAATCATTTAAAAGTTATCTATGCATGTGCATCACAAACTGGCAGGCTAAATTGGGTCCACTGACATTTCTTGCCTCAACTGCACAGTGTATATGTGTGTATTTTTTTTTATTTTAAAATAATCAAAAGCTTAAAAGTTGAAGATATAGTACAACAAACTTTTCTTCCTGAATCATTTGAGAGTAAGTTGCTCCGTCACCCCAAATACTTTAGGATTTATTTTCTACAAAAAAAGACATTCTCCTATATAACCACAATATGCTCATCAAAATCAGGAAATTTACATCAGTGTAGTAATAACAACCTAATCCTTAAACCTTATTAGAATTTTGCCAGTTGTCCCAATAATATCTTTTTTTCCAATTTTTTAATTGTGTTAAAATACACATAACATAAAATTTACTATCTTAACCATTTTAAGTGTATAGTTCACTGATATTAAATACATTCAGACAGCCCCCACGTCCCGGAAGCAGGTAAAAAAGAACACCCAGGGTCCTGGGCAAGGAGCCAGGGGCCACGGCCCCCTCCACCCAGAAGCAGGCAAGAGTGCACACCTGGTGTCCTAGACAAGGAGCCGTGAGCCACAGCCTTCTCTGCCCAGAAGCAGGCAAGAGTGCACGCTGGGGTCCTAGGCAAGGAGCCAAGGGCCACAGCCCCCTCCGACTGGAAGCAAGAGAGCATGCCAAAAACACCACTTCTGTGCAGGTGGCCACAGCTTCTGAAAAAGTTGCTCACAGCCACAGCCACTGTCACCATGTAGGCAGCCTGTTAGATACTCAACTGCATGGACACAGGAGAGTCACCAGTGAAAACCAGAAAAAGAAGAGGACATTTTTCTCCTCAAAACCCACTCCAGAGTGATAGAAGAAGCAATTGCTCTACCAGTATTTCTTTTTTTGTGCCTGGCTTGTTTCACTTAACATAGTTTTCTCCAAGCCCATCCATGTTACTGCAAATGGCACAATTTCATTCTTTTTTATGGCTGAATAGTATTCCATTGTGTACATATGCCACATTTCCCTTATCCAGTCATCTGTCAGTGGACATTTAGGTTGGTTGCATATCTTGGCTATTATAAATAGAGCTGCAATGAACATGGGAGTGCAGGTGTCCCTTTGACATGATGCTTTCCATTCCTTTGGATATATACCCAGTATTGGGATTGCTGGACAGTAAGGTAGTTCTACCTGTAGTTGTTTGAGAAACCTCCATACTGTTTTCCATAATGGCTGTACTAATTTACAGTCCCACCAAGAATGTAGAAGAGTTTGCTTTTCTCCACACCCTCGTCAGCATTTATTATTCTCAATCTTTTTGATAACAGCCAGTCTAAATGGTGTGAAATGATATCTCAGTGTGGTTTTGATTTGTATTTCCCTGATGATTAGTGATGTTGAGTAGCTAAGGTTTTGTCAGTTTTGGTGATCTTTTCAAAGAACTAACTTATTTCATTGATTTTTCTCTATTTTTTTAAAATTCTCTGTCTTGTCAATCTCTGCTCTAATCTTTATTATTTCTTTAATTCTGCTAGCTTTAGGGTTAGTTTGTTCTTCTTTTTCTAGTTCTTTAAGTTGTAAAATTAGTTGTTGATTTCAGATCTTTCTTATTTTTTAGTGTATTTATAACTATAAATGTCTCAGTTAGTACTGCTTTCCTGTGTTCCATAAGTTTTATGTTGTGTTTTGCTTTTAATTGTCTCTAAGTATATTCTAGTTTTCCTTTTGATTTCTTCTTTGACCCATTGTTTAAGACTATTGTTTAATTTCCACAAATTTGTGAATTTTTTAGTGGTACTTCTTTATTGATTTCTGACTTCATTATGTTGTGATGGGAGAAGATACTTTGTATGATACCTATCTTTTTAAATCTATTGAGACTTAATTTGTGGCCTAATGTACCAGGGTACTTCCAAACGTTTATGGAAAAATGGAATTAAAAGATAATACAAATCTTTCCACAAACTTATTAAAGACCTCTCATATGGTCCTGAAAAATGTCCCATGTGTACTTGAGAAGAATATGTATGCTGTTATTGTTAGGTAGAGTGTTCTGTATGACTGTTACATCTAGTTGGTTTATTGTGTTGTTCCAGTCCTCTATTTCCTTACATATTGTGTCTGATTGTTCTACTCATTATTGAGAGTGAGAGTCCAACTATTATTGTAGAACTGTCTATTTTTCCCTTCTATTCTGTCAGTTTGTCTCTTGTATCCTTTTTTGATTTGAAGTCTATTTTGTTTGATTTTCATATAGGCACCCCAGCTCTCTTTTGGTTAGTATTGTCATGGAATATCTTTTTCCATCCTTTTACTTTCAACCAGTGTGTGTCCTTGGATCTAAAGGGAGCCTCTTGTAGATAGCATATAATTGGATCATGTGTTTTTGTCCATTCTGCTAATCTCTGCCTTTTGATTGGAGAGTTTAGTCTATTTACATTTAAAGTAATTATCAATAAGGAAGGACTTTGTTCTGTCATTTTACTATTTGTCTATATGCCTTATATAGCTTGTTTGTCCCTCATTTTCCTGCATTACTGTCTTCTTCTGTGTTTAGTTGATTTTTTGTAATGAAATATTTAAATTTCTTTCTATTTCCTTTTGTGTATATTGTACAGATAATTATTTTATGGTTAACATGGAGATTACATTTCACATCTTAAAGTTATAACACTCTAATTTGAATTTATACCAGTGTAACTTCAATAACATAGAAAAACACTGTGCTTTTCCAGCTTTAACCCCGCCCATTTTAGTTATTGATGTCACAGAATTACATCTTTATACAATTGTGCCCAAAAGCATGAACTAATAATCTTTTACAATATTAGTCTCTTAAATTAGAGACTAATTTAGAAAACAAAAAGTGGAGTTACAAACGGTTATTACAGTAATACTAGCTTTCATGAATGCCCATGTATTTACCTTTATTGAGATCTTTATTTCTTCGTATGGCTTCGAGTTACTGTCTAGTGTCCTTTCAATTTCTCCCTTGCTTTTGAAAGACAGTTTTGCCAGATATAGGATTCTTGTTTGACAGTTTTTTTCTTTGAGCACTTTGAATATGTTAGCCCACTGCCTTTCTTTTCTGCTGAGAAATCTGCTAATAATCTTATTGAGGATCCTTTGTAGATGATGGGTCACTTCTCTCTTGCTGCTTGCAAGATTCTCTCTTTGTCTTTATCTTTTGAAACTTAGTGTGGGGCTCTTAGAGTTCATCTTACTTGGAGTTTATTGAGCTTTTTGGATGTTTTATTCATGTCTTTTCTCAAATTTGGGAAGTTTTAGCTATTATTTCTTCAAATGTTCTCTCTGCCTCTTTGTTTTTCTCTCTTCTCTTCTGATGCTCCCACAATGTGTAGGTTTGTCTACTTGATGGTGTTTCACATGTCTCTTAGGTGCTATTCACTTTTCTTGAATCTTTTTTCTTTCTGTTTCTTAAACTCAATTTCCACTGTCTCTATCTTCAAATTCATTGATTCTTTCTTTTGCCTTCTCAAATCTGCCTTTTGAATGAATAAGTTCTCTAAATTTGGGAAATTTTTTCAATTTCTGAATTTTTTTAGTTTTAGTTACTATACTTTTCAGCTCCAGAATTTCTTTTTTTTGGTTTCTTTTTAGGTTTTCTTTTTTATTGATATTTCGATTTTGTTCACATACCATTTTCTTGGCTTTCTCCATATCGTCCTTACTTTTTTGAGTATTTGTAAGACAGTTGTTTTGAAGACTTTGTCTAATAGATCTGCCATCAGATCTTTTTCAGGAGCAGTTACTGTTCATTATTTTTTTCCTTGAATGGTCATACTTTCCTGTTTCTTTGTATGCCTTGGTTTTTTGTTGAAAAATGGACATTTGAATTCAACAGTTTAACTCTGGAAATCAGATTCTCCTCCTACCCCATAGTTTGTTTTGGGTTTTGGGGGGTTTTTTTGTAATTTTTGTTAATTGTTTTTAGGTTTTTTATTTTTGTTTTTTAATTTTTATAGGCTGCCTCTGTGCCAAGGTACTGGGAATCTATCTCCTCACCTAGACAATAATTGCACTGGCAGAATCTGTCTGATGTAACTATTTTGGAACTCTAGAGTCTATTGAAGGCTTGCAACTTCCAGGGAAAGGCTTGGAAAGTGCAGTGCAGCCTGAGGTGTAATCTTAAGTTCTTCTCAGATATTTTTGGAACCTGCAACTTTCCCTGGGCATGCACAGTCACTTTTTAATTTTCCCTGTAAATACAGTTATTTTTGAATGTCTTAGTCTTTATTGTCTGGGTCACAAAAAAGAGGGAAAGAGGGAAAATGAAGAGAGGGGAAAAAGAGTGCCAGCCCTTTAAATTCCTTGGAAGTCACTTCAGCCAGAGGGGGAAGTGCGTGCACCATTGGGGGAAGGTGCAACAACAGTGGCTGCTCACCCCTTTGTGCCTCTGTGATCAAAAGTAGCAGTGATCAGAAGACAGATCCCCAATATTTGGAGGGCAAGGCCCTTTTCCCCCACCCCAGCTCCCACTAGCTGTGTGTAAGCTGCTCCAGGAACATATGCACAACTCCCTGTCAAAGGGCTGGGAGTCAGGGATGGGTAACTGCTCCTTTGAAAAGAGCCGAAATTGATCAAAAGTAACTGCACTTTACTATCCAAGCCTTTCCCTGGAAGTTGCAAACCTTCAATAGACTCTAGAGTTCCAAAATAGTTACATCAGACAGATTCTGCCAGTGCAATTATTGTTAGGTGAGGAGATAGATTCCCAGTGCTTCCTATGCCACCATCTTTCCAGAATTTCCCAATAATAGCTTATAGCTAAAGGATTCAGTTCAGAATCATGCCTTGCATATAATCGTCATGTCTCTCTATTCTCCTCATTGTTCAGTCTTTCCCTGGTTCTCAAGACCATGGCCACTCTGTATACACACCCTTCTTACTTAGTTGGACCCAGAAAAGCATATACTTTCACACTTTCATATGGGGAGACCTTCCTTAGACTTCTGCTTGGGAATCTGTATCCCTACACTTGGTCATTTGTAATTTTGATGAATGAAAAAAATCTTCATTTGTCTTTCTTTGATCACTAATGAGATTGGGGAATTATGTTTTTACCAACTTCTCCTGTCAAGAGACTTAATATATAACAAAGCCAAAATTATGACAGCTTAGCAAGATCACCCCCTTATCTAATTCTCTTCTCCTTTACTAAGGATTATATATTTTCCATTTGTTAAAGGAAGACATCTTTGGAAACTATACAACTGAAACCTACATGGGGAGAGTATTTTTGAGCTTAAGAACCTTATTTTATCATAGCATAATGCTTGATGGATTTATGAAACATAGGCAGCCATTTCATACTAAGTAAACACTCTATGAAGATGGATAAGCCTTTAGCTAAACCACACAGTAGTTGTTCTGAGCTTCAAGTGGCAGTTGTTTTCATTTATCATCTATTTTTATTTTTCATTTTGACATGGGGAAGACCTTGTTTGACATTATTTTATTATGAACATTGCTAACATTATCCTTTTTTAATTGTCCTCTATTGCCATTTTGATTTTTCTTTTATTTCCTCCCTCCATACAAAATTTCTCCTCCTTTTTTTGTTTTTAGAATATACCACTTTTGGCAGAAGATAATTATTCTGTTCAAGTCAGAATTTCTGTAAAGGGAAATTGTTTCAAAATTCTGAGACCTATTAAATATGTCTCTTAACCAGATGTTTTTGCATACATTGTAGACAGACACACACACTTATCAAAATTAACAAGTCCAAGAGAACCCACTAAATATCCACATCTAATGATAACATTTGTGAAGTTTACTGGGCTGGGGACTATAATATTCCAAAATGCTACTTATTGTGAGGATGATACTGTTATTCAAGGGAGACCCATATCAAAGTTTGTCAACTTGAAAGACTATCTAGTATTTTTTGAGCACTACAACAATAATATCATCAGAGTTGTAATTGTGCCAATATTTGTCAGAAGGACACAAGGAAAATTAATATTAGTGAGTTTACTGTATTTCAGTCCCAGGTTCTCACCATAACCCTAGGAGGTGGTTGCTATTTTCCCATTTTACTGGTAAGAAAACTGAGGTTTAGCAATAATTAAGAACATGCCCCAATCACACAGAGGGTAAGAGGCAAAGGTTTGGTGAGACTACAAAGCCTGTGTTCTTTTCACTTGACCACAGTGCCTCTGTGTCAAAAGAGGAAAAATGTACTACCTTGAATTTATATCGTTTGTAGGATGTAAATAGCTTAGTTTTGTAACAAATAATTTCTTTGCTTTCTCTGGCAGAGATTATTTTCCTGTCAGTCATCTGACCAGACCATTATATGTGAAGGCATTTCTAATTATCTGCTAGAACAATTACAAGCCTATTTTCATGGAAAAAAGAACTGGCTTCCTTTAATAAACACTTTCTTGTGAATTCCCTTTATTCAGCTGAAATAAAATACACCCTATCAGGTTGATTCTCTGACATCTGTTAACATAAGTCTGATAACATAACTTTCCAGGAGTGATTTTTGTGGGGTTTATAGACATGCATGTATACTGTGCACTAGTTCTTGTTAAACCAGTAATATTGGTTTGCAGCATGCTCAGTGGTTGTTTCATTCCAGAGAAGGAGTTAGAAAGGAAATGAGTCTGTGGCGCAAGCTCAGGCCACTGCCTGCCCAAGTCCCTCAAGGCCTGAATTTATCATGTATTTGATCATCAAAAGAATTTAGGAGTAACTCTGGTATTTTGTAATATTCTAATGTGAACTTTTAGATTTAACTGTTATTCCTACAAAAATGATTCAAAGCACTATCTGATGACTGTTTCTGAAAAATAAGCATTGTGTCCTTTTAACACATAAAATCCATGAGTTCATAATTATACTTTAGAAAAGAAAGCAAAAATAAGTCAAAACTCCTTGGTAACCACTGGGCCCAACTCTTGACTCTGAAATTTAAAGGGAAATATATTAAGCGTTTATTCTTCCTTTTCTGTCAAACTGTACTTCAGATAATCAAAATAGCTCTCGTTGTTAAAGTTACTGTCTGCAGAAGAATTCTAGTCCATGGAAAGAATGGTATGATTAGATAATCACCATTTTAATTCCTAATAAAATAACTGATTCAGCAACAGTCATTGGGTGAAACTATTAATTAAAATATTGGTGGGGAACTATTCAATGGTGGGATCAGGCTGTCACCACTTAAATGCAGTGATCATTATTAACATCCCTAAAACTGGAATACCGAGACACTGTGAGCCTCCTAGCATGACATCATTGAAATGCATACTGGAGTACGTTAGGAGGATTTGCCAGTGCTAAAGTGAAAAATAGAGAGACAAATCTCTAAAAAAACAGGAAAAACAGATTGTGATCCAGACACAGACCAGAATGGTCTCTGGTATGTCCAAAGAACAAACAAAGGATTGGGAATTTTATTAGAGAGATAAATGTTATGTATTGTTTTGAAAGAAAGCTCATTGTCACTAACAAAGTTTTTGAAGTTGGCAGTCTTTGGTGAGTGACGGCAGTAGGTAAAATTAGTCTTAGATCATGGCAAGTCAGTTCAGCAGCTACTAGGTAAAACTGGTCTTAGCTGTAAAACTAGCAGGCTGCTCAGCAGCTGGGTTTGAAGACAATTCTTGGAGCAGGTGCTATGTGCCCCAAATGCTTTTTCCTTCCGGTCCCTTGACACTGATTCAATTTGTGTATGACAAGAATGACCCAATTTCTATAACCAACTTTCACACTAGAAATACTTCAGGAAAAAAGGGGAAAAGGGACAAACATAAGGTAAGAATGATAAAATCTTGATCATTGTTCAAGCTAGGTTATGGACGTATGGGGGTTCATTATACTCTTCTCTCTTTTGTAGGTTTTTATTCAAAAAAGTTTAAATTGGTTTTGGGGGAATGACATTTTTTTTTTACTGTCAACATTGATTTTGTCTGTTTCATAACGTTATAAAGTTGTCATCCTCATACTTTGTGAGAGTTGACCTATAAAGTTATAGAATTAATGTCATGTCCCTTCAACAGATCTTTCCCTAGACCATTCTGACCTGGTTGCAGAGTTGTTGAAGGAGCTCTCTAACCATAATGAACGTGTAGAAGAAAGAAAAATCGCCCTCTATGAACTCATGAAACTGACACAGGAAGAATCTTTCAGTGTTTGGGATGAGCACTTCAAAACAATATTGCTTTTATTACTTGAAACCCTTGGGGATAAAGAGGTAATTGGCAGAATATGTAAACAATAGCCTCTTCTTCCTCTCTCTTTTAGATTGCCTATTAATCAGGTACTACATAGATTCAGAAATTGAGAAAACGGGTCTATTCCTCTGCTTTTCTCCTCATGAAATTTTCATTATAAAGGACTTTTTTTCTTTTAGACCAAGTAGCTCAATGATTTTGAACAATTGACAACAGAAAAAATTAAAGGTTGCAGGCTGAACTTTTATAGGAAATTGCAGGTTACTAGTTTTGCATATTTACATTAGTTCAGAACTAAAACTTTTTATAGTCAGAATGTAGTTAGTTCCTTATTTCTTACAAATATATGAAGTGTCATTAATTTTCAACTACAGTTTTGAAAATTTGTTATATATCACATACATAATACATTGTCTATAATACTCCCTCCCCCCAGTATTAAGACCCTGAAGTTATAGAAATTGAAAATGTTAAAGATTGTCTACAATCAAAAATATTTCAAACATTTAAATGTTTCTTCTTAGCCTACGATCAGGGCTTTGGCATTAAAGGTTTTAAGAGAAATCCTAAGGCATCAACCAGCAAGATTTAAAAACTATGCAGAACTGACTGTTATGAAAACATTAGAAGCACATAAAGATCCTCACAAGGAGGTAAGTTGCCTGACAGTTAAATTATTATTTTATTCTCATTATTTTATTGCATGAAATATGTAAACATTGCATAAAAAGTACCCTTATTAATCACTTCCTTGATGGACACTTGATTTTTTAAAATAACTAATGAAGATAAATCATTGTTATCTTTAAAGGGGAAATTGCCTATAGGAACTATATATACATTACAAGTTTATTTAATGAAGTAATGAGGATAGCCTTCATTAAAGAGTTGGGTAAAACTGTTTTGTTACTGTGTAGTCATGATATCCCCCCTCCTCACCAATGACATTGATTAGATAACCATGAGGATTTTTGTTATAATCTCAGAAATAATTAGAAAAGGAAATTTCAAAAAGGACTGTAATTCTGCAGGAAGGCACCTGAGCAATATCATTAAGAATCTGGTAGAAATAAGACGTAAACAAAAGACAAGTCAAAAAAGGAAAGTTAAAGTGGCAATGAGATAAAATGAATCAAAGCTAAACATAAGAGCTAAAACTACAAAACTCTCAGAAGAAAGCAGAGGTGTAAACCTTTTACATTGGACTTTAGACTATGGGGGTTTGGGGGGGATTTTTTCGGTTTTTTCATGGCTGGCCAGTAACAGGATCCAAACCCTTGACCTTGGGTGTTATCAACACCATGCCGTAACCAGCTGAGCTAACTAGCCAGTCCTATGGTTTCTTAATATAATGCTAAAAGCAGAGCAACCAACAAAAAAAATAAAAAGATAAATTGGACTTAACCAAAATTAAAGATTTTTGTGCTTCAGAGGACATTTTTAGGAAAGTAAAAAGACAACTCACAGAATGGGAGAAAATTTTTGCAGATCTCACATCTGATAAAGGGCTAATATCCATAACACATAAAGTACTCTACAACTCAACAATGAAAAGACAACCCAATTTTTTAAGTGTCCAAAAAGGATTTGAGTAAGCATTTCTCCAAAGATACATAAATAGCAATAAGCACATGAAAATGTGCTCAGCATCATTAGTCATTAGGAAAATGCAGCTAAAACCACAGTGAGTTACCACTTTACATCCACAAGGAAGACAAAGTGTTGGTGATGATGTGGAGAAATGGAAACCCTCAGGATAATTTACTGTTTTTAAAATCATGTGCTCCAAGTAGCTATACTTTATTAGAAATACAGATTCTGGATTTTTAACACTATTTCCAAGTAATTCACGTGCACATTAATGATTAGGTGGGATAGATTGGTTCTCAGGTTCACTGCAAACAGGAATCACTTTTTTTTTATTGGTTATGAATATTCATGGCATACAAAGCTGATCGTCACCACTCATGCCCAAGGTGTGATGGCCAGATCAATACTGGCAGCAGATAATATACTTTTTTAAAAGATTTGTCTATGAATCTTCTAGGAGAATCATAACTTTTAAATCTATCTGGATTTTTATATAGGTTTTTTGTGTTTTTTATTCAGCTGGTGTTTAGTAGTGGCCCATCCCTAGCATCTCACAGTAGGTTTAAAAAACAATATCTAATATTTGTAGTTAATTATCCACCTTCTGACCCAGATGGGCTCTGTAGCATCTGTGTTTTTACAAAATGTAAAATCGACACTCTTAAGGTGTTTTCAGCTGAAATTAGCCCTGGGTCTTCTGGCTTCCAGTGTGTTTTCCACTGTATCTTTCTAAGTACTTTTCACCAATTTAGATCATAAGTGAGACACTACCAAAGTAGCATCAAAAGCGATTGTTTTTATATGTTTATAAGACCATCTTTAGAGATAACAAATTTTAATAAAAAGATAGGCAACCATTTCTTCACTTCATTGCAAAACCAGTGTTTTACCCTCGCCAGGTTCAGTACAGAAGGAAAAAAATTGTTATGAAAAGAAAGGGGAATAGCTTGTTAACTTTTGATAACACATTAATGAGATGGTTTTTATTTCATGTTAACATGATACAAAGGGCACAAGTGCTCCTGGAGCTGAGTATACTAATATTGAGCAGGCAGGGCCTCAGCCTGGCTGAAGCAGGGGATTCTAATTAAATTACCATCTAGGTAAACAGAGCCTCTACACCTCCGCACAACTAGGCCATAATTTGATTTAAAAACTTCTTTTGTCAATAGTAAAAGAACACAGAAGAAGGGAGAATGGTGTAATAAAGCCCCATTTATCCCTCATGTAACTTAAACGGTTATTGACATTTTGCCAGTCTGTTTTATCTGTACCCTCACGTTTTATGTTTGTTTTCTATAGGATTTTCAAAGCAAATCCGAAATATTACATCATATTAAATATTTCATGAAGTTTGTACTTCTGGGACCATAGTATAATGTTAAATTACTTCCTGGCTTAAATTCCTGTTTGTTTTAGGTGGTGAGATCTGCTGAGGAAGCTGCATCAGTGTTGGCCACTTCAATTAGTCCAGAGCAGTGCATCAAAGTGCTTTGTCCTATCATCCAAACTGCTGATTACCCAATTAATCTGGCTGCAATCAAAATGCAAACAAAAGTGATAGAGAGAGTATCCAAGGAAACACTTAACCTGCTTTTGCCAGAGATTATACCAGGCCTAATACAGGTAAGCAACAAAGCTTGGAGGAACAAGCTGTGATACACTGGGGTTTGGTTATTTTGGGCACTTTCCAGGCAACACTGGTGGCATGATCAAGCCTTCCTGCCATCTGCGATGTTCAGAACAAAGACTTTCCATAATTAGCTGGGTGTGGGTGTGGTGAAATATACGTAACATAAAATTTACCATTTAACCATTTTTAAGTGTACCATTTAGTGGCATTCACTATGCTGTGCAACCGTCACTACTGTCCATATCCAAACTTTTTCATCATCCCAAACTGAAACTGTATACCCAGTAAGTAATAAGTCCCCAATTCCCCTCTCTCCTATCCTGCAGTAACCTGTATTCTACTTTCTGTCTCTAAAATTTACCTATTCTAGAATGGTTTCTCATGTAAGTGAAATCGTATAATATTTGTCCTTTTGTGTATGGATATTTCACTTAGCAAAATGTTTTCAGGGTTCATCCGTATTGTAGCATGTATCAGAATTTCATTCATCTCTTGATGAATATTTGCTTTTTTTCTTTTTCTTTTCTTAGATTAACATAAATATCACAGCAAACTTCCTTGTAATATCTTCTTGTAATTACATGTATGCATCTAAAAGCAGAATTTCTAGGTATTGCCCGATTTCTATCCAAAGTGGTTATACTAATTTACAGTCATAAATGTAATGTGTTTTTATCTATCCATACAAACCCATGCATATAAACATTTTAACAAAAATGAGATTATATTTTGTACCATGCTTTGATTAACTTAACCATATATTGTGAGTTTTTTCCATTCAATAAATAATATTCTACAATGTAATTTTAATGACTAACATTACATAGTGTACCTATCAAGGCCCACTCAAAGAAAATTAATTATTCATTTCTTTCTGCATCTATAGTATTATATTTGTTACTCTGTTCTAAACTCAATATTACTCACTAAATTGTGAGATCCTAAGATCCAAATCTCTTTCTTCTTTGTACTTTGGTACTAAGAATAGAATATATATGATATGTATATGTCATACATATAATGGGTACTAAGTAAACGTTTGCTGGATAAATAACTTAGAAGATAATAGTAAAAAGCTGTTGTGGCTGTAAGTTCTTGTACATTTCTTATTTCCTCTGATGTTAGCTTGGTAGCATCTTATCTATCAGAAAAGCACAAAAATGCTAATAAATTTAAATATTAGCATTTTCTTTTTTTCTTTTTTCTTTAGTTTTATTTCAACATTTATTCGTACATATTTGTGGGGTACAGTGTTTTGTTTCAATACAAGCATATATTCTACATAGATTCACTTAGGAACCACTTTTTTTTTTTTTTTTTTTTTTTTTTTAGCTTCCACATATGAGTGAGATCGTGTAGTATTTGTCTTTCTCTGCCTGGCTTACTTCACTTAATATGATGGTTTCTAGATCCATTCATGTTGCTGCAAATGACAGGATTTCTTTTTTTTTTTTTTTTTTTTTTTTTTACCGTATTCCATTGTGTATATGCCACAGATTTTTTAATTCATTCATCTGTTGATGGGCATTTAGGTTGATTCCATCTCTTGGCTATCATAGATAGTTTTGTGATAAACATGGGAGTATAGGTGTCTCTTTCATATATTGATTTCATTTCCTTTGGGTATATACCCAGCAGTGGGATTGCTAGGTCATAGAGGAGTTCAATTTTTAGTTCTCTGAGGAACCTCCACACTGTTTTCCACAATGGCCATACCAAATTACATTCCCAACAACGTAGGAGATTTCCCTTTTCTCTGGATTCTTTCCAGCATTTGTTATTTCAGTCTTTTTTGTTAATAGCAATTCTACCTGGAGTGAGGTGATATCTCATGGTGGTTTTAATTTGCATTTCCCTGATGATTAGTGATGTTGGGAAATTTTTCTTGTGCCTTTTGGCCATTTGTATGTCTTCTTTTGAGAAATGTCTATTCAGGTCTTTTGCCCATTTTTTAATTGGGTTATTTGATTTTTTGCTGTTGAGTTGTTTGAGTTCCTTATACCTTCTAGATATTAGCCCCTGGTCTCATGTGTAGTTTGCAAACACTTTCTCCCATTCTGTAGATGTTCTCTTCACTTTGTTGATTGTGTCCTTTGCTGTGCAGAAGCTTTTAAGTTTGATGTAGTCCTATTTGTCTATTTTTGTTCCAGTTGCCTGTCCCTTTGTAGTCTTGTTCAAAAAAGTGCTGACTACTCCTATTTCATGTAATGTTTCTCTATGTTTTCTTGAGGTAGTTTAATAGTTTCAGGTCTTAAATTTATGTTTTTAATCCATTTTGAGTTGATTTTTGTGTATAGTGAGAGATAGGGGTCTATTTTCAATCTTCTGCATCTGGATATCCAGTTTTCCCAGCATAATTTATTGAAGAGACTTTTTTTCCCCCAGTGAGTCCTCTTTGCACCTTTATCAAAAATCTGTTGGCTGTAAATACATGGCTTTTATTTCCAGGTTCTCTATTCTGTTCCAGTGGTGTGTGTGTCTGTTTTTATGCCAATACCATGCTGTTTTGGTTACCATAGCTTTGTAGTATGTTTTGAAGACAGGTAGTATGATTCCTCCAGCTTTGTTCTTTTTGCTCAGGATTGCTTTGGCTCTTCAGGGTTGATTTGGGGTTTTTTGTTTGTTTTTTTGTTTTTCTCAGTGATGAAGGATAAGTTTTATTTTTTCAAATGTACTTTTAATTTGTCATAGATTGATACTTTTTAAAAATACAGTAGAAGTGAATAACCAGAGAAGTGATTATTTTTTTTAAAAGATATCCACAGATCATATTTTTTAATTATTAGTGTTGTTTTTTTCATTTCTGTGAAGAATGTCATTCCTATCTTTATAGGGATTGCATTGAATCTGTAGATCACTTTTGGTAGTATGGTCATTTTCACAATATTAATTCTTCCAATGCATGAACAAAGAATGTCTTTCTGTTTCATTGTGGCCTCTTCAATTTCTTTGGTCAGTGTTCTATAATTTTCCTTGTAGAGATCTTTCACCTCCTTGGTTAAATTAATTTATATGAGATCCTGTCATCTGCAAACAGGGACAATTTGACTTTCTCTTTTCCAATTTAGATGCCTGTTTCTTTCTTTTGCCTAATTGCTCTGGCCAGGACTTCCAGTACTATTTTGAATAAGAGTGGAGAGAGTGGGCATCCTCATCTTATTCCAGTTCTTAGAGGAAGAGTTGTCAGCTTTTCCCCATTAAGTATGATATTGGCTGTCAGTTTGTCATATATAGCCTTTAAGATATTGAGGTACATTCCTTCACTGCCTAATTTGCAGAAGGTTTTTATCATAAAGGAGTGTTGAATTTTATCAAATGCTTTTTCTGCATCAATTGAGGTTATCATATGGTTTTTATTTTCATTCTGTTGATGTGATGTATCACATTTATTGATTTGCACATGTTGAACTGACTGTGCATCCCTGGGATAAATCCTACTTGATTGTGGTGAATGATCTTTTTAATATGCTGCTGAATTTGGTTTGCTAGTATTTTGTTGAGGATTTTTGCATCAGTGTTCATCAGGAATATTGGCCTATTGTTTTCTTTTTTTTTCTTGCATTCTTGTCTGATTTTGTTATAAGGGTAATGCTGGCCTTGTAGAATGAGTTTAGAAGAGTTTTCTTCTCCAGTTATCAGGAAGAGTTTGAGAAGAATTAGTACTAATTCTTTTTTAAGTGTTTGGTAGAATCCCGCAGTGAAGCCATCTGGTCCTGGGCTTTTCTTTTAATGGGAAGACTTATTACTGCTGATTCAATCTCATTACTCATAATTGGTCTGCTCAGGTTTTCCATTTCTTCTTGGTTCAATCTTGGTAGATTGTGTGTGTTCAGGAATTTATCCATTTCTTCTAGGTTTTCCAATTTGTTGGCATACAGTACATAATAATATCTGTGATCCTTTATATTTCTGTAGCATCAGTTGTGATGTCTCCTTTTTCATTTCTGATTTTATTTGAGTCTTTTCTCTTTTTTTCTTAGTTAGTCTAGCTAATGGCTTGTCAGTTTTGTCTGTTTTTTTAAAAGAAGCATTTTGTTTTGACAGTCTTTTGGCTTGGGTTTTTTTAAATTTTATTTTCTTCATTCCAATTTTGTTTATTTCTGCTCTGATCTTTATTTATTTGTTTATTCATTTAGTGGTCCCAATCTTGTTTATTTCTGCTCTGATATTTATTATATTTCTTTCTTTCTGCTAATTAAGGTTTGGTTTATTCTTGCTTTTCTGATTCCTTTAGATGCATTGTTCGATTACTTATTTGAAATCTTTCTGCTTTTTTGATGTAGGCATTTATTGCTATAAACTAACTTCTTAGTACTGCTTTGGCTGTATCTCATAGGTTTTGCTATGTTGTGTTTCTGTTTTCATTTGTTTCAAGAAATTTTTTAATTTCCTTTTTTTTTTTTTTTTTTTTTTTTGTCTTTTTGTGACAGGCCACACTAAAACCATGAATGTATGAAGTGATTTTCAATGTTAACTAAAACCATTAGGTGAAAAGATGATGGGGAAGGGTTTCTAATAGAGATATTAGACTAACAACACCTCAACACACTGACCAATCTTAACATCACTGAAAACTGGACGATGAAATATTATGTATCTTTTGATGAGATGCCACCTAAGAAAGGGGTTTTTTCCATAACAATTGAACCTGAATCTAATCAAGCCTCTAGATATGTCAGTTTAAAGGAAGTTCAGAGCATAGAGAAACATGTTCAGCTTCTCCTTAAGTATATATTCTGTCAAATTCAGAATGTGGGAGATTCTACAAGAAAAGTTACCAATTCCTTTAATAAAGAAGTGGCATAAATAAAGGGGGAGAGGAAGTTAACAACTGTTATAAATTTAAAGAGTCTTAAGAGTCTAATCAATGTGAAAAAGATCTAAATTGGAAGACTCACACTCCTGATTTCAAAAGTTTCTATAAAGCTACAGTAGGGAAGGCAGTGTGGTATTGTCGTAAGGACAGACTTGTAGATCAATGGAATAGAGTCCACAATCAGGAAATAACCCTCACATTCATAGTCAGTTGATTATCACAGTTCATTGGGGGAAAGGATAGTATTTTTAATAAATGGTGCTGGGACAACTGAATATCCATATGCAAAGAATTAAATTGAAGCCCTACCTCATACCATATACAAAAATTAACTTAAAGAGTGATGTCACGAAAATGGCAGAGTAGGGAGCTCCAAGAATTTGATCCCTCCACTGAAGCAACCATGGAGTTAGCAAAAACAGATAGAATCAACTTTTTCAGAACTCCGAGATCTAACCACAAACTTACAGCTACCAGGGAAATGCTTGATGAAAGATAGAGGCTTCTAAAATTCAGTAAGAAAGTAAGTTACTTACCTGTCCACCATTCCTCTGTTCAGGAACCGTGGGGATGGCGGCCCACATTCCTGGTGCAGCTCGCTGATGCCAGAAGGGACAACATGGATCTGTTCTCAAAAAATTGTGGTTATGCACTTTGATCTCTCTGGCAGTTCCCTGAGGGACTGTCACAAGGACTAGCCTTTGTTTCACCTTTCCTCAAGCTGAAGTATCTTCCCATGTGGTGTCTGTTGAAAACATTTAAAGACATATTCGACCGGCAGTCACCTGAAGCAAGGTAGAGCAGACAGGGCAAGCTGCAGACAGACAGAGAAGCCTGGGAAGGAGGAGGTGAGGAAAAGGATACTTGGTGGAATAAGGGCTTTGAAGGGCTGCTATGTGTACTGGGGAACCCACCATTTACATACTTAGAAAAGCCCTCAGAGAGCCCTAGGCTTGGGCTTCTGGCTGATCTTTGGGCTCCATGCAAGCAGAAGGCGAAGGCTAACACAGAGTTGTAGGCATCCTAGCTAAGCATTGAATGAGTACACCAACTCAGTGTCAGTCTGCAAAGACCTGGAGAGTTTGTTTTGTTTTGTTTTGGCTCCGTGCATTTAAGAAAATCTCTGTCACGTCTCTGGCTGACTGCTGAGATAAAAGAGACTTCAGTAACCACACACCATATACAAAAATTAACTCAAGTGAATCAATGATCTAACTATAGGAGCTAAAACTAGTAAACTCTTGGAAGAAAACTTAGGGATAAATCTTTATGACCTTAGATTTGGCAGTGGATAAAGCATCAACAAAAAATGAAAAATAGATCAATTGGATTTCATCAAAATTAATAACTTTTGTGCGTCACAGGACATTATGAAGAAAGTCCAAAGACAACCTACAGAATGAAAGAAAATTTTTGCAAATTATATACTTGGTAAGGGTCTACCATTCAAAATATATGTGAGGGTACTTCAAAAAGTTCATGGAAAAATAGAAATAAAATATAGTACAAATCTTTCCATGAACGTTCTGCAGTACGCTCATATGAAGAACTCTTATAACAACAACAATAAGATAAACAATTTTAAAATAGGCAAAGGACTTGAATAGATATTTCTTCAAAGATGTACAAATGGCCAATAAGCACATAAAGAGATGCTCAGTACCACTAGTCACTAGGGAAATGCACATCAAAACCACAGTGAGATACCACCTCACACCCAATGGGATGGCTGTAATCAAAATAACAGAACATAACAAGTATTGTGCAGAAATTGGAACCCTTGTACATTGCTGGTAAAAATCTAAAATTGTGCAGCCGCTGTGGAAAACAGTTTGACAGTTCCTCAAAAAGTTAACATAAAATTATTGTATAACCCTGCAATTTCACTCTTGGGTATATGCTCAAAAGTAGTCAAAGCAAATACTTAAATAGTTATACATGAGTGTTTTTTAGCAGCACTATTCACAATAGCCAGAAGGTAGAAATAACACAGATGTCCATTAACTGATAAATGGATAAACAGAATGGTATGTCACACAATGTAATATTATTCAGACATAAAAAGGAATGAAGCACTGATATATGCTATAACATGTTCAAAACATTATGCCAAGTGAAAGAAGCTAGACACAAAAGGTCACATATTCTTTCATTTTTATGAAATATCCAGAATAGGTAAATTTATAGGGACAAAAAACAAATTGGTTTTTGCCAGGGGCTGCAGGGGAGTGAGAGTGAGGGAATGGGAGTGACTGCTTAATTGGTACAGGGGTTTTTTTCTAGAGTTATAAAAATGTTTTGATGAGTGGATACGGAAAATGTGGTACATCTACACAATGGAATACTACTCAGCTATAAAAACGAATGAAATACTGCCACTTGCAACAACATGGTGGACCTTGAGAGAATTATATTAAGTGAAATAAGTCAGGCACAGAAAGAGAAATACCACATGTTCTCACTTATTGGTGGGAACTAAAAATAAATATATAAATTCACACACACACACACACAAAAAAAAAACCGGAGGCGGGGAAGAAGATATAACAACCACAATTACTTGAAGTTGATACGACAAGCAAACAGAAAGGACATTGTTGGGGAGGGAGGGAGGAGGGAGGGAGGTTCTGGTGATGGGCAACAATAATCAGCCACAGTGTATATTGACATAATAAAATTTTTTTTTTTAAAAAAATTTTTTTTCTTTTAAACAAAAAAAATAAAAATAAAAATGTTTTGGAACGAGATAGAAGTGGTCGTTGTACAACATTGTGAATGTACTAAATGCCACGAAATAGTATACTTTAAAATGGTTCATTTTATGTGAATTTCACCTCAAAAAAAAAGTCAACTGAAAATGGATCACAGACCTCAATGTAAGAACTAAAACTATAAAATGCTTACAAGAAAGCATAGACATACATCTGTGTCACCTTTGATTAGGCAATGGTTTCTTAGATACTACACCAAAAACAATTGCAACAAAAGAAAAAAAAATAGATAAATTGAATATCATCGAAATATCAAAATTTGAACTTTTGTGCTTTAAAGGATACATACCATCAAGAAACCCACACTATGGAAGAAAAAACTTATAAATCACAAATTCAATAAGAAACTGGTATATAAAGTATATAAAGAACTTAACAACTAAATAATAGAAAGGAAAAAAACAATCTAAAAATGGGCAGAGGTCTTGTAGTGGGTTGAGGGGTGACCCCAAAGATACCAGGTTCCTAATCTCTGGAACCTATAAATGTTACCTTATTTGAATACAGGGTCTTTGCTGATGTGATTTAAAGTTAAAGACCTTCAGATAAGGCAATAATCCTGGATTATCCCAGTGATCACTAAGTGCTGTCACAAGTGTCCATATAAAAGAGCGATAAAGGGACACTTCACACACACACATGCACACACACAGAGTGGAAAAGGTGACAATGAACATTTGGCCTTAAGATACGGGAAATTGGCTTGATGTTTGTGGTAATTGTTACAACAGCCACAGGAAACTAATACAGATCTGATTTGACATTTCTTCAAAGTCATCCTCCTGAATGCAACTGATGTCATGCCCTGCTAAAAGCCTTTCAGCTTTTCCATTGACAAAGCCAGTCCATTTACCTTGCTGCAGTTCTTCCAACTGACCCCTGCCTACCTTTCCCTCCTACCTGACATGCTCATTCATAAAAAGCACTGGGCTCTCTCTCACTTTGGAGTCATTGCATGTGTACTTCTCTCTGTCTGGTACAATCATCCTCACCACCCTTTGTCTTAATTTATTCTCATCATCCTTCAGGTCTCCATTTAAACAACCCTTTCTCTGCAAAGTGTTTTCTGATTATCACATTCCTAAACCATTCCTTGCCCATGATACTTCCTTTTGCCATATGATACTCTAACTGTTCTGGGAAGGGATAGTGTGTATCTCATTGGACACTGAACATTATTTACCTGGCTTGTCACATAATAGGCACTTAAATATTTGAACATTGAATGCAATATTCTTTGCAATATTAGTTGTAATAGGAAAAATTTAGCAAGAGGGAAGTTGTGGGGGTAGAGGACTTAAGGTTACAACACTATTGAATGGTTAAATTAGGACACATACTAAATGGATACCTTATATAATTATTATGAAGACCACATAGAAAAATTAACTTACATGATAATTACAATTATATTAAAATGATGAGATAAGGTAAAATATTATACATAGTTTGATTTCCTTTTATTATGAAGAATACAGTGCTTTTAGCTGGATAACTATTGATATTTTAATGTTTTTGCAGTCCTTTAGAAAGACGAAATGATCAGGATTTTAGTGGTGATGAACTCTGTTTTCTCCTGGGTAAAATGTGTATCTACATTCAGATAATTGATTCAAAAATATGAGTACTTTACACATAAAATTTCTGTGGACTATTAGAGTAAGTAGTGGGATCAAAAGCATTAGAGAAATAGTTTACATAGACTAGATTTATTTGAGAAAGTAATTGCAGGGATAGGACAGATGTAAAGCCTAATTAAGCCTAGATTATAGGAGAACCTTGACTGCCAAACCAGAGAATTTAGGTTTTATTGGATAGTGAAGAGCTGCTCACTGTCTTAAAGCCGAATGCTTTAGGAAGGTTGATCTGGAGACTTTTTTGCAGGGTGTATTGGCAAGGGGGCAACTTTAGTGTCAGGGAAATACAGTGTCATAGTCTGTTTCTGTTGGTTATAACAGAAATACCTGAAACGGGGTAATTTGTAAAGAAACAATATTTATTGCTTACAGTTTCAGAGGCTGGGAGGTCCAAAGTCCAGGGAACACATCTGGTGAGGGCCTTGTTGGTGGGTGGTGACCCTCCACAGAGATGCAGGGTAACATGTGGCAAGAAAGGCAGGAGAGAGAGAGAAAGCATGCTTCTCACTCACTCTCCTTTTACAGCCATCAGAACCACACCCATGGCCACCATTAAACCGTCAATGTATTAATCCATTCACTAGGGCATGGTCCTCACAATCTAATCACCTCTTCAAGACTCCACCTTTCAATTACCATACTAGGAGTTCTGTAGTACATGGGACTTTGGAGGACACAATTCAGTATGTAGCATGCAGTCTTCCAGGTTTAGTAAGAAAGAACCTGATAAAGAGCACTAACAGTAGAGTGGGGGTGCAACAGGGAAAGGAGAGAAGGACATGAAAATGAAAAGGTTGAAGAGTTCACTTTATTCAACAGAGTTTTCTCAGTACACACGAGATCTCATCTTTGAGTTACATCTTTTGTCCCTGTTGAAAAGGTAGTTTTCTCAGATCCCCCAGGAATACTAACAATGGACTTTTCTCTCCCTAGGGTTATGATAATTCAGAGAGCAGTGTTCGGAAAGCTTGTGTCTTCTGCCTGGTGGCTGTTCATGCAGTAATTGGTGATGAACTAACACCGCATCTCAGTCAACTCACTGGCAGTAAAGTAAGTCATACCGCTTTTTTTTTTAAAGATGGTGGCCATAATACATTCTTAAAAATTTAGTGCTCTGGGTGTGTTAAATGCTAAATTTGTTCTTTGGCTTTTAATAACTCAGGCTTTAAGCATCCAGCCTGCCCTTACTCCTCCTATTTTGCTTTTTAGCTTTTTCTACTTTAACATTTGTCACTCAGGTGAAGTCAGCAGTTTAGTAGGGTGGTTAGTAGATTGTTATGAGAAAATGCCTGGAAGCTTCTGTTTATTTGTAATAGCCAATTCCTTCAGCCCAATCTTTACCCCCGTGGACTGTCTAATTAGGAATAAATAGATTGTTGTAGTTATATATTCATACTTTATATCTCCTAAAATGTGGAACACTTGAACATTTTTTAAATTTTCCCCTTAAGAACTAAGATAATCAAGTGTTTGTTCTCCTTCTCTTTCTATTGTTATGATCCAGATTAATGTGCAACTTTGACTAGGTATGTTAAAAGAAAAATTTCTGATTAATCCTTAAGACAAAAAAATAAATGTCTTGCTTTCCTTATTTCATTGGTACTGCCAAAACTTTAAAATTTGTTCTGTGACTGTTGAATTATGGCTTATGAACTGTTTAGCAGGAGATTCCTTCCTTTAAAAAGTTTCCCCAAATCCTAATAACTGTTGTTATGATAGTCAAATATATTCTTTAAATAGCAAAAAGGCAGAATAAAAATATATATTAAGAAAAGTGCACTCAGGTACACCTTATGTTAAATATCTATATAAGTTGTAGACAGATTAAAGTGGTGATTCTTAACCCTTTCTTAGTTACAAACCACTGAGATTTAGGTAGAATCTCATCCCCCTAAAAAAATAAATACATACAGAAAATTTTACATGTAGTTTCAGAGTGTTCAGTGATCCCCTGAATCCATGGACACCAGGTTAAAAACTCTTGGATCAAAGAGTTAAAATTTAAAAAGCAAACCTTCATGGGCCGGCCCCGTGGCGCACTCGGGAGAGTGCAGTGCTTGGGAGCACAGCGGCGCTCCCACCTCGGGTTCGGATCCTGTATAGGAATGGCCGGTGCGCTCACTGGCTGAGCGCGGTGCGGGCGACACCAGACCAAGGGTTGCAATCCCCTTACCAGTCACAAAAAGACAAAAAAAATAAATAAAAAGCAAACCTTCAGAGCTGGCTGATTAGTTCATTTGGTTAGATCAGGATGCTGATAACACCAAGGTCCAGGATTTGATCCCTGTACCAGCCAGCCACCCAAAAAAACCCAAAACAAAACAAATAAAAATAAATAAATAAAAAGTAAACCTTCAAAAACAATTAAAACTCAGCACTTTGTCAGAATACTAGGCAACTGTTAGTAACGTTACATATGAAGGCAATAGGGAGTTGGAAAAAATATTTTGAAATAACATTAGATCAAAAAAGTAGAACACAGAATTGTATATACATTGAAAACAAACTTGATAAGAAAGATGATCCCATACAGACAAAGACTACAAAATGCTGCAGAGAAATCAAAAACATTCTTCTTAAGATGTCAGTGGCATAGTGGTCACAGTGGTCCCGGAACCCAAAGGCCTCAGTTCCTATCCGGGCACACTTTTTATCCACCACTGTAATCTTAGGCAGTGACTTAACCACTTGGTATCTTGATTTTCTCATCTATAAGATGCAAAAATGAAGAGAGAATATAAAAGAGTTAGCAGTTGTGCAGCGCATAGTGCTCAAATGTTTGTCATTATTGTTTTAATGGTGACTTTTTTCTAAGTTTACTTTAATGTTTCATATGTTATTACTACAATATTTTTTGAAAACCCATGGTAGAATACTTGATCAAACTGTAAGACTTAAAAAATACTTTTTTGCAATTCCTAATTATCAACAATAACTTAGGCATTATAATAACCCCCAGCCTAAAATCTTTCAAAGTTCACACGTGTGTACATAATTTTCTTAGTCTTAATGAGCATCTAATAATTTAGAGCAGCTGGCTCCCATGACTGTATGTTTGTCTTGAATCTGCAGATGAAGCTACTGAATCTTTACATCAAACGTGCACAGACAGGTTCTGGAGGAGCTGATCCTACTACTGACGTTTCTGGACAAAGTTAGTGAAGCTCATCGAAGTGGACCAGGTCTCTCAAAGAAAGGACAGACAGACCACCCTCGTCAATGAAAGGAAATTCTCAAATACATCTTCTGGAACTTAACCATTGTTTTCCAGTTTTAGTTTTTTGTTTTGTTTTGTTTGTATTTTCTGTAACAGAGGCCTATCCTCAGTCTGCATGTAACTTTTATGATAGTTATTCCAAATTCAAGAAGAAGCAGTATTAACATCAATTGATCAATACAAAGTAATTTTTAACCTAATTCATCATTTCACATGTTTGTACTTCTTTGTCTTCCCATTAACCTTTGCCAGTGTTATGATTGTATAAATTTTTTTAAATGCTGGTTAAACAGGAATGCTTAAAGCTTTAAAAGTTTAACTTTTTTTTGCCTTTATTCAATTGACGAATAATATTTTTTTTGCTACTTTGAGTTTTGTTCTGTATCATGTCCTATGCTAGAGATATTGAAATGATGTGAAACAAAGCAGGACTAATTTTAACTTCAGCTGGACTCTGTTGGTGTGATGGTGATACATGTTATTAGTTGCAATTCCTTTGGGGTGATCTGTAGTTTGAAAACTGAGACCTCAAAGAGAAATATTACAGAATCAGCCAATTCTGTAAAACTCATATTGTTTGTTGGTTATTGATCTTCCCATCTTTATTTAAAACCATGTCCTTTCTATGATCCCTTAAGAAAGCTGCACCAAATCATCTGCCCGTTTTTTTCTTGATACTTATTAAAATAGAAGGTTTCATTGCAGGGTTTTTGGTTTGTTTATCTTTGTTGTGAATGATGCTTTTTTTTTTTTTGTATTTATTAATATCAAATTCACTTATGAATAAACTTAATAGTGTGTAAGAAAATAATCTAAGTGATTCATTTTCAGAAATTAATTCAGGCCCAGCCTGAAAGTTGTCTGGTTCAGCCCATTCCTGGGGGGTCGCTGAATAGATAAAGTTGTCCTTAAGCTGGTAATGAGTTACCAGCCCTTAATTGTTTACTTCAAATGCATAAGGTTCTCCTTGAGATGGTAGTAAATTAATAGCCCTTTATTGTTCTCTTCATTTCCTAATGTTTCTCCTTTAACAGGGTTTCAGGGGCCTCTTTCGCAGACTTGTCCTGAGCCCTCAGACAAAGAAATTTCTTACAAGGGGGTTAATACATTGGGGTAATGTTAGACGTCATCCGGGAAGATTGTGCGCCCCAACCAATGAGGAGGCAGGGGCAGGGACTTGCACACTAGGAAATAAATTGCTTGCTGTAGCGCTTTTCCGGTTGCCTGCCCATCAGACACCTGAACCTTGCAAGGCTGTAATTAAAGTGTCCCTTCACTGTACATCATGTCTCCGTGTCCATCCTTTGGCCTTTGACAGATGAGGGCATTTCTCACATAGTGGAAACAAGCAAACAAACAACAACAAAAATCAGTGCATGTGTGTCCTTGACCGTCTTCTGTTTCTCATTTAATAAGAAAACTAATTATTGAGACATGGGAATCGACCAGCACCTTTTTTAAAAATGGTGGAACCTGGTTTCCTTTTACCATGAAATTGTCTTACTTGAAAATATCGATCCTGATGAGAGAGAAGATGGTGCCAAGGCTATCTTTGTATAATGGGCTCAAATTCTCTACCTCGTCAGGGCTAATACTTTTAACTGAGCTGCTGCCTATAGTGTCTTTTGGAAAACTACTTAAAGGTTGATTTTCTGTTACTTTTAACAAATTATTTTAATCACTTTTTGCTACACCCGTTCTTTTCCTGTGCAGCCAATTTTCAAAAATTACCAGTTTTGGTGAAAGGCCAAAGTAGATAATTTGGAACCGGGATACTGATGATTTCTCATCTTGACTTTTTTTAATCCTAACTTAAAGTGAATTTGACTGGAAAGGCGAATAGCTATTAGGGAAGCAATTTGCTATTGTTACAGAGTTATCTGTACTTTGTTTAACTGAAATGTAGAAATGTATGTAAAGAGTTTAAGACAAGAGTACCGAATGGATGATTTGTCATAGGCTTTTTCCTCCTTTGTTTCTGTTCTAGCAGCAAGAAAGGAGTTTCTCTATATCCTCTCCCCCTTACCTGTAACAGTTTTGTTTTCTACTGTTAATTACATTGTGTATTTATAGTTCTATGCTTACTGTTGTGCATATACTGGCAATAAAACTGTATATAACACTACTTGAAAAAATTAATAATGTATATCAGCTGTTTTTCTGTCTCCCTGTGTAACAAGTCATTTATAACGAGGTTGTGTTTTTTTTCCTTAACTTTAGAAGGTCTTGTATCAATGGTGTTCTCATGAATTTTGTAAGTGCATCTGAGGAGAAAAGATATATAAGGAATAGCAATCACAATCAAATGTATATAGCTATATACGCATGTATGTATTAAAGCTTATCTTTAAAAAGAAAAGGCATTTTAAACATGGAACTCTTCTCAGTAGTGTTTTATGTATCATGATCTTTGGTATGTTTTATAATCATTTTGAATCAAAATATTGATTTAATTTTGACCTCTGTTTTAAAGTACTGCTTTAACTATTGTTAACAACTAAATTGAATAACTTAAGCTAACTGAAAAATTAGATCAAGCACTTGGCATCTAATGGCAGGCACTCAAGAAACGAATGAACTAACAGAAAAGTGTGGTTTAATATGTCTCAATGAAAGCTCATATATATAAACACGAAAAAAATTCATGTTTAAAATTCCATAATTTTAGTTTGATAAGACTATGAGAGAGTTATTGGTTACTCAAACCACTATATGCAATATACCCTTAATTTGTTCATTCCAAAAACATACTTAGATGTCAGCTATTAAAGAATGATCATGAAAAGCTACTGTTTAAATTTTTTCATACCGCTTTTCTGCCCCAAACTAATTATCAGTGTCTTTCATTTACTGCACTGCTCCGAACTAATTAAAACCATATTATTCCAGATTATAAACATGTTTATTTCTTTGGGGTTTCAAAATCTATAATAGACCTCTGATTTGTTTGCTTGTTTGTTTGTTTGCAGCTGGCCATTAGAAGGATTGAATCTTGGACCATGGTGTTATCAGCACCACGCTCTCACCAACTGAACTTCTGATATTAAGTAAAATATGGTTTGAACCTGAGGCTTCAAATAAGGAATTAGTCTGCTGTGTTCCTTCATATTTTATTCTTACAAACTTTAGGTCAAAATGACTTTTCACCATCAAGTTACATCTTAAAGTAAAAGACTGGAATTTTATTATCAGGCCAGATTTATTTGTAAGTCCAGTGTATCATATAATTGTTAATTTAGAATAACACAGTAAATAGAAATGAGAATTAGTATAGTACTCCATAATAGATGAGGGGTTTTTTTCTTTTTTTTACTTTTATATCTTTGTTTCCTGTAGTTAGTTTATTTTATTGCAATTAGTAGTTTTGCAGCTGTGTAAAAGACAGGTCTAGAATTCAGCTGTTAGAAAACACAAACTCAGAAAGTTATCCATCTTTATTGTAGAATATGTGGAAAGTAATAAAAAGCTGAAGAAGAAAAAATTACCTCTAACATTACCATTTGAAATAATGTATAGTACTATTTGGTGGAATGCTAAGATAATCAGTTTGATTTAATACTAAAAACTGTAAGGAACCATTAAATTTTGTTAACCAGAAGAATGACAGAATTAGAATTAGCTAACATTTTGAATACTTCTGTTCTGTGCACTTATTTAATGAACTTTTGAATACATAATCTTTTCTTTGTTCTTCTAAAAGGTAACGTCTAATGGCAGCAAAGTATTTTGTTGTATGTGCAGCATAATCTTCGGTTGTTGATATTCACTGGATATTCTTATAACAAATAGCTACATATTTGTCAAATCTCCAACTATTTTATACTAGGCAATTTTGTAGTTAGCTGTAATATGAAATTGCTAAATATAGAAATTTCATTGTTCAAAGATAAACTAGTTGCTTAAATAGCTGGGTTTAAACTACTTCTATAATAGTAATCTAAGTAGAACAGGAAAATAAAACAAGGTTTCTTCACTTTATATGTACTGGACTTTCAGTATTTCAAATTTACCTGCCTTCATCCATGCAAGTTATCTGAGTACCTGCCTTTGAGGAGACAGTAAAGCAAGTAGCAATAATCACACTGTGTTAAAGTTATGATAGAAACAAAAGATACTATGATGGTAGCTGAGGGGCAAGTGAGAGGGGACACAGATAAGGGGTAATCATGGAAGGCTTCCTAGAGGAAGAGGTGATGCTTAAACCTATTCTAAAGGCTGAATGCGTCTGAGATGCATTGGGGTTATAGGGTGGGGAGAGCAGAGGTAGCAAGGCAGCAATATATGAAATAGCAAGAAGCATTAGGCATATCACTGGAACTTTTTAAATCATTGTTTATTTTCATAAATGCAAAAAAATCTCACATGCTTTTCTCTCCGTTAAAAACATCCAAAACAAAAATAATCTGTGCATCCTTGCAACCGAGAAAGTTTGGATATAGCTTTTCTTTCAGTGGTTTGTATTTTTAAAGTTTTTCTATTCTTGTGAAGTTATACTGTTGATTTGTTTTTTCAAACTGAACATTTCACATCATGTCTCCCCAACTAGCCATTGTTACACAGCTTGGTTTGGCTAGAAAATGGGAGAATGACCCAAGATGGAGTAATAGATATTCTAAGATATGTATTCTTTGGTACATTTTAAGTAAACTAAGGAATTCACTGAAGACTTAAGCAAAAGAATAATGCAGTTAGAATTAACATCACACTTAAATTTTACTTAATCTGAAAACTTCAGAAGAGAGGTGTTTTTATAGAAAGGACATTGTTGGGTGGGAGGGAGGAGATGGAGGAGGGAGGGACGTTTCGGTAATGGGCCACAATAATCAACCACATTGCATATCGACAAAATAAAATTTTTTAAAAAAAAAGAAGAGAGGTGTTTTTAGGCTACAATTTTTACGTATTGGCCTCTACTACCTGGTTCTGATTTCCTTTATTCACTTACTAAATATTTTAGCACTGGCTATGCAGCTTATCATCTGTATGCAATGAATATGTCATTGTGGATCTGATAATGGGACAAATGCTTTAGTGTGCCTTAAAAACTAGGAGTGGTACAGCAGGGGCTGACCCATTACTCAGGGTAGGAAAGTGCCCAGGAATGCTGCTCCTTGCAAACCATCCTGACCGGCATTCTCTGTGTGCAGCGCCAGTCTCCCTGTATTTATTCATCGTTGATATCAGACTCATAGGGCAATATTTTTCCCCTTAAGAAAGTGTAAATCTGCTGTTTATTGGGACCGCAAAAAGAGATTGCCTGACAATCTGTTTTGCTAGTTTTAGACTAAAGCCAAGTTTACAACATTAACTTTTATCAAAGTTTTGGTCAGAATAGAGACTTAGAATCAGGGTTAGATTACTTCAATAAAGCAAGAAATGTGCTTTTTCTTCTCCATCCTAAAGCAGTGGTTCTCAAATAGGAGCGATTTTTGCTCACTGGAGGACATTTGGCAATATCTGGGGACATATTTGGTCGTCACAACATGGATTTGGGGGTGCTACTAGCATCTAGTGGACCTACTAGTAGCATCTAGCAGGCCAAGGATACTGCTGAATATCCCGCAATACACAGGACAGTCCCCTGCGACAAATGCCTCAAATAATGCTCAGGTTGAGAAACCTTGCCCTAAAGCCCACGAGTTGCCATGCACAGATCCTGTGTGGTAACAGAACCCAGGTTAAAGGCATTGAATCAGTGTTTTACACTAATGTTGAATAGAAGGGTGAACAATTCAGAACACTTTTCTAGTTGACTGATTTTAGGATAAATTTTCTCATTTTTTAACACATATGGACTCAAACATCCAGACATTCAACACAAATCGTTGATCCCCAACTCAATCCAGATTGTCACTGCTCATTTTCTCCTGCAACTTATTCCATTCTGAAGTTTCAGTTTAATGCTAGATTAGTCCCTCAAATTTTACTCTCATAAAAGAAATGGTGATTTTTATTTCAAAAAATGGATGTCCAGCTCCAGAGGTCAGAGAATTTCCTTACAGTGAGGTTAACTCCAAGTCAGCAGCAGTGCGGGTGACTGGGGAGACCCAGAAGAAAGCCCTTGGGGTTCATTGGCCAGTCATCCACATATCGTATGATCACGTTTGTATGCAGTACCTAGAGTAGTCAAAATCAGAGAGAAAATAAAATGGTAGTTGTGACGGGCTGGGGGTCGGGAAAACTGCACACTTAAAAATGATTAAGATGATAAATTTTGTGTGTATTTTATCACAATAATTTTTAAAATTTGATATTCATTAAAATGAGTTCAAAATATAAAAGTGATTAGAACCCTATTCACCACATGATTACTGCGGATGATTATATATAAAGATGTTCAGATAGATAATATATAGAATCTGTATGTGAGTATAAATATATATGAACAGAGGAGGCAAATTGAAACAATTCTTTAAAAAGCAGCTGTGTTGAAAGTGCTTGCCCACGGGAAGTTTGAAATTTCCATTTTGCTTCCTCTCATTTCCCTCTGCTCACTTTGTCCATAATGTCAATTTCATTTATTCTGACTTCACCACTGATCTCTCTTTTTGTTTTTCTAAGTTTGGCACATAGAATCAGACCCATTTTACCTAAACTCTACCCCTTTAAGGTTCATACCATAGGTAGATCTACCACCCTGTACCTCTCATCATCACCCTTGCCTTCTACTGTTGCACTAAGGACTTGGCATCTGGTCCAAAAATTTCCTCACCTCATTCAGGAGACCAACCAGCCACTTAATGGCAAATTGACTACATTGAGCCCTTCTATCCTGAAAGACCCAGAAGTTTGTACTCACAGAAATGAACACATTCTGGGGATGGTTTTGCCTTTCTTGCCAGCAGGGCCTCAGCCAGCATCACTTTCAGAGTGTTTGATCCGCCAGCACAGGATCCTAAATAACATCAAGTCAGATAAGAGAACTCAATTTACAGTAAATAGGCATGAGAAAGGGCCTATGACTGTGGGATCAACTGGTCATATTAGGTACCACACCAGAAGAGAATATACAATATCAAAATCCAGGTCATGGACACAACGAAACAGCTACCACAAAACTGATTTTCTTTGCTGGAAACTTGTTTGAGAAAATAGTATTAATGTGTATATATGTCTTATTAACAATTGTGTTAATAACTGTGTTAATAATTACTGTTAATAATAATCCTTTGTCTGATGTCCATAGCCAGTGACAATTATACAAACCAAAAGCAAAACAAATAAAATTGACCAATCAGCAAACTCAACTAATTATTCTAGCTTGAAAACTTCATGAGAACAATCTTCATGTAGCCAAGACAATCCCATAGAGTGTCTTTGCTAAAAGGAAGGACCAAGAAGAAAAAATATCCCACATTCAAGACAAGCAGTATTATATTATTCAGTATTTCAGAAAAATGACCCATACTCATTTCTGGGAAATGACCCTAGGTCATTATGACCCAGGTTTAACTTGTCGACTTATTAAGAGGCTACAATGTGACAAATAAAGTGCAACATCATGCCAACCTTGTTCAAAATTCTTTATTCTAAGAGAATCCCTCTTTAAGGATGTTTGAGAAGCCAAACACATTTGAGAAGTTTTTTTGAATTCCCTTGGTATCAAATCCAAGGGAATTTGATATAAAATGTTGACAAGTGTTCATAATCTAACTTGCCTGAGATATTTCTTTCATATTTGTGCACACCAGTGCCTAGTGCACAGTTCTGGGACACTTAAGTACTAAGATTCTGTTCTGCAATACTTCTAACATAAAAGTCTCTTTTCAAGAAATATATTCCCAGTCCGATGAGATGTATGGAATATACCCCCAACAATGTGACTCCTTGTAAAAGCCCTAGTTGAAAATAAATTTATTCTTGCTTGAAGGTCCAGTTGTCCATGAGCTGAGTCTACCATGGTACTATGGTCTAAATATTTGTGTCCCTCGAAATTTATATGTTGAAACCTAATCACCAAGGTGATGAAATTAGGAGATGGGGCCATTTGGAGTAGACAAGGTCATGAGGGCAGAGACCCCATGAATGGGATTAATGCCCTTATAAAAGTGACTGCAGAGATCTGTGTTGCCCCTTCCACCATCCGAGGATGCAGTGAGAAGGAGCCATCTGTGAACCAGAAAGAGGGCCCTCACCAAATCTGAATTTGCCAGTACCTTGAGCTTGGGCTTTCCAGCCTCCAGAACTGTGAGAAATAAATTTCTGTTGTTTATAAGCTACCCAGTTTATGGTATTTTGTTATAACAGCCCAACTGGGCTAAAATACATGGATTACCTAAGAAGCTTCAGCTTACACATTGCTTTCCAGAATCACAATCTCAGACTGGCCTGTTAGCTCAGTTAGAGCAAACCAAGGGTTTGGTTCCCCATACCGGCCAATTGCCAAAAAAAAAAAAAAAAAAAAAATTCCAGAATCACAATCTCTTGTGTGGATCCATTTTTAAAAAGAAGTATATGAGAATGGTTGAGCATTACTTAATCTAATAATACCAAAAATTTAACATTTTGTTTATCAATTTTTTTTTTTTTTTTTTTTTTTTTTTTTGCGGCTGGCTAGTATGGGGATCTGAACCCATGACCTTGGAATTATAAAGCTGCACTCTAACAGACTGAGCTAACCAGCCAGCCTGTTTATCCATAGTTATCTCCCATACTTTGCCAAACATTTCTCTAAAAGGCATCTATCTGCTTGTGGTTCACCAGTTTTAACTGGTGTGGCTTCATCACTGTATTAAAACAGTGTACACTTGCTGAATGATGACAAAATCATAGTCCTTGCAGAGTAACCAGGGACACTGAGCCAGAGTTGATGTATGCCAAGTAATATGAACATGTACTGTTGTCCCTGCCAAATGAAAGCAAACTGCTTCTGGTATTCCGATTATTGGAAATAGAAAAGAAAAGAAAATTTGCCAGATAAATAACTGCTTGTACAAGCATGGAATGTATTGATTTGCTCCAATAAAGAACCTTCCAATCCACTAGATAGGATGTGGCAGAAAAAGAACCATCTGAAACAGGAGCTGCCATTGAAGTCACCACCTGACTGCTGTACCTGCCAATAAATGAGCTAAATAAAAATATGAAGAAATTATCACCCTGAATATATCAAGGCTTTAATTATAGTACGACTCTCTTTGATTACCTTAAGAATGCGGTACTTTGGTTTACAATTTTAGTGGGAAGCCAAAGTTCCAGAGGCTTTTACTTTGGTCTTCTTTATCATATAAACCCTTATTTCATGGGTCTAGGAGCTAATATTGAGATTCTGCCAGTCACTGAGAATATCTATTGCAACTATATACAAAAGAACTGGAGCAAAAGCCTCAAAATGGGTTTAAATTCTCATTTTGAGATGGACTCAGGTCAAAATTCCGTTTACCAACTTACTCCCATAAGCCCCATTCTTATCAGTGGACAACAGTGGTTCTCTAGAGTATCAGCAAGAAGGATAGCCTTCCCAAAGGTCTGATATTTCCTCTTCCCCTCTGCTGATCTCTGTATGTGGAAAACAGACTCAGTATGAACTTGTAATGTTATTTCAAGTGTCTTCAATGTCTGTCTCCCCTTTATTTAAATAAGGTGTAAGTCTGTGAAATAAAGTTTCAGAATTAGGTGAAAGATTGTAACACTGTCTGAGTGGCTTAAATCATGCCCTCTACCAGAGTAAAGTGGGTTTTTCCTGGTTACACAAAACAAGTATGATGTTCATGGGTGCTATGGTTTGAATGTGTTCAGCTCTCTTCTCTTCAACCATGTGAGGACATAGCATTCCTCCCCGCTGGAGGATGCAGCCCTCACCAGAAAGCTGAACTAGCCAGTGCCTTTACCTTGAACTTCCCAGCCTCCAGAACTGTGAGAAAATAAATTTCTGTTATTTACAAATTACCCAGTCTCAGGTATGCTGTTATAGCAGCACAAACAGACTGAGACTATGGACTACCCATGTGTTTCACTACTGTTTACCCCATAATCAATTAGCAGCTGCCAAAGAGCCCATGGGTTAGGGCCCTGGCTCTGGCTTTGGTTGCTGCTGGCTTTGCTCTCTCTTATAGCAAGTAATTTTTTCTGGTGGTTAAGTGCTGTTACTTGCTGTCTGGGAATAGTCACATCAGTTCAACTGTAGAATGTTCCACCTGCATCTCATACATTACAGAACAGAGAAGGTGATGACATCTGAGAGAAAAATAGTTTGTTAGATGATATGAGAAAAATCATCATCAAGATCTGATTTGGGGGCTGGCCAGGTTAGCTGAGTTGGTTAGAGCACAGTATTGTAACACCAAGGTCAAGAGTTCAGGTTCCTGTACCAGCCAGTCACCAAAAAATAAAAAATAAAAATAAAAAGTTTTTTAAAAGATTCGATTTTCAGAAAGAGTTGTAGCATTAATATAAAGAGGATACACTATTCAGATTCAGAATAAATCCTAATTATTTACTGGAAACAGATTAGCCCCTTGACCTGTACATATTTTAAATGTTCATGTGAAGGTAGGGCCATCTCTTGAGAGATGGAAATGGCTTGCAGTCTGTTATATTTGTATGGCTATGTATGTGCTTAAGTTTCACAACCAGATACGTAGGATCTATTACCTCCTGGTAACTACTTTTACCAATAGCTTTTTTCTGTTTAGAGCAATGGGATGATAGAGCTATGCACCACTTATTAGGTTTGGCAGCTGTCCTTAGGACGTATTTTGAGTATGGCTATTGTGGTAAGCTGAAAAATAGCCCCCAAAGATATCCAAGTTCTAGTGCCTTGGATCTGTGAGTGTTACCTTATATGGTAAGAGGGACTTTGCAGATATGATTGAGTTTAAAATCTTGAGATGAGATTTGTCTGGATTGTCCAGGTGGGCCCTTAATGTAATTACAAGTATCCTTATAAGAAGGAGGCAGAGAGAGCGATGTGATGATGGAAGCAAGAGGTTAGAGTAACACAAGGAATGCAGGCAGCCTTTAGAAGACAGAAAAGGCAGGAAATAGATTCTCTCCTAAAACCTCCAGAAAGGACCAGCACTGCTAACACCTTCATTTTAACCCAGTGAAACTGATTTTAGACTTCTGGCCCCCAAAACTAGGAGAATACATTTGTGTTGTTTTAAGCCATCAAGTTTTTGGTAATTTGTTATAGCAGCCATGGGAAACTTACTCAGCTATGCTGAGAGAAATAAAATTGAGTTGTCCTTGAATATAATGAATAATTTCCAAGGTAATCTTATCTGCTTCAAAATGGTGTACTTGAACTTATTAAGCAGCACTCTCATCAGGATCATCACCACACTCTCTTGAGAGCCTAAATTTTATTGTTTTTGTAATCTGGAGCATGAAAGTAAACGAACAAAGAAGGAAAATGTGCACCTTCAGTTTTTCCTTAAAGACCGTTAGATCCGCATATCTAAAACCCTGGGCTGCATTTAGTGATGCTTATAACTGAAACACACTCTCTGTGTTCATTACGTTACAAAGGCTAGGGCAAAAGCAATACTACTGTGACTTTATAAATGAGTGAGTGCTTTTCTATTTCCATTAGAAAATACACAATACCCCAAATGTATCTAATTTCACACACATACACATAGAATTTACAGATATAAAGAACACTTCAAATCAAAAGTTCAAGAACTCAGAACGTGAGTGGATATAAAACAGGAAGTTATGAAATGAAAACAAAACTCAGGCGGAAAATTTAAGAAAAATTTAAAATTAACTTATAAAGACTAAATTACAAAGTTTCTAAGGTAAAAGAGATTTGACTGAAAGCTATAATAAAGGATACTGAGGAGAGAAATGGAAACACCCAAGGGAATAAATTGAAATAAAGACAGGAGTAAAAAATGATCAGAGAAAGTGATAAAAGGTAAGCAAAAATGATCCAGCATCTATATAATTGGAGCTTCTAAAAAAGAAAAACAACACAAGGAAACAGAATAAATATTAGACTTTACATTTAACTGTTGACCTTAATGGTTACGGGGTAAAATTCTCTGAGCCAGGAAGCAAATAGATCAATGACTTTTAAATGAAAGAAAGTCAGAGAACACTAGCCTTCTTCAGAGCTATATAGGCAAGCCAACAGCAGAGCGAATTTTCAAGTAACTGAAAACAAAGTGGGAGCCAAACTACCTCTCAATTATAAACACCATAGAAAAACTAGATAAGCATGCAAGAACTCAGGATGTACTCACAAATCCACCCTCAGAAATATACTACAGGGTAAACTTTAGGTAGGAGATATCTGGGGGAAACTTCAGCAAAAGGACTGTGGTAAGCACTTAAGACCAACACATCTAAACAATCTCTTCCAGAAAACAGATGAGGGGAAATTTCCTTATTTTATGAGATGAGTATTACCCAATATTACATTGACATCAACACCAAAGACAGTGTACAAAAAGAAAATTGCAGACAAATATTTCTCATTAATATAGATGCAAAAATCCTCAAAAATTTAACAGGAAGAATTCATCGATATGTTTAAAAAATTACAAATTATGACTAAGGCGGGTTTATTCCAGAAATGTAAACCTGGTTTAATATTAAAAAATCAATGTAATCTGCCATATTAACCAGTGAAATACTAAAACAAAGGAGAACACAGGAAAATAAAATTGTAAATGTTTTATGTTCTGACAAGGTAGAAATAACACAACTTTTTAAAGAGAGGAAAACTAAGAGAGAAAGGGAAAAGTTTGAGTTGGTTGGTTAGCTCAGTTGGTTAAAGCATGGTGTTATAACATCAAGGCCAAGAGTTCAGATCCCCATGTAGGCCAGTGCTGGGGGAAAAAAAAAGAAAGAAAGGGAAAAATAGATTATTCTTAATGATAATAGGCAATAAATAGTGGATAAAAGTCAAAAGTATAATTTAAGGTTAATAAATTAAATGTACAAGTTTAAGAAAGGCAAAGGAGTCTAAGGATATTACAAAAGATGTTAGTGTAAAGGTAACCACTAGAACAAAAATATAAATCTTCCTAAATACTGAATAAAATTTTTAAAAAGAGCGAAGAAAACATAACAGAGAAAGAAACATAGTGCATATAGTAAATATCAGAGAGTACACACAATAAATATAACGTAATAATATGAGAGTTGAAACCAAACATATCTGCCATATCAATTAATGTAAATGATTTAAGTCACTTATTAAAAGGAAAAAAGAAAAAGATTTTCATATTGCTTCACACACACATGCACATACACACAAAAAAAACATATCTATGACTGATATAAGAAACATCTAAAATACAGTGAGTCACAAAGGCTAAAAAAGGAATAGACAAAAGTATTCGTGGAAAATGTAGGCAAGAAGAAAATGAATTCTGATTCTAGTATAAAATAACCTATGTACAAGGTTATTTATTGAGACAATTTGTAATAGCAAAATATTGAAAATAACTGGCATGCCCAATCATAAGAGGCTTATTTAAAAACTAGTGGAATACCCATATCATGGAGTTCCATGCAACAGTAAAAATAGAAGAGAGAGAAGTGATGCAGGGCAGTGGTGCCCTTGGCCTGTTACCCTAGACCTCTGGGTCTGTGATGAGAGGGGCTGCCTCAAAGATTTCTGGAATGCCTTTGGGGCCATTCTTCCATTGTCTTGGTTATTAACACCTGGCTGCCTTATAGCCATGCTAATCTTTTTAGCAACATGTTTCTGACTAATATATAAAATTGGTACCAGGAGCAGGGTATTGCTATAAAGATACTCAAAATTGTTGAAGCAGCTTTGGAACTGGGTAATAGGTAGAGGTTGGAAGAGTTTGGAGGACTCAGAAGAAGACAAAAAGACAAGGGAAGAGCCAGAACTTCTTAGAGATGCTGATGGAAATGTGGACAGTAAAGGCCATTCTGAGGAGGTCTTAGATGGAAATGAGGAACTTATTAGAAATTGGGGCCAAAGTCACCTTTGCTATACAGTTGCAAATCTCTATGAACTGACACAGGGTGATTTCCAGAACATTGTTAAATGAAAACCAGCTCAGTGAAAAAGATTGTCTATAACATGTTGCCTTTTCTGTAAGAAAAAGGTAAAATTAGAATCTTTATATATATTGGCTTCTTTTTATAAGATGTGGATAGGAATGGGGAAGGAAATAAGGATGGAAGGAAGACCTCTAAATACACTTTTTCTATAGTTTTAACTTTTAAACCATATAAAGTTTACAAATTTAAAAAATTTAATAAAATAAAAAGGATGAAAATTCTCAACACCAAAATTAAATACAGACAAATACAAACAAACCTAGCTATATACCAAAATGATAACATAACTACACACAGAAATAATTTAAGTAACTTTAGCACAAAACTCTGACTGTACACTGCAGTAAGATACATTCTAAGGACCCAAATAACTGCAGGGGGGAAAAAAAGTATTTGGTTGTTTTATTGTTGATAGTGGTATTTCTTTTGTGTGTGCAGTTACAAGTTTTTTTACTGATATACAATAATTGTACATATTTCTGGGGTACTTGTGATGATTTCATAAATTTACAATGAATAGTCATTAAATCAGGGTAAGTAAGATATTTATCATCTATGCATTTATAGTTTCTTTGTGCTGGGAACATACCAAATCTTCTTTCTTAGCTATTTTGAAATATATGATAAATTATGATTAACTGTACTTGCCCTACTGCACTCTTGAACACTTGAACTTATTCCTTCTATCTAATATATATATATATATATATATATATATATATATATATATATATATATATATATATATATATATTGGTAGTAAATATTCATGGGGTACAAAAGTGACTGCCACCACTCATGCCCAAGATGTGATGGCCAGATCCATACTGGCAGCATGCACATTTCCACAAATTGCGATTATATCCCATGTCCCCCATCCAATTATCCCCGACCACCCTCCCCATCCCATCCCCATTTTCCCCACTCCACTTTGTATCCCTAGGTATGCTTTCTCCCTCTACAAGCCCAACTCACCACTGTGGACTTTCTTTCTCTCTTAGCTTCCACTTATGAGTAAGTACATGCAGTATTTTTCCCTCTGTTCTTTGCTTATTTCACATAACATAAGTTTCTCCTAGCTCATCCATGTTGTTGCAAATGGTAGAATATCACTCTTTTTTATGACAGAGTAGTATTAAATGGTATATATACACCACATTTTCCTTATCCAATCGCCCATTGACAGACATTTAGGTTGGTTCCGTATCTTGGCTATTGTGAACAGAGCTGCAATGAACATGGGAGTGCAGGAATCCCTTTGACATGATGATTTCTGTCCCTTTGGGTATATCCCTAGAAGTGGGATTTCTGGATCATATGGAAAATCTACCTGTAGTTGACTGAGAAACCTCCATACTATTTTCCATAGTGGTTGTATGTAGAGGGTTAGAAATCTTGATTCTCATTGTTTTTTTAGAATAGGGTTTTTAGGTAATGCATGTATGGGGTAAAAATCCTCAATTAAGAGACAAAAGTCTACAGCCAGCAGGCAAAAGCCTATCTAATCAATTCTAATCACTGTTTAGGGATAGGATTATGTATTTTGACTATTTAACATACTGATTGTTGTTAAAAGATGTTGAAAGAATTGCTGTAGGGAAAAATGTGAAAAAAATGTTTGCTAAGGGCAAGCTGTTTGTTGGTGGAAACTTTAGAGACAGTTATAAGAATGTAACTTTTGCTTAAGTCATTTGGGGAGAGCTTATATTTTGGATTAGATGATGATCACAGTCTGATCAATTTATCTTTTCACAAATCATACTTTGGAATGTCACCTTGTTAATTGAAATGATGTTACTAGTTTCCATTGTTTAAGCTATACTTAGCCATAGATAACTTTTGTCACATCGCCCACGTCTTTGTGTCCTTTTGAAATGATAGAATCAACTGATTTTTATTGTGAAACTTCCTTGTCTTTACAATAAAAAACAGAAGCTAACTTTGAATTTGAATTGGGGCTGTCCCCAGTTTTCTCCTTCTCACAGAGGAGCTGCTGAGGTGCAGTCCCTTCGGGCTTCTCATTGCATTCACAGTGCTTTGAGTAACCCTTTTTTCATCTCTGTTACACAGTGAGAAGTGTAACAGTTGTACTAATTTACAGTCACACCAACAGTGTCGGACTTCACTCCACATCCTCAGCAGCACTTCTTATTCTCCGTCTTTTTGATTAGAGCCAGTCTAACTGGGGTGAGGAGATATCACAACATGGTTTTAATTTGCATTTCCCTGATGACTAGTGATGTTGAGCATTTTTCCATGTACCTGTTGGCCATTTGTCTTCCCTTGAAAAATATTTATTCAGCTCCTTTGCCCATTTTTTAATTGGGGTATTTGTTTTTTTACTGTATAATTGCTTGAGATCTTTGTATGTTCTGGATATTAATCCCTTGTCAAACGCATAGTTAGCAAAAATTTTCTCCCACTGCATAGGTTGTCATTTCATTCTGTTGATTGTTTCCTTTGCTGTGCAGAAGCTTTTTAGTTTGATATTGTAAGAACCCAAATGCCCCAAGGGATCACACCCTGATCACATAAGTCCTTCTCGGCCACACCCCATCATGGCACTGGTTGCCCTCTAAGTAGGGATTGTATTTTAAGCCAATCAGCCTTCCCTAAAAGCCCTATATATATCTGTGTATGCTGCCTAATAAACGAGCTCTCTCCAGTGGATCGTCAATTAGTGTCAACTCGTCCTTTCATTTGGTGCCGAAACCTGGGACAGAGTTTCTCTCAAGCGGAGACACTTTTCGGATAGCAGGGGCAACACCTTCCAAGTCGCCCCTCAGGGCTCCGTCGAGCTGTAACACTTTTCGAATCGCAGCGGCAGCACTTTCCAAGTCGCCCCGCGGGAACTCCATCCCACCAGGACCGGCCTCCCTTCCACCACTCACCATTGACGGTCCACCCTCATCCATTCTTTTTGGCGCTGGCTCCTTCCACTCACCACCGGCTCATCATTAGGTAAGCCCCCTTTCCTAAAGGGCACCAGCCCTTTTTCAGGCCCATACCCCACCCCACCACGGTCTTCACGACCACCATAAATTCCCAAACTATAACAGGTTCCAAAGCCCCGGTAAACTTTTACTTTCATTTTTGGAGGTTAAAAGCCCCATTCTGTTCTCTCCTTCACCCTCCTGTCCACCACTCTCTTTTCTCCACTTCCCGGGTCCGGGACCCGACCAGAAAATCCTGGCGCTGGGTTCCGTCAGGCACCGGGCTTTTGCCCTAGAGAAGTGGAGGTCTGAGTGACGACCCACATCTCCCTTCTCTCCTCCTGGTTCATACCTGAACCTGCCGGGACTAACGTGACCTACTGGGGATGCCCTCTAGGATCCCACCTTTCCCAACCGCCGAAGGATCTGTCTTATCACTAATCTCTGTCCGATTTCTGTCTAAATTCCCATTAAGAGACCAGAATGGGCGCTTCCTCCTCCTCCCTAGGGGACTCTCCACTTCAATGCCTTCTTAAAAGACCTCACCAACCTTTCCCTCAGGCCGGATATTGAGCCCAAACCCCTCACCAAATTCTGCACACAAGATTGGCCTTATTATCCTCTAGATAATCAGAACACATGGCCCCCTGAGGGCACACTAGATCCTAACATTCTACAAGACCTCTTTAACTACTGCCAGCACCTAAAAAAATGGAAGGAGATCCCCTACATCGAGGCTTTTTGCCTCTTGGCTCAGAACCCCGCCTTCTGCTCCTCCTGTGCTCCCTCTCAAGTCCTTTTAGCCTGTAAACTCTCTTCACAGTCACCCCCCATCCTTCCACCTTCAACCCTGCTGATGAACCCCCACCCTACCGACCTCCTCCTCCCCCAGTGCCTCCAGCGTCCGCTCCTCCTCCCCCGTCATCTGCGTCACCTTCTGCACCTCCTGCGCCATCCACTCCCCCGTCTTTACCCTCCCCTACCCCTGACCCACTAAGCGCCCCTTTCACCCGTTCCTGAGGACCTCCCCCCGCCCCTTTAACAATCGCCCCACTACGTGAGGTAGCTGGGGCTGAAGGAGTAGTTAGGGTCCATGTTCCCTTTTCCCTAGCTGACCTTACAGAATTAGAAAAAAGACTAGGCTCTTTCTCTACCGACCCTACCACCTACATTAAAGAATTCCAATGGATCCTGCAGGCCTACAGCCTCACACATCATGACATCTTCATGCTCCTAGCCAATACCCTCCTCCCCAAGGAACGCCGCAGGGTCTGGGATACAGCCCAAACCCATGCCACTGACACCCATCGTACCAATCCGAATCACCCGCCAGGCCCCCAAGCAGTCCCAGAACAGGAACCTAATTGGGATTATAACACAGCCCAGGGAATCCAGGCTCGAGACCGTTTTGCCTCTTGCTTAATAATTGGCCTCAAAAAATCGGCTCGCAAGGTCGTCAATTTCCAAAAAATTCAAGAAATTGTACAAAAAAAGGAGAAAACTCCCTCCGAGTTCCTCAATAGATTAACTCAGGCCTTTCAACAATACACTAACTTAGACCCCAACTCAGAAGACGGCCGGCATGTCGTTATGACCTATTTCCTGGCCCAATCCTACCCCGACATTAAAACTAAACTTAAAAAATTAGAGCAGGGTCCTGCAACCCCTCAGACCGAAATCCTGTCAGTGACCTTCAAGGTTTTTCAAAATCGGGAGGAGGAAAAAGAACATCGAAAACAAAAGGCCGACCACGCCAACTTCCAGATGTTGGCCCAGCTTATCAAACCCTCCGGGAGCCCTCCCAAAGCCTCCACCTCTAAGCCCCCACCTGGAGCCTGCTTTAAATGTGGAAAGGAAGGGCATTGGGCCAAGGCTTGCCCCACCCCCAGGCCCCCCACCACTCCTTGTCCAAAATGCAAAAAGAAGAGACATTGGCGATCTGAAAGGGTGGTCCCTCACCCTTTCCCGAAGGGGTGAGGGACCAACTGCCCCACAGTCCCCTGAACCATGGACACCACCTATGGTGTGCCTCGCTGAGGAGGACTGAAGGAGCCTTGGGCCCTTCCCGACCATCTCTATAACAAAGCAGGAGCCCAGGGTATCCATGGTTGTGGACGGCCACCCAATATCTTTCCTCCTGGACACTGGAGCCACCTTTTCGGTCTTACGGGAATATAAAGGCCCCACCACCTCCAGCAGCTCTCCTATAGTCGGGGTAGGAGGCAAACAAATCTTTCCCCAAAAAACCCCTCTTTTAACCTGCTGCCTTCAAGGCACTCAATCCGTTTTCTCCCATTCCTTCCTAGTCATGCCACAATGCCCCGTCCCCTTGTTGGGACGGGACATTCTATCACGGCTTCAAGTCTCCATTACTTTGCCCCTGTCCTCTTCCTCTTCCCCCGTTTCCTTCCTCCTAGCGCCAAGATCCTACTGATCCCACCCCTCCAAAGAAGTCCTTACCCATCCTAACGCACCCTGTTAACCCCACAGTTTGGGACACTGCCAGCCCTGCTCTGGCCCAGTGTTCCCCTGTACACATAAAACTAAAAGACCCCTCCAAATATATTTGTCAGGCTCAGTATTCATTAACCACAACAGCCCTCCTCGGGTTAAGCCCCATCATTCAGGACCTATTAAAAAAGGGGTATCTCCGTCCCACTCGCTCCCCTTTCAATACTCCCATACTCGCTGTAAAAAAACCTAATGGCGCCTTTCGTCTCATCCAAGATCTCTGCCCTGTTAATGCCGCTGTCATTCCCATTCACCCCCTTGTATAAAATCCATACACTCTTCTCTCCAAGGTCCCAGTGACCTCTACTCATTTCTCGGTTCTGGACTTAAAGGATGCCTTCTTTTCCATACCCCTGGAAACCGATACTCAGGACATTTTTGCCTTCACATGGACTGACCCCCACTCCCGTCACTCCGAACAACTCACTTGGATGGTCCTGCCACAGGGATTTCGGGATAGCCCTCATATTTACGGGCAGACCCTAGCACAGGACCTCAAATCTTTTCACTTAAACCATCCAGAGTCCACCTACAATATGTGGACAATCTCCTTCTATGCAGTCCTTCATGGGAACAATCCCAAGCTGACACTGCCCATTTGCTTAACTTCCTAGCGGGTAGGGGATATCAAGTGTCCCCCGCCAAAGCCCAAATCTCCTTGCCGTCTGTAACCTACCTTGGTTTTCTCCTCTCCCCGGGAAGGAAGGAAATCACCCTGGACAGGAAACAGCTTCTTACTGACCTGCCCATCCCCAAAACCAAAACAGAAATCCTGTCTTTCCTGGGTCTAGCCGGATATTTCAGAGCATGGATCCCCAATTTCTCTTTGCTAGCCCGACCTCTCTATAATATGAGTAAGGGTCCTCCTGAAGAACCTTTGCTCTCCTCACCTCAGCGCCCTTTTCTCAAGCTTCAGCAGGCCCGTCTAACAGCCCCTGCACTTCATCTTCCTGATCTAACTAAACCCTTTTTCCTCTATGTTCATGAAAATACGGGACAAGTTCTGGGCGTTCTAGGACAGAATTATGGCCCCTCCTTTGCCCCTGTAGCATACCTATCAAAACAATTAGACCCCACTGTACGAGGCTGGGCACCCTGTTTAAGAGCCCTGGCAGTGGGGCAGTTACTGCATAAGGAGGCATCCAAATTAACATTTGGGGCACCTCTCACCATTTTCTCACCACATCACCTAAAAGACCTCCTTACCTATAAGGCTCTCCAATCCCTCCCACCTTCCAGAATCCTAACCCTCCTATCCTCGTTTCTGGAAAATCCCACCCTATCCTTCAATACCTGCCCACCCCTAAACCCGGCTACCCTACTGCCTATACCAGATTCCCCCAACACGCCTTTGCACAGCTGCGTAGAAAGCCTTCAGAATTTCATACCTTACTGCTCTTCCATCACTGAGGGGCCCCTGTCTCACGCTGATCTCGCATGGTTCACGGCTGGGTCCTCATTCAAGGAAGGAAACACTCATTACGCAGGGTATGCTATAGTCTCCCTTGATTTGGTTATAGAAGCCCAACCTTTACCCAAGGGTACTACCAACCAGCAGGCTGAACTTATCGCTGCCACGCGAGCCTGCGTTCTAGCTGAAGGAAGAACTCTTAACTTATACACGGACTCCAAATATATCTTTCATATACTTCTCTCTCATGCCGCCATATGGAAAGAATGCGGTCTGCTTAACACCAAGGGTAACACAATCACCAACTCAGCTTTAATCTCCACATTAATTGAGGCATCCCATTTACCTTGTGAATTAGGAGTCATTCATTGCAGAGCCCACCAGAGGGACGATTCCCCAATCACTTGCAGGAATTGTAAGGATGACCTCACCGCACGCACTGCGGCAATGCACCCACAGACACAAAACCAACTTCCCATTCTTCCATACGGCTCCCAAAGTTCACAGACACCCTCTCAGCCTCAACCGCCTAATGATAATAAGTCCTCTCTCTTTCACTTGCTCCATGACCTGTTTCACTCTAGCCCCCAAGCTTTAACCCAGTTTTCACAAGCCTTCTTCTCAAACACTGCATCTGACAAAGCCCTCTTGCAAAAAATCTCCTCCTCATGCACAATCTGCCAGCGTACCAATCCTAACACCCCTCTCAAACCTGGGCCATACCCCTCCCACCAGGCCAGAGGTCTCACACCCACGGCCAACTGGCAAGTCGATTTTACGCACATGCCTTCTGTCCGGCGCCTCAAATACCTCTTGGTGTTTGTTGATACCTTTTCAGGATGGGTAGAAGCATTCCCAACATCCAATAAAAAGGCCTCCACCATAGCCCAGACTCTCCTTTCCCAAATCATCCCACGATTTGGGATGCCCACTTCCATTCAATCTGACAATGGACCTGAATTTACCGCCCAGATAGTACAAAAACTCTCCCAGTCACTCTCTCTCCCCTGGCACCTACATTGCCCTTACCGACCTCAAGCATCTGGAAAGGTAGAGAGAACCAACAGAACCTTAAAAGACACACTAACTAAATTATCTCTGGAATTACACCTTGATTGGGTCCGTCTTCTACCTCTTACTCTACTCAAGACCAGGGCTCTCCCAAAAAGGCCCTCCAATCTTTCCCCTTTTGAAGTCATGTATGGTAGGCCCCTCCTACTCCCGGGGATCACAGCAACTGAAGGACCCATACCACCCACCATGGCCTTACCCTTGCTCTCCCACCTTCGCACCAAATTATGGAAGTACCAGGACTGGCTACTTCCAGATCCGTCACTTTCCAAAAATAACCTTTCACTCAGCCCAGGCCAATTAGTATTCTACACTTCCCCGGAACCCAAAACCCCCCTAACCCCTAAGTGGGAAGGCCCATGTCCTGTCATCCTTAGCCTTCTCCTGTTCTTTTCATTTCACCCAGGGAGCTTTCAGGCCCCTCTGCTAGCTCCCCAGAGTCACCCATTTACACCTGGCAACAGATCTCTCATGCGACCGCTCCTGGCGGCTGTCCCCTTAAACGCTTATAACCACACCTTCGCCCCACCAGGTTCTTTCTTCTGGTGCAATGGAACCCTCTCTACCTCCATCCTGTCCAATCTTACTGTCCCATGCCTTCTCGTCACCATCGTCCCTCAACTCACTCTGTACTCCAATTCAGAACTGTTCTATCTTCTTCACCCACCCTCAAGACATAAAAGGGCCGCCTTCCTCCCAATCATGGTCGGTATTTCCCTAACAACATCAGCGGTCGGAGCCGGCCTGTCGGGAGGAGCCTTAGGATGGGCGGTCAAAGACATCAATGCTAAACTTGAAGGGGCTCTGACTTCCACTGCCGAATCTCTTTCCTCTCTACAGAGACAGATCACCTCTTTAGCTCAGGTCACCCTCCAAAACCGCAGAGCACTAGACCTCCTCACTGCAGAAAAAGGAGGTACTTGCATCTTCCTTAGGGAAGAATGCTGTTATTATATCAATGAATCCGGTCTAGTAGAAACAAACATCATCAAACTCACCGACTTCGCTTCCAGCCTACGAACCACATCCAGTTCTAACTCCTTTTCTTCTTTTATCTTAAACCCTATCCTAACTTGGATTTGGCCCATTTTGGGACCTCTAATCATTATCCTCATAACTTGCTTCAAACCCAAGTGGGAAAAATCTCTAATCAGGCCTTTAACTAGCTTTTGCTTAGAAACTACTAGCTTCTAGGTACCGATGAACCCCCCGCCTCATCTCGTGAGCGCCTCAGCTGATGCTGAAGAGACACCACCTTACAGAGGAAACCCATTCCTACACGTCCTTGCCACCAACGCCTGGCTGCTTCCTCCAGTCTCCAACTACGAACAATGGAACCGGTGCATATTCGACTTGTGGCTTCAAGGAACGTTTATGGACTTTTCCCCTTTTGAAATTACTTGTTTCTCCACCCTCCTTTGGGGTTTCATAATGGGTATTTATGTACCTTCCTCCCTTTGTCCCCCCCCACAACGCCCCAGTTCAGCAGGAAGTAGCTCGATGACTTCAACGTCCCCTTTCCTAAAACAAGAAAAAGGGAGGAATGTAAGAACCCAAATGCCCCAAGGGATCACACCCTGATCACATAAGCCCTTCTTGGCCACACCCCATCATGGCGCTGGTTGCCCTCTAAGTAGGGATTGTATTTTAAGCCAATCAGCCTTCCCTAAAAGCCCTATATATATCTGTGTGTGCCGCCTAATAAACGAGCTCTCTCCAGTGGATTGTCAACTGGTGTCGACTCGTCCTTTCAGATATAGTCCCGTTTGTTTATTTTGTTGTTGTTGTTGCTTGTGCTTTCGGCCTCTTGTTCTTGAAGTCTGTGCCCAGACCTAGTTCCTGATCTGTTTCACCTACATTTTCCCTTAGTAATTTTACAGTTTCAGGCCTTATACTTAGGTCTTTAATACATTTTGAGTTGATTTCAGTATATGGTGAGAGGTGCATGTCTACTTTCATTCTTCCGCATATGGATATCCAATTTGAAGAGGGAGTATTTTCCCCAATGTAGGTTTTTGTTGCCTTTGTCAAATATCAAATGGCTGTAAGCCTGAGGGGTGATTTCTGGGTCCTCTATTCTGCTCCACTGGTCCAAGTGTCCATTTTTATGCCAGTACCTTGCTGTTTTCGTTACTATAGCTTTGTAGTATAAATTGAAGTCAGGTAGTGTTATGCTTCTGGCTTTATTTTTTTGCTCAGGATTGCTTTGGCTATTTGGGGTCTTTTTTTGTTCCATATGAATGTTAAGATTGTTTTTACTATTTCTGTGAATAATGTCATTGGTATTTTGATGGGGATTGCATTGAATCTGTAGATCGTTTTGGGTACTATAGACTTTTTCATGATGTTAATTCTTCCAATCCAAGAGCATGGAATGTCTTTCCATCTTTTTGTATGTGCTTTAATTTCTTTCAGTAGTGGTTTGTAGCTTTCATTGTAGAGATCTTTCACCTTCTTGGTTAAACTGATTCCTAGGTATTTTATTTTTTTCATGACTGCTGTAAATGGGCTTACATTTTGATTTCTCCTTCTGTTAGCTCATTATTGGAGAATATAAATGTAATTGATTTTGTGGCATTTATTTTGTATCCTGAAACTGATAGTATATTTCAAAATAATTTTATGTTTATTGTAGGAAGAGAAAATGGGAGAATTTAGTTATGTTTTGGGGAACCAGGAGTCTCTAAGAGAGAGGGATGGCTAAAAAACCTTGTGAATGTCATCATCCAAGGACACAGGCCAACTAAAAGATAGACTTAATCATAAGATTATATAATCCTCCTATTCTCCCACACCTTAACACTACACCAGCAGGGCTCCAATATAATAACAGTGGATCACAGCTGAAAACCTGTAAGACACAGACTCTACCTAAGGAGGTACAACTGGGGAAGCCCCAAGACAAAAACAAGGGCACTATGGGAATTTGAGCCTCTGGCACCTATAGCGAGAGGAAAAAGTAAACACAGCCCAACTCATAGCCAGATTAATATAAAACCTCACAGTGAAGGCCTATTTACTTCAGGCACTATTATCCAACATATCATTTCTAGCTTCCAACAAAAAATTACTAGGCATGCTAAAAGGCAAGGAAAAATTTTGGAGATATAAAGCAAGAATCAAAATTAGACTAAAATATGACAGGAAATTTAAAATTACTATGACTCATATGTTAAATATTCTGGTCTGGCCAGTTAGCTCAGCTGGTTAGAGCATGGTGTTATAACACCAAGGTCAAGGGTTCAGATCCCCATATCAGCCAGCCACAAAAAAAAAAAAAAATTAAGGATTCTGATAGAAAAAAGTAGATGTCATGCAAGAACATATGATGTCAGCAGAGAGATGGAAACTCTAAGAATGAATCAAAAGGAAATCCTAGAAATCAAAAAACTGTATAACAGAAATAAAAAATGCCTTTGAGAAGCTGGACATGGACTATGAAAGAATCAGTGAGCTTGAAGATGTGTCAATAGAAACTCCCCAAACTAAAATACAAAGAGATAAAGGAATGGGAAAAAAGAGAAAAAGAGAGCAAGAGAGAGAGAAAGAGTGAGAGACTATTCAAGAACTGAGAGATAATTTCAGGTATAAATATGCATAATGAGGATACCAGAAGGAAAAAGTAAAATAGAGAAGCAGAAATATTAGAAGGAGTAATGACCAACAGTTTTCCAAAATTAATGACAGACACCAAACCACAGATCCAGGAAGTACAGAGAACATCCAGCAGGATAAATACCAGAAGAATCTGCACCTGGGTATAAAACCAAAGACAAAGAAAAACTCTCAAAGGGAAGAAATCATCTTACTTATAGAGAAAAAAGATATAAATTACAATAGACTTCTCATCAGAAACAATGAAGCAAGTGAGTGAAGGGTAATATTTAAATCACTGAAAGAAAAATCTCATCAATCTAGAATTCTATATCCAAAAGTGAAGGAGAAATGAAGACTTTTTCAGGCAAACAAAAACATAGAGAATTAACTGCCAGCAGACCTGCCCTTTAAGAAATGTTAAAAGAAGTTCTTCAGAAAAAAAGGAAAATGATTAAGTCTGAAACTGGAATCTACAGAAATTTTTTAAAAGCATAGGAGAAGAAATAAATAAAGGTAAAATTTTAAATAAAATCTTTTATTTTTCTTATTTTTAGTTGATCTAGTAGATAAATGTTTCTTCAAGTTATAATGGTCACAACGCATTGAATGGTTATAGCTTATGGATAAGTGAGATGAATGACAATGACTTTATAAGTTATGACAGGGAACAATGGAGAATGCTCTGTTATATGAATACCTGCACTATCCATGAAGCAGTATAGTGTTATTTGACAGGGGACTTAGATTAGTTGTAGATGTATATTGCAAGCTCTAGGTCAAACATTAAAAAAAAATTTAGAAAGAAGTATAATTGATATGCTAACAGAGGAGAGAATTGAAATTATATAAACCACTCAATTAAAACAAGAGAAGGCAGAAAACGAGTGAAAGAAAACAAAAGAAATAAAGAATAAGTGCAAAGAATAGAAAATGGTACCAAACATGGCAGATACAAATCCAACTGTATCAACAGTCATGTTATATGTGAATGGTCTAAATAGATCAATTAAAAGACAGATTCTCAGAGTGGATGAGAAAAAGTAGACCCAACTATATGTGGTCTAAAAGAAACCCACTTTGGAGGGGTCCAAGATGGCGGCGGCTGCGGCAGCTGGCGCAGAGTAGCTGAGGTGGAAAAGGCGGCCACTGGGCCTCAGGCAGCGGGGAAACTTGTGGACATTCCTCTCGCCATCTCTTAAGGGAGGACCGCCGCTGCTGGCCGGTCGTGGGGGGTGACCGCCACTTTGCCCCCGGCAGGAGAGGCTGCCTCACTTACAGGCAACAGCTTTGAAGTGTGGAGCAGGAAAAGAACTGTTTCTTAGCTGCAAAAGCGAGTCTCGAAACAGGGAACACGGCGCCAGGGCTGCTGTGGATGCAGACAGGATCCCGGAGGCCGGGGCTGCGCTGAAGGTGGCCAGCTGCCCTATTCAGGATTCGAGGTTTCAGGCCGGCATTAAAGAAGATTCCTGGGAGCACCCGAGCCACAACGCGACTGAACAGCCTGAGGCGGCAGCGGCCGAGAACGAGGAAGACGGCAAACCAGAGACAGAGTGAGCGCCCGACCTGGCACAGCACTGTGAGTGATCCCTGGCACAGCTCTGTTTGGGGGGCGGATGCTCCCGCCTGCAGCACCAGGCCACTCACCGCCCCGGTGCTGCCTCCATTTTCCCAGGTGCGGGCAGCCCCGCCCAGCTCGGCCATCACTATGCCCTCCCACTTGCTTGGCCTGGCGCGGGGCTTTCTGGAGCCTGCGGACCAGCCTCCCCTCCCACTTCCTCCATGGTTCTCTGGCGGGGCTGGTGGCGGGGGGCTTCCCCGGCCAGTGTCGGGAGGGCAAGGAAGTACGGGCGGGCCGACTGTCACTCCACCACACCCTGGACTCCGGCCCCAGGTAAACTCCCTGTTACTGGGAGGCAGATACCATCTCTGCGGCCACCAGTTTGGAAAAAAGCCTAACGAATTTCTGGTTGGGAATAGTGTGGTAGGAGAGTTCCCAGGTCCGCTTGAACCTGCCGGAGAGCTGGCTGCAGGTGGGCACTAGACTCGGTTTATACCGGGGGTGATACAAAGGTGAACAAGACCAGAGAAAGATCTACACAGTGCTACAAAGGCACCCAGAGAGACCGGTCGTCTGTGCCTAGCAGAAACCTGGTAGACTTCCTGGGCGAGGTGGTGCCGAGCAGGGTCTTGAAGGCCCAGCTGATAGACGAGGGGTGCAGAAGACACGCCCCAGCCCAGCACAGTGCGCACAGAGGGGGAAGACGTGCGGCCAGGGAGGCGGAGACTCGACAGAAACCACATACCCGGTGGGGTCGCCACTGCACGATCTAACAGCCTGGGCCAGAGCACACGGAACAGGGAGAAGTCCTGCACAGGAAGTAAAAGCTCAACAGAGATCACACACCCTGTGGTACGTGATCCACCAGCCCAGCAGAGTCCAAGCTGACCAGAAAGGTGGCTCCCCGGAGAAGCCCAAGACCCGAGGCAACCACACACACAAGGCACTAGAGGCCAACTGAGCAGTCACGGAGGTAGCCATACGAAATTGGCAACCACAGCAACATCCTAGTTAGTCATTAGTCTCAAACCGGTGGACTATGAAACCCCCTGCCACAATGAATAAACACCAAAAAAAAGATACCAGAAATACAAAAAATCAAGAAAGTACACCACCAAAAGTTAATAAATGTCAAACTCTAGATCCTATAGAACAAGAAGCCCTTGAAATGACTGACAAGGAATTTCGAGTGATAATTCTAAGGAAACTGAATGAGATACAAGAAAACTCAGCTAGACATCATGATGAAATGAGGAAAAGTATACAGGATCTGAAAGAGGAAATGTACAAGGAAATCAATGTCCTGAAAAAAAATGTAGCAGAACTTGCTGAACTGAAGAAGTTATTCAACGAAATAAAAAACACAACGGAGAGTTTAACCAGCAGGCTTGTCGAAGTTGAAGAGAGAACCTCTGAACTTGAAGATGGGCTGTTTGAAATAACACAAGCAGACAAAAAGAAAGAAAAAAGAATCAAGGACATTGAAGAAAATCTGAGAGAGATATCAGACAACCTTAAGCGATCAAATATTCGAGTCATGGGTATTCCAGAAAGGGAGGAAAATGGAGATTCCATTGAAAACATATTCAACAAAATAGTGGCAGAAAACTTCCCAGGTATAGGAAAAATCACAGATCTTCAGATCCAGGAAGCTCAACGATCTCCAAATGTATTCAACCCAAAAAGACCTTCTCCAAGACATGTCATAATCAAATTGGCAAAACTCAGAGACAAAGAGAGAATCTTAAAAGCTGCAAGAGAGAAGCGTCAAATCACCTATAAGGGAGCCCCAATCAGGTTAACATCAGACTTTTCATCACAAACCCTAAAAGCTAGAAAGGAATGGGATGATATTTTCAAAATACTAAAAGACAAAGATTGCCAGCCAAGAATACTCTACCCTGCAACGCTATCCTTCCGAAATGAAGGGCAAATAGTATATTTCTCAGACAAACAAAAACTGCGGGAGTTCACTACCACATGACCACCCTTACAAGAAATCCTCAAGGGAGTACTGGGTTTGGTTCCTGAAAAATAACTACCACTGCCATAAAAACCTAAGAAAAATCTAAACCTGCTAATATAATAAAAATGGCAGTCATGAAGAGAAAACAAGCTAACAAAAACACTATCTACAACCTAAGGAACCAACAAACACAGAAACCAAACAGTAAATCAGAAAGCAAGGAACAAAAGACACCTAAGACAACCAAACAACCGATAAAATGCTAGGAATAAATCAACACCTTTCAATAACAACTCTTAATGTAAAAGGCTTAAATTCCCCAATTAAAAGACACAGACTGGCTGACTGGATCAAAAAGCAGGACCCAACTATTTGCTGCCTACAAGAGACCCACCTCACCCATAAAGATTCACACAGTCTAAGAGTGAAAGGATGGAAAAAGATTTACCATGCAAACAGAAAAGAAAAACGAGCTGGAGTAGCTATTCTTATATCTGACAAAATAGACTTTAAACTAAAAACCATAAAAAGAGACAATGAGGGACACTACTTAATGATAAAAGGACTGACCCATCAAGAAGACATAACAATCATAAATATGTACGCACCCAATTTTGGAGCAGCCAGATTTATAAAACAAACTCTATTAGACCTAAAGAAGGAAATAGACACTAATACCATAATAGCAGGGGACCTGAACACCCCACTGTCAATATTAGACAGATCATCTAGGCAAAGAATCAGTAGAGAAACACAAGATCTAAACAAGACTCTAGACCAATTGGAATTGGCAGATATCTACAGAACATTCCACCCAACAACCTCAGAATATTCATTCTTCTCATCAGCACATGGATCATTCTCCAGGATAGATCACATATTAGGTCACAAAGCAAGTCTCAATAAATTCAAAAAAATTGGAATTATCCCATGTATCTTCTCAGACCACAATGGATTAAAACTAGAAATTAATAACAAGCGAAACTCTGGAAACTATACAAACACATGGAAATTAAACAGCATTCTACTTAATGACATATGGGTCCAAGAAGAAATCAAGCAGGAAATCAAAAAATTTATTGAAACTAATGAAAACAATGATACATCATACCAAAACCTGTGGGATACTGCAAAAGCAGTATTGAGGGGGAAATTTATTGCATTAAACGCTCACTTCAGAAGAACGGAAAGATGGCAAGTGAACAACCTAACACTTCACCTTAAAGAACTAGAAGAACAAGAACAATCCAAACCTAAAGTTAGCAGACGGAAAGAAATCATTAAGATCAGAGCAGAAGTGAATGAAATTGAAAACCAAAAAACAATTCAAAAGATCAACGAATCAAAAAGTTGGTTTTTTGAAAAGATAAATAAAATTGATAAACCATTAGCATGGCTAACAAAAAAAAGAAGAGAGAAGACTCAAATAACAAAAATTAGAAATGAAAAAGGCGATATTACAACTGATTCATCTGAAATACAAGGAATCATTCAAGACCACTATAAACAACTATATACGCCAACAAATTTGAAAATCTGGAGGAAATGGATAAATTTCTGGACACACACAAGCTCCCAAAACTGAACCGTGAAGACGCAGAAAATTTGAACAGACCAATAACAATAAAGGAGATTGAAGCTGTTATCAGAAGGCTCCCAACAAAGAAAAGCCCAGGACCAGATGGATTCACAGCAGAATTTTACCAAACATTCAAAGAGGAATTGACACCGATTCTTTACAAACTATTCCAAAAGATTGAAACGGACGCAAATCTCCCAAACTCATTCTATGAAGCAAACATCATCCTGATACCAAAACCAGGTAAAGATATAACCAAAAAAGAAAACTACAGGCCGATATCCTTGATGAATGTAGATGCAAAAATCCTCACTAAAATACTAGCAAACAGAATACAGCAGCACATACGTAAAATTATTCATCACGATCAAGTGGGATTCATCCCAGGGATGCAAGGTTGGTTTAACATACGCAAATCAATAAATGTGATACACCATATTAATAAACTCAAACACAAGGACCATATGATCATATCTATAGATGCTGAAAAAGCATTTGATAAAGTTCAGCACTCATTCATGACAAAGACCCTCTGTAAGTTAGGTATAGAGGGAAAGTATCTCAACATAATTAAAGCCATATATGCTAAACCCACTGCCAGTATCATCCTGAATGGGGAAAAGCTGAAAGCTTTTCCTTTAAGAACAGGAACTAGACAAGGATGCCCACTCTCACCACTCCTATTCAACATAGTGTTGGAAGTACTAGCCAGAGCAATCAGAGAAGAGAAGGAAATAAAGGGCATCCAGATTGGAAAAGATGAAGTCAAACTGTCCCTGTTTGCAAATGACATGATCCTATATATCGAACAGCCTAAAACCTCTACAAAAAAACTCTTGGAATTGATAAATGATTTCAGCACAGTAGCAGGATACAAAATCAACACACAAAAATCAGTTGCATTTCTTTTCTCCAATAGTGAACATGCAGAAAGAGAAATCAAGAAAGCCTGCCCATTTACAATAGCCACCAAAAAATTAAAATACTTAGGAATTGAGTTAACCAAGGAGGTGAAAAATCTCTATAACGAGAACTACAAACCACTGCTGAGAGAAATTAGAGAGGATACAAGAAGATAGAAAGATATCCCATGCTCTTGGATTGGAAGAATCAACATAGTGAAAATGTCCATACTACCCAAAGTGATATACAAATTCAATGCAATCCCCATCAAAATTCCAAAGACATTTTTCTCAGAAATGGAAAAAACTATTCAGACATTTATATGGAACAATAAAAGACCACGCATAGCCAAAGCAATGCTGAGCAAAAAAATAAAGCTGGAGGCATAACACTACCTGACTTTAAGCTATACTACAAAGCTATAATAACCAAAACAGTATGGTACTGGCATAAAAACAGACACACTGACCAATGGAATAGAATAGAGAATCCAGAAATCAACCCACACACTTACTGCCAGCTGATCTTTGACAAAGGCACCAAGCCTATTCACTGGGGAAGGGACTGCCTCTTCAGCAAATGAAGCTGGGATAACTGGATATCCATATGCAGGAGAATGAAACTAGATCCATACCTCTCACCGTATACTAAAATCAACTCAAAATGGATTAAGGATTTAAATATACACCCTGAAACAATAAAACTTCTTAAAGAAAACATAGGAGAAACACTTCAGGAAATAGGACTGGGCACAGACTTCATGAATACGACCCCAAAAGCACGGGCAACCAAAGGAAAAATAAACAAATGGGATTATATCAAACTAAAAAGCTTCTGCACAGCAAAAGAAACAATTAACAGAGTTAAAAGACAACCAACAGAGTGGGAGAAAATATTTGCAAAATATACATCTGACAAAGGATTAATATCCAGAATATACAAGGAACTCAAACAACTTTACAAGAAGAAAACAAGCAACCCAATTAAAAAGTGGGCAAAAGAGCTAAGTAGGCATTTCTCTAAGGAAGATATACAAATGGCCAACAGACATATGAAAAAATGCTCAACATCACTCAGCATCCGGGAAATGCAAATCAAAACCACATTGAGATACCATCTAACCCCAGTTAGGATGGCTAAAATCCAAAAGACTATGAATGATAAATGCTGGCGAGGCTGCGGAGAAAAGGGAACTCTCATACATTGTTGGTGGGACTGCAAAATGGTGCAGCCTCTATGGAAAATGGTATGGAGGTTCCTCAAACAATTGCAGATAGATCTACCATACAACCCAGCTATCCCACTGTTGGGAATATACCCAGAGGAATGGAAATCATCAAGTCGAAGGTATACCTGTTCCCCAATGTTCATCGCAGCACTCTTTACAATAGCCAAGAGTTGGAACCAGCCCAAATGTCCATCATCAGATGAGTGGATACGGAAAATGTGGTACATCTACACAATGGAATACTACTCAGCTATAAAAACGAATGAAATACTGCCATTTGCAACAACATGGATGGACCTTGAGAGAATTATATTAAGTGAAAAAAGTCAGGCACAGAAAGAGAAATACCACATGTTCTCACTTATTGGTGGGAGCTAAAAATTAACATATAAATTCACACACACACACACACACACACACACACACACACAAAACCGGGGGGGGGGAGAAGAAGATATAACAACCACAATTATTTGAAGTTGATACGACAAGCAAACAGAAAGGACATTGTTGGGGGGGACGGGGGGAGGGAGAAGGGAGGGAGGTTTTGGTGATGAGGAGCAATAATCAGCCACAATGTATATCGACAAAATAAAATTTTTTAAAAAATAAATAAATAAATAAATAAATAAATAATAAAAAATAAAAAATAAAATAAATAAATAAATAAAATGTCTTCACATGGCAAAACTATGACTTAGCATTAAGATGAAAATTTATTGTGTGCAGAAAGGCACAGAAACTGAGCAGCAGGCATAAATTTGATATCAAGGAAGTAAATCCATGTTATTAGAAGAATGACTGAAATTGCAAATTTTCTTGCAAAGAATAATCAACAGCATTATCAGACCTAAGAAAGGAAGATACCCACAGTAGGTGAGGCTAAATTATGTTTTGATATTGTGACATGGGAAAAACATTTCAGAGACAGCAGTGGATGGACTGTTCTTATAATAAATGCTGCATTACCAATGTCAAAAATAAATAAATAAATAAATAAAAATAAAAAAAATAAAAGAAACCCACTTTAAATATAAAGTGATAGATAGATTAAAAGTAAAAAAATGTCAAAATAATGAAAAGGCAAACCAGAGACTGGGAAAAAATATTTGCAAAACATATATCCAATAAAGAACTTCTATCCAAAATATGCAAAGAACTCTTAAAATTCAATATTAAGAAAACAAACAACCCAATTAAAAAATGGGCAAAAGATCTGAACAGATACTTCACCAAAGAAGACAAACATAGCAAATAACTATATGCAAAGAAGTTCAACATCATTCATCACAAAGGACTGCAAATTAAAACAACAGTGAGATACTACTACACACCTATTAAAATAGCTAAAAATCCAAAACACTGGTAATGCCAAATGCTGACAAGGACGTGGAGCAAAAGGAACTCTCATTCTTTGCAGGTGGGAATGCAAAATGGTACAGCCACTTTGAAAGACAGTTTGCCCATTTCTCACAAAGCTAACCATAGGCTTACCGAGGTATCTAGCAATTGTGCTATTAGGTATTTACCCAACTGATTAAAAAATGTATGTCCAGGTAAAAATCTGCATGCATATGTTTATAGCAACTTTATTCACAGTTGCCAAAAACTGGTAGTAACCAAGATGTCCTTCAAAAGATAAATCGATAAACAAACTGTGGTACATCTATACAATGGAATATGATTCAGTGATAAAAAGAAATGAGCTATCAAGCCATGAAAAGACATAGAGAAACTTTAAATGTATATTGCTAAGTGAAGGAAGCCAGTCCAAAAAAAAAGCTACATAGGGTATGGTTCCAACTATATGACATTCTAGAAAAGTCAGAAGTATAGAGACATAAAAAGATCAGTGGTTTCTAGGGCATCAGGGAGAAGGGAGGTTGGTATGAATAGATAGAGAATGGGGGTGGGGGGCGGTGGTTTAAGGCAGTGAAACTACAGGCTGAGTATCCCTTATCCAAAATGCTTGGGACCAGAAGTGTTTCAGATTTGAGGTTTTTTCGGATTTTGGAATATTTGCATTATACTTACTGGTGAAGCATCTCTAATTGGAAAATCCAAAAATCCAAAATGCTCCAATGAACACTTCATTTGTGTATCATGTTGGTGCTCAAAAATTTCAGATTTTGGAGCATTTTGAATTTTGGATTTTCAGATTACGGATGCTCAACCTTCATTCTCTATGATATTGCAGTAGTGAATATATGACATTACACACTTGTCAAAACTCATAGCATTATACAACACAAAGTGTGAACCCTAATGTAAACTGTAAACTTTAATTAATAATAATGTATCAATATTGGCTCATCAATTGTAACAAATGTACTAAACTAATTCATGAGGTTTATAAGAGAGTGCCCTAGCTTGTTTGGGCTGCTATAACAATACCATAGACCAGGTAGCTTATAAACAACAAAAATTTATTTCTCCCAGTTCTAGAGGATGGGAGTTCAAGGTCAAGATAACAGCAGATTCAGAGTCTGGTGAGGGCACACTTCCTAGTTCATAGACAGTTGTCTTTTCACTGTACCCTCACATGGTGGAAGAGGAAAAAAAACTCCCTGGACCAACTTTTATAGGGGTACTTATCCCACTCAGGATGGCTCTACCATCTTGACCTAATCACCTGTTAAAGTCCCCCACCTCCAAATACCATCCCATTAGGGATTAGGTTTCAACATATGAATTTTAGGGGGATGCAAACATTCAGTCTGTAGCCTAATGAAAACTGTTTAGGGGTAAAAAGTGGTATACAGGAACTCTCTGACCATGTTAACATTAATCTAAAGAAAGTTGGAGTGGCTATATTAAGTTCAGACAAAGCAAATTTCAGGAAAAGGAAAATTTATCAGAGATAAAGTGGGGCATTAAATAATGATAAAGGGACCATCTCTCCAAGAAGATATGACAATCTTGAACATGTATGCTCCTAACAATAGGATGTCAAAATATATGAGGCAAACCTGATAGAACCTTATGAAATTATTGCTGGAGACTTCAACATCCTCTTTCAGTAATTTTAATAATTGATATATCAAGTAGGCAAAAAATTAACAAGGATGTAGTAGATCTGAACAGGACTATAAATCAATTTGATGTACTTGACAATTATAGAATATTTCATTCCACATCAACAAAATACACATTATTTTCATGCTCACATGACACATTCACTGAGATAGACCACATTCTGGGCCATAAAAACATACCTGAACAAATTTGAAAGAATAGAATCATACAAAGTATGTTCTTGGACCACAGCATAGAAATAATATTGGATCATCTCAAAATATTTGGAGGTTAAACAACACATGTCTAAACACATGGGTTAAAGAAGAAATCTCAGAGCTGCCCTGTTAGCTCAGTTGGTTAGAGTGTGATGTTATACTACCAAGGTCAAGGTCAAGATCCCCACACTGGCCAGCTGCCAAAAAAAGAAGAAATATCAAAAAAATTTTGTAAATATTTTTAACTAAATGAAAATGGAAATATAACTTATTAAGTTGTGTAGAATGCAGTGAAATCAATGTTTAGAAGGGAACTGAAAGCATTAGATGCATATATTAGAAAAAATAACCAGCCTTTCTAGCTCCCTGGCCCTCTTGGTGACTGGTCTTGGTTGGAGGTCATCCCACACCAAAGGCAGGAAGATGGTGGCTGCAAAGATGACAAAAAAGTCCCTCAAGTTGATTAACTCTAGGATCCATCATATTATGAAAAATGGGAAGTGTGTGCTGGGATGCAAGCAGACTCTAAAGATGATCCAAAAAGGCAAAGCAAAATTGGTCATCCTTGCCAACAATTGCCCAGCTTTGAGGAAATCTGAAATGGAGTAATATGTCATCTTGGCCAAAACTGGTGTTCATCACTACAGTGGCAATAATGTTGAATTGGGCATATCATGTGAAAAATACTACAAAGTATACATGCTGGCTATCATTGATATAGGTGATTCTTGTGGCGCATAACAGCATTAGTGGAGCAAGCATATTGCACAGGGCCTAGTTTTCCAAAGCCCTGTAGTCTCAGGGCTAACCTTTTGGAATTACATATAGAAATGTTAACCTTGCAAAAGACAGGAAACCTTCCTCAGGCTAAAGTCGTTGTAACACAGCAAAGTTGCTGGCTCAAGGACAGACAAGTTACTTGATTGATATGTAAAATACTGGGGAAATTGCTGTAGGGAAGGAAAATGTTTGCTAAGATCAAGCTTTGGTGGGGGATCGATGTAATCTTTTGCAAATTGCACTATGGAATGTCACTGCTTGTTTCACTGATGCTACCAGCCTCTATTGTTAAACTATAATCCCACCTATGATCTTTTCCTGTAACTTCTTGGTCTGGGGAATAAATGCAGGGAAAAGACCCCAGTTTGTGGTTAATTTCCAAAGGAAGGAATGCCTCTCTCTTGAGGGTTCCAGGAAATTAACCCTTTGGGGTCTCTCACTGCTTGGAAGAGATGGGCTTTGAGTAATCTTGTGTGGCTCCATCATCCAGGGGGAGAGAGGTGATAAATCCATGGGAAGCAAAGCAACAGATTCTGATATCACTTTGAAGCATGCCAAAACAGACTGGTGAAATGTAAGCCATGCAAAATACTGCTATAATAAAACTTGCTAGAACTTGTTTAAAAAGAAAAAATCTAAAATCAATAATCTAAACTTACACTTTACAAAACTATAGAAAGAACAGCAAAATAAGCCTAAAGCAAGCAAAAGAAAAGAAATAATAAAAATTAAAGAAGAAATCAGTTAATTTTAAAACAGAAAACAATAGAGAAAAATCAACAAAACCAAAAGCTGATTCTTCGAAAAAGCTGAACCTCTAGTTAAGCTAACCAAAAAAAATAAAATAAAATAAAAAAAGAGAGGATAAAAATTACCAACAGCACAAACAAAAGTTGAGAAACCTAAGAAACACTACCTCAGCCAGGTAATTGAGGTCAATATCAACATTGATAAATCATGTTGTCATTATCGATCTTTGATATACGTGATAAAATGGCTTTTTACCCCTGTGGTTTCTCAAAATCTGTAACACAATTTTAATCATGAAAAAAGAAAACAAATTCCAACAATTCCAACAGAGGGGCATCCTACAAAATAGTTGACCAGTACTCCTCAAAATAGTCAAGGTCATCAAAAACAAGGAAATTCTGAGAACCTGTCATAGCCAAGAGGAGCCTAAGGAGATGTGTCAGCTACGGGTAATGTAATATCCTGGTCTGGATCCTGAAACAACAAAAAAAAGACAGTATGTAAAAATTAAGGAAATCTTATCACAAGGTGAACTTTAATAAAATATGTCAATACTACTTTATTAATTGTGTGAAATGCACCATACTAACATAAAATGTTAATAATAAGAGAAACTGGGTGTGGGTCATATAAAAATCTCTGTACTATAGTCTCAATTTTTCTGTACATTTAAAACTGTTTTTAAAAATGTATGTTATAAGAAAAAAGATAGGGCGGGGAGCTGTTCTAAATTAAAGGCGACTAAAGAGACTCAAAAAAAACAACCACAACTGTGAACTTTGGTTGGATTCTGGATTTTAAAGAAAGACAACTATAGTAAACATTTTAGGGACAAATAGGAAGATCTGGATGTGAATCGAATATCAGATAATATGGAATTTTTTAAATGGATTTATTAAATTTCTTGGATGTAATAATGATATTACAATTATGATGGAGATTTTCTTTCTTCTTAGAATATATTGTAAAGTATTCAGGCATGAAACATCATAAAATCTGCAACTTAATTTCACATGGCTTAAACAATAATAAGTAGATGAAGAGAGAGAAATAAATTACAACAAAATAATAACAATAGTCAAATATAATATATGACTGAAGAATATATAGGTGAACATTTTTCTATTCTTTCAGCTTTTCTCTTGGTTTTTAAAATTTTAAAATACATAGTTGGAGAAAAAATAGTTTTTGGAGAAGCATAAGTTTATATTAAATGTGCTTAGGAATGAGAAAAAAAAATACCTGTTCTGTTTTCTTGAAAGTATTTGCATGCTTATGGAGTGCCAGTTTCATAGTTCTGTACAGTAACTTTTTTTGGTCAGTAATCACTGAGTAAAATATCCAAGAAACTGCCTTGTGGCTGGGTGTCTTAGTGAAATCATGATATGCTATAGACTGTCCACATTCACATATGGTCAAGTAACATTTCATCCCTTGTTGGTTTTTATGGCATAGTCAAAACATCATTAATACCACATCAAGGGCACTGGCAAATAGAATGTGTGCCCTCGAGTTGCTTGATTATGCAGGACATAGTGGTCAGCTCATTCTTTTGGTGAGATAGGTCAAGGGTTAAATGTTCTTCATAACATAACTATGAACCGGGCAGAGTTGTAGGCTTATTTCATGTATTAATTTATTTAATCCTTACAACAACCCCCTGAGGAAGATATACTATTATCTCTGCTTTACAGATCAGGAAACTGAGGTAAAGAGAGATTATGTAACTAATCCTAGATCACACACTGATAAGTAACAGAACAGGAATTTGAGTCCAGGCAATCTGACTACAGAGTCTAACTAATACCTTATATTAAAAAGAACACCTGACCCTTGTTTGTGGTTATATAGTCTATATGATGTTAATATTCATTTTGACACAATTCCACTTCTTGAACTCTGGTGAGAGGACATTCTCCCTATCTACATACAGAACCAGGAAGGTAATATTCTCTCTCTATCTTTTTTTTAAAATTGAAGTATAATTGATTATATATATTTTAGGGGGTACAGCATTGACTACTATCACCTATGATGATCAAATCAATATTATTAGCATATTCATTATTATAAATTGTAATTATTTTTTGTGTCCCTTACCCAATCTCTTCTCAACCCCCAGTTCTCCCCATCTCCCACCTCTACTAACCATTGATTTGTTCTCTCCTTCTGAAAGTTCAATGTATTATTGTGGTCTTTTCTATCTTTCTTTCCTTTCTTTCTTTCTTAGCACCCACTTATGAGTGAGAACATGCAGTTTTTCTCATTCTGTGTCTGGCTTATTTCACTTAACATAATTTTCTCCAAGCTCGTCTATGTTGCTATGAATGGCAGGATTTCATTCTTTTTTATGGCTGTGTAGTATTCCATTGTGTATATATACCACATTTTCCCTATCCAGTGGTCTGTTGATGGACATTTAGATTGGTTCCATACCTTGGCTATCGTAAATAGAGCTGAGATGAACATGGGAGTGCAGGTATCCCTTCAACATGATGATTTCCATTCCTATGGGTATATATCCAGAAGTGGGATTGATGGATTATGTGTTCTATCTATAGTTGTTTGAGAAACCTCCATGCTGTTTTCCATAATGGCTGTACTATTTTACAATCCCAGCCACAGTGTAGAAGAGTTCCTCTTTCTCCACATCTTTGTCAGCATTTGTTATTCTCAGACTTCTTAATAATGACCAGTCTAACTTGCCAAAATCTCATTGTGGTTTTGGTTTGCATTTCCCTGATGATTAGTTGAGCATTTTTTTGTGTACCTGTTAGCCATTTGTATGTCTTTGAAAAATGTCTATTCAGCTCCTTTGCCCAATTTTAAATGGGATTATTTGCTTTTTTACTGTGTAGTCATTTGAGTTCCTGTTATATTCTGGATATTAATTCCTTGTCAGATATATGGTTTTCAAATATTTTCTCCCATTCCATAGATTGTCTTTCTCTTCTGTTTATTGTTTCCTTTGCTGTGTGGAAGCTTTTTCATTTCATATTATCCCACTTGTTTATTTTTTATTTTGTTGCTTGTGTTTTTGGGGTCTTATTCATAAAGTCTTTGCCCAGTCCTGCTTCCTAAAGTGTTTCCCCTCTGTTTTCTTTTAGTAGTTTTATGGTTTAGGGTCTTAATCCATTTTGAGCTGATTTTAGTATATGGCAAGAGATTTAGGTCATTTCATTCTTCTGCATATGGATGTCCAATTTTCCCAGCACCATTTTTTGAAGAGGCAGTATTTTCCCCAATGTATATTCTTGTTGCCTTTTTCAAAGATTGGATGGCTGTAAGTATGTGGGTTGATTTCTAGATTCTCTATTCTGTTCTATTGGTCCTAGTGTCTGTTTTTTTGCCTGTACCATGCTGTTTTGATTGCAATAACTTTGTAGTACAATTTGAAGTTACATAGCATTATGCCTCTGGCTTTATTTTTTATTTTTTAAGTTTTTTTGCTCATGATTGCTTTGGTTATTTGTGGTCTTTTGCTGGTCCATATGAATGTTGGAATTTTTTTTTCTATTTCTGTGATGAATATCATTGATATTATGATGGGGATTACATTGAATCTATAGATCACTTTGGGTAGTATGGACATTTTCACAATGTTAATTCTTCCAATCCAAGAACGTGGAATGCATTTCCACTTTTCTGTGTCCTCTTTAATTTCTTTCAGTAGTGTTTTGTACTATTCATCATAGAGATCTTCCACCTCCTTGGTTAAATTGATTCTCAAGTATTTTATATTTTGGTGAGTATTGTAAATGGGCTTGCTTTCTTGATTTCTTTTTCTGCTAGTTTGTTATTGGAGTATCAAAATGCTACTGATTTGGGGGTGTTAATTTTGAACATGCAACATTATTGAAATTGTTAATCATCTCTAAGAGTTTTTTTGTAAAGTCTTTAGGCTTTTCTATATATAGGATCATGTCATCTGCAAACAGGGACAGTTTGACTTCATCTTTTCTAGTTTGAATGCCCTTTATTTCTTTATCTTGCCTGATTGCTGTGGCTAGTACTTCCAATACCATGTAAAATAAGAGTAGTGAGAGTGGGCATCCTTGTCTTATTCTTGTTCTTAAAGGAAAAGCTCTCAGCTTTTCCCTATTCTGGATGATATTGACGATTGGTTTTTCATATATGGCTTTTATTGTGTTGAGACACTTTTCTTCTACATCTAATTTGCTGAGAGCTTTCATCATGAAGGGATGTTGCATTTTGTCAAATGTTTTTCTGTGGCTATTGAGATAATCATATGGTTTTTGTCCTTGATTTTGTTGATGTAGTATATCACATTTATCAACTTGCATATGTTGAAGCATCCTTGCATCCCTGGGATGAATCCCACTTGATCATGATGTATAATTTTTTTTATGTGTTGCTGTATTCTGACTGCTAATATTTTGTTGAGGATTTTTGCATCTATGTTCATCAAGGATATTGGGCCTGTAATTTTTTCTTTGATGTATCTTTGTCTGGTTTTGGTATCAGGGACAACCTGGCCTTATAGAATGAGTTTAGGAGAATGGTCTCTGTTTCAATTTTTTGGAATAGTTTGAAGACAATTGGTATAAATTCCTCTTTAAAGGTTTGATAGAATTCAGTAGTAAAGTCATCCAGTCCTGGGCTTTTCTTTGTTGGAAGACTGCTGGTTACTGCTTTAATCTCGTTGCTTATTACTGGTCTATTCAGGTTTTCTATTTCTTCTTGGTTCAATCTTAGTAGTTTGTATGTGTCCAGAAATTTTTCCATTTCTTCCACATTTTCAAATGTGTTGGCCTATAATCGTTTATAATAGTCTCTAATGATTCTTCATACTTCTTTGGTATCAGTTGTAATGCCTCCTTTTTTATTTCTAGGTTTTGTTATTTGGATCTTCTCCCTCTCTCTCTCTCTTTTTTTTTTTTTTTTTTTTTTTTTGTTAACCTAGCTAATGGTTTGTCTATTTTATCTATCTTCTCAAAAAACCGACTTTTTGTTTCATTTTTCTTTTGTATCATTTGGGGGGTTCTATTTTATTCAGTTCTGCTCTGATTTCAATTATTTCTTTCTGTACTACTTTTAGGATTGTATTGTTCTTGTTTTTCTAGTACTTTGAGGTGTAGCATTAGGTTATTTATTTGAAATCTTTCTATTCTTTTTATGTAAGCATTTATTTCAATAAACTTTCCTTTTAGTATTGCTTTTGCAGTATACAATAGATTTTGATATGTTGTGTCTTTATTTTCATTAGTTTCAAGAAATTTTTTGATTTCCTGTTTAATTTCTTCTTGGACCCATAGGTCATTCAGGAGTCTGTTGTTTAGTTTCCATGTATTTGTATAGTTTCCAGAGTTTTTCTTATTATTGATTTCCAGTTTTAATTCATTGTGGACTGAAAAGATATTTGAAATGATTTAGATTTTTAAAAATTTGCTGAGACTTGATTTGGGACCTAACATGTGGTCTGTCCTGGAGAACATTCCATGTACTGATGAGAAGAAATTATATTCTGTAGATGAAATGTTCTGTAAGTATCCACCAGATCCAATTGATCTAGAGTGTAGTTTAAACCCTGTGTTTCTCTGTTGATGTCTGCCTAGATGATCTGTCTAGTGCTGAAAGACAGGTGTTAAGGTCCCCCACTATTATCATATTGAGGTCTATGTTGTTTGTAAGGTCTAACAGTGTTTGCTTTATATATCTGGGTGCTCCAGTGCTGGGTGCACACATATTTATGATTGTAATGTCCTCTTGCTGAATAGGTCCCTTTATCATTATACAGTGGCTTTCTTGTCTCTTCTTACAGTTTTTGTTTTAAAGTCTATTTTTTCTAATGTAAAAGAAGCTATTCAGGCTCATTTTTGGTTTCCATTTACATGGTATACCTTTATCCATCCTTTCACTTTTAGTCTGTGTGTGTCTTTACAGATGAGGTGAGTCTCTTGAAGTTAGCATATAGTTGGGTCTAGCTTTTTAATCCAATCCGTCAGTCTGTGTCTTTTGAATGGGAAGTTTAATTCGTTTACATTTAGGGTTGTTATTGACAGATACTGTGTTACTCCTGGCATTTTATTGCTTTTTGTTTAGATGTTTTAAATACCTTTTGTTCCTTTCTTCCCCTTTTATTATTCCTCTTAAATGTTTACTGGGGTTTTCAGAGGTAGTAAGATTTAGTTTCTTTGTCTTGCTCATCTGCATTTTTTTTTTTTTTTTTTTGTTGTTGGTTTTTCGTGACCGGCACTCAGCCAGTGAGTGCACCGGTCAGTCCTATATAGGATCCGAACCCACGGCGGGAGCGTCGCCGCGCTGCCAGCGCAGCACTCTACCAAGTGCGCCACGGGCTCGGCCCTCATCTGCATTTTTAACAATGGGTTTTGTTCTTCTTGTGTATTCATTATAGTGATTATCATTTTTCAGATTCCAGATGCAGGACTCCCTTGAGAAGTTCTTGCTGGGCTGATCGGGTGGGGGTGAACTCCTGCAACTTTTGTTTGCCTGAAAAATACACTATTTCTCACTCATTTTTCAAAAATAATCTTGCTGGGTATAGTATTCTTGGCTGAAGGTTTTTTTCTTTTAGCATTTTGAATATATCATCCCATTTTCTTCTGGCCTGTGGAGTTTCTGTTGTGAAGTCTGCTGTTAGTCTGATGAGGCTCCCTTATATGTGACTTGACACTCTTGCTGCTTCTGGAATTCTCTCTTTGTCTTTGGGCTTTGCCAGTTTGACTATTATGTGCCTAGGAGAGGACCTTTTTGGATTGAATCTGTTTGGGGATCTTTGGGCCTCTTGGATCTGAAGGTCCATTTCTCTCCTTATACCTGGGAAGATTTCCATTATTTTTTCCCTGAATAGGTTTTCAGGCCTTTTCCATTCTCCTTCCCTTCTGGAATACCCATGTTTTGGATGCTTGTGCACTTAAGATTGTCTGCTAGCTCTCTTAGGTTTTATTAATTTTTTAAAATTCTTTTTTTTCTTTTCTTTCTTTCTTTCTTTTTTTTTTTTTGGTCTCCCCAGGTTATTTTGAAAAGACTGTCTTTGAGATCTAAAATTCTATCTTCCACTAGCTCTAACCTGCTGCTTAAGCTCTCAGTTGTGTTTTTTATTTCACTGAATGAATCCTTCAGTTCCAGGAGTCCTGCTACATTCTTTTTGTATGTTAATCTCTTTTTAAATTTCCTCCTTCATATCCTGGATATTTTTTCTCATTTCATGTGTTCTCTAATAGAGTATTTCCTTATCTCTTTGAGTTTTAAGACTGTTACTTGGAATTCCTTTCCAGACATTTCAAGGGTTTCCTGCTCTATGGTGTCTGGTACTTGATAATTACTGTATTCTTTTGGTGGTGTCATGTTTTATTTTTTATTCACATTTTTGTATCTCTTTGCTGATGTCTCATTATCTGATAGAGCAGTTGTTTCTTCTATTACTCTGGAGTGGGTTTTGAGGAGAAAGACTTCCTCCTCAATTTGCAGGCTCTACTGGTGACTCTTCTGTCAATGTGGTCAAGTGTGCAATGGGCTGCATGCAAGGTGGTCTTGGATGCTACTGTGGTGGTCAGCTATCCTTGCAGTGGCAGTAGCTGTGGCAGTGGCTGTGGTGGACCACCTGCTAATATTCTCATTTTATCACACTCTACATAATGGCATCATTACTCACTAACCTGAGAATGTGTATATTTGTTAACTGCTCTAGAAAAATTTTGCTAGTTTTAGATCCAGTTTATTTGAGGCATTCTAAACACTATTCTGCCTACCTGGTTGTGATATATTGCTTACAAAAATGGCCACAATTTTCCAATCTCTCCCCCTTTTCTCTTAACAAAAACAGAATCTAAAAAAATGTACATTTCATCATAGTAAAGCATTTTAAGAACCATCAGAAAGCATCTTTATGCTCCTTGTCAGCATTTGCATCCACATCATTTTTGCAATGTGACCTTGCATCTCTTTTCCCATCAAAAGTTACGGTATGTTTCTCCATCCCTTGGATCTGGGCTGGGCTTATGACTTGCTTTGGTCCAGAGAATTAAGCATAAGTTATGGTATTTCAGTTCTGGGCTGAGGCTGTACACTCTCTGACCCTCTCTTGAACTCATGCAACCATCATGAGAACAAGCCAGTGCTATTCTGCTGGAGGATGAGAGACGATGTAGTCCAGTTCCAGCCAAGTCAGCCTAATCATCCCATCCAAACCCCAGACATGTGAGAGAACCAACCAAGATCAGCAAATCCAACCAGTGGCTAACTACAGATGCATGAGCAAGCCTATAGGAGTTCAAAACAACTGCCCAGCTGAGCTCAGATAAATTTCTGACTCACAGAACCATGAAATACATAAAAGATTTTTTTGTGTATATCACCAAATTCTGAGGTGGTTGGTTGCCCAGCAAAAGCTAACTGATCCTCTGGCTCACTGGACACTTTGCACTGGCTTTTTCATACCCTTGACACGTCCCAGAGATATACCAGGTACTCCAAAAACCTCTTAATAAGGAAAGAACTTGAAAGGATGCATATTTTTTCTCTTTCTTTCTTTCTTTCTTTCTCTCTCTCTCTCTCTCTCTCTCTCTCTCTCTCTCTCTCTCTCTCTCTCTCTCTCTCTCTCTTCTTTCTTTCTTTCTTTCTTTTTTTTGTGGCTGGCCAATACAGAGATCAAAACCCTTGACTTTGGTGTTACCAGGCAGCACAATAACCAGCTGAGCTACTCAGCCAGTCCAGGACGTGTATTTTAAAATTAAGCAACCAAAGAAGCATCATACAGAAAGCACCTTTGCTACTTGTCAGCATTTGAAAACCATATTATTTATTATTAATTTAAAATGTAACTGCTGTGCAGAAGGCCAAGCAGATAAGTGCTTTTAAAACTCAGCAGTCAAATGTGAACATTTCTAGAAAACCTGATTTTCTCTGTGAAAGCTCTTTCTTCCTGTATATCAGCTACATTTTCCTGTTCATTAGCCATAACTAAGTACTGACTGAACAAAGGGTCTATAAGGAGAGCAGCTGTTCCTTTGGTTGATTCCCAGGATTACATCTAACTGGGAGAAAATGGTAGATATGGGATCATTGACAATGGCTACAGCAGCCTTTCTGTTGAGGCTTTCACAGTTTTACAAAACAGCAAGAACAGAGTGTTCTTCCGATGCAACTAATCTTCACCATTACTGGCAACATAAAATTTGAGTGGTGAGGTTTTAGATTGCACTGTGAGAGGCAGTGCCTCAACTTAGTTGCTCTTTTCAATGAAGGTTTCTGTGTGGCTGCATCTCAAAAATATGTCTTCCAATTTTATGTTCTTTAGAGTTGCAGTGTACAAATGCCATTTTCACTGTATTGTGTTTAATCTATCCATAGGAACTCTTTATATATTAGGAAAATAAAATTTTTGTCCATTATCTAAGTTCTAAAAAGATTTCTTTTCTGTTCTCTTTTGATTTTGCATATGGTGGTGTTTAACATGAGGAAATGAAAACTTTTGTGTAGTCAAATGTACTGATTTCTTCCTTAAGATTTCTAGATTTTGTGTCATAGTTATCAAAAAGTTTTCTCCTCTCCTACTTTCTAAAATTATTCCATGTTTTCTTCTAGTGTTTTATGATTTGCTTTCTTTTTAAACATTTTTGAAAAAAAAATCTTTGAGCCACTTGGAATGTACTCATATTTTGTATGAGTTTTCCAGATGGTTAAAGGTTGATACCCAAACCATTTATTGAATAGTACATTTTACCCTACTGATTTGAGATGCAAGTTTTTATTTCATAATAACTTTATTGCAGTTTTTCCAGTTTAAAAGTTTCCCCATACCAGCCAGTTGCCAAAAAAAAAAAAAAAAAAGATAAGCACAATTTTAAAAACTCTGTTAGTGTTTTTATTGGAGTCATATCAAATTTATTGGTTAGATTCAGGAGAACTGCCATTATTATATTCTTTTGTATTCATTCTGAGAATTAAAATTTTTTTCTGGCATAGTTCTTTACACTTTATATTAGGTTAGTTCCTAAGCATTTTATCTTTTTTAAAAAATCCTATTTTCCATTGATTCATTTCTTCTTCTTATATTTTTGTTCTCATGAGTAAGCACCCACAGGGTCCTTGTCTATTGTGTATGCCAATAGAAACACAAAGACAGTCGTTTGAGCTGTAACAGAAAGGAGTTTATTGGGTTGCAAAAGCCGAGAGCAAGGTAGTCTCGTGATTCAAACCAAGCTCCCAGAATAATCAGGAGTTACAGTTTTTAAGAGTTTAGCTACAGGAACTTATACGTGTTTAACAAGGGGTGAGTTATTTCTACGCATATTCAAGTGGTGATGAGTGCACATGGGCATTGTGGCATTACGTATGTTACATGTGCTCATGTTCTCTTGGGGGCAGACATTTAAAGATTAAAATTAATGGGGGCTTGGCCTTGTGTCATCAGAAGGTTAAGTCATGAGCACAGCCGAGGCTAGTGTGCAAACTCCTCAATCCAGCCAAAACTGGTGTGAAGGTTAATTCTAGGTGTCAACTTGGTTAGATGAAGGAATGCTGAGAAACCTGGTAAAGCTATCTTTTTTGGTGTGTCCGTGAGAGTGTTCCTAGCAGAGATTAGTATGAGAGTGTGAGTGGCCTGGGTGGGAAAGACCCACCCTCAATGTGGGTGGGAACCATCCAATCCGCTGGGGCTTCAGAGAGAACAAAAGACAGAGGAAACAGGTGAAGCTCGCTCTCGATCTGCTGGAGCTGGGATACGCTCTTCTCTCCTGTCCGTGGACATCAGAGCTCAAGACGCTTCAACTTTTGGGTTCTAGAACTTACACCAAGGACACCATCAGCTTCCCTGGTTTTGAGGCCTTTGGACTTGGACTGAGCCATGCTACCGGCATCCAGTTTATAGACGGCCTATCGTGGAAATTTTCTTCATAGTCATGTGAGCTAATTCCCCTAATAAATCCCTCTCTTATAATTATAACATATCCTATTGATTCTGTCTCTCTGGAGAACCCTGACTAATACATCTGGTTTGGAGTTTATGGCTGTTCCCTGAAGGTTGTTGTGGTGTGGTCACTTTCTCGTCCAATCAGCATTGCTGAGGAGAGAGGAGGAAAGAAGAAATACTGATTTGGGAAAGAAAGAAGTAGGGGTAGCTCTTGATCAAAAAGGAGTTGGGGGAGACTTCTCATTTCCTAACCTGTTTGTTTATATAAAACTATTGATTTATATTCGTTGCGTATGCCAACATGTTACAGAATTTTTATTTGATTCCCCTGAGATTTCCAGGTATATTAACATATAATCTATAAACAGTGATCATTTAAACTTCCTCCTTTCCCAATTTCATATCTCTAGGGTTTTTTTTCTGTCTAATTGAAATGTTTAGTGCCTTCAAAAAACTGTTAAGTGATAATGGTTAATGTGGCTGTGCTAGTTTACAATATGTCCGCAAATTCTTTGACACTCCTCTCTTAAAAAGACAGAGACTAATTCTCGCATGCTGGCTGGACTGAGTGACTTGCTTCTATCAAACAGAAATAAAAGGAAAGGGATGGTGTGTGACTTTGGAAACCAGATCATTAGAGGCATGGCAGCTTCTTCTCTTTCCCTTGGTTTGTTTATTCTGGGGGATGCAAATTGCCATGTTTTGAGGACATTCAAGCAGCCTCGTGGTCCCATACATGGAGTCACTGTGACTTCTGGCCAACAGTCATGTAAGTGAGCTTGGAAGTGGATCCTTCTGCCCCTTCAAGCCTTCAGATGACTGCAGCCCCAGCTGACATCTTGACCTTAACCTCATGAGAGAGTCCAAGCCAGAATAATTCAGCTAAACTGCTCCCAAATTACTGACTGACAGAAACTGTGAGATAAAAATCAGTTGTATTTTTACTTATTAGCAAAAAAAGAATAAAACTTGAAATTAAAAATAGCATTTATAATACCATGAAAATATGAAATATTTGAGAATAAGTGTAGCAAAAGATGTGCAAGACCTATACACTTTAAATTATAAAACATTGCTGAGAGAAATGAAAGGAGATCTAAATAAATGATCAGATACTCCGTGTTCATGGATTGGAAGACTCGTTAATATTTAGGTGTCAGTTTGTAGTGAGTGCTTATAATTTTATGTTGACTCAGCATTCATTTTAAAATATAAGAAGCAGGGCTCAGTCACCTTGACACAGTTTTAAGTACAATGCCCCATCCAAATGGCTCCAGCTAGTGGCCAGAGAAAAACACTTAAAAGCATCTCTTGCACCTAGCAGGCTGGGCTCCCTGCTTTCCTGCAGCATTCTTTAAACCAAACATTCAAACCTTTTGCCTGCAAATTTAAAGTGACCACTTCTCAGTCACAGTGTGACCTCCTGGAACTCATGCCTGATTGCTTCAGACTCACCAATTAAACCCATCAATTCTCTATGGGAAACCTGTTTAGATAATGCACTGGACCCAATGAAAGTGTTGGCCCATGGTCTCCCACCCACCCCTGTCCCCCACCTGTGCTCCTTGACCTCTGTGTGTATGTGGCTTCCTCCAGGCATGCCATTTACCCCCCAGGGTCTGTAAGTACTAAAAACTCTTAAACTTTCACCTAGTGGTGGTATCATTAAAACTAAAGCCAGGGAAATCTCAAAGGGACCCACACGGATAGGTCCCCAGATGGTGCTCTTTGTCTAGGCCTCTCAGCTTCTGGGGACAGTAGCCCCCAGCTAACAGAATTTCATTCATAACAGAGTTCTCCCAAACTGATCTATAGACTCAATGCAATCCTAGTCAAAATTCCAGCAGACATTTTGGTAGTAATTTATAAGCTGGTTCTAAAATTTATATGTGTATGCAAGGAACTTAAAATAACCATGGAAAATTGCAGTCTTTGATTTCAAGATTTACTTAAATATACAGCAATTAACCCAGTGTGGTATTGATGTAAGGATAAACAAAAAGATCAATGGAATGCAATGAAGAGATGAGAAACAGATCCAAACATATATGATTAATTGATTTTCCATAAAGTGATGAAGGTAATTCAATGGGGGAAAAAATAATCTCTTTAACAAATGGTGCTGGAGCAACCAAATATCCATGACAAAAAAAAAAAAAAAAAAAAAGAGTCATCCTGACCCTTATATCACACCACACACAGATTAAATAGAAATGTGTTATAGATGGAAACATAAACACTAAAATTGTAAAACCTCTAGAACTTTTGTAAGTTAATGTAATGATTTATATATTTGGTTTAAATATACCATCCTCTTAGGTACTTTATATTTATCTAACCCCATTTGGGTGCCTCATCTTTTTTTTTGCAAGGGGTAGAGGTTGCAGCTGGCGGGTATGGGGATCCAAACCCATGACCTTGGTGTTATAAAGCTGTGCGCTTACCAACCGAGCTAACCAGCCAGCTAAACCCATGTGTGCTCTTTTTCTTTGTTTTCTTGCCTTCCTCTTGATTGGTTGGGCATTTATATATCCTTTTCCTATTCCTTCAATTATTATCTTAGAAAATACACATACTTCCTTGTCTAATCAAAATCTAACATTAAACTTTATTTTTATCCTCCATCCTGACAGTACAAGAACCAGGAAGCACTCTGACTTCATTTACTCCTCCTGAAGTTTTTGTTTTTATTTTTCATTTTGCTGTGGTGGTGTCAGTTTTAAAATATAGCTCCAATGTTCTCTGATAATTCTCCCATGAAGAGCTGGAATTTATGTTCCTTCTGTTATAACTAGGCTCTATTATTGCTTAAACAATAGAATGTGGCAGAAGTAATGCTGTGACAGTTTCCAGGCACATGCCTTTAAAAACTGGCAGCTTCCACTTTCTGTCTCTAGAGACGCTTATTCTTCCATCCCAGTAGCCACACTTTGAGGAAGCCCAGGTGACATGCAGAGGCCACATCAAGTATTCCAGCTGCTGGCCCCAGCTGAGGTCGCAACTGACAGCTGGCATCAACTACCAGACACATGAGTGGAGAAGCATTTGTGATGACTGTAGCCCCAGCCAGTGTCCAAATTGCAACTGCAACTGCATGAGACTCTGGATGAGATTTCCTCAGGTGAACTCAGTCAACCCCCAGAACCGTAAAAAATAACAATAATATTATTGTTATTGTTTTAAGTCTCTAAGTTTTAGGATGATTTGTTTTATAATAGTAGATAATGGCTACAAGTTTTGGTACCTGCAATTGGTGTGCTGCCATAAAAGAACTTTAAGCCTGTGGCTTTGGCTTTGGGACTAGGCAGACAAAGCTAGAAAGGCTTCAAACAGAGTATCACTAAAACCCTAAAAGCCATTGAGAATGTTAGTGAAAGCCTAGAAGGGACAGTGGAAATAAGGAAAATGTTACTGGAAGCTGGACCCCTACACAACAATAGAAAGCAGCTGAGAAAACTATTCGGCTGGAAACATGGGCTACTTTTTATGGAACTGGAAGGATAACTCAGAGGGTAAAATCAAGAGCCCAGTGGATGGAGATAAGAGCCACAGAGAACTCCCAGGAGGTAAGACTGAGTCCTAAGCAAGAAACTGGCAACATTTACCCAATTGGATTTCCATGGACGGTTGGCTGCCATAAGCCTTCCATTTCCCCGCTCTTTGAAGGGAAATGCTGATAGCAGTTTTCTGTGCCTATTCCATCATTGTATGTGATGTATGTGGTGGTCATTGGGGTGGACCACTTGGTTTTTTAACTCACAGATCTCCACATGGAGAGGAACTCCAAGAGTCTCATCTGCTCCAGGACCTCACAAGATCCTGAAACTTAGCCTTAGCTTGGTGCTGTTATAGAATGAAAATTTTGCAGGGGCCTGGGAGAGGGGGTATCTTGCATGAATTTTGGAAATTTTAAAACATTGCCCCTAAGTTATTTGACTCTTCTACCATCAGTCTGATTCTGTAACTCCTTGTCTAATAGAATACAGTACAGAATAAAGATTCGTGCCAATTTCTGGTCCCAACTTTAGGAAACTGGCAGCTTCTACTTCTGGAATACTTGCTTTTGGAACCCAGCTGCAACACTGTGAGTAAGTCAAGAGCATATGGGAAAGGCTATGTGTAGGCATCCCAACAGCCCCAGCTGAGGTTCCAGTAGACAGCCAGCATCAAGCAATAAACACGTGAGTGTGGAAGCCCTTGACGTCTCTAGCCACAGCCTCATGAGAGACCCTGAGTGAGAATTTCTCAGCTTAGCCCAGTGAACTCCTGGAACAATGAGCCATAACAACACGTTTGTGTTATTTGGGGTGATTTGTTACACGGCAAATATAACCAGAAGAGCTGTGTATTCTAATTGTATTTTTTTAAGTATAGAAAATTTTAATTATTTTTGTTTTATGTAATCAAGGTTTATTTAGGTTTACCTGCACACTTAATACTTTTTCATTCCTTATTGTAACTCTACGAATCTTAGTTTACTATCATTTTCCTTCTTCTTGAAGAACTACTTTTATATATTCCTTAATCCATGTCTATTGGTAGAGAATTCTCTTGCCTTTTGTCTAAAACCATATTTATCTTTAATCTCGAAAGATATTTTCTTTATCTTTTGGTGGAAATTTCTAAGTACTCACTAACTCTCTTTCTGCACCTTAAAGATAGCTTGTTCATGGTGAAAAGTCAGCTATAGTCTATCACATTTGAAGGGTAAATTACTTTTTATACTGGTTGCTTTCTCTCTGTCTTAGACTTCTTTTGTAGTTTCACTATAATGTGTCTAGGTCTGACTTTCTTTCTTTTTTTTTTTTTTCAGTGGACTGATTCTTTCCTTAGTTCTGGGTAGTCATCTTCAAATATTACTTCTGCCACATTCTTGTTATCTTCTGGGACTCTTAACAAAAGTAACTTCATATGTCATATTCCCTTTTTTGTATTTTTCATCTCTTTATCTCTCCATGTTTCTGTTTGTATGTTTTCTTCTAGCTTATCTTCCAATTTCCTCCTTTCTTTTTCTTTTTGTTGTGGCTGGGCTGGTATTGGGATCTGAACCCTTGACCTTGGTGTTATAACATTATGGTCTAAACAACTGAGCTAACTGGCCAGCCCCTTATTTTCTTTTCAATTGTGTCAAATCTGCTATTAAACCAAATAATTTCATTCTTAACTTTAATTATATTTTATGATTCTATAACATTTTGAAATCTCCAATCTTACTTCTCATGGCTTCCAGTTTGTTTTAGTCAGTTTGGTCTGCTATAACAAAATACTTTAGACTGTTTATAAACAGCATACGTTTTTTGCTCACAGTTCTGGAAACTGGGAAGTCCAAGGTCAAGGTGCTAGCAGATTCAGTGTCTGGTGCGGGCTTGCTCTCTGCTTCAAAAATAGTGTATTTCTCCAGGGTTTTCCCATGGTAGGAGGGGTGGAAAGTTGTATCTTCACGTAACGGAAGGGCAAAAGGGCCCAAAAGACTCCCTTGAGCCCTTTGTAAGGGCTAATCCCATTAATGAGGGGTAGCCCTCATGATCTAATAATTTCCTAAAGGCCCTGACTCTTAATACTTTTGCGTTGGGATTAAGTTTCAACATGGGTTTTGCAGGGACACAAACATTCAAACCATAGTACATTTCCATGTTGGCAATTTTTTTTTTTAACTTTAAGCTCCATGAACATTTTAAGTATAGTTCTGTGATAGTTTGGGTCTGTGAGGCTCTTTACTGATTCCTGATATGTTGTCTTGTTTCCTTGTGGTCTTTGTTTTGGTGTTGGAGATTTTATAAAAATATGTATTTTCAGAGATAATTTGAGAACCTGAAGGCATTAACAATTTGGATAAAAGATGACTCCTTGGAGCAGAATCTGTACTCTCATTTCCAGAGTACAGGCCCCTAGTTTCCTCTCCAGAGAAAAATGTTGCTTTAAGTTTTGCCTTTGCCTAGAATTTATTAACAAATCCACACCTCCAGCTCCTTCTCATATTCTGGCCAAAATGCATTGTTTTTCTCAATCCTTTCCCACATTCAGCACATAGCTCCATGCCAAAAGTTACAAGAGTCCCAGCCAAGGTGAGGAGGATGATTCTCCAGTGTCTCTGCCTCAAATTGCCATAGTTCTCTGATCCCCTGTCCCACTTGCCATCACTATTCTGCTGCTTCCTCTTGATGAGTAAATGCCACCATGATAGAAGCAGCTTAAGTTCACTTGTTGGCACGCTTACATTACTTCTTGTTATCCATCTTGGTGATTCCTCACTATCTTGTTAGGTCTTAGTTTCTGTTAAGGAGATGTTTTCTGCATTTGGTCTTTTTTAGTTGTCTTTAGAAGGAGTGTTGGTCTAAATCACCGACACTAGTTCTCCAGGGTAATTTTTTGAATATTATTGTCACCTACTTCTATTTTTTTTTTTTAAAAGATGACCGGTAAGGGGATCTTAACCCTTGACTTGGTGTTGTCAGCACCACGCTCAGCCAGTGAGCGAACCGGCCGTCCCTATATGGGATCCGAACCTAGGGCCTTGGTGTTATCAGCACCGCACTCTCCCGAGTGAGCCACGGGCCGGCCCTTGTCACCTACTTCTAAAAAACTGTTGTAATTTTCATTGAAATTACATCCAATTATATAATTAATTATTAAATACCTTGTATCTACATTCATCAGTTAAATGAGATTTTTTTTTTTTTTTTTTTTATTGTGCTATGTATCTGGTTTTAAAAAGCAGGGCTATTCTGGCCTCATAAAGTAAGGTGGGCAGCTTTCCTCCTCCTTTGTAATTTCCTACAACAATTCATGTACGACACGGACTATCTTTGTTTGAACATTTGAAAAAACTCGCCTCTAAAGCCAACTGGATCTCACCTTTTCTGAGTGGGCTTTTATTACCACTTCAATGGAGGCAATATAGCATAGGACTATAGCATCAGACTGTCCGGGTCCAAACACTGGCTTAAGTTCTGGTAAACAGTCTGGCAGTTCCTCAAGAAGTTAAATTTAGAGTTACCATATGCTGTGAATTGACTGAATTGTGTCCCCCAAAGTTCATATATTAGAAGCTTAATTCCCACCATAACTGTTGAGTGTGGGAAATGCTATTATGGTAGTTGAAAGATGGGGCCTTGAAGAGGTGATCAAATTGTAGGACCATGCCATAGTGAATGGATTAATAAAGGTGGTCAGGTGCGTGGTTCTGAAGGCTTTAAAAGCAGAGTGCATGAGGAACTCTCTTTCTCTCTCTGCTCAGCCATTTTCGGCCATGTGAGACTCCTGGGTCACTGTTGCCACCACCGAGGCCTTCCTCAAATGTGTTCCCTGGACTTTGGGCTTCCCAGCCTCCAAAACTGTAAGCAATTAGTTTTGTTTTCTTTATAAATCACCCAGTTTCAGGTATTTTGTTATAAGCAACAGAAATGGATTAATACACCATATAACTCAGTAATATCACTTGTAGGTATATATGGAACAGAATGGAAAAAAACATGTTTACACAAAAACTTGTACATAAATGCTCATAGCAGCATTATTTGTAATAGCCAAAAAGTAGAAATAACCCAAATGTTCATCAGCTGATGAATGTATAAACAGAATGTTGTGTATCCACACAGTGAAATATTATTCAGCCATAAAAAGAGATGGAGTACTGATACGTGGTACAACACATATGAACTTTGGAAACATTGTAAGTGAAAGAACACATAATAAGGCAGACACAAAAGGCCATATATTGTTTGATTCCATTTATATGAAATATCCAGAATAGGTAAATCCATAGAGACATATGAGGGTATTTCAAAAAGTTTGTGCAGGCTGGTCAGTTAGCTCATTTGGCAAGGTAACACCAAGGTCAAGGGTTTGGATCCCCATACTGGCCAGCCATCCCCCCTCCCCCCAAAAAAGTTCGTGGAAAAATAGAATTAAAAGATAATATAAATCTTTCCATGAACTTTTTGTTTTTTCCAGAGTCTTGGCACTTTTATTTTCTCTTCCTGGCATACTCTTTTCAGATATTTGCATGGATTACTCCAGCACTTGATTCAGACCTCTGCTTTCCTAACAGACTTTTTCAGACCACCCAATCTAAAACAGCACTTAATGCCTCTCTGTATCCCCTGGCCCGGATTCATTTCTCAATATAGCACCTAATGCTACTACAAATTACATGTTTTTCTTTTTAATTGATTATGCATATTAATGAGGTACAAAGCTGACCATCACCCCCTGTGCCCAAGATGTGATGATAAGATCAATACTATCAACATGCCCATTACCACAAATTGCAATTATTCCCAGTGTCCCACACTCAATTAATCTCTGACTTCCCCTCTACCCCCACTCTGCAGCCCTAGGTATGCTCTCTCCCTCTGCAAGTCCAACACACCATTATGGTCTTTCTTTCTTTTCTTCTCTCTTAGCTCCCACTTATGAGTGAGGACATGTATTTTTTCCATGAACTTTTTAAAGTACCCTCATAAAGTAGATTAGTGGTCGCTAGTAAATGGGGGGAGATGGAAGTTGGGAGCAACTGTTAATAGGTATGGGATTTCTTTGGGGGATGATGGAAATGCTCTGGAATTAGGTACATAGTACTGTGAGTATACTAAAAACTACTTACTTGTGCATTTTTTAATGGTGGATTTTATGGTATGCAAAATTTATCTCAATAAATAAAAATAAATTTGAAAACAAAACACTGGCTATACCAGTAGCTGTTGTAAATTTTTGTAAGTGAAAGTATCTTAGCATATTCTTATCTGGCTTTGGCTTTTTCTTTCCCTTTATGTCTTGACTAGAATTTTTCATTCTAAATAGCTATAATATATGGGTATATCCTTATTTACAAAATAGGAATCTGTGTTGGTTTATCCTTCCTTTTTACATAGGAGGATGCCCTTCTGGATTGATCTTACTGTAGAAGTACTTCCTTTGAGTATTTCAGAGGTCTTTGACCCTTTTGATGATTTGTGTGCCTGAAGATGTCTTTATTTAAACCTTAGATAAATAAGAGTTAAGCATAAAATATTGGGTTCAAAGTTCTCCTTCTTCAATATTTTGAATTACTCTCATATATTTAAACATTCAGTGTTGCAGCTGATCAGTCTGACAGTTGTCATTTCTTTGGAGGTGATCTGTTTTCTTTCTTGTTTTTTAAGGAAATTTTGTCTTTAAGTTTCCCCTTGCCCCCCATTTATCCTGTTTGCCATTCTAAGAGTCCTTTCCCTTCGAGGACTTTTTTCTTTTTCTTTTAACCCTTGGAAATGATGTCATGATTTCTTCAAATATTTCTTATCCTTAATATTTTGGTCCCTTTCTGAGACTACTATTTATGGCTATTTGACAATTCTATTTCTATCCATAAGTTCTATTTTTTTTCCTTTCTCGGAGAGTTCTTTAACCTAATTCAACTGAATTAATTTTGTACTCAACTAATCTATTTTTTTCTTTATTTCAATTATTACAATCAAATATTTCAATTATTTGCTACTACCATTAGTTGGGCATATTTAATGATTATTTTGAATTTTGCTCCACTTCGTATAGGTTGAGCCGTTCAACTTCTCAGACATTTCTATTTTACTCTATGAATTCATACCCTTTTAAGGTCTTGGGCTATCTTGGGTAGTCCTGTATTCTACTAGGTCCCAGCTTCTGTCCTTCCCTCAGACAATCAGTGTTGTCCAATCCCTTACAGACTCTCTATAAACCTCTCCTTGGCTTTCTTTTAAGGGCTGTTTCCCTGGGGGGGGGGAGTGGGGGGAGGAGGGAACGTGGCAGGGGAGGTGGAGGTGGGAAATGCTAACAGACTGATATTTCCTGTTGTCTGCTCTTTATTCTAGCAGGGTCAAACTCCAGCTAGTTTGATTTTACCAGCACTGAGCTGATAATATTTTTCTGCAGAGGAAATGATCTTTCCAGAGAAATATGGGAAGAAGAGAAAACAAATAACGGCAGACAACCTCTGTTCAAGCCCATCCCAGTCTGTGGTGCCAAGACCTCTTCTGTTTCTAGGATCCTGTTCACCAAGACCCAACTGAGATAGGAGGTACTCAGTACTCAGTTTCCCTGGGTTCAGGACACAATTCTGGGTTTCAAGCCACTCCATGAGGCCTCAGGCACCTCCTCTAGGCCCTCCTCTAAAGAAGAGTTACTGTTTCTGGTTGGGCCTATTTTCGCCACCAATGCATGGTAAATTGATAACTCAAGGGGCTGACTTATGCAAATCAAGTGGCTGGGTATGCTCAGTAGAAAGGGGTTATATAACCCTAACAGCCAACCATGCTCAGTAAAGCCGAATTTATATTCATTAGATAACATGAATATGTATTAGATAGTTAAACTATAAAAGTTGAATCCCAGCAGTAGGCAGGGCGGTTGCTCAGTTTACTGGGGCCAACCCACATTTTCCCGGCTGAATTGTGTAGGCTTTCTTTTGTTTCAAAATTACTTTCAGCAAGTGGCTGCTCACTCTCTTGACCCAGCCTGCACTTTGTGCTAAACTTGAAAGATGTATTTCTTACTTTTGTATTAAACCTGGTGCGGGACCTGCTCAGTTCCTGGAGCTAGGCAGCGCTCTTTGTGAAATCTGTATCACTTATATCAAACCCGTTCTCACTTTTTTTTTTTTTTTTTTTTTTTTAAAAGATGACCGGTAAGGGGATCTTAACCCTTGACTTGGTGTTGTCAGCACCACGCTCAGCCAGTGAGCGAACCGGCCATCCGTATATGGGATCCGAACCCGGGGCCTTGGTGTTATCAGCACCGCACTCTCCCGAGTGAGCCACCGGCCGGCCCCCGTTCTCACTTTTTACTGTGAATCTTCTCTTGAATTCTCTTCTGTGGCGGGGTCAAGAACCTGGTAAGAGGACAGGGTGGGTTGAGGTTGGCTATTGGGCCTTATCAGAACCCTTCTCTGGCAACACAACCACTTTTGTGGTATTTCATAGTCCCCCCACCCAGTCCTCCCCAGTTTCTCATACCATCAATTTTTCGTTAACCACTGTGGTTTCTCCAGAGTTGGAATCAAGGAAATAGCCTGTGTTATTTTTCCATTTTCTCAGGTAGAAATTTCTTAGATTTCTGAGGCTCTGCTTCTGAATGTGTGTTTGACTGGATACTTCAGGGGAAAGCCTGATTAAAGAAATTGATAGTAGTCTGTACTATTGCACTCTTCCCAAGAATCAGAGAATTACCCCTCCTCCCATTCTATTGCTCCAAATTTTCCAACAATTAATAATAGACCTTGGCTAATCTAGTTTTAGACTAGCTTATGGGAGTGAGGCCAGATCACTGACTGAAGACATCTGAGACCTCAGCTAGACCGACCAGTAGTGTTTCTGGCGACTATCTGATTAGTTGTGCAGATTTATTGGTAACAGTTGAATGGAGCTTCCTGAACTGGTCTGTTTTGGCCTGGAATCGCAGGAATCTGTATTAATGAAATACAGCTACTTAATGTGTGACCTTCAGCAGATCTTTTCACATGTTCGCACCTGAGTTTCCTCATCTGTAAAATGTTATCTTTTGTGTCTACTTCTGTAGCTGTATCAAATGAAGTGTTTGCAAAAAGGTTTTGTAAAGAGAAAAGCATCCTGCAAATTAATATTTAAATCATAGAGGCAAATGAGGGGTTTTTTTTGTTTGTTTGTTTTGGCTGAGAACCATTGTTTTACTACGCTGACATCTGGGTTTAATCTATGTGTTTTTGCATTTAAACTGTTGAGTTGAGGCTGGGGGCTAGTGCCTGCATATGGGCCTGGTTTTGAAGCAATAGGCTCGAACCAGGGCGAAGCCGCGAGGTCAAAGGCCCGGGCTTTGACGTACTCTTCAGCAGGGATTCCGCCCGCCAAGCGCGGACAGCCGAACCTCAGGGCCTCTGATCTGCCAGCAAGCACTATAAGTCAGCCTCTGCCACCTCCTTCCTCTTTCGCCTCCCCCGGGGAAAAGGATTTCCATTCTTCAGCCCCCAAGGCGCGTGCCCAGGCTGGGCCGATGAGGGAGAAGGGAGGTCCTTCGAGCCTGTGGCGTCCCAAGGAGCTCCAAGGTCAGGAGGTTGCCTGCGGTTACTACGACCTAACCACTAATGTAACTCAGGCTAGCCACACTGCTCGAGACAATACAGCTGTTGCGGAAACACTTTCCGGAATTCTTTCTTAGGCAGTTGATTGGCTTATTCTCATGACAATCAAGCTTTTCTGCCCAACCGGCCACGCAGTTCCCAGACGCCGTACTAACCGCTCTCGCCCTCCGTGGTAAGGTCAATAAGCAGAGACTACAGGGAAATACCACAGAGGAGCAAAGCATCTCCGGAAGTGGCGTTTGGGACCGCTTCCTCCAGTACGGTCCAATGAACTTGTTCTTTTGGTTGCATGTTAAGTCCTCGAGCCCGCCCAAGGGGAAGAATGTTTTAATTGGTTGGTTAGCCCTGGGGCATAGAGACTCACGGGAGCCTCGTCCAAGCTTTGTCGTTATTGCCCAGTTCGTCTGTCAATCATCCCGCTCTCTGGAAGGGGCGAGAACTGGCAGACGTTTTGGCACCGCCTTTTCCTGCGCTGATGTGCCGGGAGGCGGCGAGGCCGGGAGGCCGTAGGGGCTGGGAACCTGCCACGTGGGCGGGGCCACACTGCACGGCGCGGACAGTTCCTCGGCCAAGAGGCGCAGGGAGTGGCCCAAAGTGCGGGGCCGTGCGGGGCGGGCCTGGGCTGGGAGCGAACGCGGGGGCGGGGCCGGGGCGGGGCTGGAGGAGGCGGAAGCGGCGAGAGAGCCCGAGCGGATCCGTGTCGGAGCCAGTGTCCAGGCCGGCGGGGCGGGGTTGGCTGGGGCGGCGGGGCGAGGGCCGGGGTTTGAGGCCGGGGAGCGGGTGACGGGCGGGCTGAGAGCTTGCCCCCGCGCGGTCGTCGGTGCGGGCTGAGCGGTCCGGGGGAGGATGCGACCGGGGGCCCCGGGGTGGGGCGGGCGGCGGTGGCTGCAGCGCTAGCGGCACTGGTGGTGGGCGGCGGCGGTATGTGGTACGGGGCCGGCGTCCACGGGAGGGAGGCGCTGCCGGCGTCCCGGCCGCTCCCGCTGCAGCTGCACGCCGGGCTCGCTGTGTCCTGCCCGCGGGGCCCTGGCCGCCTTCGCTTCGGCCGCCCGGGCCACCTCTGGTGACCACTCGCCGCGCCGCCGGAGGCTTCACCCGCGCCCTCCCTCAGGACGCACCCGCGGAGCTCCGGCCCCTTCGCCCCGGACGCGGAGGCCGCGCTGCGCGGGGCGGCGGCGAAGCCGAAAGATGGCTTGGGTGCTCAAGATGGACGAGGTGATCGAGTCCGGGCTGGTGCACGACTTCGACGCCAGTCTCTCGGGCATCGGGCAGGAGCTGGGCGCTGGCGCCTACAGCATGAGGTACTGGGTGCCCCGGGCGGGCAGAATCCTCCGTTTCTTTGGGGAATGCCTGTAGGGCCTTGGGATTCTGCCAGGTGTAGCTGCGCCCAGCGGTGCCCGGGCCACCCCGGTCGTGGGGTTGGGGTCCTCCCGCGTGGCCTCCGGGGGTCATGGGGCCCCGCAGGCCTGTACTCACCTTGGCGACTTAGCAAGCTTCGGCCCGGGAACCGCTCTTGAGGGCTTCATTTTTGTTGTAAAACACAACCCGCTGTTAGGATGGCTTGGGTTGGGGGAGGAAGGGGCTTCTTTTCCTTACAAAGTGATTTTCAAGCCCTTTAGAGCTGCAATACACTGTACGAAAAGGCAGCACTTACATTGGGTTTGTACTTTCCAACATTTTGGTATAAATTCCTATTCTGTTGCCCCACAATGTAGTCTCTCCTGGTTGCCAATTTTAATCCTTTGATGTTGTTAATAGTAAATTATTATATTATAAATGAAAGAGTAGCGGGGTGGAGGGAGAAAAGCACGTTGACTTTTTTTTTTTTTTTTTGGCTGTCTCTAAGTGAAGTTTCTCATTTTGGGTACTGCCCTCAGGCTGTTTGCTTTTGAAGAGAGCTTTAAGATGCAGTGATTGCATCACAAACAATAGTTTGTTTTGTCTCTGCTGTCTGTACCAGCAGCCATTCATTTTATTTAATTTTGAGAGGTTGAAACATCTGAACTTAGTCTCTGCTCTTTATCCTGAGGAATATTTTCTTTTAGAAACTCCTTATTTTTTAGCGGCTTTACTGAAATATGGTTTACCATAAAGTTCACCCGATTAGTACTCACGAAGTCTAAAATTCAGTGGTTTGGCAGCTTTTCGTCGATGTGAATTAAGCGTAGTTTTCTGTTCTTTAGAGAAATGCCTGATGTCTTTGAAGTGCTGTACAGTTTCCCAGTACCTTTTATATATGTCACTGCAGCTTTGGGGGAGGACCGAGAGCATAAATGTCCTGAAGAAGAAAGAATGCTGGGTCAGATCTGGCCTGGAATGGTGGGGGTTCCTCCCTGAAGTAATTCGGCTTTTAATCTTAAAGAGATTTCTGGGCCATAAAGAACTTTCATAAAGGTGGAGACGTTTTTTGGAGTATGGAAGCGAGTGATGGAAAGCATATTAAACCGGGAGTTCAACCTCCAGCGTCTGGCGCTGATTTATTTGGTCGCTGCTGGTCTTTCTGAACTTGGCACCTCCACTCTCTGCAGTTGTGTAACTTGAGGGCCCTAGATGCGGTGGTTTATTTTCTGAAACAACTGTCTCAGTTGTTGAGAAAATTGAGCTACTGAAAGTCATGGGGTCACCCCAGAGGGAAATGCTAGAGACAGTTTTCCGTAGGGAAAACACGCCCCGTTAACTCCATGGTACTCCTTAGTTCAGCTTGAAACGTTGGGCTTCCGTCAGGGCAAAAAGAGAGCACATGAAGCAAGTTCAATATGTGTCTCTTTTCATTTACTTCTCATTTATGGTAAAATGAGAGTCTGCTGCTGAAAAGTTTGCTTATTGAACTTTTAAAAAAATTTTTAAGCTTTTACTTATCTAGGGTTTTATTCGAACTGTTCTTTGTTTTTGATTCAGCCAGCTTATTAATGTCATTAGCTCGTTTGTGGTTTATTTGTGAGAAAAGGAAATAAAATCTTGATGATATTATTAAGCCTTTTCCTGACCCTGTTTTTAAAGTAATGCCTGACATCTTTATAAATCTGTGTCATTTACAAAACTCCTCATGGGGAAATTTCTTCACTTGAATGTTTTTGGTTGTGTTATTTAATATAAATTTTCAAGTAACTTTGAAGGTGAATATCATTTTTAAGGAGCTTATTTAGTTATTTTTTTCATATTTAACTGGGTTCTCAAAAACTAAAAGGAGCCTTTGAGAGTGCTTGCCTCTTGCGAATCAAGGCCCCTTATTTGAAAATCTCAATTTTAGGAAATTCCAAAATTGATTTGATAAGGAGAAAGTCTGAAGAAGGCATTAAGCTGCTACAGGCTTCCTTCCACTGCAGTTGTACCTTCCACACTTGGCCCTGGAGCCCTGAGAGGGCTGGATCTCGGGAGTGCCCATGATCATTCTCAGCGTGAGCATTCAGTCTCTTCCTCTGGCATCAAATGGCTTATCTTTCTCTTTTATTTCTTCTAAAGTTCAAGAAGTAAACTTGAAAAAATTATTGGAAAAATGACTTCTTAAAATTTTCTTTGTAGGCAGCTTTCCATCTTTCTTTCAAAGTGACGTATGCATACAGTATTTACTTTCTGGATAGCTTAAAATAAGAGGCGTTTCTTTTTTGGGGGGGGGGGGAGCTGATCAGTATGGAGATCCAACCCCTGACCTTCGTGTTATAAAGCTGCATTCTAACCAACTGAGCTAATCAGCCAGCCCCTGTTTCTTAGGACTTCTTTTAGGGAATGCTTTTTGGGGGAAGATAGCTTGAAAGAAAGAAATGGTTTTTCTCAGTGGTCTGACTTAACGTAAAAATATATTTGTGTTAAACAATGTTGGCTTGACAGTACTGGGGATATGTTGAGGCTAATTTCTGATTTTACTTTTGCTCCCCTCCCCCCTCTTTTTTTTTTTTGTCTCTGGTTCTCATTTTGTGTGTATGTGTTCTGTGTGTACTGTTGTACCACACTAGCGAGTTGTTAGCTGCTGCAAATTCTTTGAAATGAGGCAGGTCATAAGTGTTTTTAAAAATCTTGATTACAATATCAGGATTCTAGAGATGGCCAAAGAGATCTTAGAAACCTTTAGACCAATCCTTTTCTTATTAATTCGTGAACTGAGGCTCATAGATGTTAAAGTGATTGGCTTAAGCTGTTAGTCAGTGGTACTACCATTCCAGATGAAGGCTGATATTTCCCCTGCACTGAATGAAGGCTGAATCCCATTGTAATTTAAAATCTGGGCCATTTATGTTTTGTGAAGTATGGAGCAGATAACCAAATGGCTTTTAAAAAAAATTAAACTCATTAAAACTCTCTAAGAGGGTCTTTTAGACCACCTGGTAAATTTCTTTTCATCTCACTATTCACATGAAATTTATAATCTGTAGAAAGTTAATTTTTAGGATTTGGGGTCAATATTGAACAGTATTTTTGAAGGTAATAAGAAGTAATAGCTTCTTTGGCTTACTGTTATAAAAACCTTGATATTAAATTATTGTCTTACTGAAGGCATTGCCTGAGCTCTGTTTGTTGAATTTCACCATGGTATAAATCTGTTTTGAAACAAAAGATATACTTTATATATTTTGAAGTGGGAGTTAACATCCATAGTTTACAAATAATTTGCTAAATCAAAACTGCTTTGAGGCAAATATAAGTTACCTATGTTGACTGAAAAGTTAAAATGTCAGTTTACAGACCCTGTAAGGTCACAGGAAAATTTCAACTGAGATCTGTGTGAAGATAGTAAAAGACTGGTATGGATAGGGCTTATTATGTAGCTCTTAATAGCTGATGATTTTCTTTTGCTCTCATGCTAAAATGGAACGTCTCTGAGTAGGTAACATATCTCAGAAGTTTAGAAAGAATTTAGATTCAGTGAAGTTTTAAAAATCTGTGCTTGAGAATACTTACAGAATTGTTAATTTCTATAACTCATTTCAAGGTTTAAAAACTTTTTCTGGATTTAATTTTGGCTGTAGTACAGGAAAGAATTTAATAGATTATTGATTTAAAAATCTACCAATTTTAGATGATAGGGTCTGATTGGTTTTTAAATGTATTACCTTAAAGCAGGGATTGGCAAACCTTTTTATGTAAAGGGCTAGATAGTAAATATTTTAGTCTTTGCAGGCTGTATGGGCTCTGTCTCTCTCTCTCTCTCTTTTTTTTTTTTTTTACAACCCTTTAAAAAAAGTGTAAAACCATTCTTAGCTCATGCTTGTGCAAGCAGGCTAGCTAGGTTTGGTCCTTTGGCCATAGCTTGCCAACCCCTGCTCTAAAGGATAGACTCTTTAATAGTGTACTTTGATTGCCCTGGGAAAGGATTTGCAGAGAATTGAAATCTTATACAGTTGATCCTTGAACAATGTAGGGATTAGGAGCACCGACCCCCACCTTGTGAAAAATCTGAGTATAACTTTTGACTCTCCCCGGAACCTATCTACTAATAGACTACTGTTGACTGGAAGCCTTACAGATCACATAAACAGTTGATTAACATATATTTCATATGTTATATGTGTTACATACTGTGTTCTTATGATAAAGTAAGCTAGAAAAGAAAAGTTTGTTTTGTTTTTGGTGGCTGGGCCAGTACAGGGATTCGAACCTGAGAAAAGAAAATGTTATTAAAATCTTAAGGAAGAGAAAACCCCATGAGATCACTTTTTACTGTGATACACAATTGACTGGAGAGACAGCTGCTCACACATGGAGGTGATACACATCACAAGGTGTTGTAAGGGGATACTTGCAGCTCTTGAGCTCCCCTCAGGAGAAACAGGAGGTGGCTACAAAATTATTGCAGTAGCACCCTACGTCCTATAGTTAGTTTTATGCAGTTATGATTTAATATTGCATTTTTATGTTTGTTTACATTTTTCTGGACTGTAAATGTTGCCATGTATATTTTGATAAATTTTAACTTTTTACACTGTTTGTGTGTATATTTTGATAAATTTTAACTTTTTATAGTAGATTTGTGTCATTTTATGGGAGTAAATGATAAAATAAACTGGTGTCTACATAGATTTTGTGAATTCATGACATTCCTAACTTAATTTTTTTGATATTTCTAGGCTACACAATTCATCTGCGAGTTATTTAAAATTGAAAAAAGTCCACATGTAAGTGGACTGCACAAGTTCAAACCCATGTTATTCAAGGATCAGCCGTATTCAAGAAATTATTTTTATGTAGACTAAGAACTACCTCAGCTAGTTTACATACATACATTCTATTGTTTGTCCATAGATCTTTATTGTGTTCAATTTTTAAAGTTGGGATGCTCTCTCCCCACCGTAAAATTCAGTACACTTCATATCCTTCAATTAGAGCTGTTTGAAACTTGACAATTTATTGTTATGGTCTCATAAACTTGATATGTTTCACTCCAGGACACATGTAATCATTTGCTGCTGTTGGAAGTACCATCTGATGCTTCACCTGTCTTTTTTTGCTGTAGGTTCTGTGACTGAATTTAGAAGCTCTGTAATATTTGCTTGCTTTAGGACAGATCTAATAGATGGATATGAAACTGTTTGAAACTTTCGTGGTGGAATCTTTTTTTTAATTTTAACTTTCTGGGTTTTTTTGGAGATTATGAATTTGTTGCCTGGATGTGAACTATGACAAAACTGGTTTTTACTCATTCATTTATTTATGTATTGGTAGCTTAACTTTTTAACTTAAAAAAGTTCTTTTCGTTTTGAAGTACTTTTTACGGCTTACAAAAATAGTATAGAGTTAACATATATTCTTCACCCAGCTTCTCTTACTTATATAACCAGAGTAAAATTTGCAAAATTAGCAAATTAGCCTTGGTGCAATACTATTATCTAAAGTATAAAATTTATTTGGATTTCAGAGTTTTTTCTCCTGTTGTTTTTTTTCTAATCCGGGATCCCATATTGCAGTTAGCTTTTGTCTCCTGTGACAGTTTTAGTTATTTCTTCTCTTTTGTGATTTTTGACACCTTTAATGTGTAGTGGTCAAAACTGTTGTTTTTAAACATGTCATTTTTTTTGGAAGCAAAAATAAAGTATACTTGTGAATGCTGTTTAGCTTTTAAAGGATCCCTATCATTTTAGCAATGATTTTGAATAGAATAAGACCACTGTTGGTGTCATTTGTTTATATATTACTTTGTCTCAATCCATCTGAATAGAATAGGATGCTGTGTATTTTGTAGTTACTTCATAATGAAAGTAAGAAATTTAAAAATATTTATTAATTTATTTAAAATATTAACTACAAACCATTGTGTATTACCATAAATTTTTTTAATGAACTATTTTCCAAAACAAAAGCTTAATGAGAAAAGTGGCATTGTTTTACCTTTTTTGCAAATCTCTTAAATGTCATGCTTAGTGAAAGATGGAGTCTGAAATCTGCTATTAGAATATGTTGTATTTGGTTGACGTATATGAAGAAAGTCAGCCTTATATAGATAAGTGGTTGGAAAAGGGACATTTTATATTTATTTGTTTATTTACTTATTTATTTATTTGGTGGCTGGCTGGTATGGGGATCCAACCCATGACCTTGGCATTAAATACTACTATACTCTCCCAAGTGAGCTAACTGGCTAGCCGGGAAGATTATATTAATAGCGCTTTCAGATAAATGTGTATATTCTTCTTTGATACTACACCAACAGTTGACAAGTGGTAGTTTCTTAAAGTTTAGTTGCAATGTACTTTTTGTACTCCTTGCACTTCGATTGTATCTCTTATCCTGCATAATTTTGAGATATGCATACTTTCGTCATTTGGAACATAATGATTTCCCGAGTTACACAGATCTTCCAAATGTTGATACTTTTCATTATACAACATCAAAAAATTGTACTCCTCATGGTGGAGGGCTCAGATTTTATAATTGGTAATAAATACTATAAGTTGTTTTCCTAAAATGATAGACTTAGTTTGTTCATTTTGAGGAAGTTTCTGTCAGATACCCAGGTCTGAATAATCATAGTTTTTCTTTCAACTGAAAATGATTTTCCATGAAAAAATGCTCACGGATCAAATAGTTGCACAGGAGCTTTTCTTTAAGACAACTGTTGCATTTTAGGTTTGCAACAGAAATACATTATAACCTGTCCAAGGACATATACAATAAAATTAATAATTTTTACTGCGAATGTTTGGCATTCATGAAGAATACAGTGTCTACTAGTGCCGTTTGGTGCCACTGCCTTGATTCATGCCAAGGCGCCAGCAATTTTAAACACTATTGGTTTTGTGCCATGAGTGCAAATGGCAACGAAGTGAAAAAAGCAAATGATAATGTTTTAGTATTACTCTGAAAATAGTCTTGACCTTGTGAACCCTCTGAAAGAGTCTTAGGTCCTCCAGGATTCCACAGACCACACTTTGAGAACCTCTGGCTTCTGTATTCCTGGAGTTTGGATATGTAAAATATTTTCTTCTAAGTTTAAAAACAAACTCATTTTTAGAGCACAGAGAAGTAACCTGCAAAGTGTCACTCAACAAATGGTAGAACTGGTATCTGAAGCTCCAGAAGTGAAGTTTTACCTTCATTCCTTTCCATTGCACTCTTAGGCTGCCTACCAATTAAAAACTGAGAAGTCTTTTCAACAGAGTAAAATATGATCTTTGTAGATAGGAGGAAAATGCCAGTTTTTGTCAGTCAGGAATGCCAGTTTTTGTTGTTCTTATTATGTCTTCTTTTTTCCTCTAGGACTTGGCTGAACTTGGTTCTAATAATTTGTAGGATCTCAGATTTTCTGTGAGTTAGACAGTATCTCTAAATAATGATAGATTTGTTTCTTCCTATGTAATCCTTAACATTTCACTTTCTTGCCTTTGTGCATTGGCTAGGGCTTTATGGCAGTGTTTTTTAGGAGCACTAAGAACTTGGATTCTTAGTCTTTTTACTGATTTTAGAGAGAATGTTTCCAGTGTTTCACAAATAGATTGTTCTCTCTTCCTAGATGAGATTGATCATTCATTTTCTTTTCTTGTACTCTTGTTAATTTTTTTCCAAAATATCAAAGCTATATTAGCTCTACGGGCTAAAATTTTATGTATGAGATGGGTCTTAACTATTCATTCAAGGTTTTGTAAAGCTCACCTGGAATACAGCCTAGATTTGGTGATTTTAGCTTTTTTTTTTTTTGGATGAGTAGATGTTTGACTACACATGTAATTTGTTTGACCTTTTTTGTGACTGGTAAGGGGATCGCAACCCCGCGCACCGCGCTCAGCCAGTGAGCGCACCGGCCATTCCTATATAGGATCCGAACCCGCGGCAGGAGCACTGCTGCACTCCCAAGCGCTGCACTCTCCCAAGTGCGCCACGGGGCTGGCCCCCACATGTAATTTGTTTAAAGGACAAGGGAGTATTCAGATTTTCTGTGATCTTAGTTATGGTTGGTTCATGACCTTGGGGTCAAATATGTCCTTCATGCTGCTCAGTAGTTACACCATAGTGTCCTCATCCATTTCCTCCCCTACTCTCCTAGAGGCCTTGATGACTCCTCCTCCTTATACTCACAACTCTTCCTCTCTGTGCCTATTTTCAGCTAATTCCCTTACTTAGTACTTAACTGAGAAAATTGAACTTCCATGTATTGTACTGGCTTATGAGTTTTTCTATGATGTCTTTAGGTGTGGATTTCTTTTTAGTTGCCCCGGTCCAGGTCATTTGGGCATCTTGAATCAGTGAATTGGTATTTTTCATCAGTTATAGAATTTGCTCAGCTTTTATCTCTTCAGATATTGCCTCTGCTCCATTGTCTTCTGGGACTTCAATGTGAGATCTTCTCACTTTGTCCTTTCTTAACTTTTCTTCTGCATTTTTCATCATTTCCCTCTCTGTGCTGCCTTCTGGATAATTTCTTTTTACCTATGTTCTAGTTTTCCTAATTTACTCTTCACTTAGCTGCTGTTAAAGTTGAGTTCATAATTTTGCCAATTTCATCTTGTTCTGGAAGTTCTCTTTGTTCCTTTTCAGTTTTGCTGTCCGTTGAAGTTTCCTGTTTCTTGTAGATCTTTCCAGGCTTGTCTTTTATTTCTTTAAACAGAGTAAGCATAATTTTGTAACTTGGGTCTGATAATTCCAGCATGTAGTCTTCATCAGTCTGCATTCAATCAGGAGAATAGAAATCACTTGGATGTTTCAAGCAGAGAAGGATTTAGTGAAGTATTTGATTGCAGAGGTGCTAGAAGGGTTGGGGAGGAGTGTGTCGCCTGGTTGCTCCTGGGCTAGCTGCTGGAGGCGTGGCTGCTCTCCCCTGAAATTTCTGGCAGCTGCAGTCTGTGTGGTTGCCTGCCTTTGCATTTGGCCTTTTCCCTTTCTCACTATTTCAATTTCCCACGAGTGCTTTTCCTTGGAGCCACCGACGCCAGCCACCATGAAGTCTTATGTGTGCAGTTGTTAGGCTCTCACCCTCTGCAACAGAGGCAGAAAAGAGCTGAATGCCAAACAGAATCTGGAACTGGGTATATGCCATCTGTTGTTTTGCTGTTGGTTCTTGCTCCTAGAGTCTTGTTTGTCCTTTTATGCCTGGTTATTTTTGGGTACTAGCATTTCAGAATTACTTGGTATAATTTGATGCCTGTCAGATTTGCTTGTCAGGTCTCTGGCAGCCCTAGCTGTCTGGGATCACCTTAGTCCAAATTCAGCGGTTCCCTGGGCCACCTTGGGGAAGCTAACTGGTGCTATAAGGCCATGCAAAAGCTTTCTTACTTTTTCTTTGCCCTTACCCTGAGCATCTAGTTCTTTCCATTCCAGTTTAATGTGGGTGGGGGTATCCTAGACACAGAGCTTTGTAGAGTTCTTTCCTTAGCTTGGGAAGGTGTCCTCCGGCAAAAGCCACTTTGAGTTCCAGGCTTGCTCTGAGTTATTGCACTTTCTTAGATTTCAGTCTGTGTCTTGTTAGCTCTTCAATATTTTTAAGAATATATGTATAATATTGCAGGCTTTTTTCCCCCTCATTCTCAGTAGGAGTGGAATGGAGTAGAGATTGGTCTAAATTACTTAGCTTGCCGTTACTAAATATTCATTCAGTTCTCCGTGTTATTTGCATGTTAGTTTCTTTCTTGTCTCTTCAGTTCTTTAGAATTTTCATTTAGCTTCCAAATATGTTTTAGGTATTTTCTTGTTATTAAGAAAAATTCAATTTTTAACAGTTTTTGAAAACTAATACATTCATATAATTACATTCAAAAGGGTGTACAGTAAAGTCTCCCCCTCCCACTGGTATTGCCTGGTCATTCATTTGTCCTCCCTGAGGGCAGCTTACATTGGTGGGTTTTTAGGTGCCCTTGTAGTTCTTTATACATCCGTTTGATCAAGCATGTTGTGGTTTTAATGTCTTCTATAGCATCCTAATTTTTGGTGCTAATCTATGTTAAAATTTGCCACCATGGAGATCTTTCAGTTTTGTCTTATAAAATGCATCATTTGGTTTTATGTATTTGGAGGCTATGAGTTTGATGCATTACAGGGTTAAGACTGTTGTAGCTTCCTGGTAAGTTTTTTATTCAGAAATGTCCTACTTATTTCAGTTCAATTTTAGAATCAGTCTTTCATACTCAAAACTCTGTTTCCATTTATGGGACTATAAAAATCATCAGATATTTGGGCTTTCATATGGTTCAACATAGTAGAAATTATAATCTTAAATTGTCTGGAGACCTAGTTTTCCATTTTAGTAATGATTGATTATTAATGCTGCAGTTAGTTCACTGATTCAGCAAATATTTGAGCTTCTTTGTGCTAGATGCTGGGGTCAGTAAATAGGTTTTTGGGGCGGTTATATACTTATGGGGGATATAAATCATGTATAATATTGGAAGGTGACGGGAGTTGTGGATAGAACAGGGTAAGGGAATTTGGGAGTGTGGGTGGGAGGACTGCAGTATGAAGTACTCACTGAGAAGGTGACATTTGAATGAAATTACCCATTAGTACATCCAGTAGAAAAATAGAGCCAGTGCAAAGATCCTGAAAAAGGTGTGTAAGGGAGCTGGAGCAGGGGGAATGAGGGTGAGCAGAAGAAGGGCTGAGGTGCAAATTGGGTAGGGCCTTGTAGGATTTTGTAAGGACCCTGGTTGAAAGTGAACTGATGGAGGGTTCAGAGGAATGAAATGATCTCACTTCTGTTTGAAAAGGATCAGTGGTTGCTGTGTCGATTGGAATGCATTTTCTTTCTAATTAAGTAAAACATTAATGGAATTTTAATAGCAAATGATCTTTATGTATTTGCATGTTAAGTTTGTTCAGGAGTAACTTAGCACCTACCGTGAGCTTAGTATTTCCTGTGTGGATCATCGAGGTTGTAACCAAGTGAGTAAAAAGGTAGTTGCTTTCTAGGGTTTGAAGCATATAAAATTTTATTTTTCATATGTGTTAGTTTATTTATAAATAGCCACTGTTATGCAGTCTTAAATCTTATTTCAGTGACCTGTATCTGATGACCAACCCAAGAAGTTAGCATTGAAATCTTAAAATTATTCCCCATGTCATTTTTCAGTATGAGTAACTAATGCTTCTGAGTTAATAGTTCTCATCTCATTCTTGTTTTCTTTCTGAGAGAGCTTTAAATGAGTACATGTATATGACATGAGTATATATATATTTTTATCTACCTTGGAGCCATTTTGACTATTATTGCTGTTTTTTAATAAAGAGAAGTCCTCTGATCTTAGAGTACCATTTGAAGTCTCCTGAAGTTTTTATACCTGTCCCCAAGGTAGGAACTTAGGTGGGATGACACCCTAGGTCACAGTGTTGAGAACTCTCTGGGAGGGTTGGGGACCATGGGAGGGTTGGGACCATTGCTGACTCTGTGGTCCCATGTGTACTTAGGAGTGTTTCGATGATTACTGGGTATAAATAAAAGAGAAGGAAGAGAATTAGTGGATAATTTAGTCTCTTTGAAAAATTAATACAGTGCCTTAACGGAAGTGTATGTGGGGAGGAAGGAATGCAGGTAGGATAATGTTCTCTCCCAGGGTTTCCCTCCCATTTAATTTGTTTCCATATTCTGATTTTGAATTGAATTTAATTGAAATGGGCTACCCGAATATCTGAGTAAGTCAACAGTTTATAGGAAAGAAAAGAGTAAATAAGCAATTCAGACAAGTCCCTGCTACTGGTGTTATAGTATTTATTCATTTGGATATTTTGTTGTTATTACTAATATTATTTGACTTTTTATTGAAAAATAGGCTTAGAAAAGTTATCAAGATATAAATGTACAGCTCAGGGAATTATCTCAAAAATAAATAATCACCCTTCATACATTGATGATGGGACTGTAAAATGGTGCAGATGTTTTGTAAAACAGTTTGGCAATTCCTCAAAAAGTTAAACAGAGCTACCATATAACCCAGTAATTCCACTCTTAGGTATATACCCAAGAGAATTGAAATTATGTCTACACGAAAACATACAAAAGTGTTCGTAGCAGCATTTTTCATAATAACTAAAAAAATGGAAAAAACCCAAATGTCCATCAGCTGATGAATGGATACAGAAAATGGTATGTCCACACAATGGAATGAAGCCGTAAAAAGGAATGAAGTACAGATAGATACATGCTGCAACATGGATGGACCTTGAAAACATGCTAAGTGAAAGATGCCATTCACAAAAGACCACATAATTGTATGATTCTATTTTCATTAAATGCCCAGAATAGGCAAATCCATAGAAACTGAAGTACATTAATGGCCGTCAGGGGCCAAAGCTGGGGAGCGATGGGGGCTGTAGGAATGCGGAGGGGAGTGACTGCTGACGGGTGTGATGAGATCTCTTCTTGAAGTGAGAAAGTGTTCTGGAAATAGATACCAGGGATGGTTGTACAACTCTTGTGAATATACTAAAAAACCACTGAATTGTACACTTTAAAAGGGTGACTTTTATGGTATGTAAATTATATCTCAAGGAAGCTATTAAACAACTACAAAAAAAATCCATGTGTGTTTAACCATCCAGGTTAACAGAGAATATAGATAGCATCCCAGAAGACTTTTGCATCCCTCTCCCAATCAATGCCCCAGAGTATTCTTAGGGGAAACAATGGCAGCTGTTTCTTCTGCTACTGCTTGCTTCTCAGAAGAAGACATTGTTTTAGACTAGGCATGAAGCATTATGTTCTCAGGACTTGCCAGGCCTAGCAGGCAACTTTTTGTAAAGCACCATTTTAATCAAATGCTTCTTTGTAATTGTATGGTGCCAGTGTGACCTACCTTTGGCAGCAATAATAGTTTCCACCTTTCAAAACAGGTAGCTACACGCTCTTGACTTGTTCCTTTTTGTTTGTTTTCATAGAAATAATCTGGAGTTCAAAGTTTTTAAAGGACATTAAGTAATTTTGTTAAGTACCTCCTATACTGTCAGCTTGATCTGTTACTTTATCAGTAGTATGGACTTTATTAACTATTAACTAGTTCTTATTTTATCCACATAATCATAGTTGCTGTCCTCCCCCTGACCCCCCCATACATGGGTTTTTAATACTATCTTTTAGGTGAACAAAATTAGCCCTAATAGTTTTTATTCTGCATATTTCTGATGTTAAATTTTAAAAGAAACTACCCCTAAATGTTTATATCCTTTTAAATGTTTTAAACACAAAGTAAGGTCAGTGTTGATTTTTTGCTTTTCAGTGATGTCTTGGCATTGCCCATTTTCAAGCAGGAAGACTCCAGCCTTCCATTGGATGGTGAAACTAAACACCCACCCTTTCAGTATGTGATGTGTGCTGCAACATCGCCAGCAGTAAAGCTCTACGATGAAACACTCACTTACTTGAACCAAGGTTGGTATGGCTATGTCATATTTTGACATGAAAGAAATTACAAAAATCCAAAATAAATGTTTTGGCATTGTAGCCTAGATTATAGATAATAATTAAAAATTAGATTGTTTTTCTTAAATTTTACAACTTTAGTTAGCAAAAACTAGCAATTTTACTGTGAGGCAACAGAGTAATAGTTTGTGGAAACTGATTTGCATTAATGAGGGTCTGTGGAGCAAGATTTATTACAGGGTTTTTCAGAAATAATCCAAAGGAGGAGCAGGTAGGAAAGGATGTCAGATATTTTTAGTGGTTTCAGTATGGAACTTGAGAATGAAAGAGAAGGCCAGCTAGCAAGGAACCTGTGTCTTGAACATGAAGCAGGTTTGTGCTGGAAATAGACTTAAGCTGCACCAAGATGAAGTCTGTGGCTAAATAAACTGTGTCAAATTTTATCTACTTATATCTTGTCTATACTTTATGTCAGGGTGTTAAGTTTTGGTGATATGAAGTGAGAGTGGGCAGGATGGAAATTAGAGATGTGGAGGTAGAATTTACCTTTGGAAAATATAAGGGATTTTTTTGAGGTGCTCTTAGCACTTTGGGCACAGGCTGATGTGACTTGACATTGTAAACAAACGTGCTTTGTTATACAGGAATTAATTTGTTGGATACATGTACTGAAAGCATTTGAATTCTTATTTTTTAAAACATTTTGAATTTTTTTTTTTTTTTTTTTTTAAAGATGATCAGTAAGGGGATCTTAACCCTTGACTTGGTGTTGTCAGCACCACGCTCTTCCAAGTGAGCTAACCGCCTTCCCTATATAGGGATCCGAACCTGTGGCCTTGGTGTTATCAGCACCACACTCTCCCAAATGAGCCACGGGCCTTCCCTAACATTTTGAATATTTTAATTGTTATAAAAATAGTACATGCTTATTGTAGAAAAACTGGAAAACGTGAAAAGGGATAAAGCTGAAAATTATAATTAACATTTTTGGTATATTTCCTTGTATGTACGTATGAATACATTTTCTTCCAACAAAATTAGAATTATATCTGTTTACTTAAGAGTTCATTGTGATTATTTTTCTTTCATTAAAAAGAATCTTTAATTCTTTGAACTTTTGGAAAGAGCTACAAATTTAGGCTATTTACTTGTGCTTAATATTCTGAAATGTGGAAGAATAACATTTCTGATATGTAAGTTTCTTTTTCTTTTTTTCTTTTTATCTACTGCTAAGAGTCATGTGATCTGTAAGTTTAGAGTCTATGAGATTTTGCTTCAGGTAATTCTCCTATCTGTAGCACCTATGACAATAACCTCACTTTATTTTTAACGTTTATTAACAGTATTTGTTTGGGTAGGCATTCAGTTAATTGAGACTTAAGTTTCATATTTGGAAGAACCTTAAGAATTTATTTGGTATTCTGTTTTAGACATAAAAATCTCAAAAGAAATGATGTAGGGGCAAATATATTCATTATAATTTTATTTCTAATGACAAAAAAGGAAATCTGAATTTCCCTTACTTGGGGAATAGTTGAATAAGTTCTACTACATACATACCATGGAGTGAATGACTACACACACACATCCATACTCATACCCACACATACAGCCCTATTTAAAGAAACATGTAGGATGTGTGTCTTATGGCTTGGGGGATGTTCATAATTTATCATTGTTATTATTAAATTGGTTAAAGATATTTCACATTAATAAAAGTTGCAGTCCACCATATATAATGGGGATATAGTAGACCAACATTGAGTGCTTACCATTTACGAAGCATGGTACTAGATCCTTTATATGTGTTACCTTATTCAGTTCCCACAATAACCTTACGAGAGGTTTTATTAATCCGTTTTACAGATTAAACTGAGAGTTAGAGCAGGTAATTAACTGCTCAATGTCAATATGGGAAGCTTAGATTTAAAAAAAAAATTTTTGAAATATATGCAACAGTGTGCACAAATCTTAAATGTATAGCTCAATGAATTTTTATATATTCCTTTGAAACTACTACCTATATCTAATATTTCCAGCACCCTGGAAGGCTCCCTTGTGTCCCTCTCTCAGGTGATGCCCCACTTGAATTTAATCAACATAAGTGTGGATTATTTTTTGCATTTGACTGTGCTCATTGCAGTATTAATGATGACTATTTTCTTGGTTGTAGAATTGTGTTAAATTGTCTCTTAATTTCCCACTGTCTTTTAAGAAAAGTATTTTAAAACAGCATATTTGAATAATCATTAAAAATGCATTTGAGTAATTATAAAGGAATTCTTTCAGATATCTTTTTAAAATAAATTATAACTTTCAATATATTATATAACTTGCAACAATACTTATATGAGTATCAAATATACATATTACAGTGTACATAGCTTTCACAGACCATATCCTCGCATTTACCACTTTGACCAAAGGTTCTAAAGCAAGATTTTCTGTGAATCCCTTAAAATTGTTTTCAAATTTTTTATAAATGTGTGTTTTTCTAAGGAGAGGATCCATAGCTTTTTCTAGATGCAGATGGGGTTTGGTCCTGATCGAGACACTGTGGAGTATCTTTGACCCCACCTATTTGTCTATTACATAATAGAAACTTGCTAATTTAAACTGATAAGGCAAATAAAGATCCAGACTTAGCAAAGTATCTTCAATTCATTGGGCTTTCTTTTCAAAAGGAAGCATTCTCAATAGCGCATTTGTGTTTTGATTTTTACAAAAGCCTTTCCTACAATATTTAGTGTAAAGAGAAACAGGCATAGATGTGCAAAATAATATTTATTTATTTTTAAATTTATTTTTTTTTTTTAAAAGATGACCGACCAGTAAGGGGATCTTAACCCTTGACTTGGTGTTGTCAGCACCACGCTCTCCCAAGTGAGCTAACTGCCTTCCCTATATAGGGATCCGAACCTGTGGCCTTGGTGTTATCAACACCACAATCTCCCAAGTGAGCCACGGGCCAGCCCTTGCAAAGTAATATTTAAAAGTGACTGATTATGGAAACAGGATTGAATGGGCTTGATTAATTTTATCCAGGAATTCCAGTAAAATTCCATGAATACATTTTTAGCTGAAGAGACATTACTATGGAAAGTTCTTGCAAAGTATACCTCAGTAATATTTTTAGTAGAGCAGTATCTTTGCATCAGCTTTGATGGTGACTATTAAGTATTAACATAATTTACTGTTTTCTGTTTCTGTTTTTAAAAATCATACTGTTATTTAGTTTTAATACTCATGAGTTAATTTTCTTAAATCAAATGAACTCGACAGCTCCACCAGTGACAATAATTTATAATGGGAATGTTACCTTGTTTATCAGAAAAGCATATGGCAATTTCATGAGAAGGGATTAGATACGGCATGTGAAATGATCATTAGCACAAGTTTTATTTCATTTTAAGGTTACATATGTAAGTTTATCTGCATTCATTGTAATAATTGAGGGGGAAATTAAGCAGTCACTTTTTTCCTTACTGCTTGGAAATAATAGGTGACAGTTCATGAAAGTGTTATCCCCATTTTATGATGATATTAAAGCCTTTGAGGGAGTAATTTTTTCCTGCAGTTATTTATTTAGGTTATTGACCTTGCTTTTTTTTATGGATATTGATTTAATCCCAGAGTTTTCTACTTCCAAATCTCATTTTCTTAACCACCAAGTCTCTTCACTAGAATAGTTTCAATGCTTTCTAAGTTTTTAGTTAATTGTCACCATTTTAAATTTAATACTTTAAAGAGATGAGTTATATTCATGGTTCACAATTTAAAAGATATGAAAGTATATGCAATAAAAAGTACTCTTCTCCTGTCTCCCAGTTATCTAGCTCTGTTCCCCTGAGGTAGCTGCTGAATTATAACTTTTGTTTTTTTGGCGGCTGGCTGGTAAAGAGGTTTGGACCCTTGACCTTGGTGTTATCAGCACCATACTCCAACCAAGTGAGCTAACCAGCCAGCCCAGTAACCATTTTTAAACATCGAAGATGGTTCCAATCATGTTTTATATATAAATCATGTCTTGGTATAACTAAATGTCTTGTTATAACTAAAATGTTGTATAGTTAATATCATGTCTTGGTATAACTAAAATGTTGTGTAGTTAATATTTCATTGAATTTATTCCAGTAAACTTACTTGTTCATGTGATGAGTGAATTATATGCCTAAGTGTAGTTGTGAATTTAATGGCCTTGTCACTAGAGGATGAAATTTTGAAATTTAACTTTGTCTCTAAAGTAATTCCTGGTAGAAGCTGTCAAACTTAATTGCCTAAGATATAGGATTCCCCAGTATATATGTCCTTCTGTTGCACATTGGGTATTCTTATACATATATGCAAATACCTTTGTGTTGTATTTAAATGTTTCAACTTGTTTCAGTAACCAGTAACTAGAAGTAAACTAAAATTTAGAAAGGAAAAACCTTGATAACCAAAGTGCTTGACTGAGGTTTATCAACTTAAATGCGTCTTTTCTGTGCATAGTAGGATGTGCGAGGTAGAGGTCAGCAGCAAGTACTCTCAACAGCAGAGTCTCTGGAGCCAGCTGCCTGTGTTTAGCTTGCATTCTACCGCTTGCTAGTTTAGGGGGGTAGTTGAGAATTAAACTGAGTTAATGTATGTAATGTACTTTTAAGCTGGCCAGTGCATAAGAAGTACATGTGCCTTTGCTCCTATTACTATTATTTATAAGTTAAATAGCTTTAATGATTTCTGATTGTACTAGAAGACAAAGGTTTTAGACCAAGAAGCTAGATGATCAATTTTTAGAAATGGTTAAAACACAACCTTGAGACTAGATAGGTACCTGTGTAATGACTTAGGTATTCCACTAGGTCTGTTGGATAAAGTGTGATTATAATCTTTGAGCTTTAGAAATAGCATTTTTGCATTGCTCAGCAAATGTGATAGCAGAATAATGGCTCCCCAAAGATGTCTATGTCCTCATCTCCAGGATCTGTGAATATGTTACCATATGTGGCAAAGAAACTTTGCAGATGTGATTAAATTAAGGCTGTTGAGATGTGGGAATTATCCTGTATCTAGTGAAATCACAAGGGTTTCTAACAGTTTAAAAGGGAGGTAGGAGAGTCAGGAGTCAGAGAGAGATTCGAAGGTGCTACTACATGTACCTGGCTTTGAAGATGGAAGAAAGGGCAAAGATGTAGGCAGCCTCTAGAAGCTGGAAAAGGCAAGCAAATGGATTCCCCCCAAGAACCTCCAGAAGGAATGTAGGTGTGCTGACAGCTTGGTTTTAACCTGGTTAGATGCATTTGGACTTCTGTACTCCAGAACTGTATGATAGTAAGTTTGTGTTCTTTTAAGCCACTAAGTTTGTAGAAATTTGTTATAACAGCAATAGGAAACTAACACAGCAACCAAGGCAAACATGAACTAGGTGGATGGCCTCCAAAGTGGTGCAGGATGTGCCACTGTTGTGTGTATCCATGGGGTGGCCATCACTTACTCTTAAGCTTTTAGACAAAAACACTGCATCTTACAGTGCTGCCTCTTAGCTTATCTATGAGGGCCCTGTCAAAACTAGTTCTTTAAATGAACGTCTTATGAACTCTGAGCCCTTGTTCTGTGTGTGTATATGTATGTATGTATAAATAGTGTGTGCCTATACTTATTTTTGAATATATGTACTGTACACATACATATGTAATGAGTATATGTCAACATAAATATATTTGTGGAGCATGTATATAGTAATGGAGCTAGAGCTATCCTAGACTGTTGAAAGATTTGGAATCTTGTCAAATAAGTGAATGACGATTAAATGAATTTTGATTACTTGTAAAGGAATCAGTGCAATTTACTTTAAACAGCTTTATATTGACTTAGTTTTTAACTTTAACATAGACAGTGAAATAATTTGAACTTTAAAAAGGACTTTGAAATCTCATAACCTATAATATTGTGCAGTGGCTCATATAACATTGTATTAAATAAACCCTATACAAAATGATGCAAATGTGTAATCTACCACTCTAAACAAGGCCTTTTTTCTATTTGGTATGGCACTTTAGGGTAGTATTTATCATAATATATCCTGTAGCATTTGTTGAACTGCTGAGAAAAGATTGCTAATTCTTATCATTTTACTAAGAGTGTTTTGAGTATAAAGTTGTTCCCAGGAGAAGGTGGAAAGAGTATTGACTGACTGGATATTTGTAGCTTTCCATAGAGCAGTGGTTCTCTAAATTTAGCATGCATCAGAATCACCTGGAAGGCTTGTCAAACCATGATTGCTGGGCCCATAGAGTTTTTGATTTGGTAGGTCTGGGGCTGGGCCCAGAATGCATTTATGACAAGGTTTTAGGTGATGCTGCTGCTGGTCTCTGGACCACACTTTAATTTTTTCTTACTTTGAATATTCAGGCAACTATGTGGGCTTCCCCTCAACACCACCTTTTTCAGATGGATTTCCTCAGAGGAGGGTTGGCATGTAGTTGAGGGCTGAATACCATTCTTTTTTTTTTTTTTTGTCTTTTTCGTGACTGGCACTCAGCCAGTGAGTGCACCGGCCATTCCTATATAGGATCCGAACCCTCGGCAGGAGCGTTGCCACGCTCCCAGCGCTCCCGAGTGCGCCACGCCACCGGCTCGGCCCATGAATACCATTCTTTGGCGGTGACTTCATCACTGCTAGGAGCCTCCCCTTTGACTCATTGCTCACCTTCTGCCTCTTGGACAACTACTGAAGAATATTCGCCACTGTGTAACAGTGTAAAGAAAATAAAAGAGAAAATTCTGTGTAGTCTTAACTTTGTCAAGTAGAAATTGGAACAAGTTTTCTTAGTTGTGTTGATGCCTTTGAGTGTTATTTTTGTTATTATTTTTGAACCATAAGAGTACAGAGTTTAAAAACGTTATTTGTGTTTGCCTAGTTAAGCCTGTCCATAAAAGAGGTGTTAAGTCTCTGGTTTGTGGAATAAAAACAATAGTCCCAACATGGAGCCACTAGAGGGTGGAGTACACATAGCTGGCTCTCCCTTTGAGCAGGGCTCTGGCTGGAATAAGCTGCCCCTTGTCTATGGGGCTCAGTCTTTGATGCTTCCACACCTCATGATGTGAGTGAAACTTCTGATCTTAACTCATTGCTGTATTCCAGATTGGCTCATTGCTACTGCTGGATCAGTACTCAACTTTTCAAGTAAAAAGAACCTCTTCTCTTAGTTTTTCCCAAAGTACCTGTTCATTTGGAGGCCGAATTATACTTGCAGAATACTCTACTGAGGATGTTAATTAACCAGCGTTAGCTACTTTTCAAACAGGTCTTAGGCGCTAGGAAATAGCATGTTTATTGGATTAAAAATTCAGAAAAGAAGATAAATTTTTTTGGTTAGTTTCATTTCACACTATAGTTTATTTCCTTCTGATCAGCTGTGGTTTTTGTTACTAGATTAAAATTCTGTTAGGATCTTAGGAATAAGGTTTCTGAAGCTTTGAACTTAGCCAAGCAGGGGCTGTCACATCTTGGGTTCCATGTTGCTCTGGAGTCCGTTTGAGGAAGCCAGTTTATGTATTCAAAGGTGGGTGAGAACATGAACTCACAACAGTTATATTTTCAACTGTGGTAGTGCTTTTGCATTTGTAAGCCAAAAAGTGGGCAAAAAGTCAAAACATGAAAGTAAATTCAAGAGATAAAACTAAAAGGACTAGCATCTCATAGAGTATTAGTATTTGACTATGTTAACTTTATACTGCATATAGAGTGGAACTTCCTTTATATTTCAGTTAGAACCTAGACTAGTGTTTCAGTAAGCTGTGTTACTAAAAGAATTATGGATGGGGGATTAATAGAAGGAGAAATTAAACCTAAAAGTCTGTTTTTTCATTCAATGGGTGTTAGCATTGAAGAATATATAGTTTCCAATAGGGAAACCATTTGAAGAATAGTAAGTGTTACAGAGCCTTTAAAAAAAAAAAAACACAAAACCTACTTTTGATTTTAGAAGAATAAGAATTTTAGAGTGCTTTAGTAGTAGGATCAATAAGTCTTGAGATCTTTTTATGGAAATGGATCGAACTTTGCATTGCGTATGGAAGTATACTTCTTAGATTGACTAGGAAAAATAATACAAAAGAAGATAGGAACATTGATATTTCTTCCTTTATTTGATTTTTTTTTTTTTCTGTCTTGGGAATTTTGAGTTTCTGAGGGTTATAGATATTGCCAGAGAGACAAGTTTTCCCTCCTTCCTTAGCAGCCGAATGAAGGAGCTTTTAGGACACTGTGCACTTCATCTACCTCTCACTCGTTGGCTGCTTTTCTTTGGGTTAATCTCATCATGCCAGGGAAGTGCTTTGGCCCTCTTTTTATCCATAGTCATTTCTTAGGTGATCCTGTCTTTAAACCTAACAGTTTACCCTGAAAATTCCCCTACTAATATCTCCAGGCAGGATCTCTTTCTCCCTAGCTCCAGACTTGTAAATCACCTTGATTATCAATTTGGATGTCTACAGATATGTCAGACTTAATATATTCAGTTGAACTCTTGATTTTCTCCCTAAAGTCTGCTGCTTGCTGTCTTTATCATGACAGAAAATGGCAGCTGTTCTTCAGTTTCTTGACCAAAAGTCTGGAGTAATTCTCAACTCCTCTTTCTCACACTTTACATCTAATACAGCAGAAAAACACTTGGGCTGTACCTTCAAAATATCTCCAGAGGGTGACCACATTTTACTATCTCTACTCCTACTGTCAGTATATGAGAGTGACTTTTCCTTATTAAGCCTTGCCTACTCACACCAAGGGATTTATGCTAATCTGATAGGTGAAAAATGATTTCAGTGTGGTTTTAATTTACATTTCTGTGGAAGTTGAATGTCTTTTAATATGTTTAAGAACTGTTGGCATTTCCTTCTTTTGTGAAACACATGTTCATTTCATTTGCTTATTTTTTCCTCTAGGGATGTTGGACATTTGTTAGCAATTTTGTAGGAGCTCTTTATGTATTAGGGAGATTAGCCCTTTGTGTGTGTAATGTGAGTTGCAAATATTCTCCCTCTTGCATTTTTTCATTTGTCTTCATCATTCAGACCAGTCAGAATCCTTGAGTCAAAGGGTATTTAACTTGTTGACGGGTGCATCCAAATTGCCTTTTAGAAAAGTCTCTCAGTTTATTTTCTTCACATTATATGAACTTATTTCTCCCCCATTCTTTCCCACTTGATTTTTGATTAAACGTTTCTTCTATCTGATAATCAGCACAAACCTTTTAATTTTTATTTCCTGAATTCTACAGGGTTGAGTATAATTTTTAAAAAATGTACAGTAGTGTATTTTTCAAAACTATCTATATGCTTTATTTTAAAAATTATTTCTTAATGTTTTCTGAATTCGGATCCATTGTTAAGTATGCTGTGCTGCAAATATCTTCTTCCAATCTGTATCTTGGTTTAATTCTTTAAAAATGTCTCTGGCCATAAAGACGTTTTTTAGTGTTAATCTCTCTCAATCTGTTGAATGAATTTAAGGATATTCCTTAGTAACATACTAAATATAATTGTTTTCCCTTATCAAGCTTGGAGCAAATTAGTAGTTTAACCTTTTGTTGAATTTTGACCCTGTGATCCAGAACCCTTTGTGTATTTTTCTATAAGTTCCAGGGCAGTGTGGATAAGATATTGATAGTTACATTATAAAGAGTTTCAAGAAAGTTCATGTGGTACTAGAAGCATTCTTTAACTTTAAGTGATTTTCTGCATGCCAAATTATACTGTCTTTTTTATTATTTAATAACAGCTAATCCAGAAATAATAATGTGTTCCAAATCCACCAAAATTAATTTTTTGCAGTTTATTTTCTTAATTATCTAGATTGGTGTGTGGATGTCTATTTGTGTTTTTCTATGGACACTTATTGAGCAGTGGGGAAATGTGATTTGGATTTATTGGACATGGCAGGGAAGGCGCCAGGATTAAAAAGTGGCCTTAGTCCATACAAAAACTATGAACACAAATGTTCATGGTATCATTCATTGCAGCCAAAAAGTGGAAACAACCCAAATGTCCGTCAGTTCATGAATGGATAAATAAAATTTGGTATGTTTGTGCAATGGAATAATATTTGGCAATAAAAAGGAATGAAGTACAGATACATGCTACAATATGGATGGACCTCAAAAACATTATGCTAAGTAAAAAAAAAACCCCACATATTGTATGATTCTCTTTATATGAAATGTCCAGCATAAACAAATCTATAGAGATAGAAAGTAGAATAGTGGTTGCCTGGGGCTTTGGGAAGGGGAGGATGGAGAGTGAAAGCTAATGGATATAGGGTGTCTTTTAGAATGATGAAAAGGTTCTGAAAATGGTTAGTGGTAATGGCTGCACAACTCTGAATATACTAAAAACAAATGAATTATACATTTTAAAAGGGTGAATTTTGTGGTATATAAATTATATCTCAAAGAAGCTATTATAAAAAAATTAGTCTCAAGTAATGCATGCATGCATAGTAAAAAATTTAGTTGTTAGGGCCTGGCTGGTTAGCTCATTTGGTCAGAGCATGGTGCTGGTAACACCAAGGTCCAGGGTTCAATCCCTGTACCAGCCAGCAACCAGAAAAAAAAAAATTTAGTGTAAGAGAGTGGTAGATAAAAATAAATTGATAGAGAAACTTTTTACTCTTCTGTAATAGTGTAATAAGGAAAGGATGGTGTGATTTGCTGGGAAGAGAAAGATCAACTTGAATTGGCTTCTGTAGCAAATTAACAAATTAACATTGGGTAATTGTATGTTCTGAGAGAAGGCTGAATTATGTTCCACAGAGCGATGTTCTTTATATGGATTGTTTTTCATAAACAATTTCTTTAAATAGGTCAGTCCTATGAAATTCGGATGTTGGATAATCGGAAAATGGGAGATATGCCTGAAACTAGTGGAAAATTGGTAAAGGTAAGGGTGATCTATTTTAATTCCTAACAGATATTGTAATAATTGAATAAAGTAGCAGTTTTGCTATGAGTTTTTTTTAAAAAAGTATTTAATTTCACTTCAAGAAGTAATGACTATATTAAAACTTTTAAGTTTTTGAGCTCCATTTTGTTTACTCATCTGTAAAATGGGAATTATAGCAGATATTGGATGAAGTAAATTTGGAAGACCCTTGGAAACCAGGGACCAATAGAAGAGTTAGTTGCAGTTATGGGGGAAAAAACCCCAGCACCACAATAAAAAACCATAAGCTTCTCTTTAAAAGATAATGTGGGGGAGAATTTAAGTATTAATATAAAACTTTTAAAACTCCTGTTATTTTACATCTTAAAGTTTCACTAAATAGAATTTGAAATCTCTGTTCACTCTACTGATGTATATGGATGAAGTCAGTCATTCCAGGTGTAGGAGGCATAGCCATTGACCAGCCAACATGTTCCTTTTAGGTTATATCTTGAGAATCATTCCTTCCCACTTCATGTCATGCAAGGTGGGTCCGTCTAGCCTCTACCTATCATGCACCACAGCTCATTATAAATTCCCCAGTGTTACAGGGCAAGGTTTATGGAAGAAGCTTCATTGGGGAGAGGCAAAACTTCATGTGGCCTAGTGTGAGCAAGCAACAAGCAGGCATGAGTTCTACTGATCCTTCTGTGTTCCCGCAGAGTGGCATGTCAGGGCCCAGGTGTTACTGGGCCATCAATATTGAGAGGCGTTCCATTGGGAAGACCCTCCACTCTGTGGATCTGCCTTTTTAGGGGTGAACATGGGAAAGGCAGCCTTGGGGGTGGGGAATGGATGCTCGGGTTGCTTGGTGACAGGCTGTCTGAATTTGATGCTCTAACTAATTTGGTGTGTTTGGGAAAGCCAGTTGCCCAGCACTTGGAAGCCTGAGATGAGAGCCTTTGCAGTATTTTAGTACTTTTCTTACTCCTGGGGCAGGAAGTCCCAATTCTGTAGACGGTTGAACTTGGATCTTTCTTTTCCCTATGAGGGAAAGATAGGGGATCTGGTTGTCACTAGATTATCATCTTGCAAACATGGAGTGAGCTCTCAGATTTCTCCTTCTGACTCCTGAAGTTTCTGACATACTTGGAACAGAGGAAGAAGGTTATTTACCCATTCCCACAGTTATTATCTGCTCTTTGGGTCTGTCTTATATGCCCAATCAGTGGGGTTGGTCATTCCCATCCAGGGTGAGTCACATTGTCTATTTCTTTCTCCTTTTATTGGCATTCTGGCCTGTAGCAAATACTGATTGGACCCACTGTTTAAAGAAGTCATCATCATTGTTCACAATGAGCAAGTCCTACTTGGATTGGCTATACTCTGCTTCACTCTTATGACAAATACTCACAGTTTTATCAAGGAGCCAAACTAATAGCACTCAAGTTCTAGTGTCTAGGAAGCTTAGAAACGTTGGAGATTCTCTATGCATCCTCTGGTCATGTGGCTTGTTGCTCCCAAGGTCACCTCTGGGCAGGCACATCTGCCAATTGTATAACGCTAGTTAAAATTCAACCAAGTAGTAGTTTTTTTTTTTTTAAAGGGAAGATGTGAGTATACTCTTCTGTCACTGTGAAAGTTACATTTGATGACCATAAGATGCTGTGTTTTTTTAAAAAATGTATCACTGTGAAGGGATTGAAAAATTGTTTTAATTGTAGATTCTGCAATAAAATTGAACAGGGATCAATGGGCCCTGTACAGCGGTCTTTAAAACTGTATCTAAAAATGCTAGAACAATTTTTTTAACCTCTTGTTTTGGTAAAATATAAACATACTCAGAAGTTAGAATGGTAGGATAAATCCACATATATCTGTCATGTGGTGGTATGTGATAAATACATCCGTATCTGTTATGAGGTCTCATGATAAGTTCTCCTGCCAACATGAACAGTTACCAACAATTTGCCGGTTTCTTTCATCAGTTCCCCCTTGTGCGTTGTGTGTGTGTGCTGGATTATAGAATTTACTAATTTGTAATTTTAACTCAGTTCATCATTCATGACCATTCAGCATTCTGAGGCAAATATAACTAACTTTGTCATCTAGACCAAATGCCAAACTTAAGTTTTTGTCAAAGCACTGAAGAAAGTCATTTCTGAAGCAGTTGTTGTCATTTCTCAGTGAAGACAAGCTGACTTTTTACGGTAGTTCCTGAATAGGTGGTAAGATTTAGAAATAACTAGTCTGACAGGTGAGACATAATTTTTAAAATACTTTTGGCAAGCTAGTTAAAATACCTGTCATATTGACCTGGAATGACAATATTCATCAATTAAATTGTTGCATGCCTGCTTTAAGGTCAATTGCCTTGGATTTACTTCCAAATTAAAACATGTAAAAACATTTAATACACAAAGATAAGAAATTAAGGCAAAAATGATAATCATGAGAAAATGAACTACAGTAGTCCCCCTCTCCATGGGGGATACATTCCAAGACCCTCACTGGATGCCTGAAACCACAGGTAGTCCCAGACCTTGTATGTTCTGTTTTTTTCCTATACATACATGCCTATGATAGATACAGTAAGAGATTAACAACAATAACCTTTAATAAAATAGAACAATTATAACAATATATTGTAATAAAAGTTAAGTGAATGTGGTCTCTCTCAGAATATCTTATTATACTGTACTCACACTTTTTCTTGTGATAGTATGAGAAGATAATGTGCCTAGTGATGAGATGAAGTGTGATAAATGCCATAGTATAAGGCTACTATTAACCTTCTGACAATATGTCAGGAGAGGATCATCTGCTTCGAGTGATCCTGGATAACAAGCCATGATGATGTTGATGACTAATGGGCATATAGCATATACAGCTTGGATACCCTGGACAAAGGGGTGATTTACATCCTGGTTAGGACAGAGAGGGACAGTGAGAGATTTCATCACACTGCATAGAACTGCATGCAGTTTAAAACTTATGAATTGTTTATGTCTGGAATTTTCCATTTAATATTTTCAGATCAGAGGCTGGCTGGTTAGCTCACTTGGTTAGAGTGTGGTGCTGATAACACCAGGGTCAAGGGTTCAGATCCCTGTACCAGCCAGCAACAAAAAAAAAAAAAAAAAAAAAAAAATTTGTTTTCAGACTGCAGAAAGTGAAACTTTGGGTAAGGGTAGACTACTGTATTGACAGTAGAGAAGCCATCGAGCTATCAATGCAAGGAATGTTTTGCTGATTACGCTAGCATATTTTACCTAACCTATTTTACTTATTTGCAAGTGTCAGTATCAGTAAATATTTAGCCCACTTATTGAAAAGGGTTAATTTTTAAAAGGTTTTGCATTGGGTTCATTTTCCATTTGATAAGACACATGTCTGATTTTTGGATGTGCCGGAATACATCCAGTTTATAAACTGAGAGCTTGCCTAGGATTAAGAGCTACCATCTGTTGCTACCAAGGACTACAGAATGAATTTCTTGTAAATCATATCCTTTTCCAGCTAGAGGAGCTCTGAAATATACTGCAACCTTCTAGAGTTTTATTTACTGGCCCTATGATCTTCAGTTATTCATATTTTGGAGGAATCTTGGGGTTCAAATGATGGGTTATCAAAAGTGCTTTTGGAACTTCTTGAATGTGCTGAATACAAGTATATTCAGAGATGTGCTTTCTCTGCTTGTTCTGTTTTTGTCTTTTGTTAAGGCCCCTTCGTCTACTCCTAGTTCTGTAGGTGTAATAAGTCTCCTTTTAGTCAAAACTTCCAGATAATGATTTTCTCTCTATTAGTTTCATTTGCACAGTTTTCTTTTATATCTTGCAACTTGTTAACTTTGGTTCTCCTTTCATCTTTCATACTGTGTTATCTTAGTCTGACCTTCTGGAATGGGGCTTAGTAAAGCTCTTAAGTCTAATACCTATGTTTTTATACTGTTTTTATCTGAATCTGTGGATTTAGTCTGGTTCTTCCTGAATATGGAAGAATTGAAATCATGACATTTTCTGCGCTGCGCTTTCTTCTGAGAGATCAACTGGTTAGCAAATGGGAACCACTGTCATTGGTGTCCGAGGGGACACCACCAGCCCACATGCCATCACTGAGTGAGGGCTTTGCTGCTGGCAGGTGGTGTAGTGAAGTGGGTGCTGGTGGCTTGCCTGGGCAGGGCCTACAGATGTGGTACAGGTGGGAAGGATGGGCATGGATCAGAGTGGCAACCAAGCCCTACAGACTACTCCCACATTGGTCTTAACTACTGATTTGGCTTTTTTTTTTTTTTTTAACTATCTCAAAGGAGAAACTTGCTACTTCTATATGGTTTTCTTCAAAATATTTACCAGCTATGTTTTGGATAATGTTTGAGAGATAGGGGAAGCAGGGTACTAAGGTAGTATTTATGTATTGCTTACAAATGATTTCCTATTTAAACCAGCAGAGAATCTAGGAAAATATAATTATTATATTATAGTCTCAGAAAGTTATTTATAAAAATGTCAGAAACATGAATTAGTGCAATTTTGGTGTCTGCATTTTGATATCTGCGTTTTGATGACCCGTTATCCTATTCCTGGAATGAAACAGTAGTTGGTACCCAAACCTATGGGAGGTGAAGGAGGCATGGGTGGAGAGCAGCAACTGGCGTAGAGTTTGTGGAGCAGAGTTAAAAAGCCTTCCCTAGGAATTTGAGGGTTTGGGTAAAATTTATCTGTGATTTTTTTTTTTTTCTTTTTTCCCTTGCTTACCTCAGAAAATCTCACTTGCAGGTTAAGTAATTGAGAATCAGTTTTGCATTTAGGTTCTCCTTTGGGAGGATTGAGCAGGTTTTTGTTTTTGTTTTTTGCCTGTTGGCTGAAAAATAACTGTCTTTATAAAGAAACTCAATTATTAACTATTATTATAAATTAACAAAGTTTTATCATTCTGCCTGGATTTCTCTGTCTCTGTTTATACTACCTTTTTATTTTAATAATTCCTGTGTGCACCTGGCATTGTCTACGTAGAGATGTAATTCTTGCTCACTAATTTTATGGGCATGGATCTTAATTTTGAATTGCAATATAAAAATTTTTTATAAAATATATATGTAAGTAACCATTTTATTTGTGTTTTTTATGTTTGAGTTATAATTTTTTGCACCAAACAATGTACCATATCCCAGGTATCCAAGAGGAGAAAGTTCACGTACAGAATATTTAAAGCAGAATATGTTTTTGTGTGCTCTTCTACTATAGATTAATGCATAATAAGTGAAAACACTTCTGCATTTTAGTTGGAGCAGTTTAACAGTACTCATTTTCCCTACTTATTCCGTAGAGCATCATTAGGGTTGTATTCCATGACAGACGGCTGCAATATACAGAGCATCAGCAACTTGAAGGCTGGAAGTGGAATCGCCCAGGAGACAGACTTCTCGATTTAGGTACAGGTGATGATTAAAAGACCGTGGAGATGAGGGCATTTTTTAGCTATGCCTGTTAATGTGTTTGTGCCACATGTAATTAATATATGGAGAATGTTTTGATGTTGGTGGATCCTGTGTACCTTTAGAGTAGTTTTATAGTTATAAAGTGACCTAGCATTTTGGTGCTAAACTAATGAACCAAGAATTTAATGATTTTGAAACCATTTAATTGTCAATTGGCATCATTCATCATATTCTTAATAAAATGAAATACAAACCATGGTAAGAGAAACTATGATACCTGTTAGGTGGATTTTAATGTTGACAAAGTTGACCATGGAGAACATTGAAAGAATAAGTTCAACATGGACATAATTATTTCATTAAAACATAATATAGTAAGTTGAAAGTTTTTTAATCATTTAAAAAAGTGGATGAGCTTTTATGTAACTTCTTTTTAAAATATAGATATTCCAATGTCTGTGGGAATAATTGACACAAGAACAAATCCAAGCCAGTTGAATGCAGTTGAATTTCTGTGGGACCCTGCAAAACGCACATCTGCTTTCATTCAGGTTTGGAGTTTTACATTATTAGAAGCATACTAACCTAGTCATTTAGAAGGCTGTGGTGGGATTGAATTCTTGACACATGATATCATTTTCTTTAAATGCTTATTTGTAAACTGTCTTGCAATGTCTTTTTCTTTTTTGCATACACTGTTAATTTGTGTTTAATCTAAATCTGTCATATTATAGACTAACATATATGAGGACATTCTGTGATATGTAAAGCATTATTCAAATGTTATTTTTTTACCACTGGTAGTCACAATAATCAAAACTTCTATTTTCGTATGAGATATATTTCTCCTGAACAAAAGCTACCATTTAAAGGGATATGATTGAGGTTTCAAAATTCTTTCTAGGTTTATTTAAAAAATATTCTAATATTGAAATTTTCAAATCCCCACAAATAAGGAAAATAATAATAATGAATTCTCCATGTATCCATCACCTGACTTCAACAGTTATTAGTAGTTTCTCCTTTTTTTAGTTATTATTGGAATACTTTAAAGCAAATCCCAGATGTATCATTTCATCCATAAATACTCACTGTATGTCTCTAAGAGATGAATTAAAGAAAATAAATGTAATATTACTTTATGTTAAAAAAATCAACAGTAATTTTAATAGTGTGTTCAAATTTGTAAGTGGTGGAATTTAAACTACTGAGTAGGTAATATAGAAAAGGAAAACCACTTAAGTGCTGACCAGCCTAAGTAGGCTATCATTTGCAGGAACTGTAAAGAACCATTATTTTACATTTTGGTGGTCTTTCAAATATTATTTCTCATCAGTTAATAATCACTGGGGACATGGTTCATATTAGTTGAATATCTTCTTTTGCTGCTTGTCTTTGTCTAACAGGGTAAACTAGTTACGTAGTAAATGAAAGTGATCTAAGACCTGGCCTTAAATATCTCTGTGCCATCATATTACAGAGATCAGCTTTAACACCAAGTCATTAGAAGAGGGGATGTGTAATAGTCAGATCTGACCAAGGTCTTGCTACTGACTCTGTATGGCACCCGAAGGCTGTTATCTGTGTTGGTATGAGAAGAGATGGTAGAACTGGTAGAAGATGAGTATTGCACCCCCCCACCACCCCTAGAATCCTGAATGGACTTTGAAGGGTCGACCAGAGATTTAGAAAGGTACAGGTAGGACGAGTCAGGGCCTTCTGGTCCTTGGAAGTTCCCCAGGCAAAATATCACAAATTGGTGTGTGTGGGAACAACAGCAAGATGATTGACTGGCTAGAGTAGGGGTAATGTCAGTAGAGGGCAAATAACAGAAGCTCTGACTGATGAGGTGGTGATTGCTGTGGATTGAGCAGGGTTTAGGTCTGAGAGCAGCACATAGTCGGGGGAGGAGGTAGGTGACATACATAAGAAGCAATACTATCATGCCCTTGATTGGAGCAAGTCCTACATTAGAAGAGAGGTATTGTAAGGGGGAAGAGCTTATTCTCAGAAAGTCAAGAAAGACTCAGTTGGATTTATGAAAGGAAAGCTATGTATTAAAAATAATTAAGGAAATTCATGAGAGGTAATTTGACCAACATGTGGGAGTTTGTTTTAAATGATCTTGCATTTGCAGTGGTGGCAGGATGTCCAAGAGGGAACAAAGTAGAAAGGCAATCAGTGGAAGGTACCTCAAATCTGTTTCAGCTTGAATTGTTTTATAGGTACACTGCATCAGCACAGAATTTACTCCACGGAAGCACGGAGGTGAAAAGGGAGTGCCTTTTAGGATTCAGGTTGACACCTTTAAACAGAATGAAAATGGGGAATATACGGATCATCTACACTCAGCTAGTTGCCAAATCAAAGTTTTTAAGGTAAGAGATGGAAACTAGGCTTGCAAAAGTTAAGGCCCAGTTTTGCTTGTAAAGCTGTTTGTCTGAAGCCTGATGGATGAAATAATCCACTTTGTTTTTAAGCCTAAAGGTGCAGACAGGAAACAAAAAACTGACCGAGAGAAAATGGAGAAGAGAACAGCTCATGAAAAAGAAAAGTATCAGCCGTCTTATGATACAACAATCCTCACAGAGGTAATGTGGAGCAGTGTTTATTTTGGAAGAGAAGCAGAGGTTTGCATATTAGCACTGTCTCTAAGATGAATTTCATTACAAAGGGGTTGGGAAAGATTGGGTGGTAGATTGAGATGATATCTTTGTGAAATTTGTGGGGGAAATATTTTATTTAAATTTTGGGCTTTTAATAGATTAGTTTCCTGGGTGGGATCTTGAGTGAAGATGCTGAAATCCCAATCAGGTCTTAAAAACAGACCTTAAAAACTTTGAAGTTGGCAAGAGATTAAGTTGGGGCCTAGAATGTCTGACTTTTGTCACTGCTGGGGTTTTGCATTTTCTTTAACTTTGAATCCTGTTAGTCATACATTTGTTTAATTGGACTGCAGAGACATGAAACAGGGTATTAGATCTTTCTTTGTATAATGAAAAGACATTGATCCCAATCTTTGGTGTTTGTCCAGATGAGGCTTGAGCCTATAATTGAAGATGCAGTTGAACATGAGCAGAAAAAGTCCAGCAAGCGGACTTTGCCAGCAGACTACGGTGATTCTCTGGCAAAGCGAGGCAGTGTAAGGGACTTCTGCTTCTCTTTTCATTGTGCAAGAAACCTTGTGCAGTGTTAGATATAGGACCAACTTTCCACCGAAAAGTAAAGCCAAAATTGTTTTTGATGTCCATGTCTTGATTTAATTTGCTTTTGTTTAGACGTCCTGCTTTCTGTTTGTTCCTCACTGAGAAAAATTTCCTAAATCTAACACTTTAAAACAAAGCAAAAACAATGTTGACCATATTGGGTGGTTTTGAAGGGAAAAAAAGACAGAGATATGTGTTCCCTCCCTGTCTCCTTTCCTCCCTCACTCCCTCTCCTTTACACACACCTCCTTTCAAGAGCACTGAAATTAAATGAAATTATTTTTTGTGAAATATTTATCATTTTTGTGTAATTTAAAAAGGTTTTGCTTTCTCATGGGTATACATAAGAAAATTCCATGGATAGTTATAGAAATGATGGCAGCAAGCTTGACATTAACATGTGCAATATTTTAGGTAGCATTTCCCTACCTATAATATAATACTGTGTGTCTGTCTGTGCTTTTAAAAGCCTATTTGGCAGCACTTGTAGAAAAAATCTTTGACTGTGTTAGTGTTTCCTCTTTACACCTGCATTGTGACTTAATGCTTCAGGCCAAAATAGTTCCCCTTGCTACACTTAGGCCTATATTTCTCCAACATGCAGTCACGGGGCTTTTGGTTGAAGATCAGCTTTGTCAGGTTAAGTACACTAAACCTTTATTTTATGACGCAATTCTTCATCTAATAGTCCACAAAGGGGCTGAGCCCGTGGCGCACTCGGTAGTGTGCTGCGCTAGCAGCGCGGCGACGCTCCCGCCGCGGGTTCGGATCCTATATAAGAATGACCGGTGCACTCCCTGGCTGAGCGCCGGTCACAGGGAAAAAAAAAAAAAATAGTCCACAAAGGATTATCCTGTTATGCAAACTTAGATCAGCTATATACCCACAGTAAATATAAAGAATTCTTAAAAATAAGTGTCATCATATGTATTAATGGCTATCCTATTCATCATTGCAGTGTTTCCACTATTAAGGTGCCAAAAATGGATTTTTCACTTATATGTATTTCTGTGATTAACTGTAGATTTTTAAAGTCACTCACACAAGCACTCTCACAAGAACCTCATTACTAAATTAATGCATTGAGTAAAAATGTTTTAAATGCTTCTCTATGTAGTGAAACTGAAAATGTACTCATCCTAGTGCCACATGGAGTACCATGTTGTATTTTCTTTAACTGGGCTTTTTTGATTCAAATCAAAGGTTGTTGGAACAACTGTATACACCTTCCTCAAAATGCCCACTCCTCCAATTTTATGTTTTTATCCTCTTCTGATTTCCCAGCGAAGACCCACACAGATGGTTCTTAGTGAACTTCTTTGGAGGGATCCTGGTAACTCAAATCATTTTTTCTTCCTATTATAAATCCTTTTAACTAATTTATAGCCCAGAGCTAATCTGCAGATGGGCAAGTTGTTGGTAAATTCTTAATGATTCTTAACTCAAGTCTACAGTATGTAAAACGTCAGCAGTTCACTGGCCTGGGATTTCACATCTTCCTAGTGTGTTGCTTGCTACCATGGTTGCATTTGATTTAGTTAAGATGCTTCTAGGAGTGGTTAGAGCTCATCTTAGAAACCTATTTTTAAAAAGCAAGATGCAGATTAATCCCTTAAATAAGAAAGTCCACAGCATTTCATATATTTCTTCAAATGCCAACATTTCTTACAATTTTCATATAATTACATTTGGTTTTCAGTCAGAGGGGATATCCAGGACTTACTGTTAAAGTCTAAAAGGTTCTGTATGAAATGGTCCCACACTGAATAGTCACTACTCTTGGTTCCCAGGAGATGCTGCACAATAGAACCCTTAGTGTATCTGTTGGTCTTTGCCTCTGAGCTTTATTTGATTGGTTCAAATCAGGGCTGCCAGTTCCTACAGCCAAAAATGGGTCATCATTCTTTAATCTACTTGGGAAGCGACTGTGTTCACAATGCACTGATACCCTAACTATGTGATTCCAGGCCAGATATTGCTAGAACCTTTATGATTTACAGGCTGTCTTCAGGAACATAGGTACCACCATTGCTTACTTTTAACAACACTATGCTACTGCTAAATGTGTAAATGTGAAATAGGTATGTTTATGGAGTTTCAGTAAACTTGGTGTCTCTACCTTATTCTGCCATACTGACTTGAAGCTTTTGATGGCTTCATTCCTCAGACAGCTGGCTGTAATTACCAAAGCAAATTTGGCGAGACTTGATATTTTGATGTGTGTGTCATGCTGTGTTGTAATATTTTGTATCTGGGGAGGATGGCGTAGCAGGAAAATCTTCTAGGTAATGGAGGTGACAGCAAGCATCTGACACCCATAAGTGATTAGATTTGCTAGCCAGCTCACAGGGTCTTGGGTTCCTCAAACTGCATAAGCCGAGGAGTTCATACTCTGTAGGATGGAAAGAAAAACAAATGCCCGAGTTTTAAAAGAATGGGCACTGTATAAAATGTCATATATAGTGAAATTGGTATGCCATGCAATACGTTTAGCAAAGCTGTCCAGCACACATTAGATTGATAATAGTTGAAACAATAAGTCTGCAGTCATTTTCCCTGTTTTTGAAAGGATACATAATTGGGGTAGTTGTAAAGAATGTTAAGATTCTGAGATTTCTATTTTATTTTCTTTGTATCCTTGCTATGGATACTTAGATGTATCCTTATGGATACCCATGTCTGATGGGTGTCAGACATGGATTTTAAGTCCCTGTAATCATTGGTGAGACTTGGTCTCTGCCCTCAGAGTGCTTTACAGTTTCTTATCTCCTTCACACTAGTGATCTTGACACTTTACCACTCAAAAGAATTTTTAAAAAGGATATATACTCCCTTATACATTTTCAAGTTGACATCTGAAAGTTTTCATCATAAATTTAAATAGTTGCTAAGGAGGCAGTCTTCTGGCATGGTGAATATCTGTATTTATAATTTAAGATAAAATTATTACATTATGCTTTGAAGTGCATTCTGTGGGATCTAAATGCCATAGCAATTTGACACAGTATTATTTAAAAAGTTCATGATGCTCTTTAGTTAAATCCACAGTTCTACTCTATTCTTTCTTCTTCTCTCATGTTTCTATTCTACTACCCTTAAATTATATCCTAATTTGTTATACTTTTATGCCTGCAAAACTTTTAATTATCATTCTAATTCTTTACAACCTTTGAATCTTTACAACCTTAAATCTTTGAAATTTAATTTCTAAAATTTCCTGTGACCATAGGCTCTTAACTCAGTTGAGAAATGCTATGATTCTCAGTACCAATTTGTCGAAACAACAAATAATACCAATTTCGATCAATAATTATTAAAAATAAAAGAAATGGTATTGGGAATGCATCTTGAATGATGAGAAGGGATTGAACATTAGTTCTAGATTTTTTTTTGTAGATATGAGAAACTTTGTTTAGAGGATTTTTCTTTTAGTGCTGTGTCATTCAGGTCTTGGAACTCCTTTTGAGTCATCTGCCAAAAATCCCAGTAGTCTGTCTTTTTGTATGATATGGTAGATTATTTAAGTTTATGTCAGCTGTAACAGTAGGCCCTCCCGAATTATTATTTTTTATTTTATTTTATTTTATTTTTTGTCTTTTTCGTGACCGGCATTCAGCCAGTGAGTGCACCGGCCATTACCTATATAGGATCCGAACCCACGGCGGGAGCGTCGCCGCGCTGCTAGCGCAGCACGCTACCGAGTGCGCCACGGGCTCAGCCCGCTCCCGAATTATTTTAAAAGTAAAGAATTGAAAACCACCTAACTTACAGAAAAACTTTCTCAGTATCTTTCCTAATATCTTTTGCTTGGCTCTGGGAGAGTCTTGTACCCCAGGGCTGTGGTTAGATATGATGCCTTTCTTCTGTAAAACGGGAGAAGGGTGATTATGAAAAGGGACCCTTGAAACTGAAGGCATCCTCAGGCTGATTAGTTTTAGAAAGAATATCTGTGGAGTGAAATGGATTACCTTCATTCCTCAGGGTTGAAGACTACCATGGCCTGCTTAGCATGCTTTTGTCTTTGGCTTCTTCAGCTCTCCTAGTTGTAATAATAGTCAGTGTGTCTCTGTACCTTTATCTCTCGTCAGAATTTTGCCTAGGGCTGAAAAATATTTAAGTTCATCATATATATCCCTTCCAGGAAATATAAATAAACATTTAGATAGATAGAGGCAGTACCATATACAGTTGATGTATTTTGTTACTTGGCATGTCTAGCCTTACTTTGAGTACAGTTAATCTTAAGAGATATCAAAGAAGCAGATGGGTACTGGCAAGGCTGCTCCTTGGGGAAGGGGGCCAAAGGAGAACTAGGTAGGACAGAGCCACTGTCCAGGTCACCATGTGGTATCAGATGTTGCTTATGAATCCTCTCTTGTCTCCTATTTGTAAACTTTGATAGGTGCCTGTTGGGGAACTGATAGAGGATACTGGTAAAGAGGGAGGTGGACGTCCTTGAAAGTAAATTATACTTAAGTGTATATTTAATGCCTTTATAAATTTTTGCTGCTGTCATCACTTCAGGTCTTCTGTAAGATTAATCAGTGTCTAGCTGCACACAGCAGGTAAAATTTTTCTTTGCCACACGGAAGTAAATTTGACATGTGTCTGTGAGGTTGCTTGATGAGCATCAAGTGTCTTGTGTTTTGTAATCCTGCATTTGGCCAGACTAGACAGTGAATTACAAAAATATTTCTTCCACATATTTTAAAAACGTATCATTAATTTATTTCTGTTTCTATCCTTAGTGTTCTCCGTGGCCTGATACCCCCACAGCCTATGTGAATAACAGCCCTTCCCCAGCGCCCACTTTCACCTCCCCACAGCAGAGCACTTGCAGTGTCCCAGACAGGTATCTGACATGTATAACTGTGTGCTTGCGGCTGACTGATCTCATGCTCCTTCATTTCCCTTCCTCTTCCTTTATAGCAACCTCTTTTTTGTATATCTGAAGTGTATAGTAGTAATGGGAAATAGCTTGTACCTCAATGTTGGAGGACAGTCATTGTCTTTTTTTTGCCTAACAGCCTCTTTTCTCCTAGCCCTCCATGCTTCACACATTCACAACTGTGGTAATTGTAGACGAGGGGGCATTTTCAAGATATAGTCAAGATACAGTCTTTGTGAGACTAAAGGCAACATTAATGGGTTATAGGTAAAGAGAGAAGGACTGAGTGAGTTGTTAAGGTGAAACTAAGACTTGCATATGTTAAGATTATTTTCTGCCCTGTTTCTTTTCCCACCCTGAAGATGCAGGGGTGCCATGCAGGAACCTTGCATTCCTGGGGGCTTCGCTGAAGAACTAATGCAGAGTAGTTCAGAACAGCAGATTCCTTGTTGAGGAGGAAAATTATGAAAGCTAAGACCACAAAGGAAGAGTTTCTCTTTTTTAATGCTCTGGTCATGCTGACAAGGTCTGATGAGATGCAAAAATATGCTTTTCCCCTGAGGAGATGGATAAACTGATGAGGCAGCTTGTTTTCATGTAGGTTATTATGCTTTTAAGAGTAGAAAAATACTCTTGGATTGAGAAACATAGGGGAGAGACTAGAGGACCAGCATGTTACTGTGTAGGAGGGCTCTTCTAGTTTCCTAGTCAGTCCTCTCTGAGTCATCTTAGAAAATGATTATGACTTGACAGATGAGCTGTGAATTCATGTCCTCACTAGTTGACTGGATATTTCCTGAGAGCCCACTGTGTTCCCAGAACTGTTTTAGGTGCTGTGATATATGTGACCAAACAGACAAACCTTGTCTGAAAAAGCTTAAGTTTTAGTGGGTGAAGAAGGATGTAAACTAGCCACATCTTAAACCTAAGTAACTGAGGTGTAGGTGCTAAGAAAGGAGTCAGTGGGGGAGCCAGGAAGATGGCCACATTCCCTATGGAGTTGTTTTTCATTTTACCTGAGAAACGCTGGGGAAGTAATACTAGTTAGTTTCTTTTGTTCTCTTGAATTTTACTCTTTAATCGTGGATATATGTATTAAAGGAGTACCATTTTATATTTGCTTAGGATCATTTTTTTTGTCAGCTGGCTGGCATGGGGACCATGACCTTTTTTTTACTTGACGCTAACCAAATGAGCTAACTGGCCAGCACTGCTTAGGATCATTATACCATTTCTTGTAACTCATTGTTTTCTTAAGGTAGATTTTTTTCCAGTTATATTCAGGTATTTATCTTACTTGACTTCTCATCTTTTTTTCCTAACTAAAATGAATGAGTAGCCCTGATTTTCTTGACAACCCTGGAGATTGGCAGAACCCTTTTGTTTTACATAACTTGAATTTCTTACTAGAACAGATGGAGAAGACAGTCTTCTGTGTCTTAATCTCGTCATATTCACACCTTAACCTATCGTTCCTGCATTCTTGTTGTAAACCTATATAGCTCTCTCCCACAGTATTGCCTTATTTTACATTTGTCTAGTTTAATAGCCTTTAATGTCTTGATTAAAAAAAAAAAAAAAAAAGGGGCCGGCCCGTGGCTCACTCGGGAGAATGCGGTGCTGATAACACCAAGGCCCCGGGTTCGGATCCCATATACGGATGGCCAGTTCGCTCACTGGCTGAGCGTGGTGCTGCCAACACCAAGTCAAGGGTTAAGATCCCCTTACCGGTCATCTTTAAAAAATAAATAAATAAAAAATAAATAAATAAATAAATAAATAAAAAATCCTAAAAACCATCTTTTCCTCCCTTTTCCTTTTTCCCCAGCAATTCTTCTTCCCCAAATCATCACGGAGATGGTGTTTCACAGGCCTCTGGTGAAGTAAGTATCTTCACTAAAATGATCAGATGCTTTCAGTGTCCTACATTTTTAAGTTTCTGACAAGGGCTTGAGTCATTATTTGGGTTGCTGAGTGGTCAGACTCATGCTCTTCTTGGGTATTTTTTACTTCAAACTTTGAGGCTTTCTGTGTTTTGTTTAAATGTTCTTTATAACATGCCAGTGACTTGGGGTATTATTATAAGTTTGACTAATTTATCTATTTATGTTCATTTTCTTTGTTAATAGCAACTTCAGCCTTCAGCTACAATCCAGGAAACACAGCAATGGCTGATCAAAAACAGATTCTCTTCCTACACAAGACTGTTTTCTAACTTTTCAGGTATGTGTGTCTGTATAAGTGCGCATACACGAAAGAGTTTTGTTTACTTATTTCTATGCTTTTATTAACCTTAATTTTTTTTTAAATTTTGAAATAATGATAGGTATTTATGAAGTTGCAAAAAAAAAAAAAAAAAATGTGCAGGCAAGTCTTCTATACCCAGTTCCCCCTAGTAGTAATATCTTGTATACCTATTATACACCATAAAACCAGGGAATTGACATTGGTACTATGGTACAATCTATAGTTTCACCAGAGTATGTGCATTCATTTGTGTGTATGTGTATATATCTCTATGCAATTTTAATTTCATTTTAACTTTATTTTGAAATAATTTTTACTTTACAGTAAGTTGCAAAGATATAGTACAGAGATGTTCCAGTGTACCCTTCACTTGATTTTTCACATAATTATAGTGCAGTATCAAAACCAAGAACTTGACATTGGTACAATGTGTATACATAGTTCTATGTCATTTTACCATGTCTAGATTTGTGTACCACCACCACAGTTAAGATACAGAATTATGCCATCCATGAGGATCTCCCCCTGCCACCCCTTAATAGTTAGACCCACACCCTTCCCACCCACCATCCCTAATCCCTAACAACCACTTCTGTTTATATGATTTTTATCTTTTTGAGAATGTTATATAAACGGAATCATGTAGTATATATAGCTTTTTAAGACTGGCTTTTTTTCACTGACCATCATGACCTCAAGATCCATATAAGTTGTTGTGTGTATCAATAGTTTAATCCTTTTTATTGCTGAGTATTTTTATTTATGGTATGATTGTACTCAGGTATGGTTTTTATATACTTAACTATAAATTTTTTTCTTGTATAGTATGCTAATGGAGTGTTTAGATGGAATTTAAAAAGGTGTCAAGCAGTGCTTCTCCTGGTGGTGCTATAGGAAACCTGTTTAGAGGGAGAGTGATAGATATGCCAGGGGCAGTAGGGGCAGCATTTCCCAAACATATTGGCCTTGGGACCCTTTTCGCACAGAACACTTTCTAACATGTCTTGGCCAAACATATCCTGAGAAATGCTGGGTCACAGTAGAGTAGCAGTTAGCTTTCCTTTGCTTGCAGTGGTATGGGGCCATTAAAATGCAGCTTGATCCCTTTAAGAAGACAAAACATATGTATGCACACATCCAACCTGAAGGAAAGCTTGATTTCACAAATAACATGGTTTCCTATTGTGCCATTTATTGTATGGTTTATGCGATGAGTAGTCAGTCATTCCCCATGTAGCTGTCTCTTTAAAATTAAAATACCAGATGGAAGCCATTTGCTAGTTGGGGAGCACATTTTTGTATGATTAAGTAAAGCCTTTTATGTGTGAAAAACTAGAAATTGTAAAATTTCAGTGTGGGAGGGTGTCTTGAACGCTTGTAGATGAAAAGCATAGCATGTAGAAAAAGCTCTGTTGGTTGGAACTGAGGGAGGCCCCAGGTCACTCCTGTTACGTTAAACAGATACATTTCTCTGTCTGAAGAGTGTTAAGCTCTTTTCACTATGAGCTGATATCACATGGCTTGGCCTCCTGCCTTTTCTTTACCCTGTGGGCTTCCTCCAGGAGGGTGGGCAGGGAGTTGGTCATTGTAATCATTTGGCGTATCATCTGAGTCATAGCGACAATAGGACAGTGAGGAGGAAAATGAGGCTTCTTGCTCTGAGTCTCCTGGGCAGTCACATCTCAGGAAGGGTTATACATGCAGGTGTCTGTTCAGTTCTCTGTATGAGTTAAGGACTTTCACACACGTCTTTGGTCATAACCGTGAGCTCTGTTTCAGAGATGCATGTGGAGGCCCTAGTGGAGAGATGAGACAGAGCCTGTCTCTCAGCTTACCTGACTACAGAGAATGAGTCTATCAGTGCTCATGTCTCATGGGAAATGTGCTTCCCTGGTCTTTATTTCTTTTACAAACGAGACATTTATTAGGCTTCAACATTCAAGCCCTCACAACAGAAAGATAACCCCACTGTCTTGTTACATATATAACGGGATGTTTATCATATAGAAGTCATGCCTTCATCCCAGAGGGCATATTAATTCCCCCAATAAACTGTATCTTGACTGTCAGTAAAAGAGTAAAACAGGAGATTATGGACACATTCAGATGTAAAGAATAGAGAGAAGAAAATGATGAACTCCCATGTACCATCCCCAGCTTCAAAAATGGCCAGCCTTTGGTCAGTCTTGCTCTTCACTACTTTTCCTACCTTTCTCTTGTATTTTAAAGCAAATCCTAGATACCACGTTATTTATACTTACCAAGTATTTATAGGGGGAAATCTTAAGATATGGTTTGTAATTCTGTGCCATGTTTTCTTATTAAAACTGGCTGCTGTGACAGAATCATGTTATAGAATGCTTGACTTTACATTGCATGTTGCAGTATAAAAAGGCCTAATCCTAGCTCTTCTGCCAGCTCATTGCATGATTTGGGGAAAATCTCCAAAACTCTGGACTTGATTTTCCTTTGTGAAATAAAAGATTGACTGGTCTGGGTGATCTCAAGGTTTATTTATCTAGGGTCAGAATCATGTTTTTCTGTGCAGCCACAACCCAGCCACTAAATAAGATAGGCAGTGAAATCCTGTACTAGGAACAGATAGTCCTATAGGCCCTGCTCATTGATTTGATTTACTAGCTTCTGGGCATCTAAGCTCCTTCTTGATACAGGACATGGAAAAGTCAGCATTTTCTTTGACTCTGAGGGACAGGTATGTCTATGTATGTGTCTCCTCATGTTGTTCATGTATATGTGTATTACAGGATACTTGTGATTGTTTTGAAGGATGTTTAACTGCATGAAGACAGATGCCTGTAAGACAGCCAGTTCTATTAGTTCTTTTTCCGTTTATTTGAGAAGACACTCTGCTGTTTTCCAGGTGCCGACTTATTAAAACTGACAAAGGAGGATTTAGTTCAAATTTGTGGCGCAGCCGATGGAATTCGGCTCTATAATTCACTGAAGTCAAGGTAAAATGCTGTGAACTGTTTTGAATGAAATAAGAATGTATCTTTCTTCGTGTGGGGAATTTGGGCAGAATGTGTTTCCACGCTAGGTTGGCGTATGCCTGTGTGTGCCATCGAGCATCGGCAGCATCATGCTCACGAGAAGACTGTTTTGTGTACACCTTCAGGGCAGGCCCAGATATGATGCAGGCACTGATGAGGGCAGAGGTAGACTGTAAGACTGGTAGAAATGCACATGGGCAGTACTGAGTTCTTGAAGACGACTGGGTTTGTTGCCAAGAAAACAAAACTTCTAATTTAGGTGAGCTATACAGAATCTATGGTTTTCAAGGTCATGACTATTATTAAACAGTTATTAAAAGTGTAAACTTCTAATTGTGAATTAAAATGATAAAACTGTAAACTGTGCTGGCTTTTAAGATCCATTTACTATCGTTGCTATTTCTAGGCTTGTGGTGTGAGAATTCCATTAAAATTGAATTTAGTGATTTTAATTTGCTGACTTAATCTTGAAACTTAAATTTACCAGCATCTGACAGACCATCTCAATGGTTTAGAGTCTGGATCATCATATTAGACCACCTGTGATAGTTGGTGTGAGGTGTGTGGTTTTTATATTTTTATTAGTAATTATTTGTATAATGAAATAACATTGTAAAGTTCTCATAAGGAAATAGAACTAGACTCCTGTAGTTGTCATTGGTACGTGTGGCAAGGCAGCTTTCTCTCCTAGGCTCATCAGCGGCATCTTCTGATTGCAGGTCAGTTAGGCCCCGTTTAACCATCTATGTCTGCCAGGAGCAGCCGAGCAGCACACCTCCCCAGGAGCAGCAGCAAGCTGCAGGCAGTGGAGGCGAGAATGGCAGTGGGACACCCTACGGTGGGTATGAGAGTGTCTCGGTTCTGTCACTTTCTTTCTGAGATTGTCAGACAGAAATGGGCTGGACTTGAGCAAGGCTTTGGAGAACTCCTGCCGTATTAGGGCTTTCAAGTTACTGACATGAGAGTCCTGACAGCAGTGAGAGGCAGCAACTCTGGGGTCAAGTCCTTGGGTGAAGAGAAAATTTAGCAGCCTTTCTCAGAGACTAGGGATCTCTTTTTTTATATGCCCCTTTATACCAGAAATATCTACAAACAAAAGTCTAGTTTGAATGCTTTGAGATTTTGCTGGCTTTTTTTTTTTCCTCTTAAATTCCAGATTTACTGAAATCAATATAGCACTGACAACTTGACAAAAAAGAAAGAGGGTCTTTCTTTCTTTTTTTTACATTTTACTGAGTGGGAGGAAAACCCTTAAAAACATAACTTATGTGCAAAGATGCACCTGTATGTAAAAATAGTCCTAATTCCTGAGTCCTAAGTCTCAGGCAAATGTCTAGCTTTGTGTGTGGTGAGTTTGGTGCTGTGTCTTTTGTCACTGTAAATGTACTCTACATTATTTTCTTAATACAGTGCTAGATTGGGAGTAGAGATAAAAATCCTTCCTACTCCCTCCTCCCTCTAACTATGGCACTTAAAATTAAAGCATATTATTTTCTCATTTGTAGGGTGGGTATATAGTAATCTTTCCTCTTCCCAATTCTGAAACACATTGAAGGCAACACTCTCAGAACTTTGTAGAGAAAGATGTGTTATGGAATTCAGAGAGGCAATTATTTGACCTAATAATAGGCAGAGCTCAGAAAAATACATTGTGGTTTGAATTTTGAAAATTGAAACATTTTGAAAAATTGGAAGGAGAACACTATTGTGAGCTTTTCCATTTGGTATCTTTTTAACTCCAAAAGCCGTGAATTTTAAGACTAAGGATACAAATTCTTAGTTTTAAAGGATAAAAATTTAAAGGAGCTCTTCATGTTTCAAGATTTCATACATCATTTACATATGGTCAAGATTATAATATTTTGGAAAGTTTATCCTCAAACATGAGTGTTTGTGGAGGGGTGTGTGGAAATATTGGAGAACTTATACCTAGATTGAAGTTCAGCAAAATTTTCTGTAAAAGGCCAGGTAGTAAATATTTGCATCTCTTCATATCATAGGGTCTCTTTCATATTCAACTCTGCTACTGTCATGCTAAAATAGCCATAGACACACATACTGTAGTGCTAAAATAGCCATAGATAGATGTGGCCATTTTCCAATAAAACTATATTTTTTTAAAAAAAAGTGGAGGGCAGGAATTGGCCCACGTAGGCTGTGGTTTGGTAACCCCTGCTCGAGATGATTTCTATAATCTTACCTTAATTTTAGTTCTAAATTCTAAGCTTTTCATAATGTATAATGAACAGAGGTTTTCTACATTCATAAACGCACATACAACCATGAGAAATGCTTCGTTTGGGGAAGCAAATTTCTGAGTAGTGATATTCCTGATCTATGTCTGGCTTGAATCAGTAATTGAGGAGAACCTGCAGAGTGAAACTCAGTACAGACGTGCACTGTGCAGACAACATCTGCTGATAAGTTATATGTACCAGAAAGGCAGACTACTGGATTGACTGTGGCTGGGACTTTCTATAAAGAAGAATCAGGGTTCATTGTCTATATCCTTAGCTTTTTGGTATAGTATCTGACATGATATTAAAAATTTCTCTGTGTGTTGGAGCCTGGGAATACAGAGAGCTTTTATTACTTAGGATAAATTCCTAATAGTAGGATTACTGGATCATAAACTATGACCCTTTTAGGGTTCTTTTTATATATCACTAGAAATACATATTTTTAAAAACAGCTTTCTTCAGGTGTAATTTACATACCATAAAATCCTCCCATTGTGAATATACAATTTAATGATATTTTAGTAAATTTATAGGGTATTGCAGCCATTGCTACATTCCAGTTTGAATCCTGTTACCCCCCCCCAAATCCCCTATGCTCATTTTCAGCCAATCCCTATTTGTTTTTAAATTTCGAATATGTGAAACTCCATATTCATTGCAGAAAGATATAATTAAAACCTCATTCTTGTGTATAGAGATTACTGTTAATGTTTATTAAATTATATGTGTGAGTATAAAATAATGTATTCTTACATTTCAGGTGGGTAGTTGGAGATTTTAAGATAGTAAGAGGGGGAAAGAAATGTTAGTTTGTTACCATGTTTAATTTATTTTTTTCATACTTTGAAAGGTGTGATCTTCCTACAGATCGAAGATTGCTATAAAATGCTGTTCCTTTTTTTTTCCAGTTTATCATGCTATCTACTTGGAAGAAATGGTTGCCTCAGAAGTTGCTCGAAAACTTGCATTGGTGTTTAATATTCCTTTCCACAAAATTAACCAAGTTTACAGACAGGGTCCCACTGGTATTCACATTCTTGTTAGTGATCAGGTAAATCAATCACGCATGGCCATTTACTCTTCCCTTTCACACTGGTATTTACTTTTATCTATATCATTGTAGAACTGTAGAAAAATTCTTAGACCTCTTTTGCAAATACTCAAGAGAATCATTTTCAAGGAGTTGGAAACCACAATTTATAAGAATTTAATAACCAAGCATTTTAGGCATCCTAGTGATAGTAAGGAATACAAATCAAGGAAAACTGGCTCAGCCTCCCCCTACCCCTTTTGAATGCAGACACTCATTGGGGACTATAGGGTTAGTGGTGGGATTTGGCCCTTTTTATGCGCTGAGGCATTCGGTGTGTTCTCCTTTTGTCCATTAATTGATGACTAATTAAAAAAAAAAAAATCTAAGGTTAGAAGTACAGTCTCCCTGCCATGTTCAGTAACAAGCAAGTAATAATAGAAGAGCACTTTGTGCAATTTTTGTTAGAGTCATTATCCATAGGACTTGGCAGGGAATGCTCGCAGTGGGTCACATGGGTGACTGACCAGATCTCTCAGTCAGGGACCATCACAGGCAGGCATGGTTAGCACAGGGCCCTTTAGTCCCGGACTTGTGCAAGAAAAATATATAGATTATGACATTTTCCTTTAACTGCTATTTTAATTATTTCTAGCCAGTTAAGAAAGGGCAGTTGGATCTTAATTATGCTTACATATCTGCTTTATCCTTCTAGATGGTTCAGAACTTTCAAGATGAGAGTTGTTTTTTATTCTCCACAGTTAAAGGTACTTTGCTGTGTGCATGTGTCTAAAAAATGCTGGAAACATGAAAGATAGTGTGCACTGCTAAATAGCCCTCTTGTTTGTTTACTCTTGAAAATGCTGGCATTACTAATTTTAATAAGAGAGTTTGAGAAATCAGAATATTTCTAGTGGTCATAGTAGAAATTAGCAAATAAGGAAGAGGAGCCACTACTTCTAGATGACTGGGGGGAAAAAAAATCAATTTATTCAGCCAACTTTTTCTGAGCACCTTATCTCAGACGCAGTGCTTCTGGTGCTCCGTGGATCTTGAGCAAAACAGAGTCCATGGAACTGCCACCCTAGTGGGGAAAGCAAACCAAAATTGGCCAACAGATACACAAAATTACCAATATTTTAAGTGCCATGAAGGAATAGGAAAGTGTGGGATGCTTATGGATAAGGGGGATCTGGGTTGGGGTGGGGCATGAAACTGTTAGGCAAGGCTTCTCTGAGTAGGTGTCATTAATCTTGAGACATGAAGAGTGAGAAGGAGTTGGTCATAGGAATAGTGTCCTAAGGTAGTGTGGGGCTGTGAGCATAGGAAAGCACTTGGCTTCTTTAAAGGCCTGGAAGAGCTCTGGCCATGTAGCTGCCACGAGGTGTGGTGAGGGTAAGCAGAGCAAGGTGGAGGTAAAGTGGGAGGCAGGGTTGGACATGCAGGACCTGGTGATGATGGGAGTTTGAATTTTATTTGAAATGCATTGGAAAGTCAATGAAGTTGTTTAAACAAAGGAGTAGTGTGATTAGGTTTTTCTTCCACTCATAATTCTGGAGACATAAGAAAGGTGGCAAAACTGGAGGCAGGAGATCTCATCCAGGCAAGAGGTGATGGTATCTTACAGATTTATAGGAGCGCTCTGGGCTCCACATTTGAGGGAGAAGTGGTTGTGACTCCTGGTGTTCTGTTGAGAGCAACTAGGCAGATGGCGGTCTCATTAAAGAGGTAAGTAAGGTTGGGGTAAAGCAGTCAAGAGTTCTATTTTGGACATGTAGAAATGTCAAGTAGGCAGTTAATTATACTAGTCTGGTGCTCAGAGAAGAGGCCTGGTCTTAAGATATAAATTTGGAAGCCCTTTAGCATATCAGCAATGACTCAAAGCCATAGAAGTTGAGATCATTTAGAGAGAGAATATGGATGGAAAGAGGGCCCAGATGGGGCTCAAGTGAGCTCCAACATTAAAAGGTTAAATAGAGGAGGGATGTATTTTTAAGGAATTTATATTTAATTGAAACATATTGATTGTACATATTTATGAGGTACAGAGTTATATTTCAGGACATGTATACAATGTGTAATGATCAAATCAGGGTAGTCAGCATATTCATAACTGCAAACATTTAGGTGTGCTGGGAATTCTGCATGAGGAGGGATTTTTAAATGCAGAATTATTTGAGAAGAGATCATACATTCATAGATTGCTTTAAAAGTCAGGTGGACTGAGATCCAAATCCAATCTTGGCACAAAAGCTGCCCCTCGAAGAGGAAGATGTCATGTGTCCCCCTTTCCAGGCAGTTACTCTTGAGAGGAATGGCCCCAAACAGTGCTGAAATTTTTTTTTGTGCCTGACATGTTGCATATGCCTTCAAGTTACCTGCAAGGCTGTTTTTAACTGTGAACTGGTTCACTTTACCTTTCACTTTCAGAAACATTTTTAGCTTAGTACCTTTCTGCTCAATCTTTTGTTCTCAAAGCTGTAGAATTTTTACCTTGAAAAATTCATTGCCTAAAAAAGGAAACTAATAATTGTACAGTTGTGTTTTGTGAAACCAGTGGACAGTTCTGGTGTCAGACATCATAGGATTTCTTCTCCAGTTTGTTTACTGTTTTTCAGACTTTGCCCTCATGAAAAAATTAATTTTTCTTTATGAATGCCTGTATTGCTTCTCAGCATTTACTGAGAAACACTAAGCCACCAGGCAATAGTAACAATATATTTTTTTAAATGTTTCAAATCTACCTCTGAGGAGTTCAGAAAATTTTCTAGGAAAGATGGATGTATGCTCTCCCATATGCACCCTTAGTTTACTTGTATATTTTGTAGGTTGACTTTGTCCTTTGCCCTTGTGTGGTATTTTCACCTGTTCGGCCTCCAGCTCTTGCTCCCCTTGCTTACAGCACTGCTGCCTATTGTCTTCATAGACCCCTATCTCCCAGAACTGGCAAGCAGTATGGGAGCAGGACGCCGATAAGAATATGGGCCAGGCAGCAAAAAGCAGAATTGTCTAAAAAGGGAACATGTACATGAAGTTGTCTTAGGGAAGAGGAGCTAAAAGCAAGTTAATCAGCTTTTTTCTCTAGAATTATTTCAGGGTAACCTCTGAGTTGGGGTGGTCAGTTTCAGGGAGTTTTCAATTTAACAGTTTTGATTTTGTAAGCCTGGCTAACAAAATAACTTTTTTCCTTCTGCAGCTGAAAATGGTGATGGTATCCACATATATTTGAAGTGATGTCTTATGTAGACTGAACTATATTCAGTACCAAATAAAGTCACGCTTAAAAGTGTGTGAAGACTGAATCCAAGAAGTCTTGGGATTGGATTTTACTGTATGAAATGTTTCATATTGAAAACACAAGATGACCCTTCTAATGAGCTGTATGAGAGGCGAATCTCGTCATTGTCACTGCCGTAGCCAGGCATCCTCATGAGAGTGAGCACTTCAGGACAGCGTGCATTGAACTCTGGAGGCCACAGTGCAGGCACAGCTGCCTGCTTCTCTGGCAGAGGCCAGTAGATACAGTTCTTAGAAACAGCCTTTGCTGTCTTTTTACACTGTATGCGGTTTGGAAATGAATGTAAAAACTTACTGTGGGCATTTCCTGCCTGTGCCAGTCTGGCTTTTATTGCCTGAACCGTATGCTGACCTGGGGAGGGGATGGGGGACAGTGCTGTCGTGGAGCCAGCATGGAATATGTGTGGAGAGATGCACTGTGCTGATGTGGCCACTGGTGGTCAGGTAAGAGGCTTGGCACTTCTTGGAAGAAATCATGTCTAAGGGTGTACATCTGATGTGATCTTGCCAGATTGGGGAAGATCTAAGCCAAGAAGATGGGCTTGAAGCAAACTGCATTATCAGGAGTACCTTGATGAGAGGATCAGTGTAAATCCTAATAGGTACAAAGACTTTGTGTTTTTGCTTTGTCGTGGATTTATTCAAAAACTTTTTTGCTTCCATTTTTAGCATTTTAGTTTCTGGTTTTCATTTTTTGAAGCCTCCTTGCCTTTTAAACTCATGTGGTTTTTTTCTTTCCCATTTTCCCCCCTCTCTCCATCTCTGACCACCCCCCATGCCATCTTATTCTTAAACATTTTTAAAGCCTTTCCAGACATTGGAAATAGCTTCTGACTTTGTGTTATGAACAAGATGAAATTATTCATGGAAACACTAGATGTCATAAATTAAACACTAAAATGTACCATAGTAATCCCTTACATCTCTCCTCAAATATTGAGCTTTAGTACAATCATGGATAAATATTCTGGTGATTATTTAGAGGCTTTTTATGCACCACATAATAGCTAATTTTTCTATAAAAAGGGTGCCTCTTTCATAAAACCAAATGCTTGTTTGCTAGCATATTTTTCAAAGGGGATCCGTTTTCTTATTTTTCTCCTACTACCTTTATCTCCATCCTTAACCCAAAGCCTTCCCTAGATTGATGAGCAAGCATTTTCGAGACCTGTGCTATAGCAGACCAAAATTTTTTTCTAAAACTTCTGTTCCATTTTAATTATAGCATCTCTGTCCATTTAGCCAGGTGTTTTGGCTTTGAATGTACCATTTAATCCTCATCTTTGTTTAGGTGGAAATAGGACTAAGTAATTTTTAGTTTAAAATCTCTCCCAGAAGATAAACTACTTCAGTGGGTAAAAGCTTTGATATTTTGTTTATTCATAAAGGGGGTTAATTATTTGCTACAAAGAAGCACTGTCTCAATATTTTCATCTTTGGTTTGAAAACATCTGTAACTCCTATAGATCCTATAGGAGGAGAGCTTTCCTTTGTCCTTTTCTCTTTGCTTTTGTATGACCACATGTTTTCTGTACCAGTCACTTGGGAAAGAAGTGAGCTTATCTCTTAATTGTTTGAGTTTTGCTTGTCTATTTAGCATTCCTTTTTGGGTCTCAAGATTTATGGAACAATAAATGTCATTTAATGCTGTGTGCTATTTTGAATTCCTCATCAGGTTTTAGAAGTGGGGTAAAAACACTTAGAAGCTCATGAAACTTGAAATTACACTGAGCAGCATTAAACATTAGTCTGTCCCAGTGAAACAGGTTAAATATTTATGGCACCAGCAAATTTGCGACTTTGCTTTTTTAATAGTAGTATGTACACATTTCAGTATAATAAATGTTTTCCGATTGTTTTGCAAACGTTGTCTCATTTAAAATTCCAGTTCCTGCCAGTGCCACCTCAAGTCATAGAATGAAGGGGTGGGTTCTGTATGTGTTCCAGGCATACACCAGTTGAAATGTTATAAGAAGTTAGGCCCATGTCGGGTTCCCCCCCACCCTTTATTTTCTGAAAGCTGATGCAATCGAGCATAGATTATCCCAGTAACTTCCACACTTTGAGGAAGCAAACTTGATTTTCTTACAAGAGGGTTCTCCTACTTTGTAAATGAGGTCATGGGTCATTGAGCTTTGAGCCCAGTAGCTGTGATTGATAGGTTGCATCCTGGCTCAAAAGAGAATGTATAGAAGGCTCTGGTGATTTAAGTTATTTTAAAATAGAGACTGTAATTCTTAATCACTGAAGCAAGTCTGTGTTACATGCTCATTTATTTATTTAAATGGCTTCAGTCACTCCCCCCCCCACCCCAACAGTGGTATAAATGTGTATTTAAACAACTGCTATGGTATTCACACAATTTTTAGACCAGGTCATAAGGCAATAAAATCATCAGGACTTCAATGCTTATTCTGACAGTCTTGCTCATTCAATTTAGAGGGGTAAATATGTAACTGCCTTCTCTTCCTTGAATGCAGTTGAGGCAGTGTGTACTTAAAAATGCTTGTTTTTCTGATAGAGGTATTGCTAGTTATAGGGAATTATTTTGTTTTTGCCGTTTCACTTCAGCTTCTCATGAGCTCCTCACCCTTCAGTTTGGGGAGTGGTCAAGGGAAGGGTCAGCTGCCATTAACATCTGTCATAGGATGTGTGTTGGCTTCCTAATCTTCAGTAAACATCACAAACGTGGATACCACAGAGCAAGAATCGGCCACAGCAAAAAACTGGTTAACTTAACCATATTTCAGATAACATTAGGAAGGTCTGAATTTGGAAAATGGTTTTGCACAGATTTGTCTGTCATAAAAAAGCAATAAAACCCTCTGACTTAGTTTTTTTTTTTAAGCATTGCAATGGTTTATTCATTTTTATGAGTCTAGAAGGTGCCAACACTTTACTGATCTGAGTTTGAAGTGTGTAAAATTTTTGAATAGTTCTGGTGTAACCTGATTTCTAAGATTTTAAAATAAACTTGAAAAAAGCCACATTCATTCTACATGCATCCATTCATTGTTTTTTTTAATTGATTATATTATAGAAAACTTAAGTCTTATTCAATTCTATTTCTTTAAGATCCCCCAAATTTTGTGAGAGTATGGACATAATTAGCTTTTTTTCTATAACAAAAATGTATTATGTGCTGTAGCATACGCCAGAGCTTATAATTTCCAATCAGGCAACACAGACTCTGAGTTGCTTTTGTTTAGTTTTTGGTCCCTGTAGGTGTATATGACAGAAACAGAAAGGTGAAGACCCTGCTCCACCCAGTGTAGAGTCCTCATTTCTTTGGTGTCTCATGGAAATCTATTAACATGCCTTTCACATAAGTTTCTACATATAAAACTTATCAGGCATTGTGAATTTTCAGTACAGTCACTTTGATAAAGTTGCTATTTAATCTTCAAAGTGGAGAAGTCCTGCTAATCAAAATGGAATCATTGTGAATTAAAGTAGGCCACTGGCTTAAGTATCACGTAGAAAATCAATAGCATATATGTTTTTTTCTGCTCATTTTGTGCTAAAACACTGATGATCCGTTTGAGGAATGCTGATAAAGCCAAGGGTAGGACTTTTGTACCTAGGTAGGTATCCACCTCTTAAGAGTTTCAGGTTTGTTGCATGGTCCTGGCTGCACTAAGACCACTCTTGCCACGTGTTAACTGACACAATGCTTTGATCTGATTGCATCACAGCGGAATAAAGGTGAAAGAGTTACTGCAATCCATATAGAGGTCTTTTTACCTGTAAATGCCCTTCCCAATGGAGAATCAACAGATTTGGATGATGGTGGAGTAGGTCAGAAGACTCAGGTCTTCTCTGGAGGAAGATAACATCACATCATTCCTTGGGCTCAGACAGCTGCTGTCAGAGAATAATACAGCATCTGCATAGTCGCTGTCCACTTCCTGCCACTGCTGTTGGTGGGGTGACAGGAGCGAAGTAGGCATGGACTTTGACATGAGGGAGCTGAGCCTGGAAGTAGAAAAAAGAGGAGTCTTTATGGTGGTATTTTTAGGATTATGGTCATAAATCTAGAAAAGCCTGTAGTCCTCCATTAGAATCTACCACACTTTAATATAACTGGACAGACAGTTAAATAGAATTTCTGCTATAGGCTAGAGCTACTCCTGTTACACCCCTCCCCAGCCCCCAAACAATACCTTCTAAAGACCAATGGAAACTCATAAATTGATATTTTTCCACCCAGCCCTGTTTGCAAACTTAGCGAAGTCCTTTACAGCTGTAGCACACTGGATGGGGCTGCTTTGGTATGTAAATATAAAGTTGCCTAAGCTTAAATAAAGCATGATAAAGAAAATGATGTAGGTGAACTATATGGGGAAAGAGCCAAATTCTATTAAGCTCTCTTACTTGGAAATTAGCCAAAATCATGTTCTATCTCCTACTGATAATGACTTTCAACCTTCAGTTGCTTTCCTTTGACAGATGCCTTCTTATAAGGGTGCTGATCACCAGACTACATGGAACCTCCACACCAGACCCACTCAAATTGGATCTTGCAGGGTGGGTTCTAAGCAAGGACATCGCGAAGAAGTCTAAGGTGACACCTATGTAACCAGATCAGTTTGCATAACTATTGCCTTAAATAGAATGGAGAAAATGGACATTGAGTTTTGACATACTCCTTTGTTGCTTAGAAATTTTGCCAGGCATAACTCCCCTGCCTCATACCTACCCGCATCCGCTTGATGCCTGTGCGGGTAACCTGCTGGCAGTCGTACAGTTCCAGGCGCTCCAGACCACGGCAGTTCTCTAGATGTTCCAGTGCCACATCAGTGATGAGTAGGCAGTTGTCCAACTCCAGTACCCGCAGCCTCTCATGGCCACAGGTGCTGTTGCTCAGGTGCAGGATCCCATCATCTGTGATGAGCTCACAGTGGGACAGGCTCTGGATCAGGGAGAAAGGAGCAGATGTTTGCAGGATCCTCTCACTTCAAGACTCAAGGCCTTAGGAAAAGCAGGGAAGCTGGCCGTTTTGCCCTTCCACCTTCTACCATGGGATAATGCAGCAAGAAGGCCCTTGCCAGATACTGCCCCCTCAATCTGGATGCAATGTCAGTCTTGGACTTCCAGCCTCCAGAACTGTGAGAAATAAATTTCTGTTTGTTATAAATTACCCAGTGTGTGATACTCTGTTATAGCAGCACAAAATGTACTAAGACACTACTTATACAGGCAGGGAGGGTCAAACACAAAGCTTTGGGGCCCTTTGGTCACTGGTTGGGTACAACTGGGCAGTAGCTTCTCACCTTTCTGACTGTAAAGATGGAAATAAAAATTTCAGGGGAAATTTCAGAGTTAACCCCCTTGAGAACAGTTTTATTGCCCAATTCTCCATTTGATGGGAGACCAGTGAAATCAATGACTCCAATGTCCTTGTTCATTTAGGAACTTGTGCAAACAGCCATAACTCAGAGATACTGAGCATCTTAGAAGGTTATAATTAAATATACCTTGAACACTGATCTGACACCACTGGCTTCTTTTGGGTAAACAAGGTTGCAGAAAGTAAATTCAGATTAATATTATATAGCCAAATGACATTTCTATAATTTTCCTAAGTTCTCCATATCAATAAATAGTTTCAGACCTCACAGTTTCCCTCAATGCACATCAAATGTAATATTCACCCCACCATGAAAGCCTTCACAAGCAAAAAGTTCTGCATAAATGTCCCAATCATTCATTTGTGCCTTCGAATATATGAGTTCCTGTTATGTGTGGAATGGCAAGTAAAAATATACATTTTTCTGCACTGGTCTAGTGAGAGTCTAGAAATGAAATAGCACTAATTAAACACTAAAGCCGAGGTAAGTACTCTGAGAGCATATGGTAGTGGGATTTGATCTGAGAAAGATAGCACTGAGTTGAATACTGAAGAAGTAGGAGCGAAGTAGGAAAGAACAGAGAACTTGTGTGGAAGGCCCAGGGGTGGCAGGAGCACAGTTCCAAGTACTGAGTTTGGGAAGATCAGCATAATAGCTGAGAAGTAAGAGGACACATCTAGATGCAGAAGGAATGGGAGTGGTAGGGACCAAGTCATAGAGTTGTGAAAGCCACATAAAGGAATTTTGATTCCAAGGTCACTGGGAGTTTTAAGAAGGATGTGATGTTACATTTGTTTTTCAAAAACGACCACATATCACTACGTACTCACCAGAATGGCTATAATGAAAAAGATGGAAAATAAGTGTTGGTGAGGATGTGGAGCAACTGGAACTCTCATATGCATGTTGCGGTGGGAATTTGGATATTCCTGACTGAAATGCATGCATGTTAACCCAAAGACATAGCAATACTGGTTGTAATAGCTCCAAACTAGACACTACTCAATTATTCAATAGTAGAAAGGATAAATCACAGTGTACCCATTCCATAAAGCAATGAGTGAACAATGTTCAACTACATGCAGCAATATGGATGAGTCACAAATGTAATATTGGGTGATGAAACCAAACACAGAAGAGTACACATGATGGTACACATGATCAAACAATTTAAATAATAAAATACAAAAATGGCAAAACATATGCTATTGGAAGTCAGTACTCCTGGGGGGATGGATTAGTGATTGGAAGGGAGCAGAAGGGGGCTTTTTGGGGGTAGTGGTAATGTTGATCCTTAATCTCGGTGTGTGTGTTTGGTTTATGGAAATGCATTGATCCACACACCAATAAGTACATTTTTTGCATGTGTATTTACTTTAGTAAAAAGTTAAATTTGAAAAAAAACAAAAAAAATCCCCACAAAAAACCACACTGACTACCAAATTATTGAGTACAAAAGTAGACACAGTTGAGAGCTAGTGGGAGGTTACCACAATTTGGGGGGCAAAGGAATGACTGATAGTTTGGACCTGATGAATTCTGGTGGGGGAGACAGAGATAAGTGGGTGGGTGTGAGGTATTTCTGCAAAATGACCAAACATTCCAATTAAAAGAAGAGATTATCAGATTAGGTAAAAGCAAGGCCCAACTATATGTCTTCTCTAAGAGACACTCTATATAAAAGCACATATAAACTGAAAGATTAATATAAAATGGCCTTCAAGACAAAGAGTGGTAAAGAGGAACATTTCATAGTCATAAAAAAGTCAATTCATCAGGTAAGACATAATGATCATGAATTTGTGTGCACCCAGATCCAATGAGGATAAACTAAATGTCTTAGCCATAGGAGGTCCCATGTACTGGAGGCGGGGTTTGGCCCCAGCAGTTGGTTTAGACATGTGGGTCCCCAAATGTGTGTGTGGGAGTCACTGCTTTGGAGTGTTGGGAGCGGCTTAATGGGTCTTGTGTATCTCGACATTCAGAGATCACTAGAAAGTCTGAATAAGCCAGGGTCCTCAATCTGGAGCAAAACATAGGCTGTGCCACTTGCTTCAGGTGGTGCCACAGAAGAGCAGCCCTTTAGACAATCAGCTTTTCAAAGCCTGATGGAGACAGTTGAGAGGAATGGGTCTAGTGCCTCCTTGACAGTGTCCATGAGGCTCTGGTCACTGCCTCTTGTTCAGCCTCATCTCCTCTCTTCCTCCCACACCCTAAAATCCAGCCAGGGCTTTTGTAGATCCACTAAAGAACACATGCTATTTCCTCTGTGACGAAAGCCCTCAAGCCCTGCTCCACCTTACTCGTGCTCCTGCTTCAAGAACTGGCTCAGTAGCTGAGAGAGAGATTTAAATAGGATGATGGCTTTGCTAAGTGAGGAAGGATCAAGTGAAACTTTCCTAAGTAAATCTTGAGGATCAAGGGAGAAATTTAATAATTGACCATAGAACTTAGGCTGAGTGGGGAAGGGGGAAGGAACAGCAAATGGGTGATCAGCAGTGAAAAAATGATGAAATCAATAGGTTCAATTACTGTAGCTGGGCAATAGAAGGGGCGACTGGGAAAGGTGAGAGATGCGGGTCACACGGCAGGGTGTGAAACCAAGACATGACATACGTTCTATGTTACACGGTTATTTTCAAAGTTGTCAAATGTTTCCACTTTAGATTGGAGAAAATAATAATTTAAATATCACCAAGTCTTGCATCCCTATTTTTTCCTCTAGGGCACTGAGTAGTGGCTTGATAAGATCCTCTCACATAGCCAAGAGCAGGCTTCCACCAACTGGCTACTTGTCATTCTGAAGGGAGAGTGACTGATTTGACATCTGATGGACTTTGCTTTCTACGCGACATCAATGTCCCTTAATTAAATCAGGATGAAAAATAAAACCTCATAACAATAAAGTAATATATTTTCTTTTTGGCAGTATTCCTTATTCTTTAATAGAATAAGTCATGTGCCACATAATGATGTTTTGGTCAACGATGGACTGCATATATGATGGTGGTCTCATAAGAGTATAATACTGTATTTTTACTGCAACTTTTCTATGTTTAGCAATGTTTAGATACACAAACACTTACCATTCTACAGTATTCGGTACAGAAACATGTTGTACAGGTTTGTAGCCTAGAAGCCACAGACCACATCATGTAGCTTAGGTGTGTTATAGCATCTAGGTTTGTGTAAGTACACTCTCTGATGCTTGCACAATGATGAAATTGCTAACAACACATTTCTCAGAAGGGATCCCTGTTGTTAAGCAACACTTGTATAACAGACTGATAAAATTCCACTTGGATAGCTTCTAGGACAAATGAATTACAAAATAAAACAATTTTTAAAAAACTTCAAACTGGTTCTGGTACTGAAAAGGAAACCAGCCCCTTCCTTCCCTCAGTCAACACAACCTACCAATGACACATCCTATCAGCCAAAAACTCAAGTGACCAAGAGGATCCTCAACCTCCTCTGAACAAATTTCACGACTCTCCAGATCTTCCAGGTCCTACTCTTTTGTATTCTTTTGAATCTGGGAATCTCCTTGTTTGTAAATGTATATTTGACTTATTTTCAAATAAACGTGATCAGTTTTCCCTTCTGAATAGCCTTCTGAATTCTGTTTTCATGTGAGTACAAGGCCCTTCCTCCCTTGAGGATCACAGAGCAATTTCTGGAAGGGGTAGTTTACGTGCACGCTGGCCTCACTCATGTATAAAGGAGAACCTGACAACCTGAAGTGTTAGGAACTGAGGTGCGGTAGTCATGTGGCTTCGAGCTGGAGTCACTTCCCACATTTCTTCCCACTCGCAGATCTTTAGTAAAAGATTAAAACCATATTTCAAAATTCTGAGTCTATGTTGTTTTCCCCTCAACAGCATTGCCTCCTTTAATCCCTGTAGGCTGGGGGAGGAATCCCTGATGTGGGTCCCCAGAGCAGCCTGTGTGCAGGTCTGTCACGCACGGTCAGTGCTATCTGACCCTCCCAAGTTTCCCTAGGGTGGAGACCGGGCTGCTCCTTTGAGGCCACCTGCCCCAGCACAAGGCCTGCAGAGAGGAGACATGCACCTGTTACGTGGTGTGCTTGGGGGCCAAGGGCCATGCTGGCTGGCCATCTTATCTCCTCCATGTGCTGCCATTATGTCAAGTCAGACCGTGAGCTGGCTGAACATCTGAGCTGTGGGACCCACTGCAGTAAAAACCTACACTTGAATTTGCCCTCGGCTTCGCTTGAGGGTCAACAGAGGTGCTGCTATTACTGTCCATTACCAAAGTGAGTAGTGGTCCTCATGTATTCCTCAAACAAGGATCCAGAACACATACTTCTCTGGGACTTCAGAGTCAGGACAAAGTTGGTCTCTCCTGGTGAATTATCTTATTCTTCAGTGCCTAGAACAGCACCTGGCATGAGGTGGACATCAACAGTTTGTAGAGTGAATTAGACGGACAGGAAACAGATGCAATCCACGGTGCATAGAAATCCCTTTTCTGTCCTGATTATTAGAATCTCAAAGCTAAGTTAGTATTTCAACTGTACTTTCCTGACTTTTCTGCTAATACTTCTTTATGTTATTTATTTTGGGTTCTTACCTTAGACTTCAGGTTTTATTATAGCTTATATTTTACTCTAAGTCCTCTTTCTGAGAGGAGCTTGAATAAACGTAGGGGACAAAATGGAGAAGATTTTCAGTCACCAGAAACCTCATTGGGAAGAACACTGTTTATTTGGGACATTCCCTGACAATTGCTGGGGCGGACCCTGCACCCCTGAAGAGACGACAGGAAGGGCAGGAGTCAGGGAGAGAGTGAAAGGCTTGCAATGCTCACTGTAAGCGCTCCTCGGACTCCTGGTGCCTGTTGTGAGGAGACTTCTTGTGGAACCTGATGAAGGGGTAGGAGTCCTGGTCTAGGGTCTCTTGGGGTAGGACAGAGATAGCACTTGGGGCAGCAGAGAGGTAGGAGGTTAGAGCAGGAAACAAAAAATGAGGCTCCAAACGTTTCCCACATCTCTGAGAGGCCAGAGGTCTCAGGAGACAAACAAGTGGCGGGGGATGAAAGGAGAACGCACATCTGAATCACTGGTTCTATCAGTTACAAATCCGGATCTGAACCAATTAAGGGGTAAAGCCATCATGAGAACTACAAAATTATCTGCAATACATAGAGAAAAACAATTTACTCAGAGAATTTGGATGTAGCTAGGTTCCTGACTACTCTCTGAAATCTGATCCAAACTCTTTTTAAAAGTCCCAGAGGTGTCCAAAGCCCAGCCACACTTGTGCCTGAGGGGGAAAGTGTCCAGAGGGAATATGGAAATAAAGAAAATCGGTGGGGAGATGAAGTCCAGGCCAAATGATGTTACAGAATTCTAGCTCCTGAGGACAAAATAAGTTTCAAAAAAGACCTAAGGGAAAGCTGGTTTAAGAAAAATTTGTTGCACACATCTCAGGGCAGTGGAAAGACCAGACCCAGTGGAGGCCAAGAGATGCGGGGCCTTGGAGCAGGTGTGTCACTTTGGGCAAGCCCCTTAACCACTTTGAGCCCTGTTTCTTTACTGAAAAAATGGGGCTGTTATCCAGAAGTTCAGATTTCCGAGATTAGGCAGAGCACAGGTTCCCATACATGGGCTTTCTCCATGGATGGGGACTCTTCCCCTGCTCCAGGCTCCCGGTCCAACAGCTGGATGTGAAATGTGCACGAGATGTCTGCACAGCTAAGAGGGTCAAGGGCTCTTTTCACTGCTCATTTTGGATCTTTCAATATATTCCTCTTCTTTTCTCCCCTATAGATATATATATGAGCAGATATGAAATGTAAATAACACACAAGGATGGCCTCAATCTTTTGTGTTATGACATTTTAACATGCTAAATTTCACTCCACCTGACGAGGTGAACATGATCTTGAATGAAGTGATAAGTGCATGGATCCCTATTACGTTCACATCCTTAAATGAAAGGAGTGACATTTAGATATCCTGCCTCTCAAGTTAACACAACTAACAGATCTTTGAAACCAAGAATGATGATATCTTTACAGAAAGGAAACCCAGATTCTTGCTTAGCAGGAGAGTTCTTTCATTCCTAAGAAGCGAATAATGTCACAAAAAACTCAGACTCACCAGGGCTTGCAGTTTCGGACAGTGAATGGAGAGCTGGATGAGTGTGCTGTCGGTTATCTGGAGGGAAACACGCTGTGTCAGTGTGGCTTCTACACCAGAACTTAATACCTAATCCTGGCTTCTCCTGAACACAAGAATCAAAAGGTGCAAGAGAGAATTAAAAACTCATCTCAAGCACATTTGGGCTGGGAGCTCCTTTCTTCACCAGCAACCTCAAATCTGCCCACTCCTGGAGATGGTTCTCCTCTGGTGCCCTGAGGGTGCCTAGGGGCAGAGGACAAAGAAGGAGTGGGCAAGGAGGGCTCCCCAGGATTCTTCTCTCTGGAGTCACCCCATACTGGACATGCAAGCCCGTTTCTCCCTAAAGTTCTAAAAAACAAAAGGAGTCCTTTTGTTTATTTATTTTTATGTTTGGCAAAAGACAGAGCTATCCTGAACTTCTCTGCTGCAGTTCTGTCTGATGACTGAGAATAGCCAAAAATTTATACATCCACTGCCATGGCCCTCACAGGTTCCCAAGCCCCACCACTTATGCTGGGCAAGGAGGGTCGGGACGACAGCCAGCCCATGTCTCAGGCTGTGCTGGGCTGCTTGGTAGTGACTGAGGGGCACCTCGTAGGGCTGTCAGGAGGCCACTCACCAGGATGCATTCTTCAAGATCCATCTTTTCCAGGTCATGGCAATTCTGGAAGAGACCACAAGACACACCCCACCATGTGGGTCAGTGAATAGGGCAACACTGGTGGCTTGCCCTGTCCCAGTGTCCTTGTTCTCTTCCAGTAGGGAATGTACCTGTTCCTAAGGCAACCCAGTGAACCAGCACTTCTGAGTGGGTGCCCTTTGACGCACAGTCACATTGAAAATGGGAACAGGGTTGCCCTGGGCTGCATTTCATTCTCTCAACCTGGAGAGAGAGTTGCCTGCACCTTCCCAGTGGCTCACAGACAGCAGCATAGAGCAGGCTCTGTGGGGACATGGAGATGGGGTGCTCGGACACACTGTGGGGGGCGAAGAGTGGGGTGGAAGGAGGAGAGTAGCAGTATCCTCAGGAGCTATGGGTTCCTGGCAGCAGGCCCAGAGGGGCCCCCATGGTGGTCAGTGTTTGCCAGGCAATGCAGAAGACAGAGCGGAGGGCCAAGCACGGCCCTCTAGGAGAAGCTGCCAAGAGGCCCAGCTAGGGTCCGTACGAAGAAGGGTGTCTCTTGGAAGGAGGAGGCACCTCTCAGGGTGGCTCCACCTGACTAATCCTCCACACTATCTCCCTAGATTTCTGGCTAACTCAAAAAACTTGCAAACACACTCAAAGGTTCTGTGTCTGTCTTTCCTGAAGGTAGTTTTTTGCACATCCCCAAACCACTCCAAGTCTTTGAATTTGGGAGGTGAATTACAGTTTGGTTTTGTTTTTTAAAATCTATGCCTTACCCGAGCTAAAAGTGTAAAGCCTGCGTCAGTCAAATGGGAGCACCGGGCAGCTTCCAAAATCCTGGGAAAAGAGCATGCAGGGGAAAAAAAAGTACCAACTGGTTAATAATAAAAACACACACATCACAACACACACTCTTGAGTTTATTCTACTCTTTGGCACACTTTTGCTTCTTGTAATAGCCTAAGGGTTGTAAACACAAACACTGTCCCTACTGGACAGATGAGGAGAATCAGGCTTACAGAGGACTGTGCCCTGCCCAGAGTCCCAAAGTTCCATCTCAACTCAGAGAGTAAATCCACTACAAAAAACTTCCCTCTATACCAATATCTTGCTGTTGCTTTTAAATATTATTCTAATATTTGGTGACTTTTAAAACACAATTAAAATGAACTTTTACTCAACAAAATCTTCTTGAGATATACACCGTATTTATTGAAATTCCCAGTTACCCTTAAGGAAATTTTTTAAAATTGTAGGCAATGAAAAACATGAGTTAATTCTCAATTATCATGCTTAACAGGGATGGACACGTGAATAGCATTTCTAAGTCAAACACCACATTATCCCAGTAACCTGGACCTCCCTCCTGACCAGTTTTGATCAACCAGATTCCTTCTACTAAGCAGAAATATTATAATTATCTAGAATCTTCTCTAACAAAATAGTAAGAAAAACAGGCTAAAAGACAGAAATAGGCAATTCTTAAAAGATATGTAACTGATGTAAGCATGAGAAATGGAAGTTTCACTAATAAGTAAAAAATTTTTAAAAAGTATCTTTTTTCTGCCTCTTTTATAGGGGTTAAGATTGTTGGTTTTGAAGTCAAACTCTATAAGTTCAAATTCTAGTTTTACTTCATACTCATCACATGACCCAGGATAAATGATAAGATTTTCTCTGAGTCTCAGTTCCTTCTCCGTAAAACAAGTGAGAACAACAGTACCTCACAGAGATGCAGCGAGGAGAAAGTGAGGCATGCTTATTAAGTGCCTAACACAGAGTCGGGAATGTATGTAAGCTCAGTCAATGTTAGCTATAGTTAGTTTTAATATTGTTACTATTACTAAAATTTTAATATTCCTAGCTGATAATGACAATGTATTACCTTGAGAATCAGAATATAAATTATTATCTGTTACAATGAAACAAAACCTTTTTTCCTACTGGGAAAGATGATAAGAAGGTGATTGTCATTTTCCCCCCGTTCTGTCCATTTAGCAGCAGGTGTGTAGGAGAACCTGGTGACATGTAGTTATGAGGCTGTCACTAAGCTCGCCATCAGAGTACTCTGATGCTCAAAGCAATAACGGGATGAGGCAAAGTAGGTCGGCAAATATGTGAAATTCATCAAGAAATTAAGGTTTGGGTTCACTGGTGGTAGACATTTTATACTCTCCTGGTGTAAATAGCCACAAACTGGATTGCACACTGTCTCACCCCAATGTACCCAACAAAAGCCAACAACAAAACTACTATCACCACTACCCCCACCTATTCTACCCACTAGCAAGCCTCTCCCCTCCTGCAGGAAGCCCTCTTGGTCAGCTCAGTCAAGCTCTGCGCTGCAAAGCAAAAACTGTGTGTACTCACTGCAGTCTCGGGCAGTTCAAACCCAGGGCTGTAAGAGAGGCATCCGTGAGGTTGCCGCAACCCGAAAGGCAGAGGGCCTGCAGGCGGTGGCAGCCCCTGCACAGCTGCACCACGCCTTCATCGGTGACGCGCTGGGGACAAGCAGTGCAGGAAGGAAAATCAGAGGGCACCATCCATACTGACACAGGACCAGCAGAAACACAGGATCTACTGTTGCTGAATTAGATTTGCTTGCTGGTTACTAGCATTTTATCCTAATAACTTAAACGAATAAGGAGAAGTAGAGGGAAGACATGTTCTTGTGTTATCTCTGCACGGCTTTAAAATAGTCTATTAGTACTATGGGCAAGTAAAAGTTTAAAATTCCATTTTCCCCCAACCAGAGTCAAACAGGTAGATCTGATTTTTTTTTTTTTAGGAAAAATGCATAAACTCATGATAAAAATTAGATTAAATAAAGAGCTCATGAGACTTGTCTGGTTAAGTGACATACTAGTATTTGGCTGATTATCTACAAATTAATGCTTTAGATATTCATCGTATAAATCATACATATGTATATTTATACTATTTCTTCAAATGTTTTAGAAAATAGGGCAATTAAATAAATCAATAAATTATTGAGAAATGCCCAAGAATTCTACGAATTTGGCCATATTTAAAATAATGTGTTCACTTAAATATACTAATTCATGTAGAAATAAATAAGCACATCTAAGCTATACATCAAGCCACCTGCCAATGCTATTTCACAAATAATTCAAGGTCTTATTTTTTGAACAGTTCAGGCTCGTAAGGTCAAGATTTGTCCGGAAGATAATTTCTGTTTTCCTCCCACCAACAGGACTCTAAAGATTTATGATTCACAAACTAAAAGCTGAATGCAATGGCTTTCTCTTATGTTTCTCAAAATCTACATTAATCTTGAGAAGCCCAGCAGGATGTAGCAAACATCCTCTTAAATTACCAGTATTCACAATAGCAGTGAAGAAGTACCAATAATGCCCTGATGAAAATGCCACCTTGCTCGTGCATATGTCCTTTATTCTTCAAAGCATTTTCACATCTATTATTTCATTTTATCTACTGAGACAATATGAAAGGCGTCATTATCCCAAATTTATAAATAAAAAAAAGACATTCAGACCTTAGCATGAATTGTTTAGGTCTTACAACTAGTTAGTGACTAGTTCACAGCATTCCTGATATCTTCCTCAGTACTCTATGCAAAACAATTAAGACCTGATCTATATTATTTTTAGGGGAGATGTCAGTGGCTTTGTATTGAATGTGATGCCTTTTTCTTGCTACTTTTTCACCTTATGGCATATTGATAGATTATATAAGGACACAGATGAGAAATCAGGGTGTGGCAACGTGCTGATCATCTCAGCTGCCTAGGGGGGCTGCATGGTGGGCCCCACAGCAGATTCCTGAGGGAGAGAATATGGAGCAGGACAATGCTTAGAAACAGTATGTTACTTACTGAGCAGGACTGTAAATTGAGGCTCACAAGCTCATGGCAGTAATTCTGAATGTGTTTCAGAGCTTCGTCTTCTAACTGATGGACAGAGAAAAAAAAACAGGGATGGAATCCAGGTGAGGCAACAATGAGCACCAAGAAAAATACGACAGCAAGTTCCCTGCGAAAGTGCCCTGACATGTAAGACATACAGCTGGATCGACACTTTGGTACCTGTGTGCAGCCCCTCAGGAGCAGGGCTTTCAGGCCTCGACAACCTCGCACCAGTGCCTCAATGCCATCCTTCGTGATCTGATCACACCAAGAGAGGTTCAGGTATTCCAGGTTACGGCAGCCCTCACTGTGAGAACAAGAAACAAAAATACCCTTGTGCAGTCTCTCCTGTAGAAACTTTGAGTTTAGAACATCATAAGCAATTCAGAGGGGGAGACAATCCCTGGGACCTGAGTCACCTATTTCTTGCTACCGTTGGACCATTAGGAAGGCTTCAGACACACCAGAATGTTCATAGCTTTGGGTACTTCTCTTGACCACAAACAATGGGTACTCTTACCTGATTCCCTTTAAGGAGCTGTTTGTAATAGACACACAGGAGGTCAGATCCAGGTGTTTCAGCTTGGAACAGAATCTGCTAAGGCTATAACACGTGCTGAAAAAGAGCAGACGCACTAAAGATATTTTCAACCATGTTTCTCTCCCCTCAGTCTCCCCATGACCATTTAGTCACCAAACTAATCCTCATTACTTACCTGTCTGTGATTTTTGTACACCCATTTAGGTTTAAGTGTTCAATGTTTCGGCAGTTCTGTGCAAAGGTCCTAAAATGAGAAAACATTTTAAAACACCCTGCAAGTTGCTGGGTAGCCACTAGAGGGCACGTGTAACCATTCACATTTAGAACAATGCGCCTCAAACCTAAACATGCTCATCAGTCACCGAGGGCTCTGGTCACAGCGCAGATTCTGATGGTAGACCTAGGGTGGCGCTAGACAGTCTGTAGTTCTAAGAAGCTCCCAGGTGATGTCAGTGCTGCTAATCTGGGACCACATTTTGAGAAGCAAAGCCCTAGACTACCTATCAGTCATATCTACACCCACACCTTGGTGAGTTATCTGAGAATGGAGGCCAGGCTCCCTGTTTCTTCTCCTCTATAGAAAAATCTGTTTGAAGCAAGGGAGCAAATCTTTCTTGTATTGTGCCATGCTTTCACTTGATTACCCTAGAGCCTTTCTGGAGAAACCATCTCTGGCCATTGATAGGGGTTAGTAGGTGACCAGTGTCAAGACCCACCCATTTACTGGTGAGGATTCTGAGTCATGAAGGGCTACTTTCTCAATAATCTGTGGGTTGATAGCAAGGCCAGAAGCAGAAAACAGAACATTCCCTATTCACTACTCACCACTTAACATATTCAGAAAGGACTGGCTCATATCATCTGCATTTTCCTGAAACACAGCTTCAAAATCTTATAGGTTGAGTCCTGATTCTTCCCAGAAGTACCCAAGCCTCCAAAACCTGGCCTCAGACCAGATGTCACTCTTATCTACTTCTTCTGACCTGCCATGGTGCAGGAAGGGGGAACCAAGCTGGAACCAGATGGACTCTCTGATATGAGGAGATGGAACTGAAAGTTTATGATGACCAAGGCAGCTAGCATTATTAGATAAGAGTACTGGAGTGGAACAGAACTTCACAAAGAGAACTCCAGAGATCTGCAGAGGTTGCCCCTCAAGAATTCAGTAAAGTACTGACCAGCAAATGCCTGTGATAAAACTACCCAAGGCTGAGAAAGAATCAACAAAAAACATTAGAGCTCACCCAGGGAGAGGAACAGTGTCCTCTGCCACGGGCCAAGAATGAAAAAAGTCTAACTTATGGAGGATTGGGTAGAGCACTGAGAAGGATCGAAGTACAGTGAGCCCTAGACTAAACACTGCTTTGGTCCAACTTAACAAATCTTAAAAACAAGACCTGAAAGGAACTACATTTTCAAGTAATTTGATGGCGTCCCAGAACAAAAGTCAAGAGTATTTATAGGAATACAAAAATATCTGTACCCGACAATGTCTGGTATTGAACAAAAAGTTATCATGCTTTCAAATAAGGAGAAAAATGTATCCATAATGAGAAGAAACTTCAATCTGTCAAAACCTACCCAAAATTCACAGAGCAGAAATAGAAGACAAGGATATTAGAAGTTATTATAACCATATTCCATAAAATGCAGTTCTATGAAGCTGAAGATTAAATATGTTATGTGGAGACATGAAAGATAAAAAAAAAAGAAAAGAAAAGACCCAAATTAAACTCTTAGATCTGAAAACCACAATGGCTGAGATGAAAATTTACTGGATGGGATTAAAAACAGATTAGATACAGCAGAAGACAAGACTAGTGAACTTGAAGACACAGCAATAGAAACTACCCAAAATGAAACAGAGGAAAAAGAAAAGAGAAAAAGAACAGACCACAAATGAACTGTGGGACAACTTTAAGCAACCTAATATATGTGTGACTGGAGTCTCTAAAGAGGAGGGGGGTGGGGTGGGAAAAATATCTAAAGAAATAATGGCCAAAATTTTTCCAAACTCTATAGTATAAAAATTATAAACCCACAAGTCCAAAGAACTCAAAGAACCCCAAGCACAAGAATCATGAACAAAAATACAGCCAGGCATATCATAACCAAATTGATCAAACCAGAGATAGAGAAAATCCTAAAAGCAACCAGAAAAAAAATATATATATATATATTATATACAGAGGAACAAAAATAAGTGTGATGGCAAGTTTCTCATTGGGTAGCATCCATAAAATACTGAAAACAAAACAAAACAAAAAACCTGTCAACGTAGCAAAATATTTTTTAAAATGAAGGAAGAGTAAAGTTTTTTTTTTTTTTCAGACATAGAAGAGCTGAAAGAATTACTCAGATCTGCAGAAAAAGAAATGTTAAAGAAAAAAAATAACACCAGATGAAAACATGTGTCTACACAAGGGGATAAAGAATACTTGGGTATACACAATTTTTTAGTTATTTAAATTTCTTTAAAAATAATTGACTGTTAAAAACAGTAACAATCTTGTGTGGAGTTTAGATCATAAGTAGATAAAAATGTATGACAACAGCATGAAGGCTGAGTGAGGAGAAATGGAAGTGACATGCAATATAATCTGAAAGCAGACTGTAGAAAGGTAAAGATGTACACTATGAATTCCAAAGCAAACACTAAAATTATGAAATAAAGAGTTATAGCTACTAAGTTAAAAAAGAACATAAAATAGAATCATAAAAAATACTAAACCAAAAGAAGGAGGAAAAAAAGGGAAAGGAGAAGAAAGAACATATGAGACGAATAGAAAACAAATAGCAAGATAGTAGATTTGAACCTAATCATCAATAATCACATTAAATGCAGATGGTCTAAATATCCAAACTAAAAAGCAAAGATTGTCATATTAGATAAAAACCAACACCCAACTAAATGCTGCCTATTAGAAACTGACTTTAAATATAGATACAAATAGGTTCGAATAAAATGATGGGAAAGCATATATAATGCCAACACTAATCAAAAGAAAGCTGGAGTGGCTGTACCAGGCAAAGTAGACTTCATGGCAAAGAATATTACCAGGGATAAAAGAAAGCCATGTCGTAATGAAAAAATGGTCAGTTCATCACAAAGACATAGCAATCCTTAAAGTTTATATACCTAATAACACAGTTTCAAAATACAGGGAAAACAAAAACAAAAAACTGACAGAACTGCAAGGAGAAATAGACAAAATTATAGGCAGAGATTTCAATAGTCCTCTCTCGATAGTTGATCAAATAGTCAGTAAATCAGTAAAGATACAGAAGATCTAATCAATGCTGTCAACTAACTGGACCTAATCAGCATTTATAGAACATTTCACCCAATGACAGCAGAATACACATCCTCTTCCAGTACACATAGGACATTACCAAGAGAGACCACATTCTTGGCCACAAAACAAGTCTCAATAAAATTAAAAGGATTCAAGTCATACAATGTTCTGTAATCACAATGGAATTAAATTAGAAATCAATAACATAAAGACATCTAAAAAATGTCCATCCATTTGGAAACTAAACAGTATACTTCTAAACAACCCATGGGTCAAGGAAGAAATCAAAAGGGAAATTAGAATGCATTTTGAATGGAATGAAAATGAAAACAGAGCATAGCAGAATTGGTGGAATGCTACTAAATCAGTACTTTAGGGGAAATTTTACAGCACTAAACCCTATGTTATTTTTTTAAAAAGCCTCAAATCAATTACTTCAGCTTCTACTGTAAGGCACTAAAAAATAGAAAGACTAAATGAAGCCCAAAGTAAATAAAAGAAAGGAAATAACAAAGATCAGAGTGAAAATCAATGATGAAGAAAACAGGAAAACAATGAAAAATGAGTGAAAATAATAGCTGGTTCTTTGAGAATATCAATAAAACTAATAAGCCTCTAGCCAGACTGACCAGGAAAAAAAAAATGATAAAAATTACCAATTTCAAGAATGAGAGAGGAGGTATCACTGCAGATTTTACAGATATTAAAATTATAAGAGGATGTTGTAAACAACTTTATGCCAATAAATCCGAGAACTAAGATGAAATGGACAAATTCCTTGAAAGACACAAAATATCAAATGTCACTGAAGAAGAAGACAATCTGAAGAGTTCTATACATATTTATTGAAGAAATTGATTTTGTAGTTAAAAAATTTCCCCCACAGAAGCAGGCAGGCTCAGATGGTCTCAATGGGGATATTTAAGGAAAAAAACATTTAAGAAAAAAATATATATATAAATTTTACATAAATTCTTCCAGAAATTGGAAGAGAAGAAAATATTTCCCAACTCATTCCATGAGACCAGTATCACCTTGCTACCTAAACTAGGCAAAAACATTACAAGAAAAGAAAATCTTGTGACAATATTCCTCATGAACATGGATGCAAAAAATCTTAACAAAATTTTAGCAAATAGAATCCAACAATACATAAAATATATATAATACATGACAACTCACGTGGGATTAACCAAGGGAAGAAGGTTGGTTTAACACTTAAAAATTGAATCAATGTAATTCACCATAGTAATGAACTAAAAAAGAAAAACTGTATGATCATCCATATAGATACAGAAAGAGCATTTGACAAAATCTAACATCCACTCCCAATTAAAACAAAGCAAAACAAAAGAACTTACAGCCAACTAGGAATAAAAGGAAACTTCCTCAGTTTGATGGTTATCTGCAAAAAATCAACAGCTAACATCATATTTAAATGCTTTTCCCTCAAGATTAAGAACTTGGCTAAGCCTTGTGGTAAGGAAAGAATGTCACTTTATGACAGGTCCAGGAACCTCAAGATATTTGGGGGACCTCAACAAGAGAGGTATTCACTAAATTTCTACAAGGCATCACAGATACAGTCTGAGGGTGAATCAAATCTTCCTTTTGACTTCCTAAGCCTTGAGAGGCTTTTAAGAGTTCAATCTAAGATTCCTAATAATAGTCCCAGAAAAGCCAATGTAAAAAGAGCCTATATAATAAACCACTATTCTTGTTGCACTTTATGCAAATAATCAGGCCAGGGACTAAACTTATTTTGCAAATGAATTAGTCTTATCATAAACATCTTTGGTAGAAAGGGAAGAAAACTAAGTGCACTAGCCCTGTCCATTGCTTCCGAGATTTTACTATCTGAACGGAATCCTGAATTTTAATTTCTTCCAATATCTGGGTATAACTCTCCAGACTAACGTTTCTGGTTTTTCTTCTTACCCTTCTGATTTGGAATTGCTAGGAAATAAAGTTTTCTTTTTCCTAAGGCCCTGCAGACAGAAGCAAGTCAACTTGGGTTTGAAGAAAAATAACCTTTAATGACTTATACTTGCACAAACTTTGTACTTGCAAACTGCAATCCAGGAAAAAAAGTAAAAAGTCAGATTTCCACTGCCAGCCGACTTCAACTGAGCATGTTTCAGAGACTCCAGAAAAACTAGCTTATAGACTACTCCAGACATTAACCTTTTTTTTTCCTCCTGTTTTCATAGAAATGCCTCTTACTATCCATTTGCCTACATGAGGTGTAGAGGCCTGTCTTTGACAGTCTTGAGAACCCATCTGCAACACCATCTTCTAGAATGAGACATAACTGCTTAATTGGACTGACATATTCCCAGGAATAAGAGACTGGTTTAATGAGATAGATCCATTGTCACTTTGCTACTAAACTCAATTTTTTTTTCCTCTCCATAGCCACCAATTCAGCTTTTCATGTGTGAAAATTCTAGGGAAGTCTCAGACAGGGGAATGTTGGAGTACAGAAAACTGTTCCTCAAAATATGGTGCTTTGGCATGCTAAGTGTTTTGAAAATTAAAAGGCCTCTGAAATAAGCCTCAGATTCAAGGTCCCTCTAACCTTGTCTTGTTCCCCTCAACCCACACATAGGGAGGGACTTTCTCTGAAATTTCCTTACCTAAGCAAGCTTTCCAAAATAAATGCAATTGTCATAAGATCCCTTCCCTAGGAATCTCATTAGATAACCAGGAAAGAACCACCCCCAGGGGGACGGGTGAGATTGAGACCTAAACAGACCTTTTCACAACAAGATAATATCTGCCTCTTAGGCTCATTTCTTAATAATCATTTACCATCCCTCAAAAGAATTGTCTACTTTCCCCACCTTCCCTTTCCCCTATAAAAATTGATAAATAAGCTTCCCACTTGGAAATTGGGAAATTACTCTCTTGTGATTCCCCTGTGCATTGCCCCCTCGTAGCATGTTAAAATAATAAAATTTGTTATGCCCTTTCTTCATTTCATTAAGGAAAAAAAAAAAAAAGACTTGTCTAGGGTGTCTACTTTCACCACTTCTATTCAGTATTGCACTAGAGATTTTAGCCAATACAATCAGGCAAAATAAAAATTAAAGGCATCAATGGGAAACAAGGAAGAAAAATTATCTTTATTTACAGGTGACATGATTATATGTAGAATATCAAGGAATCAATAAAAAAGCTACTAAAACTAATAAGTGAATTTATCAAGGTTGTAGGATAAAAGATCAATGTACAAAAATTAATAGTATTTCTATTTACTAACAATGAACAATTAAAGATTGAAATAAAAAATAATATCACAACAGCATTTCAAAATATTTAGGGACAAATACGACAAAAGATGTGCACAAGCTACACCAAACTACACACTGAAAACTACAAAACATGCTGAGAGAAATTTTAAAACATCGAAATACAAGGAGAGATATGCTATGTTCATGGGTTGGGAGAAGCGATATTGCTAACATGTCAATTTTCCCCAAATTGATCTATGGGTCCAACACCATCCTAATCAAGATCCCAGCAGGCTGTTTTGTAGAAATTGACAAGCTGATTCTATAATTCATATGGATATGTAATGGAGCTGGAGCATCAAAACAACTTTAAGGAAGAACAAAATTGAAAGACTAAAACTACCTGTTTTTAAGACATTATGAGGAGGCCCCTGGTGGTGGTGGTGGCGGTGGCGGCAGCAGCAGCCAGCGGAACTGCACAGCTGGATGCAGCCCCTCACCCCACCTGGGACCCAGGCCAGGGATGAGTGCCAGGCCCCATCCCCAGACCCCAAATTAGCGCTGCCCAGGTGAGACCCCTAGCGGCAGTGGCAGCAGAAGCAGTCAGCAGAACCGTGTGTTTGGATGTGGCCCCTCACCCTGCCTCTGTCCCAGGGGGAGCACCAGCCTATAGGACCAACCTGCTGAGTTTGGCCCAGCAGAACCGCAGGGTGCTAGGGGCTCATTCTATAACCACAAAGTCTTGAACGGGAACCAAGGTGGTTTAAAATCACCACCACCACACCTACTGCCAAGCAAAGACAATTCACCTCCACAGTGGCAACTAGGGTCACTCCACAGCCAACCTCAGTGTAACAGAAGAAGCAAATCCTCTACCAAATGACCAAGCATCAGTGAAAAAATACTAGAAGCACAAACAATCAAGAAGAAATGACACCACCAAAAGAACCAGTAATGCTCCAAAGTCAGACTCCACAGAACAGGGAATCCTTGAAACGTCTGAAAAAGAATTTCAAGCAATGATCTTAAGAAAACTTGAAGAAATAAAGACTCAATTAGAGAACATAATGAAACAAGAAAAAATATCCAGAATATGAAAGAGGAAATCTACAAAGAGATTAATACCTTAAAAAAGAGTGTAGCAGAACTTCTAGAAATGAAAGACTCACTCAATGAAATAAAAAACATAACTGAGAGTTTGAGCAGCAGGGTAGAGCAAGCGGAAGAAAGAATTTCAGAACTTGAAGATGGTCTTTTTAAAATAACTCAGGCAGACAAAAAAAAAGGAAAAAAGAATTAAAAATAATGAGGAAAATCTAAGAGAGATAGCAGACAACCTCAAGTGCTCTAACATCTGAATTGTGGGTATTCCTGCAGGGGAGGAGAAAGGAAAAGGTATTGAAAACCTACTCAAGGAAATAGTAACAGAAAACTTCCCAGGTGTAGGGCGAGATACAGACTTTCAGATCCAGGAAGCTCAAAGGTCCCCAAACAGATTCAACCCAAAAAGATCCTCCCCAAGATAAATTATAGTTAAATTTGCAAACCTCAAAGACAAAGAGAATTCTACAAGCAGCAAGAGAAAAGCGTCACTTACAGGGGTACCCCCATCAAACTAAAGGCAGACTTCTCAACCGAAACCCTACAGACCAGAAGAAAGTGGAATGATATATTCAAAATACTAAAGGAAAAAAATTGCCAGCCAAGAATTCTTTACCCAGCAAGTATCTCCTTCACAAATGAGGGAGAAATAGTGTATTCCCTAGATAAACAAAAGTTGTGGGAGTTCATCACCACATGACCAGCTCTGCAAGAAATTCTCAAGGGAGTCATTCATCTGGAATCTGAATAATGGTGACCACTGTTGCAAATACACAAGAAAGAGCAAAACCCGCAGTTAAAACAAAAATGTCAGCAAGAAAGAGAAAGAAGCTAAATTATCCCACCTTAAGTTCCCAACTAACACTGAAGAAGAGAAATAAAAGGGGAAATAATGATCAAAAGATATTTAAACCATTTAAACAGGAAGCCATTAAATGACAGGAACTAAGCAACAGTTGTCAATAACTACCCTAAACGTGAATGGACTAATCTCCCCATTCAAAAGACACAGACTGACTGACTGTATTAAAAAGCTAGACCTAAGAATATGCTGTCTTCAAGAGACCCACTTCACCTACAGAGACACACATAGACTAAAAGTGAAAGGATGGAAAAAGATATACCATGCAAATGGAAACCAAAAACAAGCAGGAGTAGCTATTCTTGTATTGGACAAAATAGACTTTAAACCAAAAAACATAAAAAAAAGACAAAGAAGGCCACTCTATAATGATAAAGGGAACTATCCAGCTAGAAGACACAACAACCATAAACATGTATGCACCCAATACCAGAGCACCCAGATATATTAAGCAAACACTCTTAGACCTAAAGAAAGAGATATGACCTAATACATTAATAGTGGGTGATCTGAACACCACTCTGTCAGTATGGGACAGGTCTTCCAGGCAACAAATCAACAAAAGAGAAACAGGATTTAATTTACAACCTAGACCAACTGGACTTGGCAGATATATACAGAACATTTCACCCAGCAGCTAAAGAATACACTTTCTTCTCAACAGCTCATGGTACATTCTCCAGGATAGACCACATATTAGGTCACAAATCTAGTCTCAGCAAATTTTAAAAAACTGAAATCATTCCAACTATCTTTTCAGACCACAATGGACTAAAACTGGAAATAAACAATAAGCAAAATGCTGGAAGCTACACAAATACATGGAAACTAAATAAGAGGCTCCTGAATGACCTATGGGTCCAAGAAGAAATTAAAGAGGAAATCAAAAAATTTCTAGAAACTAATGAAAATAAAGATACATCATACCAAAACCCGTGGGATACTGCAAAAGCAGTACTAAGAGGCAAATTTATTGCAATAAATGCTTATATCAAAAGAATGGAAAGACTTCAAATAAATGACCTAACACTAAGCCTCAAAGAATGTGAAAAACAACAACAAACCAAACCTAAAGGCAGTAGACGAAAAGAAATAATTTAGATCAAAGAAGAACTAAATGAAATAGAGACTCAAAAAACAATAGAAAAGATCAACGAAACTAAAAGTTTGTTTTTCAAGAAGATAGACAAAATAGACACACCATTAGCTAGATTAACAAAAAAAAGGAGAGCGAAGACCCAAATAACAAAAATTAGAAATGAAAAGAGAGACATTACAACTGAGACCACAGAAATACAAAGAATCATTAGAGACTATTATAAACAACTGTGTGACAACAAATTTGAAAATCTGGAAGATATGGATAAGTTTCTAGACACATATAAATTACCATGACTGAACCAAGAAGAGATAGAAAACCTGAACAGACCAATAACAAGCAAGGAGATTGAAGTGATAATTAGCAATCTTCCAACAAAAAAAAGTCCGGGCCCAGATGGCTTTACAGCTGAATTCTATCAAACTTTTAAAGAAGAGTTAATACCAATTCTCCTCAAACTATTCCAAACAATTGAAACAGACACTACTCTCCCAAACTCATTCTATGAGGCCCACCTAACTCTTATACCAAAACCAGATAAAGGCACAACAAAAGAAGAAAATTATAGGCCAATATCCTTGATGAACCCAGATGCTAAAATCCTCAACAAAATATTACCAATCAGAATACAGCAACATATTACAAAAATTATACACTATGATCAAGTGGGATTCATCCCAGGGATGGAAGGATGGTTTAACATACAAAAGTCAATAAATGTGATACATCACATCAACAAACTCAGGGACAAAGACCATATGATTATCTCAATAGATGCTGAAAAAGCATTTGACAAAATTCAACATTCCTTCATGATAAAGACTCTCAACAAATTAGGTATAGAAGGAAAATAACTCAACACAATAAAAGCCATTTATGATAAGCCCACCACCAGCATCATTCTGAATGGGCAAAAACTGAAGGCCTTCCCCTTAAGGATAGGAACAAGACAAGGATGTCCACTCTCACCACTTCTATTCAACATAGTACTGGGGGTACTAGCTAGAGCAATCAGGCAAAAGAAAGAAATAAAGGGAATCCAGATTGGAAAAAATGAAGTCAAACTTTCTCTATTTGCAGATGACATGATACTGTAAATAGAAAAACCTAAAGACTCTTATCAAAAAACTCCTACAGCTGCTTAATAACTTCAGTAATGTTGTGGGATATAAAATAAATGCCCCTAAATCAGTAGCATTTATATACTCAAATAATGAATTAACAGAAAGAGAAATAAAGAAAGTAAGCCCATTTACAATTGTCACGAAAAAAATAAGATACCTAGGGATCAATTTAACCAAGGAGGTGAAAGTCCTCTACAATGAGAACTACAAACCACTTCTGAAAGAAATTAAAGAAGATACAAAAAGATGGAAAGATATTCCATGCTCTTGGATTGGAAGAATTAACATTGTGGAAATGTCTATACTACCCAAAGCAATTTACAGATTCAATGCAATCCCCATCAAAATACCAATGACATTCTTCACAGAAATGGAAAAAACAATCTTATCTTTCATATGGAAAAACAAAAGACCCTGAATAGCCAAAGCAATCCTGAGCAAAATAATCAAAGCCAGAGGCATAACTCTGCTTGACTTCAAATTATACTACAAAACTGTTGTAACCAAAACAGCATGGTACTGGTATAAAAATAGACATTCAGACCAGTGGAGTAGAATTGAGAACCCAGAAATCACTCCTCAGGCTTATAGCCATCTGATATTGGACAAAGAGAACAAAAATCTACATTGGGAAAAAGACTGCCTCTTCAACAAGTGGTGCTGGGAAAACGATATCCATAAGCAGAAGAATGAAACTAGATATGCATCTCTCACCATACAGTAAAATCAACTCAAAATGGATTAAAGGCCTAAGTATAAGACCTGAAACTGTAAAATTACTAAGGGAAAATATAGGTGAAATGCTTCAGCAATTAGGTCAGGGCACAGGCTTTATGAATATGAGCCCAAAAGCACAAGCAGCAAAAAATAAATAAATAAATAAACAAATGGGACTATATCAAACTAAAAAGTTTTTGCACAGCAAAGGAAACAATCAACAGAGTGAAAAGACAACCAACAGAGTGGGAGAAAAATTTTTTTAACTATGCATCTGACAAGGGACTAATATCCAGAATATACACAGAACTCAAGCAATTATACAGTAAAAATAAAAATGATCCAATTAAAAAATAGGCAAAGGAGCTGAATAGACATTTTTCAAAGGAAGACATACAGATGGCCAACGGATACATGAAAAAATGCTCAACATCCCTAGTGATTACGAAAATGCAAATTAAAACCACATTGAGATACCACCTCACTCCAGTTACACTGGCTATAACCAAAAATATGGTGAATAACAAATGCTGGCGACGGTGTGGAGAGAAGGGAACACTACTGAACTGTTGGTGGGGCTGTAAATTAATACAACCACTATGGAAAACAATATGAAGGTTTCTCAAACAACTACAGATAGATCTTCCATGTGATCTAGCAATCCCTCTTCTGGGTATATATCCAGAGGAATGGAAATCATCATGTCGAAGAGATACCTGCACTCCCATGTTTATCTCAGCCTTGTTTACAATAGCCAAGACATGGAACCAACCTAAATGTCCATCAGTGGATGACTGGATAAGGGAACTGTGGTATATATACACTATGGAATACTACTCTGCCATAAAAAAGAAAGAAATACTCTCACTTGCAACAACATGGATGAACCTGGAGAAACTTATGTTGAGTGAAATAAGCAAAGCACAGAGTGATAAATTCCGCATGTGCTCACTCATATGCGGGAGCTAAGAGAGAAAGGAAGGTAGGAAAGAAAGACCACAGTAGTGCCATGGTCTAACAGAGGGAGGGAACATTCCTGTGGCTACAAAGTGGAGTGGGAGGGAGACAGGGAGTGGAAGGGAGGTTGAGGGATTATTGGGAGGGGACAGGGGGTGCAAGGGTAATTTCTGGTGGTGGGTGTGCCCCCAGTGTGAATCTAGCCCTCACATCATAGTCAGGAGGGGTGACAATTAGCTTTGTATCTCATGAATATTCTTAATAAATAAAAATAAAAATAAAAATAAAATAAAATAAAAATAATAAAGAATAAAACAATAACAACAAAAAAGACATTATGAAGCTAGTTATCAAGACAGTGTGCATTTGTATAAAAATAGACAAATATATGTGAAAAATAGAGAGAGTACAAAAACAGTCCCACATGCATATGGAAAACTGATTTTCAACAAAGGTACAAAGGCAGTTCAGTGGAGAAAGGGTGGTCATTTCAACAAATAGTGCTAGAACAACCAGACATCCATAGGCAAAAAAATGAACTTTGATCTATACTTTATACCATATACAAAAATCAATTCAAAATGGATAATAGACCCAACCATAAAACTTCTAGGAAAAAAATAGGAGAAAAATCTTTATGATCTTGGGTTAGGCAGCAATTTCACACATATGACACGAAAAGCTGATACATAAATTGAACTTCATTAAAATTAAAAACTTCTCTTCAAAAAGACAGTTAAAAGAATGAAAAGATAAGCCATAGACTAGGAAAAAACATTTGCAAAGCACATACATGATAAAAGACTTATATCCAGAACACATTAAGAACTCTCAAAAGTCAATGGTAAGACAACAAACAATCTAATGGGGAAAAAATGGGCAAAAGATTTGAACTAACATTTCATTAAAGAAGATACATGGAAGACAGCAACGCTTGGGGTCCTAGGCAGGAGCTGAGGGCAGCTGCCCTGTCCACATGGAAGCAGTCAAGAAAGCACCACTTTCGTGTGGGAGGCCCACCAAAGACACTGCCACAGCCATGGCTGCCACAAAAGCAGCTCAAGACCACAGCAGTAGCCACATCCATCATGCAGGAGGCCCACCAGACACTCAACTGCATGGACACAAGGAGAGTCACCAACAGAGACCGGAAAAAGAAGAGGATGTCTCTATCCTCAAAGCCCACTCCAGAGTAACAGAAGAAGCAACTGCTCTACCAGATGACCAGACATCAATGTACAGATAGTAAAAATATGAAAACCTAATAAAATATGACACCAGCAAAAGAATACAGTAATTCTCTAATACCAGACCACATAGAGCAGGAAACCCTTGAAATGACTGAAAAGGAATTCTGAGCAACAATCTTAAGGAAACTCAATGAGATATGAGAAAACTGAGTTAGACAACATAGCAGTTTTATTTACAACAGCCCCAAACTGGGAAAGAATCCAAATGTCCATAAATAGATAAGTGAATAAATACATTGTAGTACATCCATACGATGGACAACTACTGCACAATAAAAAGGAATGTACCATTAATATACAAAATGACATGATGAATGAATCTCAAAGCAATTATTCTGAATGAAAAAGGCCAGGCAAAAAGGAGTATATTCTATATAATTGCATTTATATAAAATTTTAGAAAATGCAAACTAAGCTACAAAACGCAGATTAATGGTTGCCTGGGGATGGGGCAAGAGTGGGAGGGAAGGATGGATTACAAAGGCACATAAAGAAACTTTTGTGGGACGTGGATATGTTCATTAGCTTGATTGTAGTATTGGTTTCATAAGTGTATTCATATGTCAAAACTTATCAAATTATACACTTTAAATATGTCCAGTTTAACATATCTCTTTATAGCTCAATAAAGCTGTTAAAAATCCATCAGACTTCTATATAATGATGAAGCAGAAGTTACAGGTAATGTACACACACGATCCACTAGTACTGGATTTTAATCTATTTTGCTTATCTACTGTATCTCCACTGCCTAAATCAGTGCCTGGTATAGTAGGGGCTCAGCAAACATTTGCAAATAAACAGCCCGCTTCCACCAAAGAACACACCTGGGGGCAGAGTGGAGGTCAAGACTGTTTCTAGATGATTACAATAAAAAAAAACTAGAGGGGTCACAAAGTTCCTTTTTGAGGCACGACTTTATGATTATGCTTATTATTTCTCACAGAAATCTGGTCTTCACATACAAAAATGTATATAGATATCTCACCAATTAATATAGATTTCTGCTCTAAAACCCAGAGCAAACCAATAAACATTCTTAGCTTCATAAGAATGTTTTGCTAGTATATATGACTTTATTCCAATTGCCTAGATAAGAATGTATTTCTTTGATATCCCTCACTGTCAATCCACATCTTCACATTTATTTTATTTTCTTTAATGGAACCATTATTAGATTTTGTTCTTTATTATAAATTATCTCAGGACCTATTGGTATATTTAAGCTTCCTGTTAAGATAAAAATCAATCCATTCAACTCGTTTACAAAGCTTTTGAAGTAGTACAGAATCTGGTGTGATGGCCTGAATTTCTTGATTTTAAAAAAAATCATTTTGTTCCATAATATTTAAAGTAAGTATTTTGTGTGAATCAATTTTCTTAGCAATGGTGTAGCAGATGTTTGAATTACAAATTCTACTGTCTGCATTCACTATATACTGCTCATTTTTACTGGTGGTCTGTGATTGATGTGCACTGTGGTAATACTTAGGTCTGTAAAAACGCAAAGCCTGTTCCAAGATTCTGGGGTGTGTGTCCTAATTTAGCCAACCTCAGAAACAGTACTAGAGGCCATGAGGATAAGGACATAAGGTTCTAATCATGTCTGTCTCCAGAAAATCTCAAAGCACATGTCATTAACAGTGGTTTGATAGCATTTTCAATAAATAACGGCAATCCAGTAAGATGGGGGCATGCATTTGGTTGGATAGGATATATTGCTAACTATAATAAAATGAACGAAATAATCACATTCCATTATGAGTTAGCAAAATTCCAGCCTACACTAAGGAAATTTGAAAGAATTATTTTGTCAATTAGTATAATTTATATAAAAAGGCAGCTTATATTATGAGAAGGAAACAAGGAAGATGGGAAGATGAAGAAGGGAATAGAAGAGAGGTAAACAAATATTATAATATTATTATGTGCCAGACACTTCATATATGATATTTCACGTGATGCCCATAAAACTCCTATGTAGCTGTAACTGCCCCCACTTTGCAGAAGAGAGAACTGACACTCAGCCACGTGAAATAATGTGCCCCAAGGTCATATCCCTAACAACACTGGAGCCCGGTTTCCACCCCAGCCCTGCTATTCCAAAATCATGGTTCTCTCATTATGCAAATTACCACAGAAAGAATTTAATAGAAAAAAAAAACATATAATATGCTTGGTTTATTTTTGCCAACAAGAATGTCAGCTACAAGCTGCCATGACAGCCTGAGTGAATCACTATGGATTTAACTTACTTCAAAGAGGAATCCCCGACACCAATGCAGCCTCGCAGGCTGAGCTTCCTCAGAAATCCACCACATCGCTTAGAGATATTTTCCACCACTCGACCCTTGAATCAAGAAAGTTGGGGAAAAATACAATTTTTTTATGCTGCTTATCTAATAGCAAAATAACCTGAAATTTAGGAACAGAATATATTTTTCCAAGTGTAATAGAAGGTATTTTGGAACATTCCTCCAGCACCTCAGTTCTATCCCTACTGCATAAGCAAGCATTGAAAAATGTTTTCAATTAAAGCATTAAGTATTCTTTAAAAAAAAAAACCTGTGCACTGTCTTTTGAAAGTCTTGGCACTGGGGTTACGTCCTCTTCTACCCAAGGCTCTTTGAGGTCAGCTGTAGGAACATTGGCCACTGAGCAGAGATCTAAAATGACTTTGTTTAAAAAAGGAAATCCTACGTTAGCTAAACATTACCACTTTAAAAGTATGAAAATGTAAAAGCTCCCCCTCATCCTCCTTAGCAGTCCCCTATTTAAACACATTTGCTTTGAAAAAGGAACTTTTGCTGGGTACTAGCAGAAATATGAAGGCACTTCAAAAAGTTCAGGGAAAGATTCCAATTATCTTTGAATTCTATTTTTCCACCAACTTTTTAAAGTACCCTTGCATTAGAGGAGGCAAAAAGAAAATGAGCATTGATTAAGCACTTCCACTTTTTGATGAACAATTTTAACACTTTCTTGTACCTATTAGGGCTCATTGAATATTCACAAAAACCTCATGGACTACAAATCCACAGTGTAGATAAGGAAGAGTATGTCTGGAATACAGGAAATGCCTCAGGGCCTCCCTTAGTATTACCAGGCCCTGAGATTTTTTTCTTTTCCTTGTTCAAAACTTTTACTTTTTTTTATTTTTAAATTTTTATTATTTATTATTAGCATATTCATTCTTACAAATCACGATCTTTCTTTATGCCTTTTACCTGATCTATCACTCCCCAAACCCCCTCTTTTCCTCCCCGTTTCTCTAGTGTCCTTAGGTTTGTTCTCTCCTTCTAAAAGTTCAACATATTGTTGTGGTCTTTTCTTTCTTTCTTTCTGTCTGTCAGTCCTTTTCTTTCTTAGCACCCAGTTATGAGAGAGAACCTGTGGTATTTCTCTTTCCTTGTCTGGCTTATTTCACTTAACATAATTTTCTCCAGACTCATCCATGTTACGGCAAATGGCAGAATTTCAGCAACCCCAATTGTGATTAAGATCAATAGGAAACTACAACAACACAATCCACACAGGACTATTAGTAGCCCAAACCCTTCAGGAATGAAGGTCTGGGTCACTGCACGAGGTAAAGAACCATGATCAGCTGAGGTGCTTGCTGTAGGCAAAAGGAATAATACAGAATGGGTGGTGGAAGAAGGTAGTTATAAATACCAACCACAACCTCTACCTCCACAAGGGAGAAAAAGTTTAAAAGGGCCATTTTGCTTTAAATACCATTATCCTCACTTTATAAAACAGCAATCTTGACACTGAACTGCCAGCACTATGAATTCACTACATACATCAAACCACAGGATTACAAGAGTGTGGATCATACATATTGTTACTTGGCTAGTATCTTATTTAAGTTGAAAGTGCAAACTTTGATACTGCTAGCATTTACTTATGCTTTCTTGATACTATCTAAGTGAATAATTATTTTTTGAAGCAAAATTCCAGACAACTGTAAAATAAATCTTTGTCACAAGAGAAAAAAGTGATAATGACCTGGAAATCCAAGATAAGTTATTTAAGTACCTAATAAACAGCAAACAAACTTAGTACCAGTGTCTACAAATGGAACACCTGATATATTTTTCTCCATTTCAAGTTAGTAACGTTTACATAAACTTTCTATTCCTCCTTTCTTTGGAGCAAAGTTCTTGCACTAGAATAAAAAATTATATACACAATTTTCTGCTCCACTGTTTTCAACTAAGAGAATAACAACAAGAACAAATCCTTTTGAAATACAATATTCAACCCAATGACTCTGTATCTTATCTACTAGACAGTATGTTGTAGGGATGTATTTTAGAATGAAGGGCTTTAGGAGAAAAAAATAAGGCCCAAAATGGTCTTAAAAGACCACTGGAGTTATGACTTTTAGATTAACATAGTACTTGGTTATTTCTCATTTTTAACCTGTCAGAATCTTGAATAACCACGAAGACACAACAAAATGTCCAACTTTTAAAGGGATGAAAAATGCCTAAATATCAGCAAAACCACACATTCAAGAAAGAGTGTTGTTGAAGGAAAGGCACCATATGCACTTGTCACCTAGATGTTTTATTCTGCCTTTTCTTTGAACTGTGCCAGTCATATAACCTATGCGCTTCTCTTAGTAGGTGAGTGATCTTGGGTAAGTTACTTAACCTTTTTGTGCCTCAGTTTCTTCAATATGGTGTTGAGAGGATTAAAGCTATCCATATATGTAAAGTGCTTAGAACAGTGCCTGGCACACAGTGAATACTATTAGTCTGTTAATCCTGCTCCTTGGCACCTTCTCTCTTCTCTTAACATATCCATAAACCACCACTTCCTTCCCATAGGGCATGTCTTTGAGACCATCTGTTTAGCATCCTATTTAAAGAATATGGGAGGCCCTAACTTAGTTCATAATCCAATCTGGGTTCAAGGTGCTAGCCCTAAAAAGAAACTAAACTCTATGAGACTAGATTGAAACCCTGGTGCCAGCTATTTCAGGTTTTCACATGTAATTTTTTACATAAGTGGTGAACCATATACTGGCCTCTCCTTTAGTGGATATACTGAAGTATTTCTGTGATAAATATCTGAAAGTCAGTTATCTGAAAGTCAGCAGTAAGCTAAAATTCTGTAATCAAACAAAGCACAAGGTAGTGATATTTACTTGAAATACCTGTATTTTTTAATATCTGAATTTAAAAGTTCTTAATGTGCTTTCCAAACAGGTGTATAGTTTGGAAAAATTGTCAGAACCGAGACATTAGGGACCACAGAAAAAGAAGACATTTTGCCAAATGTTTTCAAAACAATGACTCTCTTTTTGCCAGTAGAAATGATTACAAGTTTTAGAATTGAAGATCCTCTTCAACATCACTAATTAAACACAGTGATCAAAGATTTAGAGACAGTTTGAAGGGGAATTACATTGGCTGGTGTAGAATGTTTGCATGTTTTGGTGGGGCACTGTTGCAATCACTGCTATTAAATCTGGAAAGAACATTAAGGAACAACACCTAATTTAGGGACCATTCTAAGCCAGGAACCAGAGCTTCTCTTTCCAGGATGGGCACAAATCTCTGAAGTCCCTGCCCCCTCCAAGCTCAGAGCACCACAACATGACAGGAATGAAGCATTTCCCAATGCTGACCACAGGAAATCCTGTGCTCTGCCCCACTGGTTTAAGATGAGGACCAGAGACTCTCAAGCGGCAAGTAACATAGAGAAGGAGGTGAAGGACCTCCACAACCGGCCATTAGTTTTTCTAGGTAACACCAGGTAAGTAACTAGCAGGACCCGTCTCAATGTTAAACACATACATCATTTCTTTATCCATTAAAAAAGACATAAAATATACACCTTGGTAAAAACACTTGATGAACACAGTACACAAGTAACAATTAAAATGCAATTCCACTACTGTAACTGACTTGGCTAAACTGGAAATGAATAAGGTTTTACTAACATTTGGTAGATAATAAACTCCAGAATCTCAAGACCCTCAAACCATCACTCTAGACGATTACTGTGTGCAATGCTCTTTATTCCCTGCCCCCTTTCTTTCTGGTTAGAAATTTGGTATTTAATATTAAAGTTGTTTTAAACTAAACTTTCCTCATTTAGTCAGGTTTGCCACTCTTAAATAGACACACTTACATATTTCCAGATAAATACACTAGAATCCTAGAATTATAAAAGGCTTTAAAGATTACCTAACGTCCTTATTTCATGCATAATAAAACAGAGGCATTGAGAGAGTATACGGCTTAAGTGGCCAAGCTGGGGTGGCGCTTCAGATCTTCAGCCTCACTCTTGGCTTGGTGCCTCTGCCATTTCTCCGTTCTGTTTATCTTTTTTTTTTTTGGCGGCTGGCCAGTACAAGAATCTGAACCCTTGACCTTGGTGTTACCAACACTGTGCTCTAACCAATTGAGCTAACCCCCATTTCTCCATTCTTGATACTGAATTAGAATTCTCATTGGATCTTTCAGATCAATAAATATGTCATCTCCTAAGGTTAAAGCACTGAGCCAGGAGTTAATGATGCAGGTGAAAGGCCTTAAAAAGCTGAGTGGTAAAACTCAGATAATGAACATGAACAAGGGGGGAAAGTAATCTGTCACTGACACAGAGCAAAAGTAAAATATAAGCAGAATTTTGGTTTTGATGTATGTAGATATCTTCCAGTTTTTTCCTCTCTGTTCCACCTTGACACTTTAATATTAAATCTAAATGTAGCAAAATAAAAAGGGAGGAAAGAGGGAACAGTTTACTTACCTTTTTAAAAAGTCTTCTGTCTAAACCAAAGTTAACTTACCTCTACATCTGTTTGAAAGTTAAAAAGATCTATTCTTTGCCAGTTGCTTCCATCCAGAGCTAAGATGTTCCAAGCCTGGGAGGTGGGAGGTAAAGGAAAATGGATTTGGGTGAAAGAAATACATTTATTGAGACCATTAAAAAACGTTTTGACTCAGCCTTTGTATATCCAAACTTTTATTCTTGACATACATTAATAACCAAATGTAGAATTATGACAACATTGTGTTATATTAAATGTAAAAGATAATGAGATTTTATTTTTAATGTTTTATCTGAACTAAAACTTATTCTCGTTCTAATAAAACTTGATATTTATTGGTTAAAAATCTGGTGAATACTCTACCTTGGAAATCTGTGCACATCGGCACAAAGTTACTATATCCAAGAAGGAAAATATTCTAGGAAGAAAGAGAAAAAAAACACAAAAATGAAATGGCATTAACATTTTAGGATAATTATAATTGGAAAGATAAAATATAGTGTGCCATCTAGATATATAAGTGTTTTCAAGATTCCTCAATTTGCAATACACAAGTGCACTATAAATTTACATCAGTATTGTAAAATATTAAATGTCTGCATGTTCAGAAGCTGTTTTAGATATACTACACAAATTCTCTTAAAATAGAACTCATTAAACTTTTATTTCCCTTGTTCTAAGAAATGGTTATGGGAAAGTAGATGATAACTAGTTATATTCGAAACCAACTCTCTAATCTCCCAGGCACTGGGCCTGGTGATAGCTAAATCCTTCTAATTCTCATGTCCCTAACACACAGCACAAACCCCTTTTTTGGTAGCAGATGCACCAAACAGCCCCAGATGCCTGAGCCTCAAAAACATGGCCAAAAAAAGCTAGATGATAAAACCTGTTGGATCTGATGTATTTGTTCACCTGGCAGTAAGATGGAGCTCATTAGTCAGCAAAGTCTATAAGTGACCACTTTTTCCTGAGCAAAAGCCAAGAAGCCACAGCAGATGAGAAAGATGGCAAAAAAGCAGACAGAAGCAAACAAAAACTTGGTTGACATCAGTAATGCCTCTTAGAGGAAGCAGTAGCCTCTAGCAAGGCAGGAGTCGGAGTGATATCCTGACATTCTGGCAAGAGGGGAGAGAGAGGAGTTGCGGATTATAGCATAGTGGGCAAATAGCTGTGTGTGCCTCAGTGCTCTGGAGTGACAGCTGAAAACAAAGAGCAGCTTTTCTGTGAAAAGAAGGGTGGATGGGGTTGAGGTCAGGGACAATAATAAGGTCTCAATTCTGGCAGTCCTGGAAGGTAAATATGAGAATCTGTGCCTCTGTGTGTGGAAGAAGGCTGAGATGGCAAATGGCCATCTAAAAAGTTCTCCAAAGTTATCAGTGATGAGTTAAAAATTCACAGACTCAGGGAAGGATAGCAGAACCATAAAACACCAGAGTGTTGAACCCTGCCATAATACACCCACAAGAGGCACCAGGGACTAGTGATTGCATAGATGCCATTCTATAATATAGGCTCCAATCATTTTCTAGTGAAAAGCAAAGGATAGAAGAATAATAGGACTGCACTGACCTTAAAGCCTTATTGAATCTCTGCACATAGGAAAATGCTGGTGGCTGAAATCTGAGTACTTCAAAATATATATATATATATATATATATATATTAGACACATTTCAGGGTATCTGCACACCTACACTGCCTCTATGGAAATACATCTTGCCCAACCCACAGGCCCTCCTGCCTACAATAGCTGTGTTCAGTGCCATAGTACCATTCTACAACCAGTCACAGCTGATTGTTAGCTCCCTTAAGAAACTAAACACCAGAGAGAGAAAAAAGGCTGGTATAGTGGAATCACGTTTCATGCTGGGGTTGGGTTCTCAAGTACAAGCTGAAAGTGAAAAAGGAGTTAGCTAAGTTTCCATTGAAAATTCCTTAAGAATGGATTGGAGAAACTTGGAGAACCACATATTCTATCACCTCTCAATAACAGTAACAGTACTGATATTAACAACAAGAGTGAACACTGATTATGCACTCACTATGTGCCAACCATAATTTGTTGGTCATTTAATTGTCACAGCAATGCTACGAGGTATGTGCTATTACTATCTCTATTTTATAGATAAAGACACTGAACATAGAGAAATTAAGTAACGTGCTCAGGCCACACAGATATGTAAGGATGAAGCTAGGATTTGAACCCAGACAGCCTGGCTCAAGAGCCCACGCCCACGCCCACTACATATGTATACTTCCTTGAAAAGTTTAACACAGCTGTTTTTCCCTCAGGATTGGACTAGACACTATTTCTTCAACTGTTAACACCAGATAAAGTAGTTTTCATTTAGTAAGCATGATGTTTGGAAAATAATAATACTAAGTAAAGCAAGATGCTCACACACTGAGACACATACAGGAACAAATAGGTAGAAAAGAATTCACATTTCTCCTCTAATGCTTCCTACCCAATTTTATGGTTAGTGAATGAAAAAGTAGATTGCCTGAAATAGTTATTTCACTTCTCACTTTTTAAACTGAATGTAGTTGAATTTGCATAAATAGGCATGATGATATTCCAAACTGCCAAACTGTAGCCTAAGCCAATTCCTGACTCACATTTCAATGAATAAAATTAATGCCCTGAATGACAAAGCTTGGGATACTGGCAATAAAAACAGAAATAACTAAAGGAGTGAGAAACTGAGTTCTGGCCCCTCCAAAACATTTTTTTCTGGAAATTGTTTCCTATCTCAAATGTGATAACCTCTCCTTCATGAAGCAAGTATTGCAATGGTACCCTGACTATAAATATATACAGGTGAGTGTAGGTCTGGATGTACTTCTGGACTTTGTATTCTGTACCATTAGTCTGTTTGTCTATCTTTGTGTCAGTAAGACCTAGTTTTAATTATGAAGCTTTATAATAAGTCTTGATGTCTGGTAATGTAAGTTCTTCAGCTCTGTTCTTTATCAAGGTTACCTTTATTATTGATCCTTTGAATTTCCATTTAATTTTAGAATCAGTATATCAATTTCCACATGAAAACTTCCTGAAATTTTTACTGGGATTGTATTGAATTTACAGAAAATTTGGGGAGAATTGAGATTTTTACAATATTAATTCAATGCAGAAATATGATATAGTCCACTATTTATTTAGGACTTCTTTAATTTCTCACAGTAATTTTTGTAGGTTTCCACATAGACACTTGCTCATTGTTAATTAGATTTTTTCCCCTAGTTATTTGATGTTGTTACTATTACAGTGGGATATTTTATTTTATTTTATTTTTTTACAGTGGAATATTTTAAATGTCACTTTCTGATTGTTGCTAGTATATAGATATAGTTAATTTTCATATATTGACCTTGTATCCAGCAACATTTCTAAATTCACTTATTCACTCCAATAATATTCTACATACAATTCAATTCACCTGTGAATATTGACAATTTTCTTCCTTTCCAATAATTATACTTTCTATTTCTTTTTCTTGCCTTACTGCAGAGGCTATGACCTTCTCTAGAACAATGATAAATAGAACTGGTAATGAAAAACATCTTTGTCTCATTCCCGTCTGAGAAAAAGCCGTCACTTTTTAATCATTGATTATGATTATTTCTATAGGTTTTTTTTCCTGCTTCTTCAATAGTTTGTCAAAATTCACTTTTTAGGAAGGAAAACTGTCACAGAGGAGTCATGGTGGGAGCCAGGTCCACCACCACTGAACAGAGTGACAGAGAAAGCTCCAGAAGTACCTAACAGCAAAGGGAAAACTGAACAGCCAAAAACACCAAATCTTATCTAAAAGCTAAGAATAATTACACATATCCACCACCTTCTAAATCTACTATTAGACCCAAAAAGGATGTTACCAACCATGTTGTTTTGCCTGCCAAATCTCCAAAGTCCATCAGCATTAAACACCAGCCCAGATCAGCCAATATTGCAGGGTCCCAAAGGCTGACTTCACGACGACTATAAACCTTCCAGCAAAAGTCATCAACAGCATGATTGCCCACTTCAGGGGAGCTGTCAGAACTTGTGGGGTCACTTAATATACAGGAATTGAAAACTACAAAGCAGCAGGTAACACATCAAGGAAATGCTAAATGTACAGAATCTGGACAGCACCCATGTTGGAAATGAATTTTGGATGGCTTTCTAAAAGAAATGAACAAAAAGAACTTACCCCTAATCTTATCAGACCTTGAGAGGAAGCCACATTCTGAATTATGTATCCTAAGTAAGCCAAAAACTAACTCTTATCCTCAAACCAAGAGCAGTTTGGCTTCTAAACAAGCCTTGGGCAAAAGTTCAGCAAATAGTGCTGAAAAACAGAGTTAACAAACAATTTGTTGGAGAAACACAAATCAGAACTCTACCAATAAAGTCACAGCAACTCTCTAGAGGAGCAGATCTTGAAAGACCAGAAGAAAACCCCCTAAGGACAGTTCCCTCTTGCTTTATTCAGACCCTCATAAGACTCAGGCATCAAAGAGACTGGTGGTCAAGGACATAAAGGATACAATGGTTAACAAGGGTAAATACGAAAGACCAAATGAAACTAAGTTAGGGTCATACCCTATTACAGAAAGTAAAACATATGAAGCCCAGGTCATTCCCCAATTTGCTTCAGGGAGGATATAACAACAGACATCCAAACATCAAGCAAGATCAGAAGTCCACTCAACCTTGTTTTAGACCACAAAAATCAAAAGCCATAGCCAGAGGCCTAATATGACAGTTGGCAGCTTTAATTCAGTCATCCAGGCACCCCTAGCATAAGAGCAAATGGAACAAATGGCAATTAATATAACAGCATTCAACAAAAAGCACAGACTTTGGACTCTAAGTTTAAAAAGCTCTTCTTCCCCAGAACCATTTTCTGAACGAGACAGCTTCTAAAACACAAGCTAGTGTCAGAACCGTAAATAGCAGTGGAGTCCCAAATGGGACCCAAACTAATCCAAATATTAAAAAGACAACAGCAGAGGATCGAAGGAAAAAACTGGGAGAATGAAAGAAATCTAAGGGGAAAATCTATAAATGGCCTCCTATGGAACTTAAAACAAAGTGAATATTTCATTCTGCAAGAGCATTGAAAGAGAGAGGAGGAAAAGAAAGAACTTGAATTGTCCAATAAAATTAACAACATTCTAACAGAATGTATGCAGCTCATTGAAGGGGATGTACTTTCTAATTAAATATATACCATATTGTCCAGCACTCCTGAGGCTGAAAAATTTGCTAAGTTCTGGATCTGCAAAGCAAGTAAAGGTGCCTTTGATGTTATTGGACTATATAAAGAGGCCATTAAAAACGGGGCAACACCAAGTACAAGAGTTACGGTAAGTTATTAATATTTTGCAAGACCCAGACAGAAACACAGAAGGAATTACCTCCGACTCTTTAGTTGCTGATAATAACATAACATCAGTGGAAGAGCTGGCCAAGAAGGTGGAATCTGGAGTCTTGTCTTTCTCCAAAAAAGAGGGAACAGGTTACAGCAATACCCCAAATAACCAAGGCAGAACAGGATAATCATCTTGTTCATCAAATTACAGATCACCCAAATCCCTGGAATACAGGGAATGCCAGAAGTGCAAAACACGAAGCTTATCACTTCTATATGGCATTCCTTGAGGACTGAGTGAGCAGTGTCCCAGTACCCAGAAATGTTGCAGGAACACACTTTAATAGTGGCTTTTCTTGACAAGCTATTAGAAATGGAAGAAACAGAGTGTTTTATATTCTGTAAAAATAGGCTTTGCTGGTAACATTAAGATTTCAAATAAATCCTTGCATCATAATTTCTTGATTTCTTTTTACAGGTGTTTCAGAGCCTCCATGAAACAAGAAATGCCCTTGTCCAGTTGATCTGGGAAAAAATGTATAATGTAGTGGCATCACGATTGAAGATTATGGATTCAGAACCTAGGAAGTAATTCACTAGACTTACTCTCAAATTTTATAGCCCCATGGAAAAGTCTTTGGTTTACGTGTTTAAGACTGTAGTTCGCCACAGTTTTATAGTATACATAAATTTTAAACCACTGAATATAATCCCACAAGTATGATATAAATTTGTACTTTATTGATCTACTTTATTCCCAACATAGTTATTTTTTATATCAGAAGGTTGGTCCCACAGGATGATGAACTTTGCTTACTGTATTCACCATAGCAGAGAAGTCCCTAAAGCGTGGAAGATCTGAGCTTTGAAACTAGCTGGCCAGGCTGGATGTGATGAGACTGACAGCCGGGTCAAATCCCCCCATTTTACAGATGAGTCTATACTACGTCTTTGCTCAGAGATCGTAAATAACATTTATGTGTCATCTCTGACTTCCATAACAGTGTCCTTGTAAATGAGGGGTAATTATTGTCCTTTTTGTGCCAGGTGTGAAATGAAACACAATCCTGAACTGGGGTAGTCATTTAGTTTTTTATATCCAAACCTAACATTGCCTTTGTTCTTCAGAAACGCTTCAAGTAAAAACAAAAGGGGACAGGGGAGAGGGTTGGGGAGCGGGGTCTTGCTTCCTCACTTCAATTCTTTGCTCTGCTAGGGGACAGCTGGCCTGAAAAGGCAGTGCAAGTCCAAGACACTATTGTAGATTGCTTTCTCTTCTTCCTGGGCAACTGCACTTAGAAATGTAAAATCAGAGTCAGTATGTAAACATAATGTATAGAAAAACCTAGTCAACATATTTTAAAATTTAGCTTTCTTAATATTTAAGTACTATCTAAGAGAAACAAACAAACAAAACCATTAAATTTTTGTTTGTTCCTAGAAAAATAATTCACTTTTTATATTATACGGTTAGTTCAATTTGGGTTTTGCCAAATGCATGACGTCATGTATCCACCATTACAGTACCACATACAATAGTTTACCACCCTAAAAATCACCTGTGCTTCACCTATTCATCCCTCTGTTCCTCCTCATGAACCCCTGCAACCACTGATCTTTTTAATGTCTCTAGAGTTTTGTCTTTTCCAGAATGTCACATAACCAGAATAGCTGTTCATACTGGCTTCTTTTACTTAGCAATATGCATTTAAGGTTCCTCTTAGTCTTTTCATGACATAGCTTATTGCTTTTCATCACTGAGCAACATTCCATTGCGTGGATGTACCAGTTTGTCTACTCACCTGTTATTGCAGGACATGTTGGTTGCTTCCAGTTTGGAGTGATTATGAATAATTCTACTAGAAATATTTGTGTGCAGTTTTTGTATGGCTATAAATTTTCTATTCATTTGGATAAATACCTAGGAGTGTGATTGCTAGATTCTATGACAAGTTTATGTTTACCTTTGTAAGAAACTGCCAAACTGTCTTCCAAAATGGCTGTACCATTTTGAATCCCTACCAGCAATGAATGAGCTCCTGTTGGTCTCCATCTTGTCACTTTGTATTATTAGATTTTTTCATTTTAGCCATTCTAATAGGTATACAGCGGTATTTCACTGTTTAAAATTTCAATTCCCTAGTGACGTATGATATTAAGCATCTTTTCATATACTTATTTGCCATCTGTATATCTTTAGTGAGATGTTTGTTCAGATATTTTGCCCATTTTTTTCTTTTCTTTTTTAAATTTTATTTTGTCGATATACAATATGGCTGATTATAGCAGCCCATTATCGAAACCTCCCTCCCCCCTACCTGACCCCCCGCCCTCCCAACAATGTCCTTTCTGTTCACTTGTCGTATCAACTTCAAGTAATTGCAATTGTTATGTCTTCTCCCACCACCACCCCAGTTTTTGTGTGTGTGTGTGTGTGTGTGAATTTATTTATTTTTAGCTCCCACCATTCAGTGAGAACATGTGGTATTTCTCTTTCTGTGCCTGACTTGTTTCACTTAATATAATTCTATCTAGGTCCATCCATGCTGTTGCAAATGACAGTATTTCATTCTTTTTTATAGCTGAGTAGTATTCCATTGTGTAGATACACCACATTTTCCATATCCACTCATCCGATGATGGACATTTGGGCTGGTTCCAACTCTTGGCTATTGTAAAGAGTGCTGCGATGAACACTGGGGAACAGGTATACCTTCGACTTGATGATTTCCATTCCTCTGGGTATATTCCCAGCAGTGGGATAGCTGGGTCATATGGTAGATCTATCTGCCATTGTTTGAGGAACCTCCATACCATTTTCCATAGAAGCTGCACCATTTTGCAGTCCCACCAACAATGTATGAGACTTACTTTTTCTCCACAACCTCGCCAGCATTTATCGTTCAGAGTCTTTTGGATTTTAGCCATCCTAACTGGGGTGAGATGGTATCTCAGTGTGGTTTTGATTTGCATTTCCCGAATGCTGAGTGATGTTGTGCATTTTTTCATATGTCTGTTGGCCATATGTATATCTTCCTTAGAGAAATGCCTACTTAGCTCTTTTGCCCATTTTTTAATTGGGTTGCTTGTTTTTTTCTTGTAAAGTTGTTTGAGTTCCTTGTTGGATACATCCTTTGTCAGATGTGTATTTTGAAAATATTTTCTCCCACTCTGTTGGCTGTCCTTTAACTCTGTTAATTGCTTCTTTGCTGTGAAGAAGCTTTTCAGTTTGATATAATCCCATTTGTTTATTTTTCCTTTGGTTGCCCATGCTTTTGGGGTCACATTCATGAAGTCTGTGTCTAGTCGACTTCCTGAAGTGTTTCTCCTATGTTTTCTTTAAGAAATTTTATTGTTTCAGGATGTATATTTAATTCTTTAATCCATTTTGAATTGACTTTAGTGTATGGTGAGAGGTATGGGTCTAGTTTCATTCTCCTGCATATTGATATCCAGTTCTCCCAGCACCATTTGCTGAAGAGGTAGTCTCTTCCCCAGTGCATAAGCTTGGTGCCTTTGTCAAAGATCAGATAGCTGTAGGTTTGTTGGTGATTTCTGGATTCTCTATTCTATTCCATTGATCAGTGTGTCTGTTTTTATGCCAGTACCATACTGTTTTGGTTATTATACCTTTGTAGTATAGTTTAAAGTCAGGTAGTGTTATGCCTCCAGCTTTATTTTTTTTTTGCTCAGCGTTGCTTTGGCTATGCATGGTCTTTCTTTATTCCATATAAATGTTTGCATAGTACTTTCCATATCTGAGAAAAATGTCATTGCAATTTTGATGGGGATTGCATTGAATTTGTATATCACTTTGGGTAGTATGGACATTTTCACTATGTCTATTCTTCCAATCCAAGAGCATGGGATATCTTTCCATCTTCTTGTATTCTCTCTAATTTCTCTCAGCAGTGGTTTGTAGTTCTCATATAATATCAAAAATTATTTTGGTGGCTATTGTAAATGGGCAAGCTTTCTTGATTTCTCTTTCCGCATGTTCACTATTGGAGAATAGAAATGTTACTGATTTTTGTGAGTTGATTTTGTATCCTGCTACTGTGCTGAAATCATTTATCAACTCCAAGAGTTTTTTTGTACAGGCTTTAGGCTGTTCGATATATAGGATCATGTCATCTGCAAACAGGGACAGTTTGACTTCATCTATTCCAATCTGGATGCCCTTTATTTCCTTCTCTTCTCTGATTGCTCTGGCTAGTACTTCCAACACTATGTTGAATAGGAGTGGTGAGAGTGGGCATCCTTGTCTAGTTCCTGTTCTTAAAGGAAAAGCTTTCAGCTTTTCCCCATTCAGGATGATATTGGCAGTGGGTTTATCATATACAGCTTTAATTATGTTGAGATACTTTCCATCTATACCTAACTTATAGAGGGTCCTTGTCATGAATGAATGTTGAATTTTATCAAATGCTTTTTCAGCATCTATTGAGATGACCATATGGTCCTTGTGTTTGATTTTATTAATATGGTGTATCACATTTATTGATTTGCATATGTTGAACCAACCTTGCATCCCTGGGATGAATCCCACTTGATCATGGTGAATAATTTTTTGTATGAGTTGCTGTATTCTGTTAGCTAGTATTTTAGTGAGGATTTTTGCATCTATATTCATCAAGGATATCGGCCTGTAGTTTTCTTTTTTGTTTGTATCTTTACCTGGTTTTGGTATCAGGATGATGTTTGCTTCATAGCATGAGTTTGGGAGATTTGCGTCTGTTTCAACCTTTTGGAATAGTTTGTAAAGAATCGGTGTCAATTCCTCTTTGAGTGTTTGGTAAAATTCTGCTGTGAATCCATCTGGTCCTGGGCTTTTCTTTGTTGGGAGCCTTCTGATAACAGCTTCAATCTCCTTTATTGTTATTGGTCTGTTCAGATATTCTACATCTTCATGGCTCAGTTTTGGGAGATTGTGTGTGTGTCCAAAAATTTATCCATTTCCTCCAGATTTTCAAATTTGTTGGCATATAGCTGTTTATAGTAGCCTCGAATGATTCCTTGTATTTCAGATGAATCAGCTGTAATATCACCTTTTTCATTTCTAATTTTTGTTATTTGAATCTTCTCTTCTTTTTTTTTTTGTTAGCCATGCTTATGGTTTGTCAATTTTATTTATCTTTTCAAAAAACCAACTTTTTGATTCATTGATCTTTTGTATTGTTTTTTGGGTTTCAATTTCATTAAATTCTGCTCTGATCATAATGCTTTCTTTCCGTCTGCTAACTTTAGGTTTGGATTGTTCTTGTTTTTCTAGTTCTTTAAGGTGAAGTGTTAGGTTGTTCACTTGCCATCTTTCCATTCCTCTGAAGTGAGCATTTAATGCGATAAATTTCCCCCTTAGTATTGCTTTTGCTGTATCCCACAGGTTTTGGTATGATGTATCATTATTTTCATTAGTTTCAATAAATTTTTTGATGTCCTGCTTGATTTCTTCTTGGACACATATGTTACTAAGTAGAATGCTGTTTAATTTCCATATGTTTGTATAGTTTCCGGAATTTCATTTGTTATTGATTTCTAATTTTAATCCATTGTGGTCTGAGAAAATACATGGGATAATTCCAATTTTTTTGAATTTGTTGAGACTTGATTTGTGACCTAACATGTGATCTGTCCTGGAGAATGATCCATGTGCTGATGAGAAGAATGAATATTCTGAGGTTGTGAACGGAATGTTCTGTAGATATCTGCTAAGTCCAATTGCTCTAGAGTCTTGTTTAGATCTTGTGTTTCTCTGCTGATTCTCTGCCTAGATGATCTGTCCAATATTGACAGTGTGGTGTTCAGGTCCCCTGCTTTTATGGTATTAGTGTCTATTTCCTTCTTTAGGTCTAACAGAGTTTGTTTTATAAATCTGGCTGCTCCAACATTGGGTGCGTATATATTTACGATTGTTATGTCTTCTTGATGGATCAATCCTTTTATCATTATGCAGTGTCCCTCATTGTCTCTTTTTATGGTTTTTAGTTTAAAGTCTATTTTATCAGATATAAGAATAGCTACTCCAGCTCATTTTTCTTTTCTGTTTGCATGGTAAGTCTTTTTCCATCCTTTTACTCTTAGTCTATATGAGTCTTTATGGGTGAGGTGGGTCTCTTGAAGGCAGCATATAGTTGGGTCCTCCTTTTTAATCCAGTCATCCAGTCTGCGTCTTTTGATTGGGGAATTTAAGCCTTTTACATTAAGAGTTGTTACTGAAAAGTGTTGATTTATTCCTAGCATTTTATTGAGTATTGTTTGGTTGTCTTAGGTGTCTTTTGTTCCTTGCTTTCTGATTTACTGTTTGTTTTCTGTGTTTGTTGGTTCCTTGGGTTGTAGATAGTCCTTTTGTTTGTTTGTTTTCTCTTCATGAATGCCATTTTTATTATACTAGTGGGTTTTGATTTTTCTTGGGTTTTTATGGCAGTGGTAGTTATTTTTCAGGAACCAAACCCAGTACTCCCTTGAGGATTTCTTGTAAGGGTGGTCATGTGGTGGTGAACTCCCGCAGTTTTTGTTTGTCTGAGAAATATACTATTTGCCCTTCATTTCAGAAGAACAGCCTTGCCGGGTAGTGTATTCTTGGCTGGCAATCTCTGTCTTTTAGTATTTTGAATATATCATCCCATTCCTTTCTGGCTTTTAGAGTTTGTGATGAAAAGTCTGATGTTAGTCTGATTGGGGCTCTCTTACAGGTGATTTGATGCTTCTCTCTTGCAGCTTTTAAGATTCTCTCTTTGTCTTTGAGTTTTGCCAATTTGACTATAGCATGTCTTGGAGAAGACCTTTTTGGGTTGAATACGTTTGGAGATCGTTGAGCTTCCTGGATCTAAAGATCTGTGATTTTTCCTATACCTGGGAAGTTTTCTGCCACTATTTTTTTGAATATGTTTTCAATGCAATCTCCTTTTTCCTCCCCTTCTGGAATACCCATGACTCGGATATTTGAGCGCTTAAGGTTGTCTGATATCTCTCTCAGATTTTCTTCAATGCCTTTGATACTTTTTTCTTTTCTTTTCTTTCTTTCTTTTTTGTCTGCCTGTGTTATTTGAAACAGCCCATCTTCAAGTTCAGAGGTTCTCTCTTCAACTTCGACAAGCCTGCTGGTTAAACTCTCCTTTGTCTTTTTTATTTCGCTGAATAAATTCTTCAATTCGGCATGCTCTGCTACATTTTTTTTCAGGGCATTGAGTTCCTTGCACATTCTTCTTTCAGGTCCTGTATACTTTTCCTCGTTTCATCATGTTGTCCCACTGAGTTTTCTTTTATCTCATTCAGTTTCCTTAGAATTATCACTCGAAATTCCTTGTCAGACATTTCAAGGGCTTCTTGTTCTATAGGATCTAGAGCTTGAGAGTTATTCCCCTTTGGTGGTGTACTTTCCTGATTTTTCGTATTTCTGGTATCTTTTCTTTGATGTTTATTCATTGTGGCAGGCGGTTTCACAGTCCACAGGTTTGACACTATTGTCTGACTAAGATGTTGCTGGGGTTGCCAATTTGGTATGGCTACCTCAGTGACTGCTCAGTTGGCCACTAGTGCCTTGTGTGTGTGGTTGCCTCGGGTCTTGGGCCTCTCCGGGGAGCCACCTTTCTGGTCAGCTTGGACTCGGCCGGGCTGCTGGTTCACAAGGCAGTACTGCAGGGTGTGTGGTCTCTGCTGAGCTTCCACCTCCCTGCTGGACGTCTCCCTGCTCCATGCGCACTGGGCCAGGCTTGGGATGGAGCTGGGTGGCAGTGGAGAAGCCCACATGCTGCTGGATCACACGTGACAGCAACTCCCTACCCCCACAGGGTATGTGGTCTCTACAGAGCTTCCACCTCCCCTAGAGTTAGGGGTGGCATCTTCCTGGAAGGGCTAGGCATTCTCGATGCTGATTATCAAGGGAAGGGATGTGCCTTTGGTTAGGAAAAGTTTCTGAGGTTAGGTAGTCCAATGTACAGGGAACACAGCTGCTGAAGGTCTTGGTGGTGGTGACAGTGATCCCTCACATTACAAGATAGTGGAAGCAGAGAGCCGAGATAGAGAGAGCTTTGGCCCATTTTAAAATTTGTGTTGTCTTTTTACTGTTGAGTTTTAAGAGTTCTTTATATATGCTGGACACCAGTCCTTTATTAGATATGTTTGGCAAATATTTTCTCCCAGTCTTGCCCTTTCATTCTCTCAACAGTGTCTTTCTCAGAGGAGAAGTTTTTAATTTTAATAAAATCCAGCTTGTCAATTTTTTCTTTCATTGATAGTGCTTTTGATGTTATATCTGAAACCTCATTGCCAAATCCAACGTCACCTAGATTTTCTCCTATGCTTTCTTCTAGAAGTTTTATGTTTTACATTTAGGTATATGATCCATTTTGAGTTGATTTTTGTGAATGGTGTAAGGTCTGTGTCTACATTTTTTTTTTTTTACCTGTAGATGTCCAATTGTTCCAACACCATTTGTTGAAAAAAATATACTTTCTTCATTGAATTGCTTTTGTTCCTTTATCAAAGATCACGGGCCGGCCCGTGGCTCACTCGGGAGAGTGTGGTGCTGATAACACCAGGGCCACGGGTTCGGATCCTATATAGGGATGGCCGGTTGCTCACTGGGTGAGCATGGTGCTGACAACACCAAGTCAAGGGTTATGATCCCCTTACCGGTCATCTTTTTTTAAAAAAAAAAAAAAAAAGATCAGTTGACTATATTCGTGCAACTCTGTTTCTAGGCTCTCTACTCTGTTCCATTGATCCATTTGTCTATTATTCTTTCACCAACACCACGTGACTTCATTACAATAACTTTTTACTAAGTCTTAAAGTCAAGTAGTGTCAATCCTCTGACTTTGTTCTTCTTCAGGATTGTGCTGGCTTTTCTGGTTTTTTCATTTTGTTTTGCTTTTCCATATTAATTTTAGAATCAGCTTGCCAATATCTGCAAAATAACTTGGCAGTATTTTGATTTTGATTGGTTGTGGTGAAGCTACAGCTCAAGCTGGGAAAAATTAACATCTCAACACTATTGAGTTTTCCTATCCATCAATATATAATCTCTCCATTTATTAACATCTTCATTGATTTCTTTCACTGGAGCTTTGTAGTTTTCCTCATATAGATTTTACAAAATTTTGTTAAGAGTTATACTTGGTATTTTATTTTTTTAATAATGTAAATGGCACTGTTTTAAGTTTCAGATTCCAATAGTACACTGCTGCTATACAGAAAATTAACTTTTGCATATTAATCTTGTATCCTGTAACCATGCTATAATTGTTTATTAGCTGCAGGAGGTTTTTTGTTTGATCAGTTCTTTGAAGATGGAGAATCATGTCACCTGCCAAGTAAAGCCAGTTTTATCTTTTCCTTCCAATGTATACCTTTCCTTTCCTTTTCTTGTCTTATGCATTAGCTAAGACTTACAGTACTCTAATGAATAGGAGTGGTGACAGGGAACATATTTTTCTTGTTTTCAGTCTCAGGGAGAAAGCATCTAGTTTCTCATCAATAACTCTGATGTTAGCTGTAAGTTTTCTGTAAATGTCCTTTATCAAGCTGAGGAATGTACTCTCTATTACTAGTCTGATGAGTGTTTTTATCATGAATGGGGGGTCAGAATTTGTCAAATGTTTCTTCGGCATTTATTGATACATATGACTGTATGATTTTTTTCTTCTTTAGTCTGCTGATGTAATAGATTACATTGATTTTTTTTTTTTTTAAGATGACCAGTAAGGGGATCTTAGCCCTTGACTTGGTGTTGTCAGCACCACTCTCCCCCAAGTGAGCTAACTGGCCATCCCTATATAGGGATCTGAACCCTTGGCCTTGGTGTTATCAGCACCACACTCTCCCAAGTGAGCCACGGGCCAGCCCTACATTAATTTTTTTAATGTTGAAGCATCCTTGCATACCTGAAATAAATCCTGCTTGGTGGTGGTGTACAATTATTTTATATATTGCTGAATTACATTTGCTAATATTTTGTACCAGATTTTTTTACCTATTTTCATGAGAGATGTAGGTCTTGACTTTTCCTGTTTTTGTAATACTTTTATCTGATCTTTGTATTAGGGTATGTCGAACTAGGGCTGGGTCTGGTGCTCACAGACCCCTCAAGCCCAGTTCACAGGCTGGGTCACACCCTTCATACACAGGTCTATGAGCTACGTAACTGACAAACAGGTCCTTGGAAGCCATAGGTTGGAGAGCATGGCCGTGCGGGGCAGATGCCTGAGGCAGTCCACACCAGCCAAGTGGTGGCGCCACCCATGAGCACACAACTTATTTACAAAGAATGTGCCACATCACCCCCAACCAGACCCAAGGCAAGGGGGCCTGATTAAATTATTCTATTTTCCTAACAGGGTAATGTTGAGCTCACAGAATAGAAGTGCTCTGCTTCTATTTTTTGGATGACATTAAAGTAAATTGGTATCATTTCTTTCTTAAATGTTTGGTAGAATTCACCAATGAAACTATCTGGGTCTGGTTCTTTGTTTTGGAAGATTATTAATTATTGATTAAATTTATTTAACAGATATGTCTAATAGTTTATCTGTTTCTTTTTGTGTAAGGTTTTGGTAGTTTGTCTTTCAAGATATTAGTCCTTTTCATCAAAGTTACCAAATTTCTGGACATAGAGTTGTTCACAATATTCCTTTATTATCCTTTTAACGCCCATGTGATCAACAGTGATGACCTCTTTCATTTCTGATATTGGTACTTCTCTCTGTCATCTTGGTTACTCTGACTAAAGTTTGTCAACATTATTAATCTTTTTGAAGAACCAGCTTTTGGTTTCATTGATTTTTCTCTATTTTCAAATTCCTTGATTTCTGCTTATAAGAATGCTGTCACAACTCACTCCATCCTCCTGGGCTTTGAAGCTCTGGCTTCAATAGTTACCATCTTTCCCCTATCAGGTTGCTTAGCAACAAAGGAAAGGAAAGTAACAAAATGCTATGTTTGTGTAAGATAAGGGGAATAGGCCAGCAACCCCAAAGATAAGCAACGGGAGGCTGCAAGATGCCTGGGAATCTTCCACGTCTACAGCCTTTCTCTCTTTGGCATAGCTCCACTTTTGTTCCTAAGTCCCTTATAAGCTTCAACTCCTTTCCTCCACCACACCCCCAGGGTTGCAGAGAAAGCACTGCACAGCACTGGGATCAACAGTCCACCAGATCCATTTCCTGTAAATAACCACCCATCAATAATAATAATAAACTCCTTGTAAACTGTACAAAGTTGCCTGCTTCATTCTTTGGTCTCAGGATAGCTTCTCAGTTTGGAGGGCTTTATACTGTTAGCTAACACTCTGACTCTTCTCTAATTTTTATAATGTTCTTTCTTTGGCTTGCTGTAGACTTCTATTGCTCTTCCTTCTCCAATGTTCTAAAATAAAAGCTTAGATTGTTGACTTTGGATCTCTTTTTCTAATATACACATTCAATGCAGTAAATTTCCTTCTATGCACTACTTTCCTCAATTTCGGATAAGTTGTACTTTCATTCTTTTAGTTAAAAACATTTTAAAATTTCTCTTGAGACTTCTTCCTTGACCCATGTGTTATTTAGAAGTGTGTTGTTTAATATCCAAATATTTTAGGATTTTCAGTTATCTGTTACTGACTTCTACTTTAATTTCATTGTGGTCTGAAAGAATACTTTGTATGGTATTCTTTTAAGTATGTTAATGTTTTATGTCCCAGAATGTAGCCTATCTTGGTAAATGTTCCATGAGACCTCGAGCAGAATGTGTGTTCTTTTATTGTTGGATAAAGCATTTTATAAATGTCAATTAGGTATCATTGATTGATGGTATGTATATATTGTATATTGTTTAGGATTTCTGCATTATATTCGCAAGAGAGATTGGTCTGCAGATTTCCTTTCTTGTACTCATGATGTTCTGATACGTTTTGATATCAGAATTAGTTCTAGTCTCAAAAAACAAATTAGTAAATGTAGTGGGTTGAATGATGCCCCCCCCCAAAAAAGAAAAGTTATATCCACGGCCTAACCACCAGAACCTATCCAGGAGGGCTCTAATCCAATGATGAGTAAGAGTGAAACAGAATGATTTGACACAGAAAGAAGAGGAAGAACAATGTGACCACAGAGGAAGAGATGCAGTGATGCATCCACAAGTCACAGAATGGTGACAGCCACCAGAAGCTAGGAGAGGCAAAGAATGGATTCTCCCCTACAGCCTTCAAAAGCAGTGTGGCCCTGCTCACACTTGGATTTCAGACTCTGGTCTCCAGAGCTCTGAAGTCACCCAATTTTTGATCATTTGTTAAAGCGGCCATAGAAAATTAATACAATAAATGTTCTTTTTCTATTTTCTGGGAGGAGTTAGCATAGGACTGACATTATTTCTTCCTTAAACATCTGAAAGAATTCACAAGTGAAGCCACCTGGGCATGAAAATTGCTTTGTGAATTTAATTTCTTTAACTGATATAGGAATCTTCAGATTTTCTGTTTCTTTTGGTGTCAGTGTTAGTAATTCTGTAGAATTTACAGTGACGTCCCCTTTTCATTTCTGATATTAGTAATTTGTGCCTTCTCTTTTTTCTTTATCAGTGTTAGCAAAAATTTATCAATTTTATTAGTCTTTTCAAAGAACGATTTTGGGCTTCATTAATCTTGTTTTGTATTTCATTGATTTCTGTCCAATTTTCTTTCCTACTACTTTAGTTTTAAATTCTTTCTTTCCAAGCTCTAAAAATTGTTGCTCAAATAACTGATTTTCAGCTTTACTTTTTTTTCTCTTTTAATAGTGTACAATTTTATTAATCACATTTTTGGTTTTCAATCCGTTTGGAATTTGTTTTTGAATTGATATACGATTCTACCTCAGTCCTATATTGAGTATCCATGTGTGTATGAATCTGTTACTACATTATTTATTCTTTTCGATTGTGCTGTTTCAATATAGAACCATTATAATTACCACAGCTTTATAATATACATTACTATGCAAAAGGATAAGACCACCCAATTTGAGCTTCTTCTTCAAAACTATATTAGCTATATGGGCATCTTCACTATTATACACAAATATTAAAATCAATTTGTCAAATTATCCAAAACCTCCTCCTGGGATTTTAACTGAAATTACATGAAACTCAAAGATTACTCTGAAGAGAACAGACATGTTTACAGTGTTGAGTCTTTACATCCACAAATGTGGTCTACCTTGACTTTTATTCACATCTTGTTTTAGTCTTTCAGAAAATATTACAATTTTTTTCCATAAAGCCATATTTTTATTCAGTTTATTACTGGATATTTTATAGCTTTTTTTTTTTTTTTTTTTTGGCTATCGTGAGTGTTATCTGTTTTTGTACCTATTTTTCTAATACATGTATAAAACTGCAACTGATTTTCGGATATTAATCTTATATCCAATAATATTACCATACTCTTATTAGTTCTGATATTGTATTCATTGGTTCTCTTGATATTTCTATGTAGAAGGACATATTGTCTCAATAATCAATAACTGTTCTTTTTAAATGCTTATATTTCTTATCTTATTTCATTGGCTAGCATATCTGGAAAAATGATGTGTAGCAACAGTAATACAGGGTAGATCCATCCGTAAGATTTGCAGGTCCCAGGGCAAGAGTACAAGTGGAGACCCACATTCCATAGGTTTAAATACAGATGCTATTCAATTTGTGATGATTATTTTGACTTATATCCTGATAGGCCCATTGTAGTCTGACAATAACATTAAGTAAAAAATGCATGTAATATACCTGTTGTAAATACTATGCTACTTCATGAGTACCTGCAAAACCATGAATTATAAGATGCATGAGAAAATGAATGACTGAAAAATATTAGGAAACTATATTTATTTTGCAAGAACCTAATGGCTATAAATAAATCATAATAATTTATTATTCTGCATTTGGAATATGGGAAAGGAAATATCTAAAAGAATTGTCAGGGGTTTACTACTCATCATGAGTACCTAAAAGCAAAAAATGATTACAGTGTGGGTTCAGAATTTAAAATAAGCTCCGTAGCAAATGATAATATTATTAGAAACTAATTTTTTTTTTCAGAATTGAGGAACTTTCGTTAAAAGTGATTTATGAGAGTGACAGAAGCAGAATAATTTGCTAAAAATCAGTCTTTAATGAATGTTTGGTTTTTCTTTTTATCATTCATAAGCTTTAAAATTTGAAATATATTTCAAACCTTTCTATTTGCAATATAATGCATATACAGAAAACTGCATAAATGAAATGTACAGCCTAATGAATTATAAGGCAAACCCCTTTATTACCACCACCGAGGTCCAGAAATAGAACTTTGTCAGCAACCCCAGAGCCCTCCATATGACCCATTCTAATCACAACACCCTCCAGGATTTCTTCTAGGAGTAGCCACCATCCTAACACTTTATGATCATCACGTCCTTCTTTTTTGTAGAGTTTTATCATTCAATTGTACACCTCTAAACATTATAGCTCTTGGTTCTCTTTTGTGTTTTTAAGTCTTTTACTCTACAGTTATCCCTTTCATCCCTTCTTTCTCCTCTATAAAACTTGTTTTTTTGGAGAAACCAGATCATTAGTCCTGTAGTTTCTGACTGTCTGGATTTTATTTACTGTACCCCTGTTAATGTGGTTTAACATTATTCCCCTGGCCTCCATATTTTCTGTAAACTGGTAGTTCGATCTACACAATCCATCATTTCAGGTTTGACTTTTTTGTTTGAGCAAGACTTCTTCATAAATGGTGTGTTTTTCATCAGTAGGCACATAATATTTGGTCATTTCTTTTTTTGTGATAGGAAGCATTGATACTCAATATCCAGATCTATTAATTCATTAAGGGTTGTAAATGGTGACATTCAACTAAATAATTCTTCTTTCACTTATTACCTGGAATACTTCAGTAAAGAGAAATCTCATCTACTATTAGTTTACCTATTGGTACAGTTTGTATAGGAAAGTCAATTTAAATGCTTCCTTCTTTCTCTTTGAAATGACCCATTTTTGGCCAGTGGGAATCTCTTCAAGTTGGTTCCTGAGAACCTTTGACACGACTCTCAGTTTACTTGCTGTCTTGTAAAATGGGATGCTCTACTTCCATCTCATACATTTTCTGCCTTGGTGCTAGAATCAGCCATTTCTCCAAAAAGCCGTGGTTTCTTTTTGTGAAAACTAATATTTTGAGACCATAATGTGGATGCTAAGGAAGCACAATAATACTGAATTGGTCATTACTGTGAGGCATTTTCTGTAGCCAAATCTAAAACATACATGCACACACATTATTTTTTATTGAGGTATAACATACATCTACTAAAGGGTACAGATGCTAGGTGCAAAAGTACATGCACATACCTACAAAACCACTACCCTATTCACCATGTAGAACATGTTCAATCCCAGAAGGCTCCTTTTTGCCCCTTTACATACCTCATAAACAAAATACACACACACACAAACCCCAGAAGTAAACACTATTCTCACTTCATTACTGTAGATTAATTTCTGATTGCCTGCTGTTGTACTTCACATAAATGGAATCAAACACTATGTAGTCTCGTTTTATTTCTTTCACGTATAATTCTTAAATTTATCCATGCTGTTGCAGCAGTTCATACTTTTGTATTGCCCTGTAGTATTCCATTAATGAATACTACTACCATTTATTTTTCCATTTTGTGGTTAAATGACATTTGAGTTGCTTCTAACTTTTTGCTAGTATGAACAAAACTGTTGTGAATATTCTTGTGCACACCTTTTGGTACACACATGCATTTATGTCACTTGGATACATACCCAGGAGGAAATTGCTTGACCAAAGAGTTGGGGTGTGTATACCATTAGTAGTTATTGCCAAAGAGTTTTTTGAACTAGTTATGCCAATTTTTACTCCCATGAACAAGTTAGGAGAGTCCCAGTTTTTCCACACTTTTACAAACACTTGGTATTGTCAGTCTTCTTAACATTAGCTTTCTGGTGAGGATATAATGAAATCGTGTTGTTTAAAATGTATTTCTGATATGGGCAATGATAATGAGCAACTATTCATATAAATATCGGCATTGGGGGACTTTTTTTGTGAAGTGCCTGTTTTTAAAATTTGCTTTCTTTTTCTTAAAGATTTCTCATATGTTTTAGGTATGAGCACCTTGTTGGACTTGGATATCTTCTCTAAATATGTTTGCTCTTTCACTCTCTTAAGATTGTCTTTTAATTAACAGTTTCTCAACTTTTTTTTTTTTTTGGTCATTTTTTTGTGACTGGCCGCACTGCACTCAGCCAGTGAGCGCACAGGCCATCCTTATATAGGATCCGAACCCGCGGCGGGAGCACTGCTGTGCTCCCAGCGCCGCACTCTCCCGAGTGTGCCACGGGGTCGGCCCAACAGTTTCTCAATTTTAATGAAGTCCAGTTTATCAGTTTTTTAACAGTGTGAAGATATGGTACACCTTCTTAAAAGAAATGTTTGCTTACTCTTGCATTATAAAGATATTCTTGTATATTTTCTCCTAGAATCTTTACTGTTTTACTTTTCACACTTAAATCTATAAACCATTTTGAATTACTCTTTGCATATATTCTGAAGTAGATATCAAGAGTTTTTCCTTTCCTATACGGTTACTCAATTGACTAGCACAATTCACTGAAAAGTCACCCTTTCTCCATGGAACTGTAATAGTGCTTTTGTTGTAAATCAGGTGACCCTGTATGTGTGTCTGTTTCTAGACTCTTTTGTGTCAATGAACTACATGTCCTTCCTCACACTAATACCACTGTCCTGACTACTGTAGTTTTATAGTATGCCTTGACATATGGCTGCATAAGTCCTCCAATTTTGCTCCTGTTCTTTGAGATTGTCTTGGCTATTCTAAGTCATTCACATTTCCACATAAAATTTAGAATCAGTTTACTAATTTCCAAACAAATAAGCAAAAAAGCCTGCTGGGGTTATGACTAAAATTGTTTTGAATCTATAGCTCAAGCATCTAATCCATGAACATGATGTGCCTCCTGATTTATTTAGGTCATTTTACTTTTTCTCCAGCAACACTTTGTAGGTATTGGTATAGAAGTCTTGCACATTTTTGTTAGATTTAGTCTTAGGTAATTTTATGCTAGTGTGAATGGCCTTATTTTTTACAAATTAATTTTTCATTATTTGTTGCTAATGAATATAAGTACAACTGATTTTTATATGCTGACCCAATATCCAGAAACCTTGTAATAAAATCATTTAGTTCTAAAAATCTGTAGATTCTTTCAGACCTTTTATGCATACATCACTCATCTGCAAACAAGGTTCTTTTCCTGCTTAATTTTTATACCTTTTATTTCTTTTTCTCACCTTACTACAGTAGGTAGAACCTCCAATAAAATGTTAAACAGAACTAATGATAGTGGACACCCTTGTTTCGTTCCTAAATACAAGAGAAAGATGTTCAATATTCTACCATAAAGTGAAATACCCTTTGTAGATGTCCCTTATCTCATTAAGAAAGTTCCATTTTATTCCTAGTTTTATCATGAATGGGTATCAAATGTGTGTTCTGCATCTACTAGAATATGGTTTTTCTCCTTTATTCTATTAATGTGGTGAATTACATTGATTTTCAAATATGCAAAACAACCTTGCATTCCTAGAAAAAAAACCCACTGGCTATGATTATTATAGTTTTTATATATTGCTGGATTTGATTTGTTAAAATTTTGTTTAGAATTTTTGCATTCCTGTTCATGAGAAATATTGGCCTGTAATTTTCTGTTCTTATAATGTCCTAATCCAGTTGGTATTAGGGTTTTGCCAGCCTCATAAAACTCCCTCAATACTCTGAAAGAATCTGTACAAGATTAGTATTATTTCTTCCTTACATGTTTGGAGAAATTGACAGTGAAGCTTTCGTTTGGGTTGTTCTCAGTAGGAAGATTTTATTTGTGAATTCAATTTCTTAGATAACTCTTCAAAATTTTTATTTCTTCTGTTGGCTTTTGAGAGTTGTGTTTTTCAAGGAATTTTCCTATTTAATGTAAATTGTCAAATGTATTCTATAATTCTGTCTACAATACTTTTAAAAATTGATACTATTGTTCCTTTTTTTTTTTTTTTTGATAAGTTGTGTTTTTGGTTTTTTTCCTTTGTTAGTCAAGCTAGGGGATAATCAGTTTTAAAAATAAAAATTGTCTTTGTTGATTTCACCGTTTCACTGATCTGTGCTCGTCTCAGTTCCTTCATTGCACTTTCTATGAGTTTACTTGCTGTGCTCTTCTAGTTACTTGAGATGGACTTTGATCACCGACTTTCATCCCTTCCTTTTTAATGTATGCATTTATAGCATTTCCTTCTAGGTCCATCCCACAAATTTTTATATGCCGTACTTTCATTATTGTTTAGCTTAAAATACTTTCTAATTTCTATTGTGATTTCTTATTTGATCTACAGATTATTTAGAAGTGCACAGTTTAATTTCTAGTTATCTTTCTTTTATTGCTATCTAGTTCCACTGTAGTCAGAGAACATACTCTAGATATTTCAACTCTTTGAAATTTGTTGAGATTCACTTTATGGCCCAAAATATGATCTAGTTTGATAAATGTTCCATGTCACTAGAAAAAAATGTCTCTCCTGAAGTTATTAGGCACAGTGTCCTATATATGTCTAGTTGGTTAATTGCATGGTTCAAATCTACTCTGTCTTTTCTCATTTTCTGTCTGGTTATTCTATCAGTTACTGAGAAAGGGTTTATCTATTTATTCCTTTAGTTATGTTATATCTTGCTTTAAATATTTTCAAATTATTTTTGTAGGTTCATAAAAATTTAAGATTACGTTGTCTAATTTATTGACCCTTTTACTGTCAAGAAATGTTCCTCTTTGTGTCTAGTGCACCTCTTGCCTTAAAGTCTACTTTGTCAGTTAATATAGTCACAACAGCTTTCTTTTAATGTTTATCTTTTTCCATCTTTCACTTTCAATCAAACTGTGTCTCTCTGTAATTTTTAAAACTCCAGTTTGACAAACTTGACTTTCAATAGGAGTGTTAAGCTCATTTACATTTAATATAACATGGACATGATTCAAAATCTGTCATCTTGCTATTTGTTTCCCATTTGTCCTATCTGCTTTTTGTTCCTTTGTTCTTCATTCTCCCTATCAGCCCTCTTTTGAAATAACCTGAATAATCTGACACATATTTTGTGGTTTCTCTGTACAATATACATCCCCATTATAGTCTACCTTGAATTAATATTATTCCTCCCCCACGATAATAACAGTATCCTTTCATCTAATCCAGATGCTAGAAAGATGTGCTACTACTGTCATATATTTTACTTGACATATGTTATAAAACCAGCAATGTATTATTACTTTTGCTTTAAACACTCAATTATCTTTTAAGGAACTTTTAAAAAGAGGTAGAAGGCATTTTATATTTACCACATACTTACCATTTATGGTGTTTTTCCTTCCTGTAGACCTGAGTTTCATTTCCCGTCACCTAAAGAACTTCCTTCAGTATTTCTTATAATATAAGAATGTTGGTGATGAATTCTGATCCCATCTTCTAGGTCTCTTAATCTTTTCTATATTTCTGTATCTTTATCTCTCTAGGCTGAATTATATGTAAACTCCCCATCTCTATTTTCCAGTTTTCTAATTCCCTTTCAGTTCGTTTTAACAGCTGGTTATCCCGTTTACTCTCTCTTATGGTGGATCATTTCCTAAAGTAACTTGTAATATTTATCATGACTTCATTTTCATCTGATTATTGAGGCATGAAAAGCTCATGTATCTTGGTTTGTGAAATGTCCCTATAAAGTTGTTTTATATTTGATTCTGCCAAATCCTCCCAAAGATTTCATCTTTCTAATATCAGTTTTACATTAATTTCTAAGCTTGGAATTTCTGAACCATTCATATATTGAATGAGATTTTTCAAGACCAACTTTTTTCCCTTTCACCCAGACACCTGAGTGGAAAACCAGGTGTTTTTTTATTAGTTTTGTTAAGTTTTTTAGTCCCATCTCAGATGGTGAAGGGAGACTTTCCAGGGTCTCTGCATGATGTAGTGGTCACATATCCAATTCCTGTACTTGTACATGCTCAAGGCCTCATCTCCTTTCTCTGTGAGGGCGTTAGCCACTGGCCATGATAGACAGCTTGGCCTGGTCTCTGGCTACTAACTAATCCAGTTATGAGTACCCTAAGATTACTTTCTTTCTTGAACTACATATTTACTTTTTTGTTTTACTTGATTGTAAGCATTGTTTCTACTTATGTTTTCATGCTAGCCCCATTACAAGGTTACAGGATCCAGAAGTCAGGTGTTCTTTTTCCTTTATGACAATTAACATTATGGTATCTAGTATGGTCTATAGGGTAGAATATCAACTATCCTTCACTTCTGTAACTACAGCAAAGAAAACTAAGTACATGAGCTAGTTGATTTTTGATTAGATACATGACCTATAGTGTTGAATAATTTGTGAAACTGAAAGTTCGTGTTTTGCTGAACAACATAAAAATTACATGCCTTATCTTTTAAAGGTAGATATATGAGGATTTCTGAGGGGTTTTTTGTTGGATTATGAGATTAAAACATCTTAAAAACAATTTTTTTCTTTTTTACTGAAGAGCAATATTGTACAGAGGCAAAAACATGAGATTTGAGGTCAATAGGCCCTGGTTCAAGTCTCAGACCCACACAGACCCTTTAAACTCTAAATCTCACATTCCTACCAACAGTGGAATCTTAAGTCATTCAGCCTTTGAACCTCAGGTTTTCATTTATAAAATGAAGATGATTATAACTGCTCTTTACCTACTTCAAAAGATTGTTTTTTGAGTATCAGGTGATGATTATGAAATTGCTACAGTGCATTCAAGAAACATTCTTTTTTTTTTTTCCCAAAATAATAATCATTAGCAAACATTAGACTGAATGCATGGTGTACACTAAGAACAACTTTTAAAAAAAGATTAACAGATATCAACAGTTTCCCTCAAACTGGAGGCAGAACCTTAGCAAGACATTAGAAAATTGCAGGGAACTTTAAATTGTCATATGAATGTCAGTTCTGCTTGCAATTACTGAGGTTTAAGTGTGGCAGAAAGCCTCAGAATGTGACAACTTTCGGCATTTCTATATTTATATACATCCTCTTTTCCTTAGATCAGCTAGAATAACAAAAAGTGATACCAGGCCCTAGATTCTTCAAAGAGCTACCTACTTGGAGTAATACATCCAGAGATGAAATTATAGGCTCAGTTCTTTTTTAAAAAAATAGCTACAGTCTTTGAAGTGTGGATACGGAATACAAAATTTTTTCAAAAGACCACTAAGCCTGTGCTCACCAAGGTACGTGAAGGAATAGAAAACAATTATTTTAACTGAATGTCAGGCTGGTGCCCACCATCCAGAGAGGCCTGAGAGGCACCAAGTCAACACACACCAAGTCAGCTGTGCCAGAACAGGCAGGCACTGCAGGACCCCTAGCCCAGGTCATTCCCTGCTGCCCACAGAGGCCTGAGAGCTGCTGGGCCCACATGCCCTGAGTCAGCCGCACCAAAAGAAGCAGGTGGCGTGGGACCCCCCAGCCCAGTCCAGTCCCTGCCACGCAGAGAGGCCTCAGAGATACTGGGCCCACACACCCTGAGTCAGCTGCGCCAGAACAGGCAGGCACTGTGGGACCCCCAGCCCAGGTTAGTCTCTGCTGCCAAGAGAGGCCCCAAGAGCCACCAGACCTACATGCCCTGAGCCAGCTGTGCCAGAACAGGTAGGCACCACAGGACCTCCAGCCCAGGCTAGTTCCCATTGCCCAGAATTGGCAGTCCCTTCAGGATCCAGGCCAGACATCGGGGTGGAATGAGTGGACCGTGATACCCCTGCCACAATGACTAAACTCCAAAGGAAAGATACAAGAAATATGAAAAATCAAGAAAGTACATCACGACCAAAGGAAAATAATAATTCTTAAGCTCTAGATCGTATAGAACAGGAAGTCCTCGAAATTACTGACAAGGAATTTAGAGTAACAATTTTAAGGAAACTAAATGAGATACAAGAAAACTCAGTTAGACAACACAATAAAACAAGAACAAATATACAGGACCTAAAAGAAGAAAGGTACAAAGAAATCAATGCCCTGAAAAATTAGAAATCAATAACAAATGAAACTCTGGAAACTATACAAACACATGGAAATTAAACAACATTCCACTTAATGATATTTGTGTCCAAGAAGAAATTAAACAGGAAATCAAAAAATTACTTGCAACTAATGAAAATAATAACACATCATACCAAAACCTGTGGGATACTGCAAAAGCAGTATAAAGGGGGAAATTTATCACATTAAATGCTTACTTCAGAAGAATGGAAAGATGGCACATAAACAACCTAACATTTCATCTTAAAAATCTAGAAAAATAAGAACAATCCAAACACAAAGTTAGTACAAGGAAAGAAATAATTAAGATCAGAGCAGAACTAAATGAAATAGAAACCTGAAAAACAATACAAAAGATCAATGAAACAAAAAGTTGGTTTTTTGAGAAGATAAATAAAATTGACAAACCTTTAGTAAGGCTAACTAAGAAAAGAAGAGAGAAGGCTCAAATAACAAAAGTTAGAAATGAGAAAGGTAATATTACAACTGATACCTCAGAAAACAAGGAATCATTAGAGACTACTATAAACAACTATATGCCAACAAATTTCAAAATCTGGAGGAAATGGATAAATTTCTAGACACATACAAACTACCAAAACTGAGCCAAGAAGACAGAGAAAATCTGAACAGACCAATAACAATAAAAGAGGTTGAAGCTGTTATCAGAAGGCTCCCAACAAAAAGAAGCCCAGGACAAGACAGTTCACTGAAGAGTTCTACCAAACCTTCAAAGAGAACTGATATCAATTCTCTACAAACTGTCCCAAAAGATCGAAACAGACGCCATTCTCCCAAACTCATTCTATGAGGCAAACATCACCCTGATACCAAAACCAAAGATACATCAAAAATAGAAAACTACAGGCCAGTATCCTTGATGAGTACAGATCCTCAATAAAATACTAGCTAACACATACACAAAATTACCCACCATGATGAAGTGGGATTCATCCCAGGGATGCAAGGTTGGTTCAACATACGCAAATCAATAAATGTGATACACCACGTCAGTAAAAGAAAAGACAAAAACCATATGATCATTTCTATAGACACTGAAAAAGCATTTGACAAAATTCAACATTCATTCATGATAAAGACTCTCTACAAGTTAGGTATAGATGGAAAGTACCCCAATACAATTAAAACCATATATGATAAGCCCACTGCCAATATCATCCTGAACAGGAACTAGACAAGGATGCCAACTCTCACCACTCCTATTCAACATAGTGTTGGAAGTATGAGCCAGAGCAATCAGAGAAGAAAAGTAAATAAAGGGCATCCAGATTGGAAAAGATGAAGTCAAACTGTCCCTGTTTGAGGATGATATGATCCTATATATTGAACAGCATAAAGCCTCTACAAAAAAACCCTTAGAGTTGATAAATGATTTCAGCAAAGTTGCAGTATACAACATCAACAACAAAAATCAGTAGCATTTCTATACTCCAACAGTGAACATGTGGGAAAAGAAATCAAGAAAGCTAGCCCATTTAAAATAGCCACCAAAAAAATAAAACACTCAGGAATAAAGTTAACCAAGGATGTGAAAAATCTCTACGAAGAGAACTACAAAACACTGTTGAGAGAAATTAAAGAGGACAGAAGAAGACGGAAGGATATCCCATGCTCTTGGACAGGAAAAATTAACATTGTGAAAATGTCGATATTACCCAAAGTGATCTACAGATTCAATGCAATCCCCATCAAAATTCCAATGACATTTTTCTCTGAAATGGAAAAAACTATCCAGACATTTATATGCAATAACAAAAGACCACACATAGCCAAAGCAATCCTGAGCAAAAAAATGAAGCTGGAGGCATAACATTACCTGACTTTAAACTATATTACAAAGCTATTATAACCAAAACAGCATGGTACTGGCATAAAAACAGAAACAAAGATCAATGGAATAGAATAGAGAACCCAGAAATCAACCCATAAACCTATAGCCATCTGATCTTTGACAAAAGCAGCAAATCTACACTCTGGGGAAGAGACTGCCTCTTCAGCAAATGGTGTGGGGAAAACTGGATTTTAATATGTAGGAGAATGAAACTAGTCCCGTACCTCTCACCATATACCAAAATCAACTCAAAATGGATTAAAGAATTAAATATACATCCTGAAACAATAAAAACTCCTTAAAGAAAACATAGGGGAAACACTCCAGGAAGTAGTAGTAGGTACAGAATTCATGAATATGACCCCCAAAGCACAAGAAACTAAAGGAAAAATAAACAAATGTGATTATATGAAACTAAAAAAGCTTCTGCACAGCAAAAGAAACAATCAACAGAGTGAAAAGACAACCAACAGAGTGGGAGAAAATATTTGCAAATATACATCTGACAAAGGATTAATATCCAGAATATACAAGGAACTCAAACAACTTTACAACAAAACAAACAACCCAATTAAAAAATGGGCAAAGTAGCTGAATAAGCATTTCTCAAAGAAAAATATACGAATGGCCAACAGACACATGAAAAAATGCTCAACATCACTCGGCATCCGGGAAGTGCAAATCAAAACCACACTGAGGTACCATCTCACTCCAGTCAGGATGGCTAATACCCAAAAGACTGAGAATGATAAGCGCTGGAGAGGTTGCAGTAAAAAAGGAACTCTCATACACTGTTGGTGGGACTGCAAAATGGTGCAGACTTTATGGAAAATGGTATGGAGGTTCCTCAAACAATTACAGATGTATATACCATATGACCCAGCAATTCCACTGCTGGGAATATACCCAGAGGAATGGAAATCATCATGTCGAAGGGATACCTGTTCTGCAGTGTTTGTTGCAGCTCTAGTTACAATACACAAGAGTTGGAAACAGCCCAAATGTCCATCATCAGATGAATGGATAAAGAAACTGTGGTATATCTACACAATGGAATTCTACTCTGCATAAAAAAGAATGAAATACTAGCACTCTCAACAACATGAATGGACTTAGAGAAAATTATATTAAGTGAAACAAGTCAGGCACAGAAAGAGAAACACCACGTTCTCATTTATTTGTGGGAGCTAAAAATAAATAAATAATAAACACACAAACAAACGGGGGGGGGGGAAGAAGACAACAATTCCTTGAACTTGTTAAGACAACTGAACAGATATGATGTAGGGGGGAGGAGAGAGAGGAATGGGGGAAAGAAAAATGGGTAAAGGGTCATGAAAATCAATTACAATGTACATTGAGAAGTTAAAATAAAAATACAAATAAAAAATAAAAAAATAAAGTTCCAAGATGGCAGAACAAAAAAAGAGGTAAGTTAATTAGCTCATTATTAAAATTTGTAATCATTACGTTTTCTGGTAGAGAATAGAAACCTTTATAGCTGTGTTCCATTTATTCTATTATTAACTTATGAATAAAGGTTTCATCATAAATACTGAGCACTAAATAGTAGCCAAAATAAAACACAGCATAAAAGCAAATTGGTTGGCTTCTGATGAAATTTTTTTAAAAGTCATTTTAACAAGAAGGGAATAGTCAAAGGAAAGATCAATGAGTTCATACAAATGCAAGAGGCTTAATCAATGATGAATCCACTTTGAGCATAATGCCAATGATTTTAAAGAATCCATAAGAGAGTCCCTAGAAAGATTTGATTTATTTTTAAAATATATGTCAAACTGACTGATGGGAAATGTGAAATTTTCCAAGGTTAGACAACTGTTACCATGGCACTGGAGAGTAAAAATTTGCAAAGTAAACAGTCTAAGAAAATCCAAGTAGAATGTATTTTTTTTTTTTTTTTTAAAGATGACCGGTAAGGGGATCTTAACCCTTGACTTGGTGTTGTCAGCACCACGCTCAGCCAGTGAGCGAACCGGCCATCCATATATGGGATCCGAACCCGAGGCCTTGGTGTTCTCAGCACCGCACTCTCCCGAGTGAGCCACGGGCCGGCCCAGTAGAATGTATTTTTAAGATTGAATCAAATTACTATAAAAGATAAAGTAAGTAAGTTGGAATTTTAATAAATGTCATTCAGAAATTAATAGTGAACTTAGTAAGGCAGCAATTCAAGAGGTGGGTATACTGTAAATAAGAATAGTTCTGAATGAGAAATACAGGAAAAAAAAGATTTGCACAGAATAAAGACACCTAACTCTCAAGATAGCAAAGGGGAGATGCAGCAGCAAGATGGTTAGGCACAAGAACAAAAAACAGTAATCAGGAGACAAATCAAGAAAAGAATAAAACAAAAAAGACCTTCTTCATATCTTTCTAATTTTCACAAATCTTTTTATTAGATACACTTTGATACATTCAATAAATATATGACACATTGTAGCTCTTAATCATAAAACAGTATGAATCACCACTCAAACTTAAGAACTAGAACATCATCAGTATCACTGCATCTACTTTGATGCACCTTTATTCCCTTTTTCAACCTCTCAATGAATGAACATGCTCATGATTTCTGGGAGTTTTTTTTATTGTTGTTTCCTTGATTAATAGTTTTATCACAATGTATACACTCCAAAACAACATATCATGAAGTTTCGCTTGCTTCCTATAAAAATGATACATGCAGTGTGTGTCTTCTGCAACTAGCTTTTATTCACTCAGTATTATAGCACTAAGATTTATCCATGCCACTGTGTGAAACCATAGCACATTTTACTGCTTTACAATATTCCATATTCCAATCAATGAACATTTGATTGTTGCTATAGTATTTTTGCTATTATGAATAGTGTTGCTATGAACACTTTTATAGATGTCACCTGGTTACCAGTGTACATTTGCAAGAGCTTTAATAGGGTATACTCAAAAGTGGTAATTTGGGGTGGAAACATCAAACTATCTGACTTCAAAATATACTACAAAGCTATAGTGACCAAAGCAGCATGGTACTGGCACAAAAAATGACACATGGACCCATGGAACAAAATAGAGAACCCAGAAATAAATCCACACACATACAGCCAATTTATTTTCAACAAAGGAGACAAAAACATACATTGAGGAAAGGACAACTTCTTCAATAAATCTCTGCATATCTATATACAGAAGAATGAAACTAGACCCCTATCTCTCACCGTGTATAGAAATCAACTCAAAATGCATTAAATATTTAAATGTAAGACCTAAAACTATAAAACTACTAGAAGAAAACAGAAGAAATGCTTCAAGACATTGGTATGGGCAAAGATTTTACAAAGAAGACTTCAAAAGCACAGGCAACAAAAGCAAAGTAGACAAACAGGATTACATCAAACTAAAAAGCTTCTGCATAACAAAGGAAACAATCAACAGCATGAAGAGGCAACCTGCAGAATGGGAGAAAATATTTCAAACTATTCATCAGACAAGGGATTAATATCCAAAATATACAAAGAGCTGAAACAACTCAAAAGCAAAACAAAGAAAACCCAAATAATCCAATTTTAAAATGGGCAAATGACCTGAAAAGACATTTTCCAAAAGAAGAAGTACAAACGGCCAACGGATATGTATAAAAAGGCTCAACATCACTAATCATCAGGGAAATGCAAACTAAGACCACAATGAGATATATCACCCCAGTTAGAAAGGTTGTTACCAAAAAGATGAAAAATAACAAATGCTAGCAAGGATATGGAGAAAAGGGAACTCACACACTGTTGGTGGGAATGTAAATTAGTATGGCCCTTATGGAAAACACTATCAAGGTTCCTCAAAAAAACAAAAATAGAACTACCACATGATCCAGCAATCCCACTACTGGGTATTTATCCAAAGGAAAGGAAATCAATATACCAAAGAGATATCTACATCCCTATGTTTACTGTAGCACTATTCACATGGAATAGCCAAGGCATGGAATGAATGGATAAAAAAAATGTGGTGTATATACAGCTATAAAAAAGAATAAAATCTTGCCATTTGTGGCAACACGGATGAGCCTAGAAGACATTGAGTTAAGTGAAATAAGTCAAAGAAAGATAAATACCGCATGTTCTCACTCATACATGGAAGCTAAAAAAGTTGAGCTCATAGAAGTAGAGTTCAGACTGTGGTTACTAGAGGCTGGGTAGGGTAGAGGGATAAGAAGAGATTGTTTTGTTGTTTTGGTGGCGGGGGTGAGATTGATTAACTTACAGCTAGATAGGAAGAATAAGTTCCAGTGTTCTACAGTAATGCTAAGTGTCTATAATTAACAATAACATATTTTTAATGGGTTGGAAAAGAGAAGTGCAAAAGTCCTCAACACAAAGAAGTGACAAATGTTTGCAGTGATGAATATGCTAATTACCATGATTTGATCATCACATTGTATACATGTATTGAAATATAACTGTGTACCCCACAAATATGTATAATCAATACATTTCAATAAAAAATAAAATTTTAAAAAGAAAAAACTTAAAAAAAAATTTTTTTAATTGCAAAAAAAGTTAGGGAGGTAAAAAAAAAAGTGGTAATTCAGGTCACAGAATATGCCAATGTTCAATTTTACAGGATAATGGCAGATTGTTTTCCAAAATGGTGGTACTGACTACCTTCCCACCAGCAACATATTCCATTGATTCTCATCCTCTCCAACAGTGGATACTGTCACATTTCTTAATTTTTGCCACTCTAATGAGTGTTAAGTGGTCACTCATAAACTTTATTTTGAAATTCTCTGATTACCAATGAAGTACAATATCTTTTTATATTTTTCCACCATTTGTGCTTCCTTGCCTTTAAAGAATCAGTTAATGCCTTTTGTTCATTTAATTAGATTGCTTGTCTTTTTTTAATGATTTGTAGGAGTTCTTTATAAATTCTGGATAGCAAGAATATGTCGGTTTTATACGCTGCAAATATCTTTTAGTTTATGGCTTTTCTTTCAATTTTCTTCATGGTGTGTTTTGATGAATAAAGTCTGCACTTCTAAAATAGTAAAATTTATGCATCTTTTCTGATTAACAATTCTTATATCTTATTTTAGAAATGCTTTCCTACCCCAAAATTACAGCCTCCTACATTTTTTCTAAATGTTTAAAGGTTTTCCTTTCACAAGTCTTTAATTCAACTGTGATTTGTTTTTATATGTGTGTGAGGTAGGAATCCAATTTCTTTTTTTCCCCCATGTAAATAACCACTTTTCTCAGAACCATACATTGTCCCTCATTTCCCCCTTTGTTTCATATTCAGTGCCCATGAGTGAGTCTGTTTCTAAATTCTCTATTCCATCCCAGTGGTAAACTTGTCTACCCATATGCAAATACTATGTTTTATTTTTATAACTTTAGAATAAATCTTGGAAGCTCATATAGCAAGAAATTCTTCTTCAGAATTTCTTGGTTATTGCTTGATCATATAAATTTAGAATCGGTTTTCCAAATACCCCCCAAAATTCTAGATGGCATTTAGATTAGAACTGCATTAAATCCATAGATCTAGGAGGAATGAGTATATTTATAATACCGAGCCTTCCCATAAATGGATATATTTCTCTACACTTATTGACATGTCCTCTAATGTTTGTTAAAAACATTGACTCGCTTTCTCCATACAAGACCTGTACGTCTTCTGTTAGATTTAGTCTGAGGTATCATACATTTTTTGAATGTCTGAAATTGGGTAAGTAAAACAAATAAATACAAATAAAGTAACCGTTGCCTAAATGACATTAATTCCCTTATTGTGTCCCTAGGAAAGTGTCTGGAACAAAATAAGCACCAAACAAATATTAACTGGATAAATAAATAAATATTTGATGTTTCAACTTTTTTTTTTTTTTTTTTGGCAGTTTGCTGCTATGGGGATCTGAACCCGTGACCTTGTTACAAGGCTGTGTTCTAATCAACTGAGCTAAACCGGCCAGCCTCCTGATGTTTCAATTCTTTAAACAATGAAAGCTATATATAGTAACAAATGATGTCTTCTTTTGGAATTAACTCAAGCATAGAATATACCATTAACTCTACAGATTCTAGAAGGCACTACTTCTTACATTTAAGAGAATTATCAACCACATAAATTCCAAAAAACATATATATTCATTTATCCCCAAGCAATGATATAGTTTTCATGGTTGTGATATTGCTCATCAAAGCAAATACGCAAAAATTCAAAAAACCAATATTCTAAACATAGTTGGTGTTCAGAAAGTAGCAGTTAAGTGAAAGAATGTCTTTGTGAATAATTTCCACAATTATCTTTTAAAGTTAATAATTCATATATAGATGCTTCATGTATATAACATCATACATCCACTAGATAAATTTTATTTTTAATTTGATTTTTCAATATGCAATACATTCAAATAGTTCCAATAATGATTAAAATGAGGCACAAAATGAAAAGTCGTCCTTAGATCCAGGATTCTGTCCTTCCAGTCCTTTCTTTGCCACCATCCTGCAGATAACAACTGTTATTTCTTATGTACCTTGCTAAATTTTATTACTTCTAATGGTTTGCTGATAGTTTCTAATGGATTGACAGGCATATCATCTGCGAATAATGGCTGTGTTTATCATTCCTTTTCAATCTTTGTACCTTTTATTTCTTTTTCTCATCTTGGAACTTTAGTACAATATTGAATAAAATCAATGACAGTGCATTCTTGTCTTATTCTTAATTTTATAGGAAATTATTTAAACATTTCACCATGACATTTACTGAATAACTCTGGTATAATTAGATGACTCCACTCACCTTTTCCTTGCCAGAAGTGCCCACAGTCTCTTTTTAAGAAAAGAGATTCCTGCTCACCGTCTCCCCTCTATCACAAGATACTCCTGTTCACAGTTCCTCATGTTACAAGAGATCCTTACTACATAGAGAAGTTTTCAAAGAGAGGCTTGCTTAAGTTATTAGGCTAGTTCTGCATGAAGTGTATCAAAGAACACTTGTAAATTTAAGGTATTAAGGAGTTGAGGGATTAAAGATGCTTCACGCATTTGTGTGATATTAACTCTCTCCTTCTTGCATGTAGAATGTTAGCAAATGGTAAAGCCTCAGTTTAAGTCTATAGTCTTTATTTGCACAATGTCATTGGTCTAACAACTGGATTTGGACCAACACAGACCCTGAGTATACGTGAGAAGACTGAAGAATGAGTAGAAGGGCCCATAATAAGAAATCATGTCTTACCTTCAATTTCACTTCCCTACTCTTCCTTTGCTGTCCAAGGCCACCATCAATAAGTTCTGACAGTAAACTGTTCAATTCGGAAGGTTCTCTCGTCTCAAGTAGGAAGACAAACTGATTCTGTCTGCTTGTCTTTCTAGCTTCATTGTTAACCCTTTCCTATACCATTAATCTTTTCAATAAGACCTCACAAAAAAGATCATCCTTAGGTTAGACAAACTTACCATGGGCACTCCACCTTGAGGGGGCTCCCACGCTTGCTGAAGTTTGTGTTGAACTGTTACTGAACCCAGTTTGTAAAATTTGGACAAGATACAACAGACAGATCTGAGGAACTGTGAAATTTTAAAGCATCCAAGGAAAACCTAGAAAATTCCCATCTTGCATGGATGAATTCACGCTATGTGAATAATGAGGTTTGTGCCAGAAACTGCTAGCTGCTCGCCAAATCCACATTCCCTTCCCCTTCCTGGGGACACATCTATACTACATTTCCTAGCCTCCCTTGCAGGGACATGTAGCCATGTAGCTGAGATCTAGCCATGGAAAATGAGCTGGCTGAAGGGAAGCCACTGCTGAAGACAGTAGTGCTTCCTTCAACAAGGTCCTCAATAACCAAAGAGAGGAGCGTTGCCCTGCTAATCTGTTCACACACCCAATTCTGTTAGTTAAGCAATAAGTAAACTTCTGTTATCTTTAATACATTAGACATAACAAGTATATCAAACATATATGCCACATTAGCCTACCCTAGCTACACTAATACAGAAACAGATACCTTGCGGTAGGGTGCTACTAGAACAAAAATCTAAAATATGTGACATCTGCCTAGTGCCTGACAGCACAGGAAACATGTATCAAAAACTGGTAGGAAGAAGACATGTCATTTGATACAATCGCCTTTGATAACGTGGAGGGCAGACAAAGAATGCAGATCTAAAGAAGAGGTTAGAAAGTGCCAAAATGTCAGTGAATAATTTGTTCTCCTTGCTGTATTTAGCAAGGCATTACAAGAAAGACAATACTCAGGAAAGAACTAGCTGATGTGCAAGCAGAAATAAAAGGGGAGAAAATAGAAAAACTTAAGACCTCAGATAGATGGAAAAGCCAACTATTTCTAAGCACCACATTGTATAAGACTGAAACACACACTGATCTACAAATCTGTTAAAGAGAATAACAAAGACCTGTAGCAAAGGTCATATTAAAGTAACTCCCTCTTTTTCTATGCCTATTGTTCCAGATGTCTCAAGATACATATCATTGAGAAACAAGAGGCATGGGAACCAGGAAGATAAAATAAAATAAAATAAAGGAAGCCTGAGGCTATAGTCTAAGAAAGAAATTTGGATATGACGAATAGAAGACTACCAAATTCTTAAATTCTGTCAAATAATCCATAAACCTGGTCTAAAATATACTGTGATTATAAACCAATCCTCAGGGTTTCAAAACTGCACAGGTAAGAAATGGTTGTGAAATAAGTATAGCCCCCATGAAAGGCATATTCCCTAACATCCACTTCAGACATAGTAATGGAGGATAACAGGCAAGGAAGAACCTTCCAGATGTTGGAGTTAGGACTCACCAAGATCATTGGTAAGGGAGCCCCTGCCAGTAAACAGAATAAGAACTTCACCCACTGCTAGGACAAGAGGGACTTCATAATGCCTGCCTAGCAGAATCTCATCATTGCTATAGAACAATAACTGTTGTGTGTCTTCCATTCTTCCCCTTTCCAAATTGTATTGTTTATGACAGTTATCCTGTCTTGCTCCTGAATATGGGGTGAGAGACAGTAGTTGGAAGAAAGTAACAAGAATATGAAGCATCACATTCAGATCTGATGGAGAGGACTGCATATCACCAAGGAGATCCTAGACTTTGAATTGGATGCAGTGAATGGATGAGATTTGGATTATCTTTTGGAGATGGGGTAAAAGTGTGTTCTGTGTGGAAGAAGGGTGACCAACATGGCGCCAGAGGTAGGGGGAGAAGCCTAATACAAAGAGGCACAAGAGAACTTTAAGAAGTGATGAAAATTCAACATATTGACTATGGTGATGGTTATAAGTTTGAAAATTTTTGCTCAACACAGAACTATACATGTTAAAAGGCATATTTTATTGTATGTAAATTAAACCTCCAATAAATAACACATCTGACTTTTTAAAAAAAATCTAAATGATAAGGAATCCCCACAAACCACAAAATACAGATGTATTAGGGTCAAACCACGAATTGCCCCAGCACCTGCTCCATATCAGTGTCTGTGAAGGAGGAAGCAAAGGGTCCTTTGACCTGAGGAGAATCCCCAAACAGCTAACATTTCCCAGAGAACACAGGTGGCCAGCGTGAGAACGGCAGCTGATGAGAGCAGGGGATGTTTTGCCTAACCAACAGCACGTGAGTACAAGGAATCCACACTAATTTTTGGAAGAAGCTAGAGCATTCTGGGTCACATGAAGTCTCAAAAACAATGCCAAACCTACCTTTTAGGACAGAACCCCACACTTAAGAAACTGCTAAAAGTGAAATAAAAAAATTGAGCAGGACAGAAACAACAGAACAAAGAAAACTTGGTGTAGAGGCTAGGGAAGGGAAGAAAGCTGGGAACCAAGGAGAGCAAACTGCTGTGTCTTCAAACACTTAAACAACAGAAGAGAGAACTATGTGAAATTGGAAAGCTTTCCTCAACCATACCTCCTAACCTCTAAGAAAAACTAATTTCACAAATCTCAAGCAGTTTTTAAAAGAAAAAAAGAAACAGAATAATATCTCAATAGATCATTAAAACATATCAGAAAGATAAGTCCACAAACTAGATTAAAACTGCTGTAACCTACTATTTCAAAACAAGTTAAACTTAAGAAAATCATATAAGACATGAAAGAAAAACATAAGTCAGAATTATAAAAACTTAAAATGAGGTACAGGACTTAGGAAGGAATAGAATTATAAATAAAAGATAATTTTCAGAAATAAAGACTAAACAAAAATGACCAAACAGAACAGGTAATGCCTTAAAACAGCAGTCCTCAAAGTATGTTCCAGAACTCATGAGGATGTACATCCCCTAGACCCTTTCAGGGAGTCCAGGGCAACAGTATTCTCATAATAATACTAAGATGTTATTTGCCTTTTCCACTGTGTTGACACTTTCACTGATGGTGCAAAAGAAATGGTGGGTAAAACTGCTGGTGCCTTAGCACAAATCAAGGCAATGGCACTAAACCATACTTGGAGTCGTTTTTTAGCCTTCACTGCCATGCCCTTGGCATTAAGAAAAAGAAAGAAAAGAGCCAGCCAGTTATCTCAGTTAGTTACAGCATGATACTGATAACATCAAGGTCCAGGGTTTGGTCCCTATACAGTCAGCCACCAAATCAAACAAACAAAAAAACCCAAAAGCCATAAAACAAGAAAAAAGTCAGTTTCACTTAAAGCAGAAACAAAGTATTAATTTTATTAAATCTAGACTTGAGCACATATCTTCTTAATTTCTATGTGACAAAATGGGAAGTACTCATGAAAAACTATGAATGGTTACCTTAGGGAAAAGCAATTGTTTGACCTGTAAACTAAACTAGCCACTTTTATCATGAAACACCTTTTCATGTGAAAGAACAACTGACATAAATTATGGGAATTCACACTAGGGTACTTAGCAGAGATTTTCTGAAAAATGAATGAATTGAGCTAACTGGCCTTTTTCTCACTTCAAGGAAAAGTACGCCAATGATAAAATTCAAGTTTTCAAGTAAAAATTAGAATTTTGAAAAACTTGTATCAACTTCAGTGAGTTGTCAGCTTCCCAATTCTTAGACTTTTCTGTTAAGACCAACAGTAATATTGATGAATGTGATATTTTAATATTACATAATGAAATGTGTCAACAATGGGAAAATTGGCATAACTCAGTGAACCATATTTTCCAAATGACCAATATGTAATGTTTCAAAATCTATTTTGAACAAAAAAAAGACCCATTCAAAGTACAAAGACAAATGTAGTTTAATGTAATAGAACACAAAAACTTCATTGCCATGCTTTTAGATTCCACGTTACAACTAATCTTTAAGAAACTGCCATCTGTTGAATTTAGATGACACATCAAATAAAATATCCAAATTATCTAAATACGCTATTAATATACTCCTCCCTTTTCCAACTATGTCTTTGTGAGGCTGGATTTTCTTCATATGCTTCAACCACAACATTGCAACAGACAATTCAAAGGCAGATACAACAATCCAGTTGTCTTCTATTAAGCCAGACATTAAAAGGCAGATACTAAAGAGATTTGCAGAAATGTAAAATAACAACAGTCCCCTATTTTTTTGTTTTGGAAAATATATTATTTTAAATAAAAAAATCTTATTTATGTTAACATTTAATGCATGTATTGTTATTTTTAGAAAAATTAATAAATATGGGCCGAGCCCATGGTGCACTCGGGAGATGCAGCGCTGGGAGCGCGGCGAAGCTACCGCCACGGGTTCGGATCCTATATAGGACTGGCCGGTGCACTCACTGGCTGAGTGCTGGTCACGAAAAAGACAAAAAAAAAAAAAAATTAATAAATATTAAATTTTTTTGTTTTATTTTCTTATAAGATAGGTATTTATAAATATAACCAACATAAGGAAAGCTTTTTGGAGTCCCAAATAAGTTTTCAAAATGTAAAAGTACCCAAAGAAAAGATTATAAATAATGCCTTAAGACAAATAAAAAATAAAACAGAGAAAAAATTTTAAATATAAAAAATAAAGCCAAAAAAAGAGAAATAAAAAAGGATTTGAGAGAAAGTGACAAATAATAAATATCTAATGTACAGAAAATAGGAGTTCCTGGAAAAAATGTGGTGGGAGGGAGCAAAAAACAAAACATATAGTAAATATTACAATTCAAGAAAACTTTTGTGAAATCAAAAAAATGACTTAAAACCACATATTTAGAGAGAATACCACATGTTCTGAGACTATCAGCTCAGAAGAACAAGTACCAAGACATGTTCTAATAAAATTTCTGGATTTTAAAAAAATAGGAAAAGAAAAAGCCTTTTGGCCATCTATGCAAAAAGAGCATATGGGGAGATTCACTCTAGTGATTTACTCATTTATCTATCTGGGTTATCTTCCATGTATACAGGAGGTACACATGTGGTTAAAAATGAATAAAGAAACTGTGGTACATATATATATACAATGAAATATTATTCAGCCATAAAAAGGAAATTCTGCCACCTGTGACAACATAGATGAACCTGTAGGACATTATGCTAAGTGAAATAAGCCAGACACAGAAAGACAAATACTAAATGACCTCACTTATGCGTGGAATCTATAAAAAAGTTAAACTCATAGAAGCAGCAAATAGAACAGTGGTGGTCAGGGCTTGGGGTGGAGGAAATGGAGAGATATTAGTCAAAAGGGTACAAACTTTCAGTTATAAGATGAACAAGTTCTGAGGCTCTGATGTACAGCACACGTGGGGATGGGCGTGTTAATTATTTTGATTGTGGTAATCATTACACAATGTATATATAAAACAAATCTTCATATTGTAAAACTAGAATATATTCAATCTTTGACAATTAAATATTTAAAATTTAGAAAAAAGTAAATGAATTTTTAAAAGAGCATATAAGGATATAATAAAGGATATAAAAAAGCATATAGGACACAAGGGAATAAAGATTAGATTATCAATCAGGTTTTTCAACAGCAAAGCTTCATGCCAAAAGAAAATGAAATAACATCTTTAAGAAAATCAGGAAAAGAAAAATGTGAATCAATTTTATATCCAGCAAAACTGACTTTCCAGTACGATAGACACAGACAAACTTATCAGTGTATAAGACTCAGAGAATATTGTTACCATAAACCCTTCTTAAGAAATCTGTGGGACAAGCATCAGAAAACAAAATGAGGGGCCGGCCCGTGGCTCACTCGGGAGAGTGCGGTGCTGATAACACCAAGGCCCCGGGTTCGGATCCCATATACGGATGGCCGGTTCGCTCACTGGCTGAGCGTGGTGCTGACAACACCAAGTCAAGGGTTAAGATCCCCTTACCGGTCATCTTTTAAAAAAAAAAAAAAAAAAAAGAAAACAAAATGACCATATAGAAATTGAATAAGGGCTGATAGTGAGCATTAAATAAGTTAAATGAGAGTTAAAAGGGAGGAAGTATAATATATGTTGGCTAAAAGCTCTGATGATGTAGATTTGGTACAATCACTTAGAAAATGGGTTCTGGGAGCCAGACAGTCTGCCCAGAATCTCTAAATGGGCTGACTGGTGAAGGGCTTTCCTGCCAAAACCCGTCTTTACTTCAAATGTGCAGACACAAATGCATGGCCTTAAAGATCACAAAAAATCAGGGAAACATGACATCACAAAGGAACAAAATAAAGTACTAGTAACCAACCCTAAGAAAATGAAGATTTACAAACTACCTGACAAAAAATTCAAAATAGTCATCTTAAAGAAGCTCAATGAGTTATGAAAGAATATAGAGAGACAACAAAATAAAATCAGGACAATACAAGAACAAAATGAGAAGTTCAACAAAGAGATAAAAACCATTAAAAAAAAACCAAAAAGCAAATTTGGGAGCTAAACAACACAACTACTTAACTGAAAAATTCCATAGACAGCTTCAATAGCAGACTTGATTAAGTAGAATTAGTGAGCTCAAATCAAGTCATTCAAAATTAACTAGGCAGAGAAATGAAAAAAATAATAATAATGAAAAAGAGTGAAGAAAGCATACAAGAAACCATCAAGTGAACCAATATATTCATTATGGGGGTCCCAAAAGGAGTAGAAAAAGAGAAAGGGGAAGAAAGCTTACCTAAAGATATGATAAGCTGGCCAGTTAGCTCAGTTGGTTAGAATTCAGCCTTATAACCTCAAGGTCATGAGTTCAGATTCCCATACCAGCCAGCCATCAAAGAGAAAAAAAGAATAAATTTTTAAAATGACAAAAAACTTCCCAAAACTAGGAAAAGGTAAATATCCAGATATAAGAAGCTCAAAAGTCTGTCACCAGTTTCAATCCAAACAAGACTACATCACATCATATTACAAGCAAACTGTCAAAAACCAAAGACAAAGAGCATCCTAAAAGCAGCAGGAGAAAAGCATATCACAAACAAGGGAACTTCAATAGCACTATCAGCAGAAACCTTACAGGCCAGGAGAGAATGGAATGATATATTCAAAGTGCTGAAAGAAAAAAAAAACATGCAAAGCAAGAATACTTTAACTGGCAAAGCTGTCTTTCAGCGATGAAGGACAGATGAAGACTTTGCCAGACAAACAAAAGCTTAGGGAGTTCATCACCACCAGACTTGCCTTATAAGAAATGTTAAAGAAAGTTCTTCAAGGTGAAAGAAAAAGATGCTAATTAGTAACATGAAAACATATGAAAGTATATATACACTGTAATAGTGGTGTGTAAGTCACATATCTTTAGTATGAAGGTTAAAAGAAAAAATTAAAAATAATTATAGCTACAATATTTGTTAAGAAATACACAATATAAAATGTGTTAATTGTGACATCAAAAACATAAAATGTGGCGGAGAGTAAAAGTTTTTGTATACAGTCAAAGTTATCAGCTTAAAATAGCCTGTTATACCAATAAGATGTTTTATGTAAGCCTCACAGTAACTACAAAGCAAAAACCTAAAGTACATACACAAAAGATAAAATGTAAGGAATCAAAGCATACCACTAGAGAAAACCATCTAATCACAAAGGAAGATAGCAAGGAAAGGAAAAAAAAAAACAAAAGGATCTACAAAACAACCAGAAAACAATTAACAAAATGGCATTTGTTAAGTCTTTAACTATCAATAATTACCTTGAATGTAAATGGATTAAATTCTCTAATCAAAAGACACAGAGGGCTGAGCAGATCAAATGAAAAAAAGACCCAACTAGATGCAGCCTACAAGAGACCACTTCACCTGCAAGGACACACAAAGACAAATTGAAAGGTTAGAAAAAGATACTCCTGCTAAAAGAAATCAAAAGAGAACAGAGGTAGTTATACTTATATCAAATAAAATGGACTTTCAGCTAAAAATCTGTAATGACCAATAGGGTCATTACATAATGATAAAGCAGTCAATTCATCAAGAGGATGTAACAATTGTAAATATATAATGCACCCAACATCAGAGCACCTAAATATAGAGTACTTCAAAAAGTTTGTGAAAATTTTTAATTAAAAGATAACACGAACCCTTCATGAACATTTTGAAGACCCCTCATATAAAGCAAATATCAACAGATCTGAAGGGAGAGACAAACTGCATAATAATAAGAGGGGACTTCAATACCACACTTTCAGTGATAGACAGATTATCCAGACAGAAAATAAAGAAACACTGGACTTGAACTATACTTTAGACCAAATGGACCTAATATTAAGACATACACAAAACATTCCATCCAACAGTAGCAGAATACATAATCATCTCAAGCACACACAGAACATTCTCCAAGACAGATCAGATGTTAGGTCACTAGACAAGTCTTAATAAATTTAAGAAGTCTGCAGTCATATCAAGTATCTTTTCTAACCACAATGGTATAAAATTAGAAATCAATAACAAGAAGGAATTATGAAATTAAACAACAGTCTTCTGAACACCCAGTGGGTCAAAGAAGAAATTAAGAGGGAAATTAAAAAATATCTTGAGGCAAACAAAAATGGACACACACATACCAAAACTTGGGATGCAGCAAAAACAAATCTAAGAGAAAATTTTACAGCAATAAAAGACTACATCAAAAAAATAGAAAGGTTTCAAAAAATGGGGGATGGGAGAAATTGGGACAAGATATGCAAAAAAACTTATTAACTGTTTTCAGTAATCAAATTGGTGGCAACTGTATTAGTGCTGTTATTCTAAGGCTGTTGTGTGTGTAATGTGGAATAAAGCAAATAAGTAATGATAGGATATTCTAATTCTATAATCTCCTGTGCCAGAACCAGGATATCAGTGTGGAAGAAAGGAGCTATAGACATAAGATTGAAGACATTAAATAATACCTACATTCTTAAATTTGAATCAGTAATATCAGTATGAAATCATGAATTTCTTATATTTGATATACATTCGGTATACTAAAAAATGCCTAGAAACCCAATAATCATGAATCTCTCTAGCAACCAGATTGCAGTCTTGAAATACTCCTTCCCACAAAAAACAAAAACAAAACAGAAAACAATACTTCTTGAGGAAATGGCTAATCAAGAAGTATTAGCCATTTACTAATACTAATACAAGATGTAATTAGCCATTTACATCTCATGGTATGTATGAGATGAGCCTGGAACATCTATATATTAAATAGTAGGGAAACTATCAAAAACTAGTAGAGTCATATAAAAAGACTCAAGAGCCAAAGACAATTTGAACTTCAATAAAGGTAATAATTTCAATGAATTTAAAATCATCAAATTGTTTAAATCCATAAATTCACAACAATATTTTTTAAAATCTAAGTGGTCACCTTCAGAGGATGATAAAAAACCAACTTTTTTTTTTTGGCAGCTGGACAGTATGGGGATCCAAACCCTTAACTAATTTTTATTTTAAAATAATTTCAGACTTACAAAAAAGTTGCGAAAAATATGACAAAAAATTCTTGTAAACTCTTCACCCAGATTTCCCAAATGTTAACATTATACTCTATTTGTATTATCATTCTCTCTCTAATGCATATGATATATAATACATAATAATAATAATACAAACATAATTTTCTCTGAAACATTTGTAAGTTACAGATGATGCCCATTTACCCCTAAATAATCAAATATTTCCTAAAAACAAGGACATTCTCTTTCAAAAATGCAGTACAATTATCAAAACAAGAAAATTAACATTGACATAATACTATAATCTATAGATCTTGTTCAAAATCTTCCAATTGTCCCACCAATGGCCCTTAAAGCAAAGGAAATAAAAATTCTGACCCAAGAGCCAATCTAGGATCACATATTGCATTTGGAGGTCATGTCTCCTCATTAGTCCCTTTTAATCTGGAACACTTAAATTCATGACTTCAATATTTTTTAATATTTTAACCAGTTACTTTGTAGAATGTCCCTGTGTGTATATGTCTGATGTTTCCTCATGATTAAATTCAGGTTATATCACAGGAATGCCACAGAAATGATATTATGCTCTTCTTGATACATCACATCAAGAGACACACAGTGTCCATTTGTCCTGCTAATGGAGATACTAAATTTGGTCATTGGTTAAGATGATGTCAGTCAGATTGCCATATTTTAAAGTTATTATTTTTCCCTTTGTAATTAATATGTATCTTGTGGGAAGATTTTTTGAAACTATGTAAATATTTTGTTTCTCATCATATCTTTATCTCATTGTTCTGAAAACTGGTAAATAAAAGAAAAGAATCAAGCATTTATCCTGCCTTTCCTATATAAACTGTAACAATGGGTACTCAAATGGAAATAAAGAGAAGTAACTATAAAAGTATTCCAACTAATAAATGGGAAAAAAAATTAGAATATCACCACTTTGCAACCCTAATAAATTAACAACCTAGGCAATAAGCATCAACAGACATTAGCATCTCAAAAAGAAAGAAAACTAGACATTGTGTGACTCCTGATTAAAAAACACAACACCACATAAAGTTCAACCAAAGGAGTAGAATCTGTTCTATCAAGCCTCTGGTCCCAGTGGTCAATTTCCAAGAAATATTACATGACAGATGAAACATGCTGAAATTGCACCATGAGGATGTAATTAGCATCCACATTGTGGGAAATACTACAGGTCAAATAACTTAAGTTCCTCAACAGATAAAATGTCTGGAACAGAAAGAGATGGAGAGGGGATCTATATACTAACAGAGACTTAAAAGATTTATAATAGTCTAATGGGCAAGACTAAACTGCAATGTCTAAGCATACACTTGTGGGTGACAAATCTACAAAGAAATGAAATATATTGATATTGATATATATAAAAGTCAAGATGGTTGTTCCTTTGAAGAGAGGAGAAGCAGTGGTGATCTGGATGGGACATGGAGGTGCTTCTCTGCTGACCGGGAAAGATTTATAAGGTGGTATCTATAAAGATATTTGCCTTACATTTTTATTTTGTGTGGTTTTCAGACAATATATTGTACTTTACAATAAAAAGTTTTTTTTAAAGAAAAAATAATGTATGGGTCAAAGAAGCAATAATGGAAATTGATAAATACTTGAAACTGTATAAGAAAAACACTAAATTTCAAAACTTGTGGAATGCAAGAAAAGTAGAGCTTTGAGTTAACTGCCTAAAGAATTTAGATAAGGCAGCTAAAAAATAATGAGCTAACGTCCAACTTATGAAGATAACTAAAGAAAACATAAACTCAAAGAAAGAAGAAAAAATGAGATTTGAGTAGAAAATGCTAAAATAGAAGCAAAGAAAAAATATAAAAGAATAAAGCCTAAAGCTGGTTCTTTGAAAAGACTAATAAAATAGGTATACTTCTAGTAAGACTGCTCAAGAAAGGAGGGGCCACTTGAGCATAAATTAATGATATTATAAATGAAAATAAGTACATTACAATAGATATGATTCTGCAAACTTTAAAAAGAAAAGTATAAGACAAATTTTAAAATTCAAAAAAATAGACAAATTACTAGGTAAATAAAACTAGCAAAAGTGACTTAAGAAGAAACAGAAAGTTTGAAAAATCTTGTTCATATCAAATTAAAGCAGCAGTTAATTCTAGGCTCACATAATTTTTCATAATCTTACAGTTCTATCAGACTTTCAAAGAACAGTTAAACCAAAACATACATAATCTTCTGGAGAACAGGTAATGAGTGGACATCATCAACTCAATTCTGTAAGGCTTGTATTAATTCCAAAATCAGATAAAGATAGTATGAGCAATAAACTTATGAGCCCTAGTCACTCAAAAATACAGATGACCAAACATGGGGTACTGGCATGCAGAAAATTAACTAAAAGAGCAGAATAAAGACTCTAGAAATAGACTCACACATATATGACAGAGGTGAAACGACATTTCTTTAGAGGAATGGAAGGACCATTCAACAAATGAACCCGGAAAAATTGATTTTTCACATAAACGAGAAAATAAAAATGGATTCCTGTCTTATATCATACATAAAGGTACACACCAGAGTGATTAAAAACTGAAATATCAAAAACAAAATTTTTAAGCTTTCAGAAGAAAATATAATCTCTCTGTCCTCAAGGTAAGAAAAAAGGTTCTTAAAGCACAAAAAACACTAACCATAAAAGAAAGGACTGATACATCTGGCTTCACAAAAGGTATCAGTTCATTAAAAGACACCTTAAAGAACATGGAAAAAACAAGTTAGAAAATAGGAGAAAATACGTGTCAGATAAAGATTGTACTGAGAATATAAAGAACTCCTACAAACCAAAAAGAAACAGATAAATGACCCAACAGGCAAAAAAACCAAAAACATGCATTTCCAAGAAGAAATACATGTGACTAATAAACATATGAACAAATACTCAATATTGCTAGAATTCAAGGAATTCAAAACAAAAGCACAATGAAATGCCTTTCTATACTTCTTTGGCACAAATTAAGATACGTAAAAACATGAAGTGTTGAAAAGGACGTCACTAAACTGAATCTCTTATCCATTGTTTGTATGAATGTACACTGGTAAGACCACTTTGGAAAAACAATTTAATATTACTTTATGAAGTAAAATATTTGTACAGACTATAAACCCCAGCAATTCCACTCCTAGAGAAAATTCCATACTTGTATACCAGGAGACATCCACAAGGATGTTCACAGCAGCCCTTTTCTTATTAACAAAACACTGGGAACAACCCAAGTACTCAATAAAAAGAGAATTAGTAAGTAAATTGTGGTATATTCACACAATAGAATATTACACAACAGCAAAAATGGAGGAGCAACAGCCAAACACAGCAACATGGATCACTTTTAGTAACATAATTTTGAGTGAAAAACATTTCTCAGAAGATACCATATGTTTTCTTTACAAAGGTCAACAATAAAAAGTAAACATATTGTTTGGTAAAAATATATTTAAGATAAAATTATTTTTAAAAGCAACGAATCATAAATACAAAGCTCTTGATAACATTTTCTTGGCAGTGGGGAGGAGGATGGGGCAATATTCAATGGATATTCATTACATTATAAAATAAAGGAGGGCAATGTGTGGATCAGTAATGAAGTATATCATTAAACAAGAATTATAAGTAATCCACTTATGTGTAAGTAAAGTTTAAAAAGGAAAGAAAGCTACAGTAATCATCCCTGTACATAAGTATGCCTCAGTGTACTTTTGCAAAAATATGTTAGTAAATTACTAGAAATAAAATTTGTGAATATGTACATTAGCATTTTGAAAAATTTTCCCCAGTGGTCCTACAGAATGGCTACAACAGTTTGTATTGCCACCTAAAGTATCTCCTACCCCTTTGCCAAAACCTCGTATTATCAAACTTTTGGGTTCTGCCAATCTGACAGGTCATATCTCATCATTATTTTGACTTTGTATTTAAATATGCCCTAATTGGGCACATTTTTATACATTTATTGGCCCATTGTATTTCTTCCTTTGTTCATAGGCTCTTCAAACTGTTTTTCTAATAGAATGAATCTACCATATTCTTAATTTTTAAGAGTTTTTTCTTTGTACATTGAAGAATAAAGTCCTTGCTTATAATGAATATCTAATTATTTAACCCAACACTGTTCTACTCATCTTTGGTATGGTATATTTTGACATATTTTACTATTCATAGAGTCAAATTTATTAGTCTTTTCTGTCATAACTACAGAATGCAGTTTTTAAATGAACAGGTCTCTAACATAACTTTCCAGGGAGAAGGCTCTGGGGGCAGAATGTATCTAATTTCTATCCTTCCTATCTGTGGAGCTTTATCGGTGTTTCATGCCACTTCAATGTAGCTTAAAAAACCCAAAGGAATCATCAGAGTTTTAATGTACAAGCACAACCCCAATCTGAACCAAGGAAAATTTGCTTTTGCCATGATTTGGACTTAGGTGCCAACCTTAAAACAGTAAATAATAGTATATACAGTTAATGAAAATAAAGGGCAATTAAGCTTCTGCATCTGATTTCAACATACACATTCATTCAGTCCCACACTGCCTTGTGCAAAGTAAAAAACAACAAGAGCAAATAAACCAAAAAAAGCCTTTAGCAAAAAGGAAAAATCTATATAGGTGCTTAAACTTGAAACCGCAGTGTGTACCCCCAAAAGAGCATCTTGCCTGTTAGGCTGCCCTGGAATATATATTAGGCAGCAAGAATCACAGACAGGAGGTAGAAGCACCAGTCCTTGAAAAAGTCCATGGAGTGCTGAAATCAACCAGCAGGCAAGAACAGCCACTCAACGACACCCACAACAGGAACGAGCCCTTTACTGCACTGCTCGCCAACATCCCACAATTACACAGAAGCACTAGGTTGTACCATAATGATTCCAACGAAAATCACAATTATTTTTTTTTTTTTTTTTTTTTTTTTTTTTTTAAAAGATGACCGGTAAGGGGATCTTAACCCTTGACTTGGTGTTGTCAACACCACGCTCACCCAGTGAGCAAACCGGCCATCCCTATATGGGATCCGAACCCGCGGCCTCGGCGCTCCCAGCGCCACACTCTCCCGAGTGAGCCACGGGCTCAGCCCCAACAATTATTTTCACTTGTGGGTTTGTCTTACATATTTTAGATAAGGAAAATTTTAAAATTTATGTACTAGTCATTTTATAATTTCCCCTAGCATATTCAGAGCAATCAAATCTCCCTTCATCAAACCAACAAACACTATGAATATTTAATTTTGTCACGTATCCACATACGTTTAAAAAGAAAGAAAATTACATGATAATGGTGATTCAATTTTTTAAAGATGTGCCTAATTAAGTTTATCTCATTATTATTTATGATTAACAAGAGCTTTGTCTTCTCAGAATGTTTTAAACTATTTATCGCAGGTATCACTATCTCCTATAAGGTAGTTCAGGCGTGTTTTTACTTCATCATTAACATCTCAAAACAACCATAATAAAAATTGAAACTTAAGGTCAAACAAATTAATATTAAAATTTATAATCTGAGTTTTAGGCGAATATCCAACGCACATAAGACATCTTTTCTCAAAAGGGGATTGGTTTCTTCCAAAAGATTCTTTTTTTATAAAACAAAATTATCATCAGTTGTCACAACATCACCACTAATCTGTTTATGCCCTAGCACCTGTCAGTTTAATATAAGATGGTAATGTGCAGTTTCCATTGGGAATAAATTAGTCCAGTTTGATGAAATGAAGCATTGAAATTACATAGACTTACTTAATAATCAAGTTCTTTATTGAGGTATTTTTAGCAGGAGAATATGTTAAGATGCATATTGGAACAGCCTGATTTATCAGTTGTTAGCATTAAAACTGACTGCATTGTTAAACAGCACTTACTAAGTATTCAGGCACCTAAAATTGGTATTAATAATAGCTAACATTTATTTAATACTTATTAAGAGCCAGGTATGCTAACAACTGGCAACAACCCCATAAGGTAAGAACTATTACTATTCCTATTTTACAGATGGGGAAATTAAGGCCAAGAGAGTTAAGTAAGGTCACAGAACTAATAAATGAGAAGAGTTGAAATCTCAACCCAGAAAATCTGGCTCCAAAAGTAATATAGACAATAACGATGTGGACAAATATATGTAAAGACAATCCAACTTACTAAATAGATATAGATTGTAACGAATTAAACATTCTCGTTGTTAAACACATGATACAACAGACTCCCCAGAAACAGTAAAATTACAAGTTGTTTGTTGACCTGTTTGAAAGCTGGGAAGAAAAGGAAAAATTGTAAAAACTTGTTCAGTAACAAACTAAAAATGGGTAGTGGAAAGAATTCTCAAAACTAGCAGTAAAATGATCAGATGAAAACAGATTTTTCTGAATGGGTTCAAAGTGATATTAAAGAGATGAAAAGAAGCACATTATTCCAGGTTATGCTTTTTAATGAGTCCGAAGGGGCAGCTGAGGTTTCACTTGATGTGATCAGTAATGGAAGCTAGCTGAGAATTTAAGAGGGTGGTAACACATGCAGTCAAAAATGGCAGAAGAGAAAATGATCTGGACTGGAAGCAAATAAATCTATTACAAAGTCAAAGAATTCCCATCTACTGATGAAGACCAAAGGTGAACAGGAATTCAACAAGATCAGGAACAACAGTCTGCACTGGCACAAAGACGTCTACAATACGAAGTAAAAAGGTAAGCTTAGGGAAAACTGAAAGTATGAAGACATCATTTAACTGAGCAGAAAATAATCAAGACTTCAGCTCCATGCAGCAGGGACTTTGTTGCACTCACTATAGTGGAATTAACCAATGATGAAGATGGCTGCTTAGATAACCTGGTTCAAACTCTTCTTCAAAGTTTTGCTTAGAGGGCCGGCCCGTGGCTCACTCGGGAGAGTGCGGTGCTGATAACACCAAGGCCCCGGGTTCGGATCCCATATACGGATGGCCGGTTCGCTCACTGGCTGAGCGTGGTGCTGACAACACCAAGTCAAGGGTTAAGATCCCCTTACCGGTCATCTTTAAAAAAAAAAAAAAAAAAAGTTTTGCTTAGAAAGGGTGGCTAGGAATGGGGAGAGCTACTATTACCGAGAATAGAAAGTCTGAAAATAAGATGGCAGAAATGATTTAAAGGCAAAAAAAACCCTTTTTTTAAGTTGAAATACCATGATTGGCTAGAGTTAATTTTGAGACTCACAAGTCAGAGAAGACCGGTATTGGCAGTACCTTAAAATTTAAGTTCCCCTAACAGACTCCAAAATAAGAACAGAAGTAGGAAATGTAACTCTGTGAAGAGACATGTTACGAACATTTGCTCTCAAATGGCAATTCCTTCTGAGAAACAATCTATGTATGAGCCTTATGGCATGATTCAAAAGCTATAACTAGTGATGACAACCTCCAGGATTTTTAACTGCTGGGTCCATCGTGGGTCTTTAAAAGAACTGAAATTTCTAAGACTGCACTTCACAAATCACACTACTATATAAAGTGATATAATTCTTTACTTTTATTTTTAGTTTTTTAGTATCAGCAGATACAATTGCTCCGTGGCATAGTAGAGTATAAAAGCCAACTCTATCAGAAGGGAAAAAATATTAAGTTGGTAACCTTGAATACAGATAGTAGCAGTATTCATGAGAAGTGTGGAGTTCAATCACACTCTAGTGTTGAATGACTAATAAGGTTCTGCCTGAAGCTGGTTATGATTCCCCAGGGTAAGAATGCCATATTCAGATTACAGCTTGATGCCTGTGCTACAGAAATGTTCAGACTGTGGTTGGCAGCGTTGCATAATTCTAGGGGACACCATCCACATTGTAGTCTGTGTGGATGGCGTCCCCTGCAGTTGTATAGTGACAACCTGCCCATCATAACCCAGACGTATTGGTCCTAACAGCTTACTGTGCCTTACAGGTTTATGTGGTAAACACAAATTCCTTTCATGTCACGATTTTTTTACTTTAAAATGGTCTAAAGTCTGGCCAGTTAGCTCAGTTGGTTAAAAGCACAGCCCTGTAATACCAAAATCAAGGGTTCAGATTTCTGTACCCACCAGCTGCCAATAAAATGGTCTAAAGAATATTCTCTCTTATCCAAACAAATATTTCTTTTATTTATTTTTTAATTTAAACATAATTGATTGTACATATCTGTGGGGTACCACATTGAATGCCAATGCCTATGTGCAATATGTGATGCTTGAATAAGGAAACTAGTATATTCAACATTACACAATGAGTATTTGTTTTCTTGGCACAAAATATAATTGATATTTCTCATATGATCCTACCTTAGTTAATTTTCTTTTTTTTTTTTAACTGAGTAGAATGAGTTCATGATAACAGCATCAAACAATACCCAATAACTAAGTAAACATGAAACACCATCTGAAGCCCCTGAAATGTGATCACCATTACAAAGAAGCTAAGTCCTTACCCCGTTTCTGACTCAAGGAAAAAAATCCTAACATAGTGATGACAGCAAAGATGAGTAATCTGTGGCATTTACAGAGTGACTCTGTGATGAACTCAGGAAGAAATGAAAATAATTACTCTTAATATTTAAACAAAAATCATACTCACTTACCAAATGTTAAGATGAGATTTAGTACAGCCAGGGATTGGTGGCATCTGGTCAATCTCTTATTGTATCTCAGTATTTCTCATGGAATATTAAAAGTGTTCCATGGCAAATAACAGTTCCATGAAATGCCACAACTACCCAACTTGGAGCATCACCATGCATATTAGCCTATTAAGGCTCTGAGAAGTCTTATAACAAAAAAAAAATTGGTCTTGTTAACCTAGTGTCCCTCACAATTATTTGATCACAGAATCTGTTTTTGTTTGTTTGTTTGTTTTGTGGAATAAAGTGATATGAGAAACAGAGTTTGGGAAATGCCAAAGGTTACCATGTAAACATGTGTTAGTTATTTGTAAAGAATTAAAATATAAAATATAACAACACCCCAAACTAAAATTCAATTTCTTTTGATGACTGCAGAATACTAAAGAAAACTGCAGTGCATCAGGGTCAACAAATGTAGGTTGATAGCTTTACTAGGTAAAATGACAACCAAAATAACATTTACTGTATATTTAGAGATGCCAGAAATAAAAGACAAAAAACCTGTTTTATATTACTCACTGTCACTTAGCACATACTTCTCATAAAATGAACAAAAACATCAATATTTGGGGATGGCAGCATTTTAAGTGCTAAGAACATATCATAACTGTATTCATTTTTTGTACTTATTTAAAACTGATTTGTCAGAAAACATCTAAAATTCCATGACTTCAGGAGCTCACAACCTTAGCAATAATCTCTCCTCATATTGACTACGTTATGATTATCTACTGATACCAAAACAATGGCACCTACTGAAGATTATTACAATACTTACCACATTACAAAAAGAATCCAGACCAATGCTATGTACATACTTAGTACATTCTGGATTAGACCAAGTAAAATTTAACAACAAGCTGAACAGCATTCTATAAAACAAAAACAAAAAGTCAGTTAGGCTAATTCTGTCTTTCTATGCTATGGACTCACAGTGAGAAAGAAGATAGTCTTGGAACTTGGTGACTGAATCAAATCTGAACTCTTTACCTAAAATTTATCTACACTTACCTTAAGAGAAGTTCTTTGGGTAACTTTTTGTTAATAAGACCTTCATCATTGTTTGAGAAAACCTGGAAAGAAAAAAAAGGGACGTTATGAAAATGTCCTTCAATCAATATGAAAAAAAAAGTTACACGTTTTATACTAAACCAGAACACTCTCAATCACTATCCTATAGATGGAATGATACTAATTTCATGAAGCCACACACTCCAATGTTGAGGGGTATAAATTATTTTATATCACTGTCTGATAAAAATGGCAACATAAAGCCATGTGTATACTACATTGTTTTGGAGGTTCTAGACAAGACAATTAGACAAGAAAAAGATATAAAAGGCATCCAGATTGGAAAGAAAGAAGTAAAACAATCTCTATTCACAGATAACATAATTCTGTATAGAAAAAATTCTAAAAATCTGCCAAAAATCAATTGGAATTTATCAAGGAGTTCAGCAAGTTTACAGGATACAATATACAAATATACAATGCATTTATACGAAAATAAATTGTATGTCCACACACAACCTAAAAATAAACTTAAGAAAATAATCCTACTTATAACAGCATGATAATAAATAAAATACTTGAAAATAAATATAACAAAAGAAGAGCAAAGACTTCCATATTGAAAATCTGTGTAAAACATTGCTGAGAAAAATTAAAGAAGACTTAAATAAATTGAAAGATAGCCATGTTCATTAATTGGAAGACTTAATAGCATTATGTTAGCAACACCTCCCAAACTAATCCATAGATTTAATGTGATCCCTATCAAAATCCCAGCTGCCTTTTTTTTTTAAAACAAAAATTGACAAGCTGATCTTAAAATTCATATGAAAATCCAAGTGACTCAGAATAGCTAAAATAATCTTGAAAAAGAAAAACAAAGTTGGAGGACTCAAACTTCCTGATTTCAAAACACTGTGGCACTGGCATTAGGGTATAGACATATAGATCAAAGGAATAGAATCGAGAGTTCAGAAATAAACTCTTAAACTTACAGGCAATTGATTTAAATGGTAAAAGAGTACTCTTTTCAAGAATGGTATCAGCCATCTAACCCCAGTTAGGATGGCTAAAATCCAAAAGACTATGAACGATAAATGCTGGCAAGGTTGCGGAGAAAAAGGAACTCTCATACATTGTTGGTGGGACTGCAAAATGGTGCAGCCTCTATGGAAAATGGTATGGAGGTTCCTCAAACAATTGCAGATAGATCTACCATACGACCCAGCTATCCCACTGTTGGGAATATACCCAGAGGAATGGAAATCATCAAGTCGAAGGTATACCTGTTTCCCAATGTTTATCGCAGCACTCTTTACAATAGCCAAGAGTTGGAACCAGCCCAAATGCCCATCATCAGATGAGTGGATACGGAAAATGTGGTACATCTACACAATGGAATACTACTCAGCTATAAAAACGAATGAAATACTGCCATTTGCAACAACATGGATGGACCTTGAGAGAATTATATTAAGTGAAACAAGTCAGGCACAGAAAGAGAAATACCACATGTTCTCACTTATTGGTGGGAGCTAAAAATTAATATATAAATTCACACACACACACACACACACACACAAACCGGGGGGGGGGGGGGGGGAAGAAGATATAACAACCACAATTACTTGAAGTTGATACGACAAGCAAACAGAAAGGACATTGTTGGGGGGGAAGGGGGGAGGGAGAAGGGAGGGAGGTTTTGGTGATGGGGAGCAATAATCAGCCACAATGTATATCGACAGGGCCGACGCCATGGTGCACTCGGGAGAGTGCGGCGCTGGGAGCGCAGCGACGCTCCCGCCGCGGGTTCGGATCCTATATAGGAATGGCGGGTGCACTCACTGGCTGAGTGCTGGTCACGAAAAAGGCAAAAAAAAAAAAAAAAAAAAAAGCTCAATATTACTAAGCATCAGGGAAACGCAAATCAAAAAAACCACACTGAGATTTCATCAATCTCCCCTGTTAGACTGACCATTATCAAAAAGACAGAGGATAACAAATGCTGGCAATGATGTGGAGAAAGGGGAACTCTTCTACACTCCTGGTGGGACTGTAAGTTAGTGCAGCCATTATAGAAAACAGTATGAAGGTTTCTCAAACAATTATAGATAAAACTGCCATATAATCTAGCAATCCCACTATTGGGTGTACACCCAAAAGAATGGAAATCATCATGTCGAAGGGATACCTGCACTCCCATGTTTATCACAGCTCTATTTACAACAGCCAAAAAAAACAAATGTCTATCAACAGATGACTGGATAAGGAAAATGTGGTATACATTCACAATGGAATAGTACTCGGCCATAAAAAAAAAAAAAATGTATATCGACAAAATAAAATTAAAAATAAATAAATAAATAAATAAATAAATAAAATTAAAAAAAAGAATGGTATCAGGACAACTGGATGTCTACATGCAAAACAAAGAAGTTGGACCCCTACCTCACACTATATAAAAAAAATTTAATTCAAAATGGATCAGAGACCTAAACAAATATACAAGCTAAAACTACATATAACCCCGAGAAGAAAACAATATAAATCTTCATGACCTTGAATTATGCAATGGTTTCTTAGATATGATACCTAAAGCACAGCAACCAAAGAAAAAATAAACTGGACTTTGTCAAAATTAAAAATCTTTTGCTTCAAAGGATATATCATCAAGAAAGTGAAAAGAAAACCCCAAATATATGAGAAAATATTTGCAAATCACATATCTGACAAGGGACTTGTATCCAGAATATGTGAAGAACTCCCACAACTCAATAAAAAAAAAAAATACCCCCCAAAAAATTCCCAATTAAAAAACTGGCAAAGGATTTGAATAGACATCTCTGCAAAGAAGATATGCAAATTGCCAGTATACACGAGATGTTTAACACCATTTCATTAGAGAAGTGTAAGTCAAAACCACAGTGAAATGCTCCACATCCATAAGGATGGCTAAAATAAAGAAGACAGATATTAACTAGCAATGGCAAACATGGAAAAATTGGAACCCTCATACACTGACAGTAGGAATGTAAAATGGTATAGCCTCTTTGGAAAATGGTCTGGCATTTCCTCAAAGATTAAACATAGAGTTACCTAATTACCCAGAAATTTTACTTGTAAGTTAATACTCAAAAGAAGTGAAAACATATGTCCATACAGAAACTTGTACATGAATGTTTATAGCAGCATTATTCACAACAGCCAAATAGTGTAAACAAATTCAAAACAAATGCCCACCAGCTGATGAAAGGATAAACAAAATGTGGTATAACCATACAATGGAATACTATTCAGCAATAAAAAGGACTGAAGTATTAATACATGTTACAACAAGAATAAGCCTTAAAAGTGTTGTTACTGAAAGAAGACAGACACACAAGGCCACATACTGTATGATTCCATCTACATTAAATGTCCAGAAAAGGTACATCCATGGAGACAGAAAATGAGGTAGTGGTTGCCTAGGGCTGACAAGTGCCTGCTAATGGGGATGGGGTTTCTTTTTGCAGTTATAAAAATATTCTTGAATTACACAGTTATGATGAGCACATAGCTTGATGAACATGCTAAATCCCACTGAACTGTACATTATAAGTGGGTGAAATTTCCAGTATTTATCAATTTTTTAAAATGGTTTTAAAAAATGCATCATAATCCACCAAAGCAAACTGCAGAAGTAGAAATAATGACATAAATAATACCCTACATTTATTTTCAAAGTAGTTTCAGTAATGAGTACAGTGATGTGTATGGGAGAGACTGATTTTAAGTGCCTATTGTATTCCAAGCTCCAGTAAGCACTGTTAGATGAATTAGCTAAATTATCTCATTTAATCTTTTTCTAGTTCCTTGAGGTATAAAGTTATTGATTTGAGATCTTTCTTCTTTTTCGATCTAGGTATTTTCAACTATAAATTTCCCAGGGAGCACTGCTTTCACTGCATCCTGTAAGTTTTGATAGGCTGTGTTTTCATTTTCATTCATCTCAAAGTATTTTAAAAATCCTTTGCAACTTTTTTCACCCATTGATTAAGAATGTGTTGTTAATTTCCATGTATTTATGAATTTTCCAGTTTTCCCTCTGTTATTGATTTCTAGTTTTATTTCACTGTGGTCAGAGAAGATACTTTGTATTGTTTCAGTCTTTTGAAATTTATTGATACTTGTTTTGTGCCCTAACATAAGGTCCATCCCGAAGAATGTTCCATGTGCACTTCAGAAGAATGTATATTCTGCTGTGGTTGTGTGAAGTGTTCTGCATATTCTGTTAGGTCTAGTTGGTTTATAGTGTTGTTCAAGTCTTCTAATTCCTTACTGTTCTTTTGTCTAAATGTTCTGTTATTGAAAGTATGGTACTAAAGTCTCCAACTAGTCTTGGGAGTGGCAGTGAATGACACCATGACAAATTTCATGTATCTCAAAAGTCAGAAGAATGGGCTTATTTTCTGTCATTACAAACACCAGTGAATCAAAGTTACAAGATTTCAACTCAACACAGGGGAAAAACTTTCTAACAATTAGAACAGCCCATAGTAGAATGCTCTACTCCTTGAAGCTCCATCCACAGGTAGAGGCCACAGAATCGGGAACGTCAGAGAAAGGAATCTCTTCTTCAGTGAGAGATATGACTAGGAAGCTTCTAAGGACCAAATCAAATTTACTAAAAAAGTCTATAATCGGATTCTGCCACTTACACCTTTGTAACCTCGGGCATGTCATTTAGTTTTTTATGTCATAGTTTCCTCTTCTACAATAATGGATACCTGCCACAGATGGTCCCTAACTTACCATTTTCTGACTTTACAATGGGTTTACTTAGACATAACCCCATCATAAGTCAAAGAGTTCCTTACAACTTACAGTAAGGTTATGGTTTCTACTGAATGTGTATTGCTTTTGCACCATCATAAAGTCAAAAAATTGTAAGCCAAAACATCATAAGTGAGAGACCATCTGCCATGTTGCCAGAATTAAATGCATTTTTGACTTACAATATTTTCAACTTACAATGGGTTCATCATAACCCCATCATAAGTCAAGGAGCATCTGTATCTTACTTCTACTATATACCCAACAATACACTGTTATTATTTCTGCTCTATATAGTCCATTTTTTTTTGCATAAATGTATGCATAAAAGAATATGTTAAAGGTCCCTTACATTTACCCATATATTTATCTTTCCTTATGTAATTTATTCCTTTCTTTAGATCTGAGCTTCCTTTATTATGACTTCCCTTCAGTATGAAAAACTTCTTTTCACATTTCTTGCTACGTAGGTCTGGTGTAAAAACGTCTTTGCTTCTGTCTGTCAAGAAATGTCTTTATTTCACCTTAATTTTTGATACAGAATTCCAGGGTAGTAGATTTTCTTTTTTTTTTTTTTTTTTTTTTTTTTTTAAGATTTGGGTTTTTGGGTTTGTTTTTTTTTTAACTTTATAAAGGTATTCCATTGTCCTCTGTGGAGTGTACTAACATTAATAAAGCAAATTATTTCATAGGGCCTAGCTTCCAAAGCCCTGTAGTTTCAGGTATAGACTTTTTAGAATTACACATAGAAATGTTAAGCTTGAGAAAGACAAAAAACTTTCACCAGGCTAAAGTCTCTGCTGTAGATAACGAATTGTAACACAACAAAATTGCTGGCTCCAAGGGTAGATGTCCTTGGTGCAGCCAAACCTAAAGATTGTTGCCATGACAACTATCTTATTGTTCTTTTGTAACCACCTATGTTCCTTTTCTGTAACTTTCCTGTCTGAAGAGTAAATACTGGAGTTCAGTGTTAATTTTCTGAGGAGGAATGCCTTTCTCTTGAGGGTTCCTGGAAATTAACCCCTTCAGGGCTTCTCACTGCTCAGAAGAAATGGGCTTTGAGTAATCCTTTGCATCTCCATCACCTTGGGAGAGGTGACAGTCCTCTGACCTGCATTGTTTCTGATGTCAGTTATCATTCATATTATTGCCCCCCTTTATGTAATTTTTCTCTTCTACCTCCTTTTAAGATTTCCTGTATAGGGGCCGGCCCGTGGCTCACTCGGGAGAGTGCGGTGCTGATAACACCAAGGCCCCGAGTTCGGATCCCATATAGGGATGGCCGGTTCGCTCACTGGCTGAGCGTGGTGCTGACAACACCAAGTCAAGGGTTAAGATCCCCTTACCGGTCATCTTTTAAAAAAAAAAAAAAAAAAAAAAGATTTCCTGTATAAAAATCTTTGATTTTCAGAAATCTGAATATAATGTACCTGAGTTTAGACTTCTTTGTGTTTATACTCCTTAAGATTTGCTGACCTTCTTGGATAACTGGGTTGGTATCTACCATCAATTTTGGAAATTTCTTCACAATTATCTCATCAGATATCTCCTCTATCCCTGCTCTCCCTGTTCTCCTTCTTGGACTCTAATTACATGTATGTTAGACAATTTGATATTGTCCCACGGATCTTTAATGATGATTTCTATTGATCTGTCATTGAGTTTACTGATGTTTTCTTCTTGCTGTATCCAGTCTGCTATTAAGCCCATCAACTGAATGAACTGTAAGATATCTATAGCCCCCTCTTCTTCTCACCTCTCTCCTCCCCCACCCCTCATTCTCACTGCCAGCTGGGGAGTTGTCTCTGCTCTCCAGTAGCACCCTCTACTTTCTATGTCTTGGGGAGATCTCTATCCTGTTACCCTGACTCTACCTTCTGAAAGGCTATTGCCTTGTCCACAGTAAAACTGGGATAGCCATAGAGGGATTTTTCTCAGCTCTCCTGCCATGCCCTGAGCATGTGGCATCCCAGGCTTACAAAAGGCCCCTAGTGCATCAGAGGGATTTATATTAACTTTCCTGCCCTGCCCCCAGCTTTCAGCAGGCTCCACCTACCTCAGGGGGATCATTCTAACTCTCTTTCCTTCCCCTAGCCTCCAAACTCCTAGTCTTATGCACTCATTGAAGGCCCACGGGAAAGAGTGGGCAGGTAGGTGCAGCCTTGCTCTGGAGCTAGGGCTCTTCAGGATTCCAAATTGTCACTCCAGCACACATACAGTCAATACAAGTTTAGCTGATTTCTCTGTAACTCTGCGGCAGATTTAGCTTCCTCCTGCTATTCCACCATGGAATAAAGTATCTACGTGTCTCTCTTTTTTTTTTTTTTTTTTTCCTATGAAGGGCTCCTTACTTTCTGAATTTCAGTTTGTTTAGATTTCTTTGTGTCCTCAGTTCTCTGGTAGGTTTTTAAAGAACTATGATTTTGTAGCTTCTCCAGCTTTTATCTTCAATGGGGTGGGAGTGATAATGTCTAACTGTTGCAACTTTCAATGTCCTAACAGAAAGTGGAAGTCTTTATTACCCTTTCTGATAGAAGAATAACAAAGTTGGAGAAAGTTCAGAGTTAAAAAACAGAAAAACTACAATTTAAACTTACTTCTCCTAACTCCAAGTTTAGGGTTCTTTGTACTATACAACAGGTAGTAAAGGCTGCTTGACTGTGGGCAAGTCATATAACCTCTCAGTATTTCCAGTTGGTAAATGGAAGGGATTGTACTAGATAATCTAAAAAGTCTCTTCCAATTCTAATACTCCAACGTTCAATGAAGTCTGTGTTTTTAAAATGCGTACCATTACACTGTTTCCGAGAGCATAACTGTGTGGTAAGTCACTTCAGATGTCTGATAAGGATCTCAATTTATCAAATCTAAAACCAACTCCTACTTGCCTCATCTCTACCCCAAACTTGCTCCTCTCACAGTGTTCTCAGTAAATGAGAGAACAGCTGATGTAGACACTGCACATGGTAGAGGTGACACTCAAAGTGAGGCAGGGAAGGCAGCAGTGGAAGTGTAGGTTAACCCATAGCTGTCCATATCTGAGCTTTGATTGTCTGCACTGAAAGAAAAAGAGCCAAGTAAATCCTGCAGGATGTCATTAGACATCATTGTAATAGAGTCTGTCATAAAATTTTAAAAGACCCTGCTGGCTCAGCTGATAAGACATTGAGGCTCTTAATCTTGGTGTAGTACATTTGTGTCAGGTACTGGACAACTAATCTTTAGTTTGGAAGAAAGCCATGGTGTAATGGTTAAGATCCCAGACTTCAGAGACAGACTGGTGGAATTCAAATCCTGGCTCTGCCACTCACCAATGTGATCTTGGACAATTTGCCTACTCAATCTAGGCCTATTAAATAAGTATAATAATGTCAATCTCATAGAAATGTTGGAAAAACTAGAGGAGATAAATGTGATCAGCCCAGAGCTGGGCACAAAGGAGAGCTCCATGAAATAGAGCGATTGTTCTAACTACTAAAAATTACTCCCCACCCCGACAACAATGCAGACAAAAAGGAGACCAACATTGTCAAGAGTAGGAAAATTAATATAGAGAGAAATCTCTGATTTTCATCTATCCATTAACATAGATCTCATTATGTAAGTTCTCTTAACTATACCATGTGATGGCAAAGAGAACAAAACTGGCTGTAAAGCTTGAAATAAGAAAATCACTTTAATATGAAAAACAATTACATATTTTACTGTGAAGTTTCCTTCCATCTTGTTTGTGCTTCCCAATACCTCTTACAATTCCTAACCACAGACAAATACAGAAAGGGAAGTGCCAAAATAGGAGGTAAGTCCAAGTGAATAAATTAAAATGGGAAAACTATTTGATACAATGTTATAATTTCCAAAAAATAAGTCTGCCTTAGAAACTAAAGTATTAAACAATAACAAAAACTTGATGACAAGTATAGAAATTCCAATATATATTTTGTTCCATATGAATTAAAATTAAACAATTATGTGATGCGCTTTTTTTTTTTGGTAATAATTGTAGAATATAAAACTAAAATAAATCAAAAAATTATTATTAGGAAAGCCTCAGAAAATCTTTCTTTTGAACACTGCCTTCATCCCCCACATCTAAAAGGGTTTATGTAAAACACTTGTCTTTGGATTCACAAAAAGCAGATGCCAATTCCTGAAGACAAACTGGTGACAGGAGAAACAATGCTATTACAGCTATGAGTATGAACCCTGATCTAATTCATGTGCCTTCATTAATTCCTTTCCATTTTAACTTTGTGAAAGAGAGGAAGGAAAAAGGAGAGAGAAGGCTAGATGTGTCTATTTTGTCCAATAGCTTCTAACCCAATGCCAGGAACAACAAAATAGAAGTCATTCATGAATGCCCCAAAACATTAAAGTCCAAATAAGAAAGAAAACTAATTTCCTAACATGAATATGGCATATATATTGAGGAACAACATAATGATACACTATATATTACAGAACAATCCAGTGATTCCATAAGCAAAGTTCTGAGACGAACTGCCTGGTTTTGAAACCTGTCTCAATTTATCCCCTGAGTGACCTGGACAAGTTACTTTACTGCTCTGTGCCTCAGTTTCCTCATCTCTAAATTGGGGAAATGGTATTTTCCTCACAGGATAGTTCTGACAGTTTAAGACACACTTAGATAAATGCTTTACATACAGAATATACACAATAAATGCTAGCTTTCAATATTTTTATAGAGGCAGTAGAAACAAAGGACTTCATTGAAGAAATTTTCATTGAGAAATAGTTAAGCAGAGTTCCCTAATTAATGTGCAAAGTCATTTACAACAGCTACTAAAATTGTATGTTTATTTCTATTTTATTTACTTATTTAAAAGATGACCGGTAAAGGGATCTTAACCCTTGGCTTGGTGTTGTCAGCACCACGCTCTCCCAAGTGAGCTAACTGGCCATCCCTACATAGGGATCTGAACCCGTGGCCTTGGTGTTATCAGTACCACACTCTCCCAAGTGAGCCAACCGGCCATCCCTATATAGGGATCCAAACCCATGGCCTTGGTGTTATCAGCACCACACTCTCCCAAGTGAGCAACAGGCTGGCCCTAAAGTTGTATGTTTAGATTCAGGCATTAAATGAACTGTAATGGGATCTTGAATACAGTTGTGGGGATTACATAGGCAGCCTCTTCATTCCTCCCTCTCCTATAACACAACCATTCCCCACTTATGTTGAAGTCTAGGCATCTTATCACCCAATTAATTAATCCCCTTCTATGAGTTAAATTCTTAGTGCTTAAAGACATACAAAAAGCAAAGCATTTCTAAGTTCAGCAAAGCAACCACTAGTACAAGAAATCTAGAGTAAGCAAAACTCTAAAATTCACAGTTGTGAATCATTGCAGACTGTGGATCAGGATGGAAGGGGTGGAAGAAGAAAAAGCAAAATGGACAACAGTAGGAATATGAAACTTCAGAGAGCTGTGAAAATTTATTTCCTGGATATTCTTCCCTTCTTCTTGCCATAATTATAGGTGCTTTTCTCACATATAACATATAAAAGTAAATCACTGCAACATTTAAAACACTTAGATTTTTGTAAAATTCGCTTTCCGAAACACTTCCCAGCTCCATTAGTCATTTTAAAACAATTCAGAATTTAAAAGAAACACAAAATAAAGATGACATTAATGTGTGGGTTATGTTCTGTCCCTGCTATCAACAGCCCACACTCTTGGAAATTGTTTTTCCAGAGTCAATGAAAGATCAGACCACCCACCTTCTCTTACCACCATCCTTTTCCTTAGTCATTAAGAAAAAACAAGAGCCAGCCAGGGTTCTAAATGGCATTTTATTTTTCCTCCAGAAGGTCAACTAGCACTTGGGCAGCACCCTGCATTCTCAGCTCATCGGCACTTCCACCGAGCCTTACAGACAATCCCCACTGAATTACGGTTAAAAAACAAACAAACAAAAACTGTTTCTTAAAACTACGCATTTCTCTGTTACCACCCCCTGCCCACACACCCCCTCAAATATTCTATACCAAGGGTGTGTCCCCAAGCAGAAAGTCCAGCACCCCTCTTCTTTTACACCCCTTGGAGGCCTCTGGAGAAACCATACCGTTGCTTGGCAATTCCTTAAATCTTGCCTACTCAAGCCACCACCTTTTTAAAAAACGAGCTCAATAGATGCCAGGTGGTATTCCCATACCCTCTTAAGTTTACTGAACAAAGGTACTGATTTCCTAAGACGTTTACAATCCCTTAGAGAGAGTGCTATACTCAGAAAAAACCCTCCAGCTTAATGCTCCCCATTTTTAAAAAAGGAGGGGGTCTCCAAAATTACAAATTTAAATTTCCACATGCTAAAAAAACTACCAGAATGAATTTGAAAGAAATACATATTATGTATTCTACTATTTATATATAATTGCATAGAAATAAGACTGGAAGCACATACACTGCAATATAGTGTAAATATAAATATTATATATATATATATATTTTTTTTTTTTTTTTTTTAAACCACACCCTCCCTGGGTGGCTTTTCGGACTCCCTCGAGCCAAAAAGCATCACGCCATCCGGCGGCCCACTCGGTGGGGGTCCGGGCTGTGAACCAACCAGCAGCAGAGAAGGCTGCGTCGCGGTCGCCCCCCGGGCAGGAGGGCGCTCCGGATCACCCAGGGTGTCTCTCCCCGGGGCCCGCCCAGCCGTGCCCTGCCCAGCCCAACCCAACAGTCCCGCAGGCCGCGGCCGGGTCTCTACGCGACCCCAGCACTGCCCGCCTGCCCCTAACAGGAGGCCGCGCGGGGACCCGGTCCGGGCGGGAGAGGGCGGGGCTGCCGGGCCAGCACGGGCCCCAGACTCACCATGGCCGAAGAGCCGCGAGCGCGCCCACAGCTGCGAGTCACACGGCGCCGGCGACGCCCGTTGTCCTGGTGACGCTAGTCGGGCGCCCCGCCCCATCACCAAGGTGGGCTCGGAGGCTGCCATTGGCGGCCGGCGGGCACGTGACCCCGAGGGGCGGTGCCCTTTGGAGCGCCCACCCGTCTCCCCAGCTCTTGGGCGTCTTCGCCTCTCCTACCTTGCGTCGGGTCCACCCTCAGCGTTATCACCTTGACGGCCTCACCTGACATATGACCCAGCTGAAAGAGACCTTCATGGGTTATCTTTATTTAAAAGCCAAATTACACAGGTAATACGCGATTATTGAAGACATTTGAGATTACTGATAACAAAAATTTAAAAGAATGCAACTACACTGAATCCAGCACCTGAGATGGCTGCTGGTCATGGTCCAATCTGCTTCCAAGCTTTCAACGAATTACATATTACAGCATATTGTATCCTTTAAAATGGAGGCAAACCGTACACTTTTCAATAATCTAATTTTTTTCAATTAAAAATTATCTTTGCATGCCAATTCATGGAATAGCATTGTATTCATAGCCTCTGATTTATTAAATCAACCAGTAATTTGTTGGATGCTTTTAATATGGTCAAAGGGAACTTTAGATATCCCCAAATCCAACCCATTAACTCTATGAAGAAGAAACATACTCAGCAGCCGACCTGACATCTCCCCATGAATGTCTAATAGGCATCACATCTTAAAATGGCCCGATAAACCTCTTCATCCAAGTGTTTTACTCATTTCCCAGTCTTCCTCATCCCAGCAAATGCTCCTACTATCCTCTTGGTTGCTCAGGACAAAAACCTAGGAATCATTCTTGATTTCTCTCACACCTTACTTCTGATCATTAACAAATATTCTTGACTCTACCTTGGAATAAATCCTGAACCTATTCGTTTCTCACCATCTCCACCTCACAACCACCATCACCTCTTGCCTAGGTTCATCTTCATGTTTGCATCCCCTGGAAAATTCATGTTGAAACTTAATTCCCAGTGCAACAGTATTATGAGATGGGGCCTTTAGGAGGTGATGGGGCCATGAGGGCTCTGTCCTCATGGATGGAATTAATGCCCTTATAAAAGGGCTTGAGGGAGTGAGTTCAGGTCCTTTTTGCCTTTCCATCCCTTCTGCCATGTAAGGACATGATGTTTGTCCCCTCTGGAGGATGCAGCAACAAGGCACCACCTTGGAAGCAGAGAGCAGCCCTTACCAGACACAGAACCTGCCAGCTCCTTGATCTTGGACTTCCCAGTTCCAGAACTGTGAAAAATAAACTTCTATTGTTTATAAATCACTCAGTCTGGGTATTTTATTATAGCAGCACAAATGGGCTAAAACACCTTGCCACCTGTCTTTCCTCCTACAGTGTACACAACAACAGCATTTTGGTGACTTCTCATGGCACTGCAGAAAAAAATGCAAGTACTTCTCATGGTCTATAAGATATCACATGATGAGGGCCTTGCACACTGCACTAACCCCATCTTCTACCACTGTTCCCTCATTCACACCACACTAGCCACACATTATTTCACGAGGTTCCTCAAATATTCCGAACACTTTCCTACTTAAGAGCCTCAACAACAACTGCTTCCTTTACTTGGAATATTCGTCCTCCAGAATTTCGCACAGTCCATTCCTTCACTTGATGCAAGTCAGTTATCACCTCAAATTTCATCTTCACAGAAGCCTTCATTGGCCACTGAATCTAAACTATCTCATCCACTCACTGTCTCTTTAGTCAACCTCTCTCACCTAACTGTCTCGTTTTCAAAATACTTATGCAAAATTATCTTTTTTTAAATTTCTTTTTTTTTTTTTTTTTAAAGATGACCGGTAAGGGGATCTTAACCCTTGACTTGGTGTTGTCAGCACCACACTCAGCCAGTGAGCGAACCGGCCATCCGTATATGGGAACCGAACCCGGGGCCTTGGTGTTATCAGCACCGCACTCTACCGAGTGAGCCACGGGCCGGCCCTTTTTTTAAATTTCTGTGTTTAGTAATTACTGCCTGTCTCTCCACCCTAGAATGCAAGATGTCTATCTTGTTCCATTTGTGTATTCCTAATGTTCAGAAAAGTTCCTGTCCTAAAGTATATGTTCAATAGATATTGATGATTGACCAAATAAATGAATAAACAACTCTCATAGGACTAGATGGTCAGTTAAAAGATACAAACATGCGCATGACCGGTGAGAGTACATAGTGTAATAGAAGAATAAATATTGTAATTACCGACAGCATTTATTTTTATTTTCTATTATGAAATATATATAAAAGTAATAAAATATTAATGTACAGTTTTTAAAAAGTGAACACCTATATAAACACCACCCAGTTCAAGAAATAAAATATCAAAAAAAAAAAAAAAAAAAAGAAATAAAATATCACCAATAACCCAAAAGATCCTTACGTGTATTTTCCCAGCCTTAGCCACCACCCCCGTTTTCCCTACAGGTGACCAGTGTCCTGAAATTTTTGGAAATCACTTTCTTGTTTTTCTTTATAACTGTATATACTTCATTAATTTACATTGTTATAAGGTATTCCATTGAATATACATACAAGAACATATTTATTCATTCCACTGTTGATGGGCATTTGGGTCATTTCCTGTTTAGGACTATATAAACAATGCAGCTATGAGCATTCTGCTAGTGTACATGAGCACTCATTTCTCTAGAGGAGGTTTTTCCATCTTGTCATTTTTAGCATTTAGGGCCAGATAATTCTTTGTTGTGGGAAAGGGAGTGAGCAGCTGTCCTGTCCACTGTAGGATGTTTTGCAACATCCATGGCCTCTTCCCATTAGATGCTAGTGTTATGGCCAACGTTCAATGGGTAAAAGAAATTTGTCCATGAGAACCGGGTGACAGGAAAAGGAAAAGAGTTTATTTCTGGCAGCCAGGGCTACACAGACCAATTGAGAAGCACAGCCCCAAGTTGAAACCTCTTGCAGCTTTTATTTTTAGGTAGGCGGGAATTTTTCACGCCTGACACAATCTAGTCAATGCAAGCAAGCCAGCGATACATAAGCTAATTTTGTGGGTAGCCCTGTAGCCCCTCCCCACCCTGGATTCTCCATAGGGACTTTCCAGGCTAAAATGGCAGAGCCACCTAAAATGGCTTTGGCCATGCTACTCTGTTTATTCCCCCATTTATTTTAGCAAGCGATTTGTACAGAAGCAGAATGCATATGTTAAGGTCAGTAGGGGTTGGGGCGTCCCTTAACACTAGTGGCTTACTTTCAGTTGTGAAAACCAAAAATGTCTCCAGGCACTCACAAATGCCCTTGAGAGGCAAAATTGCCCCAGGTGGGAACCACAACTCTAGGGTGTATAACAAAGAGTAGAATTGCTGACTTGTATATCCTCAGATTTACTACATAGTACCAAACTATTTTCCAAAATAGTTGCAACAGAAGTGACATCACAGAATAATCAGAGTGGGGAGCTCCAAGAATTAGTCCCTCCACTGAAGCAACCATTACACTGGCAAACACTGACAGAATCAACTTCCTCAGAATTGTGGAATCTAATCAAACACTTAAGTCAGCCAGGGAGTACTTAATAAAGAAAGAGGCAGCTGAATTTTGTTAAGAAAGAAGGTGGGGTTTTTTCTTATTCATCTAGCATCCCCTATTCCCTGGCTTGTGAGCAGTGGCCCATGTTCCTGATGCAACTTGCTAGCGTCACACCAAGAAATATGAATTTTGTTCTTAAAAAATTTTGGTTATGCATTTGGTCAGTCTGGTAGTTCCCTAAAGAACCAGCATTGAGGTGACCTTCATTTTGACTCCCTTGGGTTTGGGTGGCTTTCTGGGCAGTCTCTGATGTAAACATTTAAAGACATTCACTACCCATTGTTTTGCGGGGCAAGGAGTGGAGGCCCAGGCAAGCAGGAGACAAACTCAAAAGCCTAAGAGTGAGGCTGCAGGGAAAGATTCTTGGGCAAATAAATGCTTTGAAGGGCTACCACATATACTGGAGAATCTGGATTACAATGTGCATGCCCAGGGCCAAATACACAGTCAGAAAAGTCCTGAGAGGACCCTGACCTTGCACTTCTTGCTGACCTTTGAACACCACAGAGCAGGAGGTGAAGGTTAAGGCAGGGTTGTAGTCAACTTGGCTTAGCATTGAGGGAGTGTTCTAGCTCAGAGCCAATATGCAAAGATCAGTGGCATCTACTATTATCTTTGGCTCCAGGCATTTAAGGAAATCTCTTTTGGGTCACTAGTTGACTGCTGAGATAACAAAACAGATTTCAGTGAACACACACAAGAATATAGCATTTGCAAGAATAGTTTGGAAACATTAAACAAATGGATTTATGCAGCACTCAATAATCAACAAGATTTAATCCTAAGTGGTGGGGGGGGAGGGTGGGATCTTATTTCCAGAATTACCTCTAGAATATTCAAAATGATCAGTTTTCAATAAAATAATTGCAAGAAAATATATGGACCCTTCACAGGTCAGGAAAAAAATTCACAGAAACCATCCATAAGAAATCTTGTGCATTGGACTTACCAAAAACTCAAATTAAGTGATTTAAATATGCTCAAATAGCTAATTATGTGCAAAGAACTAAAGGAAACCAGGAGAACAATGTATGAACAAATATAAAATATCAATAAAGAAGTAGAAATTATGGGCCGAGCCTGTGGCGCACTTGGGAGAGTGCGGTGCTGGGAGCACGGCGACGCTCCCGCCATGGGTTCGGATCCTATATGGGAATGGCCGGTGCACTCACTGGCTGAATGCCGGTCACGAAAAAGACAAAAAAAAAAAAAAGAAGAAGAAGTAGAAATTATGAAAAGGAACAAAATAGAATTCTGGAACCAAAAATTGCAATAGCTGAAAATGAAAATTTTACTAGAGAAATTCAACAGGAGATCTGTGCAGAAAGAAGAAAGAATCAGTGAACTTTAAGATAGGATAATCAAAATTATCCAGTCTGACACCAACACCATAATAGCAGGAGACATAAACAACCCCTCTCATCATTGAACCAATCATCTGGTCAAAAAATCAACAGAGAAATACAAGATCTAAACAATACTTTAGACCAATTGGATTTGGCAGATATCTACAGAACATTCCATCCAACAGCCTCAGAATATTCATTCTTCTCAGCAGCACATGGAACATACTCCAGGATAGACCACATGTTAGGTCACAAAGCAAGTTTTAACAAATTCAGGAAAATTGGAATTATTCCATGTATTTTTTTCTGATCACAATGGATTAAAATTAGAAATCAATAATAAACGAAACTCTAAAAACTATACTAACACATGGAAATTAAACAACATTCCACCTAATGACATCTGGGCCCAAGAAGAAATTAAACAGTAAATAAAAAAATTTATTAAAACTAATGAAAATAATGACACATCATACCAAAACCTGTGGGATACTGCAAAAACAGTATGAAGGGGGAAATTTATCACATTAAATGATTACTTCAGAGGAATGGAAAGATAGCAAATAACCTATCACTTCACCTTAAAGATCTAGAAAAACAAGAACAATCCAAACTTAAAGTTAGTAGACAGAAGGAAAGAATTAAGATCAGAGCAGAGCTAAATGAAATAGAAACACAAAAAACAATACAAAAGATCAATGAAACAAAAAGTTGGTTTTTCGAAAAGACAAATAAAATCAACAAACCTTTAGCAAGATTAACTAAGAAAAGAGAAGACCCAAATAACAAAAATTAGAAATGAAAAAGGTGATATTACAACTGACACCTCAGAAATACAAGGAATCACTAGAGACTGCTATAAACAACTATATGGCAACAAATTTGAAAATCTGGAGGAAATGGATAAATTTCTGGACACACACAAGCTACGAAAACTGAGTCAAGAAGATGTGGAAAATCTGAACAGACCAATAACAATAAAAGAGATTGAAGCCGTCATCAGAAGGCTCCCAACAAAGAAAAGCCCAGAACTGGACGGGTTCACTGCAGAGTTCTACCACTTCAAAGAGGAAATTATACCAATTCTCTACAAACTGTTCCAAAAGATTGAAACAGAGGCCATTCTCCCAAACTCATCCTATGAGGCAAACATCACCCTGATACCAAAACCAGACAAAGATGCATCAAAAATAGAAAACTACAGGCCAGTATCCTTGATGAATATAGATGCAAAAATCCTCAGTAAAATACTAGCTAACAGAATACAGCAACACATACACAAAATTATACACCATGATCAAGTGGGATTAATCCCAGGGATGCAAGTTGGTTCAATATACACAAACCGATAAATGTGATACACCACGTTAATAAAAGCAAAGACAAAAACCACATGATCATCTCTATTGATGCTGACAAAGCATTTGACAAAATTCAACATTCTTTCATGATAAAGACTCTCCACAAGTTAGGCATAGATAGAAAGTATCTCAACATAATTAAAGCCATATACGATAAGCCCGCTGCCAATATCATCCTGAATGGGGAAAAGCTGAAAGCTTTTCCCTTAAAAACAGGAACTAGACAAGGATGCCACTCTCACCACTCCTATTCAACATAGTGTTGGAAGTACTAGCCAGAGCAATCAAAGAGAAGGAAATAAAGGGCATCCAGATAGGAAAGGATGAAGTCAAGCTGTCCCTTTTTGTGGGCGATATGATCCTATATATTGAATAGGATAAAAAAAGCTTCTATAAAAAAAACTCCTAGAGTTGATAAATGATTTCAGCAAAGTTTCAGAATAGAAAATCAAAACACAACAATAAGTAGCATTTCTATACTCCACCAGTGAACATGCAGAAAAAGAAATCAAGAAAGCTAGCCCATTTATAGTAGCCACACACACACACAAAAAAACCCAAAACTTAGGAATAAAGCTGACAAAGGATGTGAAAAATCTCTATGAAGAGAACTACAAAACCACTGTTGAGAGGAATTAAAGAGGACACAAGAAGATGGAAAGATATCCCATGCTCTTGGATAGGAAGAATTAACATTGTGAAAATGTCCATATTACCAAAGTTATTCAATGCAATCCCCATCAAAGTTCCAATGATATTTTTCTCTTAAATGGAAAAAGCTATCCAGATATTTATATGGAACAGCAAAAGACCATGCATAGCCAAAGCAATCCTGAGCAAAAAAAAAAAAAAAAAAAAACTGGAGGCATAACACTACCTGGCTTTAAACTATATTACAAAGCTATTATAACCAAAACAGCATGGTACGGGCATAAAAATAGACACAAAGATCAATGGAATAGAATAGAGAATCCAGAAATCAATCTTACACCTACAACCACCTGATCTTTGACAAAGGCAGCAAACCTACATACTGGGGAAGAGACTACCTTTTCAACAAGTGGTGCCAGGAAAACTGGATACCATATGTAGGAAAATGAAACTAGACCCATACCTTTCACCATATACCAAAATCAACTCAAAATGGATTAAAGAATTAAATATACATCCTGAAACAATAAAACTCCTTAAAGAAAACATAGGGGAAACACTCCAGGAAGTAGGAGTGGGTACAGAATTCATGAATAGGATCCAAAACGCACAGGAAACTAAAGGTAAAATAAACAAACAGGATTACCTCAAACTTAAAAGCTGCATAGCAAAAGAAACGGAGTGAAAAAACAACCAACAAAGTGGGAGAAAATATTTGCAAAGTATACATGTGACAAAGGATTAATATCCAGAATATACAAAGAACTAAAAGAACTTCACAGCAAAAAAACAAATAACCCAATTAAAAAACAGGCAAAGGAGCTGAATAGGCATTTCTCAAAGGAAGATACACGAATGGCCAACAGACACATGAAAAAATGCTCAACATCACTCAGCATCCAGGAAATGCAAATCAAAACCACACTGCGATACCATCTCACTCCAGTTAGGATGGCTAACATCCAAAAGACTGAGAATGATAAGTGCCTGAGAGGTTGTGGACAAAAAGGCACTCCCATTCACTGTTGGTGGGACTGCAAAATGGTGTAGCCTTTATGGAAAATGATATGGAGTTTCCTCAAACAATTACAGATAGATCTACCATATGACCCAGCGATTCCACTGCTGGGAATATACCCAGAGGAATGGAAATCATCATACCGAAGGGATACCTGTACTCCAGTGTTTATTGTAACTATTTACAATAGCCAAGAGCTGGAACCAGCCCAAATGTCCATCATTTGATGAGTGAATAAGGAAACTGTGGTACCTCTACACAATGGAATACTACTCTGCTATAAAAAAACCTGAAATACTACCAGTTGCAACAACATGGATGGACTTAGAGAAAACTATATTAAGTGAAACAAGTCAGGCACAGAAAGAGAAATATCACATGTTCTCAGTTATTTGTGTGAGCTAAAAATAAATAAATAAAGAAACACAAAAAAAATTAAGAGGGGTGGAGAAGACAGAATAACCACAAAAATTCCTTGAACTATTTAAGTCCAGTGAACAGATATGATGGTGGGGGGAGGGATGGGGGTGGAGAGGAATGGGTAAAGGGGCATGAAAATCAAGTACAATGTATTTTGAGAAGTAAAATTTAAAAAATTTTTTTTAATTATCCAGTCTGAGAACCAGAAAGAAAAAAGAATGAAAAGAATGAACAGAGCTTAAAGGTCCTCTGGGATACTATCAAGCATATCAATATATGCATTATGGAATCTCCAGAAGGAGAAGAGAGAGAAAAAGGGAAGAAAGAATATTTGAAACAATTGTAGTCAGAATCTTCCCAAATTTATTAAAAATGTGAATCTATACATCCAGGAAGCTCAACAAACTTCAAGTAGGAAAAATTCAAACACGTCTCTCAAAGGCACATAATAATCAATTGTTGAAAGCTAAAGACAAGAAGAGAATCTTGAAAGCAGTCAGAGAGAAGCAACATGTTACGTACAAGGGATTTTCAATAACATTAACAGTTGGCTCTCTTGCTCACCATGTGATATCCCGCATTGCTGTAGAAGAAGGCTCTCACTGGATGTGTTCCCTGGACTATGGACTTTCCAGCCTCCAAACTCTGCCAGCTGGCAGCTGCACAGTTGCTGACCTCACAGGGTCTGGTGAACTAGGTGTGGTGCTACTGATGGAGGAGGTAAGGTAGAACTTTCATCCAGGGTGGGGAGATGCCCCCAGGAGAAAATACATGTGTGTGTATCATGGTAGGTCCAAGCCTTGATTCCCACCTGGGACAGCTGGGGAAGGTCCTGGTGGTACAAGGTGCTGGGTCTCACATAAAGCACAGACTCCTCCAGACATGGTGGCCCTGCATAGCTACAGGTGCATTAGTTACATCCTGCTGCATAGCCTATTAACCGAAATTTGAAATGACCACGATGGCCACTTATCAGCTCCCATGATTCTTTGGGCCAAGAATTTGCAATTAGAAGTCCCTGTGAGGATGGAGGCCTGGAGTGGTGCAACCACCAGCCAAGGAGCACTGAGGATCAGTGGCCATCACCAGAAGCTGAAGAGGCAGGAAGGACCCTCTCCCAGAGCCTCCAGAAGGAACCAATCCTGCCCACACCTTGATGTCAGACTTACAGCCTCCAGAGCTGTGAGAGAATAACTTTCCATTGTTTTGAGTCACACAGTGTGTAGTAATTTGTTATGGCAGCTCCAGGAAACTATTGCAGGTTTCAAGGAAAGAGAGAGAAGGGGGCATTGTAGCCTTTATTGATCTGACCTGGGAGGTGCGGTGTCCCTGGTGGTGGATCCATCACAGTCCCAAGACACATGCCCAGACTCAAGGTTAGGGAAGAGCTCCCACCCTGCTGGCATAGTCAGGCATCAGTCCCTGAAAGGGAGGAATATGCTGTGAGCCATTCTTGGAGAAAATGACCTGCCACCCACCCAGGCAGGAAGAGCCCAGGGGTTACCATACGCTTCCAAGGCAGGTCCATAAGGTTGCTGGCCCAACATCCCTCCCAGGCTGTGGGAGCTGGATTGTAGCTATTGCAGAAGCCATGCCTCCGCAGTCACAGGAAATGGTAGATGACAGAGTGCATCACAGTTGATGCAGAATTATGAGAAATGTAATTGACTTTACAGACCTAATGAGCTGTAAATAACAACATGCACAGAGCAGTAGATTGTGGCTCCACCTGCCTCCCAGCCTCCTGCCCAACACACACCCGTGCATCTGTTTCTGAGAAATGAATTGATGCTACTTCATGCTCAGAGGGCAGGATGGGGCTGCCCCCTTGTCCTCGGGGCCTTCCCTTCCCCTCACTGCCATCATCACCCTTCTACCCCTGTACTCCTGAGGTCTCTTTAGTGCCAGGGGAGTGCGTTGCACTGTCCTGACTGGATTCCATTCAGTCTCCAGCAGACCCTTGTGGGTCAGTCTCTCCTGTGCTGGAGGAGAACACATTTGTCAGGGGCCAGATAATGAGCTGGGGGACACAGTTTGGCTATGCAAGAATTGAACCCTTGCGGGGCAGGGATAGGGGTAACTTGGGTGAGAGAAGGCTGGCTGTTCTGCAGTGCATGAAGACAGGGTCGTTCCTCAGTCTAGTGGGAGGTTGGGCACATGCCGTGGGTTCCAGCTGCCTTTTGAGGGCCAACACAGGCCAGGTTTAGGGAAGGCACCCCTGCCCTTGGGGCCTCCATCAGGGGCGTTGACTTTTGGCTACCTGAGGAATGCTGGAGGTCTATGTATTTTCTCTTTTTTTTTTTAACCTGCCCACAAGTCAAAATGCACCTAGGTGCACACATATGTGCACACCCGTAAGACAAGCACACACAGGCACTGCAACATGCCTTCACCACCCAGCACGAGGCAGAAGCACATACATAGGCATGGGTTGCAGCTGAGGTTTCTGTCCTCTGAGACCCAGTAGGGTGTCATTGACTCAGGCTGTCCTGAGCCACACCACAGGGTGATCCACCAGGGAATTTGCCCAGCATATCCATCTCAAAGAGATGGTGACATTTTCCATCTGCATCATGTAGTGAAGCTGCCATGATTGCTTTCAAGAGGATTTCTCTCCTCCACTCCCTGACTTTATTCCCCAAAGTCACTTTTATTATCCATTGAAGAGCAATTCTGATGGGGACCAGGCTGGCCAGCTAACCATAGTGCCAGGAGGGGACAGGGAGGATTCAGCAGGGTGTGCAGGGAAGGACCAAGGACAGTGGAGTCTCCTCCAATGCATCTGAAAGTCACCAAACAGTAGTCATTTTCCAGCCACTCTAGGCCTGTCACAAGGAGGACCCCTCCATCCTACCCAAATGTCACCTCCACATGCAACCTTCCCTGAGGGACAGGGGTGAGGTGGGCAGACTAAAAGCTTGGAAGCACCCAGACCTGAGTTCCACTCTCAATTCTCTGTGTGGGTGACATTGGGCAGGGAATACCACCTCTCTGAGACCCGGTTTTTTCATCTGTAAAGTGGGGAGAGTAGCCCCACTGCACAGGGAAGCCTGAGGCTCAAGTGCTTCCTGGCTCAGCAGGTACAGACTGAAGGTGTCACAAATGGGAGTCAAGGTTTTAATTCTGTTGTCACCTCCTGGCCAGGAAGCTGCCTCCTCCCCAACAGCCACATCTGAATGTCTTCATGCCTCTCCCCAGTGAAGCGGAGCTGTGGGCACTTACAGCCCAGAGTTTGTGGTCCACGTGCCACCCAGCTCAGCACTGAGCTTGAAAGGGGCAGGGACACTGCATGGCACCCAGCAGACACTCAGTGAAGGTTTCTGAAGGAAAGATGAACAAAGATGACTGTTCATCTCTATTGCATGCATACTCAGTGCCAGACACTGTTCTAAGTGTTGATGTGCAAACTCCTCTAACCCTCAACACAAGCTTAGGAAGCAGATATAGAATTTTACAGATGAAGAAACAAAGGCCCAGAGAGGTTAAGTAGCTTGCCCAATGTCACACATCAGGATGGGTAGGTGGACAGACTCTGAGGCCGATCCACTGTGGACATCCACCTGCTGGTGACTATTGTGCCTGATCTTTGGAGGTGAGTAGTAGTGCTCCAGGACTGGCTTAGGCTGCAAATTTCTTGACCAGAGGACCACCTAGGTGCATTTCCATAGAATCACATCAGGAGGCAAAACATGCTGTTTGTGCCATTTCTGGAGATGCTAAGGCTGGCCATGTAGTCACAGTGACCTGTCAGATCTCTCCATTGTAAAGACACCTTCCCATTTGCACTAGGAGATGATCTGTGGGTAATGCTTTGAGGCAGTCTGATATCCTGCTGTCAATGACATTCTATCCAGCAGATTTAGCACCCCATGAGAGCCTGACTTGGATCAGTCATTTGATTAGTAAGTGTAAAACAGGGATTTTCTAGTTCCATCACTTCCTATGTGTTTATAACCTGTTATTCTGTTGGGAAGAAGAACTGTCCCTCCTCACCCCCTTTCCTTGGACTGGAGGATTGTATTATAATCAAATACCTTTATTTTCTTTCTAATGTTTGGATTGTACCAAATCTGGTCCCTCTGTCCTCTGATGCACCTCTGTTACTGTTGAGAATGTCGACACACAATGAGATAGTCCAGGGCCCTCCCGACTTCCCAGCATCAGCCCAGCCTCAGCCATTTCTCCAAGGAGCCCTGGCCCTTTCCTTGTGCTTTTGTAGGATCGCTCTGGCTGCCGAGTGGGAAATAGGAGGGGTGAGGGCTGGAGCAAGAGACCATTGGAATGAGCAGGACTGAAGCCATGTTGGGACCTAAAACTGCCTGGGCTGGGAGTGGTGGGGGTGGGGTGGATTTTTTAAAGTGCCTGGGCTTGGGGGAGAGGGGGAGAAGGGAGTGTTTAAAAAGTTTTTTTCTCCCCAGTTTTTCTTCTCATCCCCTGACTTTCTTATCTTGCTTACCAAGTGGGAAAACAAGGCCAAGAAGCTGATTAGTACTTTCCAAAGCTAACAGTTCTTTCTTTGAGACTTGTAGAGTTTGGAGATATGATCAAGGCCAAATGACTGGAAGCTGACCTTGGGCACCAGCCAAGCACACCATCGCAAATCAAAATCTTGCAGGGTCCTGCGATAGCAGCGAAGATGAGAACAGAAACCAGAGGAGGCCTTGGCGAGACCTTGTACCTAACCCATAGACAGGAGCCTTCTCTAGCTCACTCTCCTCTCCTGCTTTTCACCTCCCACATTCCGTTCCCTCAATCCCTCCTTTAAAAACCCCTCAGTAAACCTAAATCTCTGAGATGGGATAGCCCACCATCTCCTTCAGCTGAATACATCTGCTTTTCTAACACCAACCATCTGCCTTCTGAGGTTTTTTGGGTTTTGGTTTTTCCTTCTCAAGGGGGCGGGCAGAGGGACCTGAGTTCCTAACAAGACCAGTTAGGAAGCTGCTGCAGTAGCGCAGGGGGGCTTGAGGGCGCCGTGGACCGAGTGGGGCCAGCGGAGGGTGTGAGACTCCGGTCTGGAAGTGCTTCAAAGGCAGAGCCCATGGGATCTGCTACGAAATTAGGACCATTAACGTGAAAGAGCTACCAAAGCTGACTCCAGAGGTTTGGTGCGTGCATCTGGGAGGAGGAGTGGTCGTTAGTTGCGACGCGGAGACCCAGAATGGGAGGGTTCGAGGGAAATGAAGAGTTCGGTTCTGCGGACACCGGACCTGAGATGTTTACTAGATTCCAAGCAGAAAATGTTGGTGGGGCGGTTGGATTTACGCGTCTGGAGTTCCCGGGAGAAGTGCGGAGAGCAGATACGAATTTGGGAGCCCAGCATCTGAGAGAGGATATTGAAAGCTACAACAGGATGAGATCCCGGGGAGAGGAGATGCCCAGGGACTGGGCCGGAGTCCTTCTCCCAAGTCACCCTAAAGAACTCTGCGTGCACAGGTGCGGGTCTTGGTGAGGGCTGTGTCCTGGCGCCTTTCTCCTGCATAGGGAGCTGAAGAGCGTTTGGACTGGGTGATTTGCTGTGGAGAGAAAGGGGAGCATGGGGAGTTAGGAGGGGACTGCTGGGCTGATGGATTGGATTTGGGGGCGACGATGGGGATTGGGGAATCAAAGCTCCGTAGGCTTCTGTCTTGAGCGATGGGTGATGGTATAACCATTCATTAGGAAAGCATGCTGCAGAAGACTGGTTTTTGGTGGGAGGAGTTTGGACAAAGATCCGAAAGGGTCATGGGCATCCAGGCAGGTGTGCTACGTAGGCAGCTGGGTGGGAGTGTTTGTAGTGAGAGGCAATGCTGGGCTCCAGTACCAGCTTCCTGGATACCCCCAGAAAAGAAAAGGGTCACAGAGAGACCCAGAAGGGCTGGGGGAGGTCAGGTTCTCTCAGAGGAGCTGTGGGGACAGGATTTCCAGGGGTGTCTGCTGGGGGAGAGGAGAAGGCCAGAAGATGAGTGGGGTTGGGAGGTCATCCCAGCAAGGGTTGGGGGCTGGGAATGCACACAGCGGGGTGGGAGGGGTTTGTTCTCCACTCCACCCTGTGGCCCTCTCCCCACTCTTCCCCCTCCTTTCTCTGGGAGGCTGATAGATGTGGCTCCTGTGTCCAATGAGCCCCGAATCCCCCCAGATGTGCGGAGGGGGGGGGAGAAAACTGCCTATGGGAATCACTCCCACGTGTCCTGAGACCCCCAGCTGCGGGCTCACGCACGCGTGTGTTCAAGGCCACAGCCTGGGCACCATGGAGAAGGGGTCCCGACCAGGAGCCTTCTCCTGTTCCCCAAGGCATCTGGGTTCCTCCTCTGCTCATGTTGGGGGGCTCACTGGGTCTCCCCCACACTCTCTGTTCCTGGAATGCCCACTGCTGCTGTAGTGGATTGAATTATGTTCCCCCAAAAGTCATTGAAGCTTGAATTGTGTCCCCCAAGTTTTGTGTATTAGAAACAGCCCCTACTGTGACTGTTAAGAGAGTGAGAAATCTTATTATGGTAATTGAAAGGTGGAGCCTTGAAGAGGTGATCGGATTATAGAATCATGCAGTAGTGAATGGATTAAAAATGGTGGCCAGGGGTGTGGTTCTGAGGGCTTTAAAAAAGGGGAGAGTCTGTCTTTCTCTCTCTCTGCTCTCTCTGCTTCCACCATCTTGCAATGTGAGACCCCAGGGTTGCTATTGCCACCAGCAGATGGAGTTTGGACTTCCCAGCCTCAGAAACTGTAAGCAATAAATTTCATTTTCTTTATAAATCACCCAGTCTCAGGTACTTTGTTATAAGCAACATAAACTGACTAATACACCTGCCCCATTCTTTTCTACAATCCAGAAACCTCCAATGCCTTCTGGAAATGCAGCAGGTGGGCAACAACGGGGTGGCAGGAACATGGGTTTGGTCCCTACGGCTTGGGCCACTGGTGCATGGACAACGCAGTAGTTTGGCTCACCCAGCACTCAGCCTAACCCTCTTTTCTCTGGCTTTCTTCTGGTATACAACCAGAAATCTTGTCAGAAGGGTGGCCATTGAAACAAATCTAGCCATGAGACAAGAAGAGAGGGCTCCTGAGGATTCTGATGTAGATGGGCGCTTCCTCCTCCTACCCCTTCCTCTTTTTTGTTGCGTAGAATGTGTATGTGATGGCTGGAGCTGCAGCAACCATCTTCAGACCATCTGGGAAGGATAAAGAAATCAGAGACACCTTGTTCTGATTTTGCTGAGTCTCTGAAATGCTTACACAGGGGCTAGGTTGTGAAAAAAATAAAACTCCTGATTTGTTAAGGCAAAAACCAAAACCAAAAACTTTAACAGCTGATTTCTCATCAGAAATCATGGAGGCCAGAAGATAGGGGGATGACATATTTAGTGCAGAAAGAAAAAAGCTGTCAACCAAGAATTCTATATCCAACAATTTATCCTTCAAAAATGAAGAAGAAACTAAGATTTTCCCACATAATCAAAAGCTGAGGGAGTTTGTCACTAGTAGACTAGCCCTACAAGACATGCTAAAGGGATTGTTTCATGCTGAAACGAAAGGACTAGACAATAACTTGAAGTCATATGAAGAAATATAAAACTGGTAAAGGTAATTACATAGGTAAATATAAAAGGCAGTATTATTGTATTTTTGGCTCACAATTCCTCATTTGGCTTCCTGTATTGTTTAAAAGACAAATGCATAAAACAATAATTATAAATCTACGTTAATGAGTGCACAATGTATAAAGATGTAATCTGTAATTATAACAACATAAAAGGTGGGGATAGAGCTGATTCATATCTTTATATATTGGCTCTATATTTAAGGCTTCATTAGTGCATGCCTATTTTTTCTCATTATTCACACTTTCTTCAATGTAGCTCAATAAATGTTTTTAAATTTCTGCATTGAGATCTTGAACATCTTTGTTAAATTTTTTCATAGATATTTGCTATATATACACATTTAAAATGATCTTGAACTTGAGGAAATAACTTTTTCTCCTAAACCATTTGAGAGCAAACTGATAACCTGATCACCAATAACTACCAAAATACATTAGTATATACTTCCTACAAACAGATTGCATTTTCCTACATAACTGCAATAAAACACAGCAATCTACATTAACAGTGATATATTATTACCATCTAATCCTCAGACTCATTCAAGTTTTACACTTCTCCCAAGATGTTCTTCATAGCAATAAGATTCAGTATATGTGAAGGTACTTCAAAAGGCTCATGAAAAAATGGAATTAAAAGATAATATGAATCTGTCCATAATCTTTTTGAAGACCTCTCATTCATATATACATTTACATCAATATTTCTCTGTGTGTTTGTGTGAGTACATATAGAGAGATCTATACATATTATATTTCACACCAGTATCTCTAATTCCAATGCAACATGATAGAATTTATTGCAATTTTCTCCATTTCCATATTTAGATTTCCCTTCTTTGATGTGAAAAATCTAGCTTCAGTTATCCTTAATATATTTACTTATATGATTAGTCTCTTTTAATGTACCCAATCTCTCATCACAACTACCAGACCCTTTCCAACACAGACAACACGTTCACTCTGCTCGGGCTCTGACTCCCCATACTGATGAGATCCTCCCCCTACCCTCCCCACATGGATACCCTTCCTACTTTCCTCTGGCCCTGACACAGCATGCTGGGTCTTTCCCCTTGTGTTAACCTTTGTCATTCTGCCTGGCCTCCAAAACCACATGCTAGACCACTCTGTCCAGTTACCCACCTTTCTCTGCCCTATGAATTACTTTAGGACTAAATCATTTAGGACAGGAAAATCTTTTATTTGATATTGTCGATACAATTTAAATGCTCTTTTAAAATGTGGTTGTCTAACTGTAGCTGGTATGTAAATATGCATTTGAATTTTTATTGTCAACTTGTACCACCAAATAATAAGGTAGTTATTATTAGTTCTAGTAATTTGTAGATTCTATTCTGTGTTTACCTTCACATTGACATTTTCTGCAAAAATTAACTTACTTTCTTGTCTAGTCATTATGCTTCTAATTCATTTTCTTGCCTACTGCGCTGGCCCCAGTACAATTTTGAATTGATATGGTGATATTAGGCATTCTTATTCTTTCTTAATACCAAAGAAAAAACTTGCATTATTTCAACACTAAGTATGATATTTGCTCTAGGTTTGTTTCTTTTAGAGACCATTTATCAGAGTAAAGAAAGTCCCTATTATACTGACCTAGCCAGGTGTTCTTTAAAAAAAACAAAACTAGATTTTGAATATTATCAAATGCTTTTTTTGCATCTATTGATATAATCATATTTATTTTCTTGTGAATATGGCAGTTTACATTGGTTGATTTTTTAATGTTTTTTTTTAATATAAGTTATGAATATTCATGGTGTACAAAGCTGATAGTCACCACTCATGCCCAAGATGTGATGGCCAGATCCATACTGCCAGCATGCCCATTACCACAAATTGAGATTATACTCCGTGTCCCCCACTCTATTATCCCTGACCTCCCTCCCTATCTCCCTTTCCCCCACTGCACTTTGTATCCCTAGGTCTGCTCTCTCCCACTGCAAGTCCAATGTGCCACTGTGGTCTTTCTTTCCTTCCTTCTTTCTCTTTTAGCTCCCACTTATGAGTGAGGACATGTGGTGTTTATCCCTCTGATCTTTGCTTATTTCACTCAACATAAGTTTCTCCAAGCTCATCTATGTTGTTGCAAATGGGAGGATTTCATTCTTTTTTATGGCACAGTAGTATTTCATGGTGTAAATATACCACAGTTTCCTTACCCAATCATCCATCGATGGATATTTAGGTTGGTTTCATATCTTGGCTATTGCAAACAGAGCTGTGATGAACATGGGAGTGCAGGTATCCCTTCGACATGATGATTTCCATTTCTTTGGGTATGTACTAGAAGTGGGATTGCTGGATCATATGGAAGATCTATCTGTAGTTGTTTGAGAAACCTCCATACTGTTTTCCATGGTGATTATACTAATTTACAGTCCCACCAAGAGTGTAGAAGAGTTCCCTTCTCTCCACACCCTCACCAGCATTTGTTATCCTCCATCTTTTTTATTATAGCCAGTCTAACTGTGGTGAGGTGACATCTCAATGTGATTTTAATTTGCATTTCCATGAGGATAAGTGATGTTGAGCATTTTTTCATGTACCTGTTGGCCATTTGTATGTCTTCCTTTGAAAAATATCTATTCAGCTCCTTTGCCCATTTTTTAATTAAGTTTTTTGGTTTTTTACTGTGTAATTGCTTGAGTTCCTTGTATTTTATGGATATTAATCCCTTGTTGGATGCCTAGTTAGCAAAAATTTTCTCCCACTCTATAGGTTGTCATTTCACTCTGTTGATCATTTTCTTTGCTGTGCAGAAGCTTTTTAGTTTGATATAGTCCCATTTGTTTATTTTTTCTTTTGTTGTTTGTGCTTTCAGGCTCATGTTCATAAAGTCTGTGCCCAGACCTAGTTCCTGTAGTGTTTCACCTATATTTTCACTTAGTAATTTTACACTTTCAAGTCTTATACTTAACTCTTTGATCCATTTTGAGGTGATTTTAGTATATGGTGAGAGGCACACGTCTAGTTTCATTTTTCTGCATATGGACACCCAATTTTCCCAGCACCACTTACTGAAGAGGCAATCTTTTTCCCAATGTAGGTTTGTGTTGCTTTTATCAAATATCAGATGGCTGTAAGCCAGAGGGGTGATTTCTGGGTTCTCTATTCTGCTCTCCTGGTCTGAGTGTCTGTTTTTATGCCAGTACCATGTTGTTTTGGTTACTATAGCTTTGTAGTATAATTTGAAGTCAGGTAGTATTATGCCTCCTGCTTTATTTATTTATTTATTTGTTTGCTCAGGATTGCTTTGGCTACACAGGATCTTTTGTTGTTCCATATGAATGGTAAGATTGTTTTTTCTGTTTCTGTGAAGAATGTCATTGGTATTCTGATGGGGATTGCATTGAATCTATAGATCACTATGGTAGTACAGACATTTTCACAATGTTAATTACTCTAATCCAAGAGCATGGAATGTCTTTCCATCTTTTTTGTGTCTTCTTTAATTTCTTTCAGTAGTGGTTTGTAGTTATCATTGTGGAGATCTTTCACCTCCTTGGTTAAATTGATTCCTAGGTATTTTATTTTTTTCATGACTGTTGTGTATGGGCTTACTTTCTTGATTTCTCCTTCTGTTAGCTCATTATTGGAGAATATAAGTGCAACTGATTTGGAAGCATTTATTTTGTATCCTGTAATGTTACTGAAATTATTAACCAGCTCTAGGAGTTTTTTGATAGTCTTTAGGTTTTTCTATATACGGTATCACACCATGTGCAAATAGCAACAATTTGACTTCATCTTTTCCAATCTGGATGCTCCTTATTTCTTTCTCTTGCCCAATTCCTCTGGCTAGTACCTCCAGTACTACGTTAAATAGAAGTGGTGAGAGTGGGCATCCTTGTCTTGTTCCTGTTCTTATGGGAAAAGCCTTCAGTTTTTCCCCATTCAGAATGATACTGGTGGTGGGCTTGTCATAGATGGCTTTTATTGTGTTGAGATATTTTCCTTTTATACCTAATTTGTTGAGAGTCTTTATCATGAAGGGATGTTAAATTTTGTCAATGCTTTTTCAGTGTCTATTGAGATAATCATATAGTTTTTTTCCTTGATTTTGTTGATGTGATGTATCACATTTATTGACTTTCATATGTCGAACTATCTTTGCATCCCAGGGATGAATCCCACTTGATCATGGTATATAACTTTTTTGATGTGTTGCTGTATTCTGATTGCTAATATTTTGCTGAGGATTTTTTCATCCATGTTCATCAAAGATATTGGCCTGTAATTTTCTTTTGTTGTGCCTTTATCTAGTTTTGGTATCAGAGTTACGTGCACCTCATAGAATGGGTTTGGGAGAATGGCTTCTGTTTAAATTTTTTGGAATAGTTTGAGAAGAATTGGTATTAATTCCTGCTTAAAGGTTTGATAGAATTCAGCTGTAAAGTAATCTGGACCTAGGCTTTTCTTTGTTGGAAGATTGCTGATTACTGCTTCAATCTTTTTGCTTGTTATTGGTCTGTTCAAGTTTTCCGTCTCTTCTTGGTTCAGTCTGGGTAGTTTGTATGTGTCCAGAAATTTATCCATATCTTCCAGGTTTGCATATTCGTTGTCATACAGTTGTTTATAATAGTCTCTAATGATTCTTTGTATTTCTGTGGTCTCAGTTATAATGTCTCCCTTTTCATTTCTGATATTTGTTATTTGGGTTTCTCTCTTCTTTTTTTTTTTGTCAGCCTAGGTAATGGTTTGTCTATTTTATTTATCTTCTCAAAAAAAACAACTTTTTGGAGGAATTGATAAAGGGACATGAAAATCAACTATATTATACATTGATAAATTAAAATAAAATAGTTAACTTTTAAAAACCAATTTTTTGTTTCATTCATCTTTTCTATCATTTTGGGGGTCTCTATTTCATTTAGTTCTGTTCTGATCTAAATTATCCCTTTCTGTCTACTCCCTTTAGGATTGGATTGTTTTTGTTTTTCTAGTTCTTTGAGGCATAGCATTAGGTCATTTATTTGAAGTCTTTCCATTCTTTTCATGTAAGTGTTTATTGCAATGAATTTCCCTCTTAGTATTGCTTTTTCAGTATCCTACAGGTTTTGGTATGATGTATCTTTATTTTCATTAGTTTCAAGAAATTTTGATTTCCTGATTAATTTCTTCTTAGACCCATAGGTCATTCATCAGGAGTCTATTGTTTAGTTTCCGTGTATTTGTATAGTTTCCAGGATTTTGCTTGTTATCAAATTCCAGTTTTAGTCCATTGTGGTCTCTAAAGATACTTGGCTTTGTGAATTTGACTATAACGTGTCTTGGAGAGGATCTTTTTGGATTGAATCTGTTTGGGGATCTTTGAGCTTCCTGGATCTGAAGGTCTGCATCTATCCCTACACCTGGGAAGTTTTCTGTTATTATTTCCTTGAACAGGTTTTCAATACCTTTTTCTTTCTCCTCCCCTTCTGGAATACCCATAATTCAGATGTTAGGGCACTTCAGGTTGTCTGCTATCTCTCTTAGATTTTCTACATTATTTTAAATTCTTTTTTCCTTTTTTTGTCTGCCTGGGTTATTTTGAAAAGACCATCTTCGAGATCTGAAATTCTTTCTTCTTCTTGCTCTAGCCTGCTGCTCAAGCTCTCTGTTGTGTTTTTTATTTCACTGAGTGAATCTCTCATTTCTATGAGTTCTGCTACACTTTTTTTTTTAGGTATTAATCTCTTTGTAAATTTCTTCCTTCATATCTAGATATTTTTTCTTGTTTCATTGTGTTCTCTAATTGAGTCTTCTTTTATCTCTTCAAGTTTTCTTAAGATCATTGCTCTGAATTCCTTTTCAGACATTTCAAGGATTCCCTGATCTACTGTATTCCTTTGGTGGTGTCATATCTTCTTGTTGGTTTGTAGTTCTAGCATTTTTTCATTGATGTTTGGTCATCTGGTAGGGGACTTGCTTCTTCTATTACTCTGGGGTTGGCTATGAGGATAAAGATTTCCTCCTCTATTTGCAGACTCTACTGGTGAGTCTTCTTATATTAATGTAGTTGAGCGAGCAGCAAGTTGCCTATAGAGTGGCCCTGGCTGCTACTGTGGTGGTGAACTGTCCTTTCGTTGACAGTAGGTGTGGCAGTGGCTATATTACACCACCTTGGCTCCTGTTCTGGCTTTCCATGGCTTTAGACTGAGCCCCTAGTTCTGCGCAGGTCTCAGCTCACCATGGCACCTGCTGTGCCTGTGGGTGCCTCCCTCCCAGGCCTTAGACTGAGCCCCTGGTGCCATGCAGGTCTCGGCTCACCCCAGCATGTGCTGGTCCTTCAAGGACACAGAATCCAACCCTAGGATCTGAGGAGTAGAGTGGGAAAGCTCCATTTTGGGATGTTAAACTAACTGTATTCATGGGATTGGCTCAACCTGGTAATAATATATTGTCCTTTTTAGTATTGCTTGATTTGATTGCTTGTATTTATTTATAATTTTTGCATCTATATTCTTAAGTGACATTGACCTGTAATTTTCTCTTCTTGGGCTGAACTTGACAAGTTTAGGTATCAATATTCTACAAACCTCATTAAATGAGTTGGTAGATATATTTTTTTTTTCCTTTGGAAGAATTTGTGAATTTTTTTCTTGAATATTTGGCAGCATTTACTGGTAAAACCATTTCTTTGTAGGAATAGTTAAACCTCTAATTCAATTTTATTAACAATTACAAAATTATTTGGGGGTCGTATTTCTCTTGAAACATTCTTATTGTTACATATGATAAATTTTTTATTTTATCTGAATTATCAAATTTTTGGCCAGCATTTTTCTTTTTTTAAATTTTGGCAGCTGGCCAATAAGGAGATCTGAACCCTTGACTTTGGCGTTATCAGCACCATGCTTTAACCTCAAATTTTTGGTATCTATAGTTGACAATATCCTCATATTACCTTTATGATGTGTAAGATCTATAGTTACTCCTTCTTTTATCCCCATTTCATTATTTTTTACTCATCAACCTTGCCTGAATTTGTTAATTTTATTAGTCTTTTCAAAGAATCGAACTTATTCTTTGTTAACCCACTTTGTTCCAAATATTCTTTTTTTTCCAACTGTGTTGCATATATCCTATTTCATTCATTTTTGCTCTTACCTTTCTATGGATTTATGTTTCTAATATTTTCCTAACATCTTGAGATAAATGTTTAGCTTATTTAATTTCAAGATTTCTTTCTAATTATATTTTTAAGGCTCTAATTTTCTCTGTAAATAGGTCTTTATCTTTACTACTCAAATTTTTACATGCAGTATATTCATAATTCTTCTGTTTAAAATATTCTCTAATTTTCATCATGATCTCTTTTTTTGACTGATGGTATTTTAAAATTTCTAAACATATAGAGTTTTTTTTAGTGTCTTAACACATATATTAGATTTTATTTTATCTTGATCTTTTACAAATTGTCTTGACTATTTTTTCACATTTACTATTCCATAAAAATAGAACACTTTTGTCACCTTCTAGGCAGAATCCCATTAGTATTTGACTTGGATTGCATTAAATTTTAGATTAAATTGGAGAAGAATTGACATTTGCACAGTATTAAAATTTCCCATATCTATATATGGTTTATCACTCTATTTATTTGTTCTTTTTTATTTAGTCCAATCAAGTTTTATCTTTTCCTCTAAAGACTTGAAATTTTTTATTGAGTTTAATTTCTACATATTTAATACATTCTGTTACTATAATGAAAGTAATCATTATAAAAATTATAATTTCTACTGAGTTATTTTGTGTAGAGAACTGTTGATATTTATATGTTGATAAAGTGTGCAAGTACATTATAGGACCCTCTACTTACTTCTACTAATTTGACAGTTGATTTGCTAAAAATTTTTGGATGGATGATTTAATTTGCAACTAATAGCCACTTTGTATTTTTCCAATCCTTATACAACTTACATTTTCTGTTTCAATTGCAGGATCTAGTACCTCTAGTGCAGCTCTGAATACCGGGGATGATGAAGGGCAGTCTTGTCTTGTACCTTTCCTTATTGCAGATGTTTTAAATGTTTATAATGGTTTATGCCAGGTTTTTTCTTAGTTTTTATTAATTTCTGTTTACATCTACCTTATTAACTTTAAAAAAAATCATGAAAACTCCTGAAATTTAGGATTTGGGGGCCTCTATTGAAAAGATCATATGGCTTTCACCGTTAATTTGTTAATGAGTAAATTACTTGGATTGGTAGCTTTCTGATGTTAATAATTTTTGCATTCTGTGATAAAAGTTTACTTATCGTTAGTGATTTATTACTCTGCTAGAATTGATTTGCCTATATCAATATTTGGGATTTTTGCATCTATGTATGTCAGCGAGATTGCCTTCTACTTTAATTTGTTTGTTTTGCTGGCTATGTGTCTTAGTCCATTTGGGATGCCATACCAAAATACTATAGACTGGGTAGCTCACAGAAACAACAGAAATTTATTTCTCACAGTTCCGGAGACTGGGAAGTCCAAGATCAAGGCACTGACAGATTCTGTGTCTGGTGAGCACCTGTTTCCTAGCTCAGAGATGGCATCTTCTCACTGTGTTCTCAAACAGTGGAGGGAACTTGGCTAGCTCTCTGGAGTCACTTTTATAAGGGCACTAATCCCATTCATGAGGTCTTTGCTCTCATTAGTTAATCACCTCCCAAAGCCCCCACCTCTTAATACGTCACTTTAGGCATAGTTTTCAACATATAAATTTTGGGGGGACACAAACATTCAGACCATAGCACTATGTATGTCTAGTTTCTGTGACAAGGTAATTCCAACCCCCCAAAATAAATTAAATATATGGTAAAATAAATATATTTGGTCTTTGTCTCTGGTTCCTGGCACAAGGCTCATAACACCCTTGGAATTTCCTGAGTGATAGGAATGTTTTTTGTTGTTCATAAGGAACCCCTTTTGGACTGGCCAGTTAGCTCAGTTGGTTAGAGTATGGTGTTGTAACACCAAGGTCAAGGGTTTGGATCCCTGTGCCAGCCAGGTGCCAACCCCCCCAAAACAAAAACAAATAAGGAGCCCCTTTTGATCATACTTGAATTTATGTTAATAAGTGACTTATGGTGGAGCCCCTAGAAAGCCTCAGGTTGAGGCTGGCCATCAGAAAGACCATGTGATTAGAGGGTTGGAACTTTCAGTTTTACTCAACATTCTCCAAAAAGGGGATGGGTGGGGGCTGGAGATTAAGCTCTGTAAAAACTTTTGAATTATCATATTTGATGAGCTTCCCCGTTGGTGAACACATGAAGGTTCTGAAAGGGTGGTGCACTTGGAGAGGGCATAGATGCTCTGCACAACCCCTATACCTTGCCCTGTGCACCTCTGTCATCTGGCTCTTCCTCAGTTGTATCCTTTATAATAAATTAGGAAGTGTAAGTAAAATGTTTCCCTGAGTTCTGTGAGCCATTTTAAGCAAATTATTAAATCCGAGAAGGGAGTTGTAAAAACCCCTGATTTATAGCCAGTTGGTCAAAAGTATGGGAGGCCCAGCCTTGTGATTGGCATTTGAAGTAGCGATAGTCTTGTGGGACTGAGCCCTCTCACTTCTGGGTTCTGACGCTAACTCCAGATAGATAATGTCAGAATTGGATTAAATTGTAGGTTACCCAGCCATTGCTCGGAGAGCTGGAGAATTGCGGGGTGTGGAAAAACCCACATATTTGCTCCAGAAGTCTTACATGTGTAGAGAAACAGTACGTGTTTTAACAGAAAAGGTTTTACATGTTTTCTATACTTTAGAATATTTTATGTAAGATAACAATTTTCTGTTCCCTAAAGTTTTTGTGAAACTTGTTTCCATCTGTATAGAAAATGATTATTTTTATCTGGGTTCTCCAATTTATTGGCACAAAATTATTCATAGCATTATGTGTCATTTTTGCCTCCCAATGTTTTTAATGTCTTTACATGTACCTTCTCCCTTTTTGACTTAATCAATATTATCAGGAGTTATCTATTTTACTAATTTTTCCAAAAAATGAGATTGTGGTTCTGTTCAACTGTTTTCTCCCATGTGATTAATTGCTGCCTTTTTTTTTTTAATTACTAGACTTTATTTTTTAGAACTGTTTAGGTTTACAGGAAAATTGAGGAGAAAGTACACAATTCACATATATGCCTTAACTCCCCCATCCACACACAAAATTTCCCTTTTATTAACATTTTGCTTTAGAGTAGTACATTATAATTGATGAACCAGCACTGATACATCACTATTAACGTATGTCCATAGTTTACAGTGAAGTTTTCTCTCTGTGTTGTATAGTTCTATGGGTTTTGACAAACGTACAGTGTCATATATCCAGTATTACAGTATCACACGGAATAGCTTTCCTGCTCTAAAAAAATCCCTGCACTCCTGAATGCCCCAGCTCTGCCCCCCAATTCCTGGCAACTACTGATCTTATTGTCTCTATACTTTTGCCTCTTCCAGAATGTAATACTCCTGTATTTGGAGTCATACACTATGTAGCCTTTTCAGACTGACATCTTTCACTTAGCAATATACACTTGAGTTTCTCTATGTCTTTTCATGTTTTCACAGCTCATTTCTTTTTACTGTTGATAATATTCCACTGTTTGGATGTACTAGTTTGCTTATCCATTCACCTATTGAAAAACATCTTTGTTGCTTCCAAGTTTTGATGATAATGAATAAAGGCGCTATAAACTATGTATGCAGGTTTCTGTGTGGACGTAAGTTTTCACCTCATTTGTGTAAATACCAAGAAACACAATTGCTGGGTTTTGTTTTATAAGAAACTGCCAAACTATCTTCCAAAGTGGCTGTACCCACCAACAATGAATGAGAGTTCTGGTTGCTCTACATTTTCACCAGCATTTGGTGTTGTCACTGTTTTGGATTTTAGCCATTCTGATAGGTGTGTAGTGGTATCTCATTGTTCTAATTTGCAATTCCTTAATGACGTATGGTGTTGGGTATCTTTTCATATGCTTATTTGCCATCTGTATGTTTTCTGTGGGCAAGGTGTCTGGTTCAGATTTTCCCCATTTCTTAATTGGGTGTTTGTTTTCTTTTTTCTTTTCTTTTTTTTTTTTTTTTAAAGATGACCAGTAAGGGGATCTTAACCCTTGACTTGGTGTTGTCAGCACCACGCTCACCTAGTGAGCTAACTGGCCATCCCTATGTGGGATCCGAACCCGTGGCCTTGGTATTATCAGCACCACACTCTCCTGAGTGAGCCACGGGCCGGCCCAGGGTGTTTGTTTTCTTATTGTTCAGTTTTAAGAGCTTTTGGGGATATGTTTTATCAGTTATGTGTTTTGCAAATGTATTCTGTCAGTCTATGGCTTGTCTGTTCATTCTTCAGCATACATCAGGCTTATTTGATTGTACTTTTTCTGGCTTCTGTTTAATTTCAGTTTTGTTTGTTTGGGCAGCTGGCCGATACAGGGATCTAAAACCTTGATATTGGTGTTATAACACCATGCTTTAACTAACTGAGGTAACTGGCCAGTCCCTCAGTTATTTAGCTTTTTACTTAATGCATTAGTGACTATGAATTTCCCTTTAAGAGCTGCAACAGCTTATTCCTACAAATAGCCATATGCATGCTTTCATTGTTGTTTAGTTCTAAACGTTTTTTATTTCAATTTTGATTCCATATTTAAGCCATGATTGATTCAAGTCTGCCTTTTAGAGTTTCCAAACACATGGCTACCTTTTTTGTCATTTGTCTAATTTTATTGTACTTTAGAATTTCAAACAACATTCTTGATGTCCTGGTATGATTAATTTTGGGAAAGGATGTCATGTTTCACAACTTTAGAGGCACTATTTATACCTAATTTATGTGACTGATACCCCTAACAGTTGCACAGTATATAGGCTTTGTAGCTGTCCGTGCTGGCCCTTTTTGACTTGAGGGAATATTTTGTGTGTTGAAAAATGTGCATCTCAGCCAAATATAGACATCTATATCTACTATTAGATCAAGCTTGTTTATTGAGTTATTCAAATATTTTACATCCTTACTTTTTTGTCCGATTAATTTATTGATTTCTGAGATAAGTGTTTTTAAAACTTCCACTATGGCTGTCAATTTCTTTTGTATCCTTTGTCAGTTTTTGTGTTATAAAATTTAAAGCTATATGGTTAATGGACTATAACTGATAGTCCAGATATAAACCCATACATCTATGGTCAAATGATTTTCAACAGGGTGTCAAGACCATTCAACTGGGGAAAGAATAGTCTTTTCAACAAATGGTACTATAATAACTGGATAACCACATGCAAAAAAAAAAAATGAAGTTGAACCTTTATCTCATGCCACCCCCAAAAAAATTCAAAATGGACCAAAGACCTAAATGTAAGAGCTAAAAATATAAGACTCTTAGAAGAAAACATAGAGATAAATCTTTTTGACCTTGGATTTGCCAAAGGATTACTAGATGTGACACCAAAAGAGCATGCAAGAGAAGAAAGAACAGATAAATGCAACTTCATCAAAATTTAAAACTTTTGTGTATATCAAAGGACACTATCAAGAAAGAGAGAAAGTAACCCAAAGAATGGGAGGAAATTTTTGAAAATTATATATTTGATAAGGAACTTGTATCTGGAATATATAAATAACAATAAACTCAACAATAAAAGGACAACTCAATAATAAAAAGACAAATACCTCAACTTAAAAATAGGCAAAGGACCTGAATAGACATTTCTCCACGGAAGATATATAAATAGCAAATAAGTACATGAAAAGATACTCAACATTATTAGTTATCAGGAAAATGCAAATCAAAATCACAATGAAACACAACTTCACACCCACTAGGGTGGCTAGAATCAAAAAGTCGTATAATAACAACTGTTGATGATGATGTAGAGAAATTGGAATCCTCATACACTGCTGGTGGGAATGTAATATGGTGCAGCTGCGTTAGAAAACAGGCTGGCAGTTCCTCAAATTCTTAAACATAGAGTTACCATATGACCCAGAAATTCTTGTAAGTACCCAAGAAAAATGGAAACATTTGTTCATATAAAAACTCATACATGAATGTTCATAGCAGCATTATTCATAATAGCCAAAAAGGGAGAACAACCTAAATGTCCATGAATGGATGAACTGAGAAACAAAATGTGGTATATCCATACAATAGAATATTATTCCACCGTAAAAAGGAATGAAGTAGTGATACATACTACAACTTGATTGGTCTTGAAAATCTTTTGTTAAGTGAAAGAAGCCAGTTACAAAAGCCCAATTATTATATGATTCCATTCATATGAAAATTCAGAAAGTAGAGACAGAGAGTGTATTGGTGGTTGTTTAGGGCTAGGGGAGGAATGGGGTGGAGGAGCGGTGATAACTAAAGTGTACAGGGTTTCTTTTTGAGGTGGTGAAAATATTCTAGGACTGACTGGTGATGGTTGCGTATATCTGAATATACAGTAGTCCCCCCTTAGCTGAGGTTTGGTTTTCCAGTTTCTGTTATCCATGGTCAACCATGGTCTGAATCTGTTAAATGGAAAATTCTAGAAATAAACAATTTATAAGTTTTAAATTGTATCCCATCCTGTTTTTCCTTTTATTGAAACTGAATTGGTTATACATATTTGTGGGGTATAGAGTTGACTACCAATACTTGTGTACAATATGTGATGATCACATCAGGGTAATTAGCCTATTCATCATTACAATAGGTAATCAGTCTTTGTGTCCATTAACCAGTTTCTCACTGGCCCCCCTCCCATTCTGAATAGCATGATGAAAACTCACACCATCCCACTCTGTCCTGCCCTGGACATAAATCACCCCTTTGTCCCACATATCCATACTGCATACATTACCTATCCATTAGTCATTGACATCATCTGCTCCTGACATCCAACCATTGACATCATCATGTCTCAATGATCCAGGATCACCTGAAGCAGATGCTCCTCCTTCTAATGTATCATCAGAAGGTCGATATTAGCCTAAGGCTATGTCACAATGTCTATGTCATTCACTTCACTTCATCTCATCATGTAGGCATTTTATCATCTCACATCCTCCCAGGAAGAAAGGTGAGTACAGGGCAGTAAGATATTGAGAGAGAGAGAGAGACCATGTTCACATAACTTTTATTACGATATATTATTATAATTGTTCTGTTCTATCATTAGTGATTGTTGTTCATCTCTTACTGTGCCTAGTTTATAAATTAAACTTTGACTATGATCTAGACTAACCTATGGATGTATGTATGGGGAAAACATAGTATGCATAGGATTTGGTACTACCTGAGGTTTCAGGCATCCACTGGGGGTCTCAGAACATATCTCCTGCAGATAAGGGGGGACTACTCTATCTAAAACCATTGAATTGTATACTTTAAATGGGTGAAATGTATGGTATGTGAATTGTATCATAGTAAAGTTATTTTTTAGAAAAGCTATGTTGTTAGCTCTTACACATTCTTGGTTATTTATCATTTTATCAATATGAAATATCCCTCATTGTCCTGAACTTCACACCTTGAATCTCATTTACTCTATTAGTATTACTTTGCTAGATATCTTATTACTATTAGTCTGGAATATATTCCTCTATCCAGTTGTTTTCAATTTTTCTGTGTTATTTTGCCTTAGCTGTATCTCTTGGAAGGTTGGTTTCAGATGATAGATAGATAAATATTTTTCACATATACGCATGTACAGGTAGATGTCTTCTCTTTGAATAGATGAGTTTAATCTGTCAATAGATATGTAGGTAAGTAGATACTTTTCATACATATGCATGTATGTTATATACATGATACTTATATAAATACATATCTCTCTATATGTATGTATTACCAATATGAGATGCCTTCTCTTTAAAAAAAAATGAGTTTAATCTGCTCACACTTATGAATACTTTTGAATTTGAATTTATTTCTGTGAATTTATTTTATAGGTTCCATGTACTATAATTTGGGTCTTTTTGCTTGTTTCTTCCCTACTGTTTGATTGAACAAGTCATTTGTCTCATTTTTCCATGTACTTGTTTGGAGGATACACAGTTTCAGTTTCTGAGCTTCCATCAATTACTCTTAAAATTTTAAGACAAATACACGAATGTATTTTCCTGTTAAGCAGTTAATAGTCACCCTAGCTTTCTATCAAATAAAACAAGAACTATAGTGTGTTTCTCCTTTCTTTATATCCTCAACTCTCATATTATTTTTTAGATTTTTAAAATTTTTTCCAAATGGTTTCAAACCTACAGAAGTTAGGGTAAAAGAAAAGTTGCAAGAACAGTACAAGAACTCCCATATACCCTTAACCTAGATTCCCCACCTATTGACATTTTATTACATTTGCTCCATCACCTTTTCTTAACAGAAGGGTAGATAGGTACATGTATAGACATATATTTTACTGTCATGATACCCCATTACACCTAACTACTCTAGTATGTGCTACCCCCAAACAAGAACACTCTCCTACACTACCACAAAACAATCCTCCAAATCAGGAAATCACATTGATGCAACACTGCCATCCAATCCACAGATCCCGTTCAAATTTCACCAACCATCCTAACAATGTCTCTTTGCTTTTTGGTTCCAGGAATATGCTGCATTTAGCAGGCATCCTCTAAGATGGCCCCTGATGACCCTGCCTCCTGGTATTCACTCCTTTGCATGATTCTCTTCCATTGAATGTAGGGTGGACTTACTGACTTCTAATGAATAGACAACAGTGGAAATGGTGAAATGCCACTTCTGATATTAAGTTACAAAAAGTCTGTGGCTTTTGCCTTGGGCATTCTCTCTTGCTGTCTCTTGCCTAATGCTGATTATCTTCAAACTATTTTCTGTGTCCTTTTAATATGTTTCTACCATTCTCTGGTCAGTTCTTTACTTTCTTCCACCCTGAGGGAAGCAGCTGCCATTATGTGGGTTGCCCTGTGGGGAGACCCATGTGGCAAGGAACTGATGTCTGTAGTCCCTAGTCCGGTCCTCAGCTACATGAGTGAGCTTAGAAGTGGACCCTCCCCCATTTGAACCTTGAAATGACCACAGCAGTAGCTGACAACTCGAATGCTGCCTTGTAAGAGACCATAAGCTGGAAACACCTAGCTGAGCCCACCCAGATTCCTGACACACAGAAACTGTGAGATGATAAATGTTCACTGTTTTAAGCCACTAAGTTTGGGGGGTAATTTGTATGCAGCAATAGTTAACAAATACACTTGTCATGTCTCTTCAGTCTCCTTCAATGCAAAATAGCTTCTCAGCCTTTCCCTTATATGTCCTTGATAAACATAAGTTAGCAGACATCTTTCATTCTATACAATGACCTGCGACTTGGATTTCTGTGGTGTTTGTTTATGACCAGACTCAGACATGTATTCTTGGCAGGAATACCACAGTAATGACACTGTGCTTTTCCGTGTATCACCTCAGGAGGTGTATGATATCAATATGCACCACCCCTGGCGAAGTTAACCTTGATCACCTGGTCAAGAACCAGGATTTGTCTATAAAGTTTCCCCACTGTAAAATCACTGTTTTCACCTTTAAGGGAGATTTGTATTTTGTGGGAATATATTCCGATAATATGTCGATGGTAAACCTCCATCAACCAGCCTTAGCAAACACTGACAACCTTTGCCTATATTAACTATCACTACGATGGTGGCCTAATGCTGATTATCTATTTCCATCATTCCTTCTACATTTATTAGTAAACATTCTACTGTAAGGAAGAGCTTTCCCTTCTCCCACATTTATTTATTCATTCATTTATTTACATCAGCATGGACTCAAATTCCTATTTTATTCAATAGATTGCAATCCAATAATCTTATTATTTATTTTGATGTTCAGATTGTCCTAGATTTGGCCAGTAGGAACCTCTTCAAACTATTTTTCTATGTCTTTTTAATATGTTTCCACTGTTTTTGATCAGTTCTTTACTTTCTGGCATGAAGAAACGTCCCAGGCTCACCTAGATATTGAAAATAATCTAGGACCCAAATTATTTTCTTTTAGACGTGTGTTTCTCAACCTGGGTGCTACTGCGTTCCTAGAGGATGTTTAGAAATGTGGTGGAGGTGGCAGGGGAGTTGTTGTAATGACTGGGGCACACTACTGGCATTCAGTGGGCAGGGCCCGTGGGTACTAACACATTCTGGGAGGCACAGGAAAGTCCTGTACGTGAAGAATTGGTTTACTTCAAATGTAAGCAGTGTTTCCATTAAGAAATATTACCTTAGACTTTTTTTTTTTTTTTTTTTTTTTTTAAAGATGACTGGTAAGGGGATCTCAACCCTTGGCTTGGTGTTGTCAGCACCACACTCTCCCAAGTGAGCAAACCGGCCATCCCTATATAGGATCCGAACCCGTGGCCTTGGTGTTATCAGCACCGCACTCTACCGAGTGAGCCACGGGCCGTCCCTTACCTTAGACTTTTTAAAGGCTTACTTCAGTATTTCCTGGATGAGAAGAATCAAACTGATTCTCGTTTCTTTGTAGACATTTAGTTTCTAGGATTTTTCTCTTTTTCAGGTATTCTGAAATTTTACTCTGTGTGTCTAAATGTGATAATTGTTTTACTTTTTCCTGACATTTCCTGAGATTTTGGTCAATTTGAAGACATACGTCTTTCTTCATTTCTAGGAAGTTTTCAGCCATTATTTTTCAAATATTTCACCTTTGCTTCTCTCCCTACTGTCTCTTTCTGGGATTCTTCCTAGATACATAGTAAAATGGCTGAATCTACCCTTCATATTTCTTATCTTTTCCTTCCTCATATGTTGTATCTTTCTAAATATCATTGTGCTGTATCCTGAGAGATACCCTCACTTTATGTTTAGTTCTCTCATCACTCTTTAGCCATGCCAATCTGTTATTTGACTCGTCTATTGGGATTTTTAAAAATTTTCAATAACTATGTTTTACATTTTTAAGATTTTTTATTGTTTCTTTTCTTACAGATGCCTGTTCATATTGCATAATGTTAATATTTTTTATCTTGAAATAATTTTTAGTCTTACTGAGTAATTTTTAGACTTACTGAAGAGCTGCAAAGATAGGACAGAGTTCTCATATATGTTGTATCCAGTTCCCCCTGTGCAAACATCTTACATAACCACAGTACAGTGATCAAAACAAGAAATGAACACTGGTACAATACTACTATCTAAACTGCAACTTTATTCAGATTCCACCACTACTGCACTAATGTCCTTTTCTGTTCCAGCATTAAATACAGGATGTCACAATGTATATAGTTGTCATGTCTCATTAGTTTCCTCCAAACTGACAATTCCTCAGTCTTTGAAAAGTACTGATCTGGTATTTTGTAGAATATTCCTGACTTTGTGTTTGTCTGATACTTTCTTATGATTAGATTGAGGCCATAGCTTTTGGGGAAGAATACCACAGAGGTGATGTGCCCCCCTTAGTGTATAATATCAGGGGGTACATGATGTCTATATTCCAATATGTTGTGGGAATCAAAATGGAGTAGCTTGTGTTAAAAAACAAAACAAAACAAACAAAAAAACCCCTGACAAACAGAGCCATGGAAGAGTTCTCATGCATGAATGCCTGATAAAAAATTATCACAAAGGACTCTGCAAAACCACAACCTTGCACAAAGGTCATCACAATTACACAAAAAATAATTCTGTGAGGACATCTGTCCAGCAACTGTCTGTCCAAACTCAGACTGGCGTCACCCCTGTTATTGATTCTTACAGCCAAGGAAAATTACCCCAAAACAATTATGTAATTTTCCATCATCTGTCCTTTAAAACCGCTTGTCTTCCTTTACCTTCCTGAATACTCACGTAGTTTACTTTGGCATGCGTATTCCTGTTGCAATGTTTTATTTCCAGTTAAACTCATTATTCTTTTAGAGAGCCTCACTCTGTTTGCTATTTAGGTTCTAACACTTATTACTTGTGACATTAATATTGATCATTTGTTTGAGGTGATGTTGGCCAAGTTTCTCTTCTGTAAAGTTACATTTTCCTTTGTAGTCAATGCATATCTTACAGGAAGATACTTTGAGAGTATGCAAATACCCTGTTTTTCCTTAAACCTTTGCATTCATAGGCAGACCTTCCAGCAGCTGATATTACTGTGGTGTTCTAATGGTGATTTTTCTACTCCCCTCATTAAATTTAGAAATTTATTATTAGAGTTCTTCTGTAAGGAAGAGTTGTCTCTTCTCTTCAGTTTATTTATGTGTTCAATCACTTATTTATAGCTACAAGGACCTCATGGATATTTATTTTCTTCTGTGGGTTATAAACCAAAACTATGGTTTTTCATTTTTTTACTCAAATTGTTCCAGCTTTAGGAACTACTGGATATGCCCCCATAATATTTTTTTTAAGCACCTCCTTATTATGGAAACAAAACGTGCTCCAGGCTTGTTTTATATTTTCTCTGACTCAGCACTAGAATCAACCACATCTCCAAAGAACCTTGGTTCTTTGTATTGGAGACTGGTATTTAGAAACCAAGATCTGGGCATTAGGTATGCTCATTGCTGCTAGGGTGTCACTGTTAATAGGCCCTCTAAGTGGACAGAGCTACAAAGTATGTGTGCATATGCTAACCCATGTATTCCATGTTACTTCTCTGTATACATATTAAAAGTAACCATGAGTTCATATTGAAGCTTTAGATTCCAATCTATCACCACAGGGCTCATTCTAGCTTTCCTTCTTTGCGTTGTAACTTCTTTCTCTGGAAGTGCAAAACGTTGTCATTATCCATAATATATTTACTTATTTGTTTAACCCTAGCTTACATGTAGTTTCAGAATCCATATCCCTGTAAGATACAAATTTACCAACTAGAATACATTGTCTATGTACAGTTATTTTTATCTTTAGTGTTACAATATCCACTCGAAACACCGTTTTCCAAAGTTACTTAGGTCATCTCCCTTTTTCCTGACCCCCTTTAGCGTAATTACATCATATATAATACATATGTCATATGTAATACAGTTAGATTCATTTGTCACACTCTGAATTCTGTCTTGGTAGTTGGTTTTTAAATTTTTACATACAGTAAAATTTTCTCCTTGTGATGTACAGTTTATGGATTTCTGGCAAATGTATGAAGTCATGTATCTACCACAGGACTATATAAAAGTAGAACAGTTTCATCACCCCAAAATTCCCTTGTTCTACCCTTCTGTAGTAAATTTCTTCTTCCACACCCACCTGTCAGAAATCACTGATATATTTTCCATCCTTATAGTTTTATCTTTATCGGAAAGTAGTATAAATGGAATCATACAACATGTAGCCTTTTGGATCTTTCACTTAAAAAAGTGCATTTAAGACTTATCCATGCTGTTACATGAATCAATAGTTCATTCCTTTTTATTGCTGTGTAGTATTCCATTGTATAACACCGTTTGTATATTCATTCACCTGTTGGAGAACATCTGGGTTGTTTCCAGTCTGAAATTTTGAATAAAGCTGCTGTAAACATTTGAATACTGATTTTTGTGTGAACATTAATTTTTAACTCATTTGAGTAAATAACGAGGACTGGGATTTCTGGATCTTAGGGGGAAAACATTCAGTACCTGACCATTAAGCATGATGCTAGTTGTTGTTTTGGTTTTATTTATTTATTTATTTTTTCATAGGTGCCATTTATTAAATTAAGGAATTTCTCATCTATTGCTATTTTGCTGGGAGGTTTTTTGTTTGTTGGTTATTTATTGTTTGTTTGTTTGTTTGGAATGTATATTGAGTCTTGTCAATTCTTTTTATACATCTGTTGAGATGTCATGTGGTTTTTCATCTTTAGCCTGTTATTATGGTGAATTATGTCAATTTTCAGTTATTAATTGTTGAATTGACTCCTTGGATAAACTCTACCTGGTCATGATGTGTTATCCTTTTTACATATTGCTTGATTCACTTTGCTATTCTATTGAGGATTCTTGCATCTATGTTCATGAGTGATACTGGTTTGTAGTTTTCCTTTTTTGTACTGATTTTGTCTTGTATGAATATTAGGATAAGGGGGCCTGAGTCTTTTCAGCAAACCACACCCCTGCAGTTCTATATTCCTGACAGTCTCCACTGAGTGGTCCTGTGCTGATCGGAGGGCAGATCAGCTGTCCATGCTGTGCCCCAATGTTTCCCTGGTGGGCCAGTTTTCCCCACTGCCCACACTCCAAACACTTCCTATGGGATGGGCCATGTGCTGGTCCCTTGCAATGACTCCCCAGCCTCTGAGTGACTCCTTTTTTCAGTTGTCTATGACCCCTCACTCCTATGTGGGTCCACAAGAACCCTGTCAGTGATCTTGATGGCCTGGGGATCACCAAGGCCCTCTTCTCCCCTGCAGCCTCCAAGCAACTTCATAGGAAGGGCACAGCAGTGGCTTTTACCAGCCCTTGCTCTGTGTGCTCACCAGCACCAGACTTGAAGGGGTTGGGGCTCAAAATGGTTGGAGTGGTCCTTTCTTTCTCTCATCATGGCTTCTCATGCCCTCATGAACTCCATAGGTCTCTCCTCCTCTTTCCCTGAGCTCTAGCAGCCCCAGCTTGGCAGTTGTTGCTTTTTAATAGTTGTAAATCGGATGATTGTGGGAGAGAGTGACACTGGGAGAGTCTGTTCCACCATCTTGATGAGAAGTCCTAAATCCAAAATGGATTCATTTAAACACTGAAGACATCTGGCCTCAGAGTTTTCTTTGTGAAAAGGTTTTAATCACAAATTCCATTTTCAACCTAGATATAAGGCTATTTATGTTACCTGTTTCTTCTTGAGTGAGCTTCAGTAGTTTGTATCTTTCAAGGAATTTGTCCATTTTATGTAAGTTCTCAAATTTGCTGGAATTCAGTTGTTCATAGTATTCCCTTGTCCTTCTAACATCTGTGGAATTTGTCGTGATGTCACCTTTCTCATTTCTGTTATTGATAATTTGTGTCTTCCTTCGCTTCTTGTCAGTATTGCTAGAGGCTTATTTATTTTATTGATCCTCTCAGAGAAGCAGCCTTTGTTTTCATTGATTTTTCTCTATTGTTTTTCTGTTTTCAGTTTCATTGATTATGCTACCTATTATTCCATTCCTTTTGGTTGCTTTGGCTTAATTTGCTCTTGCTTCCGTGGTTTCTTAAGGTGGAAGCTTAGGTTATTGTATTAGTCTGTTTTAGTTGCTCATAACGAAATACTTGCAACTGGGTGGTTTATAAAGAAAATGAAATTTATTGCTTACAGTTTCTGAGGGTGGGAAGTCCAAAGTCCATCTAGCGGTGGCAACAGTGACCCAGGGCTCTCACGTTGCAAGATGGTGGAAGCAGAGAGAGCAGAGAGAGAGAGAAACAGACTCTCCTCTTCTTTTAAAGCCCTCAGAACCACACCCCTGACCACCATTTTTAATCCATTCACTACCACCTGGTCCTACAATCCAATCACCTCTTCAAGGCTCCACCTTACAATTACGATAATAGGATTTCCCACCCTGTTAACAGTCACAGTGGGGGCTAAGTTTCTAATACATAAAACTTTGAGGATGCAATTCAAGCTTCATTGAGTTTTGTGGGAGCATAATTCAATCCACTACAGTTACTTATTTGAGATCTTTTTTATTTTCTAATATAAACCATTCCATGCTATAAATTTCCCATCAAGCACTGCTTTGGCAGTATCCCACAAAAATCGATATGTTCTATTTTGATTGTCATTCAGTTTACAATATTTTAAAATTTCCCTTGAGCCTTCCTTTTTGACTCATGGGTTATTTAAACATATTCTGTTTAAATTTTAAATATTTTAGATTTTCCAGCTATCTTTCTGTAATTGACTTCTAGTTTAACTCTGAAAAAAAATGTATCTTGTATGATTTCTAAATATTAAAATTTGTTAGGGTTTGACAGAATAATGTCTGTCTTGGCGATTGTCCTACTCACCTGCAAAGATTCTGTATTCTGTTGTTGTTAAGTAGAGTGTTCGACATATGTCAATTAAATTCATGTTAATTGATAGTATTGCTCTGGTAAACTACACACTTACTTGTTTTCTGCCTATTTGATCTATTAATTTCTGCCTATTTGATCTATTAGAGTGTTAACATGAACTATAAGTGTGAATTTGTCTATTTCTCCTACCAGTATGTATCTTGAAGTTTTATTTTTTATATACATACACATTTAGGATTGTCATGTCCTGTTGGACAACTGACCCTTTTGTTATTGTGTATTGTCCTTCTTTATTCCTGCTAATATTCCTTGTTCTAAAATCTGATTTGATTTGGCTGATATTAACATAGCTACAGCAGTGTTTTCTGTTCATTTCTTTGTTTTTCTATTGTTTGCATGGTCTTACTCCATTCTTTTACTTTTGTCCTACTTTGTTTTTTCTATTTAAAGCCAATTGCTTGTAAACAGCATATAATTGGTTCTTGCTTTTTTATCCACCTGGCAATCTCTGTCTTTTAGCTAGCATGTTTAGACTATTCATATTTAACATAATTATTAATATGGTTGGATTAAAATCTACCATCTTGTTAGCTGTTGGCTATTTGTTTCATTTGTTCTTTGTTCAATTTTTCCCCTTTTTATGCCTTCTCTTGGGTGAATTTATCATTTTTTCTGATTCCATTTTATCTTGTCTAACCACTTACGATTTATACCTTTTAAAAATTTTGGTTATTTCCCTAGGGTTTACAATATACATTTTAAACAATCTAGTCTACTTTCAAATAATGTTATATTCAAACATCTTCACATGTGGTGTAAGAAACTTATAACTATATATTTCTAATTTACCCCTTTCATCTTTTTCACTATTATCATCATAATGTCATGTATTTTACTTTTATTAAATATGCTATAAATATAAAACATATTCTAACTAATTTTCAGAAAGTATTTATTTCTCCTTTATTTTTGAAAAATATTTTTGTTGGGTGTAGAATTCTGGGTTGACATTTTTTTTCCAGCAACTTAAAGCTGTTACTCTGTTGTCTTTGTGCCTATCTCATTTCTGACGAGAGGTCTGTATAATTGTCATTCTTGTTCCTCTGTAAGTAATGTGTTATTTTTTTCTTGTCAACCTCAGGATTTTTCTCTTTGCCTTTGGTTTTCAGCAGTTTAAATATGATATGCCCAGGTGAGTATTTGTTTTGTGGTTTGTTTTTAGTGTCTGTCATTAATTTTGGAAACTCTTAGCTATTATTTCTCCAAATATTTCTTTTGTCCTGTTCTCTCATCTCCTTTTAAGAGACAGTTATTATAATTATGCATATGTCATACCATTTGATATTGTCTCACAGTTCTTGAATGCTTGGTTTCTTTTTCTCCATTCTGTTTTCTCTTTTTGTTTTAACTGTGTAATTTCTATTCACCTCAAGTTCACTGATTCTTTTTTCTGTTACTGTGTTTTTTACTTGTAGTGTTTGCATCTGATTCTTTCTTATAATTCCCATCTCTCTACTGAAATTAATCATCTGATTTTGCATGTTGTATTAATTATCTATTGCTGAATAACAAATTACCCCAAAACTTAGTGTCTTAAAAAAAACCAAACATTTATTTCACAGTTTATTTTTTTAACAGTTTTATTAAAACATAATTCATGTATTGAGCTGGCCCATGGCTCACTTGGGAGAGTGTGGTGCTGATAACACCAAGGCCAGTGGTTCAGATCCCTATATAGGGATGGCCGGTTAGCTCACTTGGGAGAGTGTGGTGCTGACAACACCAAGTCGAGGGTTAAGATCCCCTTACTGGCCATTTTAAAAAAAAGAAAAAAAAATATATATATATACACACACACTCACATATATATCATTCATATACCATACAATTCACCCACTTAAAGTATACAATTCAATGATTTTTAGTATTTTCACAGAGCTGAGCAACTATCACCACAACCTGATTTTAGGACATCTTCATCATCTCAGAAAGAAGTCCCATACTCCTTAGCAGTCACTTCCCATTTCCTTCCCACCTAACCCTCAACTCCTGGCAAACACTAATCTACTTTCTGTTTCCATAGATTTGCTGATTCTGGATATTTCGTATAAACGGAATCATACAATATGTGGTCTTTAGTGACTAGCATCTTTCATGTTGAGTAATATTTTCAAAGGTCATTCATATTGTATCAGAACTTTATTCCTTTTTATGGCCAAATATTACATTGTATGGATATACCACATTTTGTTTATCCATTTGTCCATGGATGATATTGGATTGTTTTTATGCTGCTATGAATGTCCATGTGCAAGTTTTTGTATTTCACAGTTTCTGTGGGTCAGAATGTGGGCCCAACTTAGCTCTGTGCCTCTGATTTAAGGTCTCTCATTAGGTTTCAATTAGGCTATTAGCCAGGGTTTCAATGTCATCTGAAGGCCCAATGTGGGGAGAATCCACCTCTAAGCTTTCTCAACAGTTCTTGGCAGGATTTTGGATGGAAATATTCCTCAGTTCCTTGCCATGTGGCCTCTCCCTAGGGTACCTTCACAACATGGCAGATGGTTAATATCAGAGCAAATGAAAAAGAGAGTGAGAGGGCACCCAAAATAGAAGCCACAGTCGTTTTATAATCTGATCTAAGAAGTGATATTTCATCACTTCTGCCATGTTTTATTCATTATAAACAGGTCACTAAATCATGCCCACACTTAAGGGGAAGAGATTATACAAGGGCATGAATTCCCAAGGCATAAAACATCAGGGGTTATCTTAAAGGTTGTTTACCATAGAAGGCTTCTCTCAGAGTTTTTATTGCTTATGTCCATTGTGCAGTTCCACAACTTAAATCATCCTCACATCAGAGAAATGAAGAAAAACAAAATAGGTAACTAAGTTTTGGCTTCCCTCTCCAATTCATTTGCTATTAATACTAATATTAATAGCAGTCTTCATTGGCTATTGTTTACCTTTCAGTCTTCAGGCAGTTGCTTTGCTATTCTGTCCAGAGTATTTTGTTGTGATACATTAGATAGATAAGCTATAGTAGGCATTCGCCATCTTGATCAATATCAGAGGTCTTCAAAGTCTAATCTTAATTGGTACTTTTCCCCCTTGCTGGACAAATGTCTTAGAACATCTTAATTCCATCTCCCCCTCTAACTTGTATACCATTATCATGTATTTCAGTTTATTGAACATTTTAAATCCAATAAGATGTTATTGTTTTATGCAGTCAATAATCTATATTTACTCACTGTATTTTCATTCCTTCTTGCATCTCCAGTCTTCTGTCAGAACACCTTTGGTTTTACCTCTATTGTGGTATACTGGTATTAAATTACGTAGTTTTTGTATGTCGGAAAACAAAAGGTCCTTATTTCACCTTCATTCATCAAGAACGTGTTCACTGGGCATAGAATTCTGTGTTGGAAGTCATTTTCTCTCAGCAATTTAAATATACTATTCTATTGTCTTTGGATTTTCATTGTTCCTTTGGGGAAATCCTCTGTAAGTTTTGTTGTTTCTCCTTGAAGATAATCTCTTCTGTTTAAGCACTTAAAAAAATTATTTTTAAAAATCTTTGGTTTTCAGCAGTTTTAGCATAATGTGCCTAAGCATGGCTTTCTTTGTATTGATCCTGCTTGCCTTTGTTTGTCTTCTAGGATCTGTGGCTTCACATCTTTGATCAACTGAGAAAAATCCTCAGACATAATCTCTTCAAATATTTTTTCTACCCTCTTCTTACTCTCCTTCTGGCAGCTTAATTATTATATGCTAGATCTTCACACTGTAATCTCTATATATCTTATTTTCTTTTTTATCTTATTTTACCTTATTTTCTTCATTGTATCTCTTTATACTTCATTATTCACTTCTTCCAACAGATCCTCCAGTTCATTAAATCTCCATTCAGCAATGTCTGCTATTAAAATTATCTATTGAGTTTTAAGTTCAGTTACAATTTTTGGTTGTAGACTTTTCATTTTGTTCTTTTTTATAGTTCTAGTTCCCTGCCATATTTCTCAGTCTTGTCTTTTATCTCTCTGAACATAATGAATAGAGTTATTTTAAGGTCTGTTCTGATAGCCCCAATATCAGATTTCTCTGCAGGTCCCCCACCTTCTTTTAATCATTTGTTGTTTCCACCATTGTGTTTTTGTTTTGCTTTTTTGTCTTCTGTGTGCCTGTTTTGCTTTTTTTCTCTCTATTTCTTTTTGGCTTCTTGTAGGTACAGGGATTGAACCCTTGACTTTGGTGTTATCAGCACCATACTCTAACCAACTGATCTAACTGACCATCCCGCTGTTGTGCTTTAATTGTAGGCCAGATATGTATTTGCAAATTGTTTATAGAATAATTGTTTGCTTAATATATAATAAAATATTATTTTATTTTCCTCCAGAGAAGATTTTTACTTATTCTCATGGGCACATACATGCCCAAGTCATATGAGATAACCTTAAGCCAAATTCAGTAACAGACTATTCAAAGCTGAGCTGCAATCTCTGCAAGAACCTATTTTTTTATACTCTTATTACTAATGTGGAGAATTGACAGCCCAACATAAAGCAGGGGAGGCTTACTAGAGAACACCTGTTCTTGGTTGAACCTTGTCATTTTCTTGTTCCCTTGGTCTGACAAGGCCATCAAAAGAACTATGCAGTTTCTCATCCTCTCAATAGTAATCTCTAAATGAGCACATAACTCCTCACATAAAAAGAGGTCTTAAACATCAGGACCATCTCTCTGGACCTCTGACCTTCCCTGGACCCTAACCTAGTAATTATTCACTATTTTAATAGCTCCTCGATGCCTTAAAGTAGATGTTTTCAAATTTTATTCAGATTTTTAAATTATCCTTATCCTCAGGAGATTTATCTAATTTATTTCACCATCAGCAGAAGTAGAAATTTCCCTAAACTTTTTCTATTCATTCTTACATATGTAAATATAGACACAGACAGATAAATAGGTAGATACTATATAGTATTATCTAGAATGTATTTTGCTTTTTACATGAATAGTATCATAATGCATATCCAGTAAATTCCTTTTTCTCAACAATATGTCTTGGACTTCTAAATTAGAACATATAGATATACTTCACTCTTTTGAATTATTCCCACCAAACTCATAAAATGGTGGATACCTCTGGTAGGAGAGGAGTTTGTCTTTGATAGTCTGGTGGACAAAGGACACTTGGCTTTTATATAACATTTTATTTTTCTTAACAAAGTGAATAAATTCATTTCGACTTGTATAATCAAATTTTTGAAAAATGAGTCAGAGTTATGTGGGTAAAAAGGCCATTTTGGAGAACAAAGACCTTTGGAGAAGAGAGCATTATTTTGCCACACAACTTCTTTGGCACTTGGGGATTATTTTTAACATACTACATTTATAGTAGCTTTTCCCCCTGCAGCATTCCAAAAGATCCTCTTGCTCTTCCACTTTATTCCCTATATTTTGGTCAATATCACCACGTAATCAATCCATACATCGCCTTCTGTTAACTGATCGCCACATCTTTTCCTTTGGATACTGAGTCATTCTTTCCATTCTTTTCTCCCTTTTGCCTCTGTAGGCACACATTGTGCATTTTTGTGGAACCTGAAGAAGCTGAAGTTAGAGTTTGTTTATTTTTTCATGTGAATAAAGATAAAGTTCCTTAAAACCAGGTCTGAATAGCTACAAAGCAATCTTTTTATTTGCTCATTTACTCTTACACAGACTATTTGGCAAGTTCCTCTTAAAAGTCAGTAGACAGGAAAATACACTGTCTTAAAAATGCAATGTAATAAAAAACAGTAGGCTTCTAATCATTCTCCTAAGGCTATTCTTACCCTGTCCAATGATTTAAAGCAAGCTTGGCCATCTTTTTATGGATGACATAAAAAATAAACAAGGACTGGGATAGCAGATGAAAGATGTAGATAACGCAAGTCTTTCCAGAGAGGTGATGCCCTTCTGCAGGGTTTAATCACTGGAGGCATGAATTCAATGCCCGGTTGGGTCCTCAGTGGCTGTATGCCTGTACTACCTCCCAGGTGCTCTGGCTACCTTCTCTGGATTCCAACCTAGTTTCATCCCTAGCTTGAATGTCCCCTGAGACCACTTCTCAGCTTCTTGTTTCCCCATCACTTGTTTATTGCATGAATGAAGGAATGAAAACAGCAAATTTGCTTATGGTCACAGTACCAGCAAGTGGCAAACTCCACTCACTTCTCTGTTCAGCACTCTGCCACCCACTGTAGGGAGTACAGGAGAAACATAAAATACATTTCTTCACTTTCCTCATTATATATCTGGGACCAATTCAATTCTAGTCGAGTGCCTGGAAACTTGTCATGTGTATATTGTTATAGACATGTGTATTCTATTATTTATAGATGACTTAACCTAGCTGTTGATTTGTCTGCTCAATAGTGAGTGGTTTTAGCCTCCAGTGCATAATATTAAATAGGTAAAACATTTTTTACACAGCTTGATATATATCCTCAGGAAGCAAATAGTTTTCAAATTAATACAAAAATGTTTACTGTACTGTATATGAGTTGGTATTTTGAAAAAGAGTGATACATGGATTATGATCAAAACAGAAGCTTATTTTTTTACCTCCCACTGTTCTTTTGAACATTATTTAATGTGATAATTTTCCCTGTCCCCCAACCTCCAATGGGCCCATGGTATTTTTCCACTTAAGGCAAAGGTGCCACTGTTACTTTAACTTACGAGCACAATTTTGTTTCAGAAATTGGCACTAGACATCTAATAATCAAAATGCACAACTTTGCTTGACATTGAGTCTTCTCCTCTCTATGGGCTTGGGCTCCCACATCACCTGTGTATGCACCTCTATTTCAGGATCCCTTGCAGCTCATTTCTTAGCCCTTGGGCAGCTGACATAAACTTTTGTCCTCTTCCTGCTCAAGTCTCTTTGCCTCTCCAGATGACCTTGTGTGGCAGACCAAAGATAACCCCATGCCAACTCTCTATGATGGTCTAGATTTAGTCCCATGCTCTGGCAAATTTTGGGAGTGTGGGAGTGGAGACTGCAGCATGGCAGCAGGAGGCATTCTAAAACCAAGAAACAGCTATGCATGAGGAAAGTGGCCTTTGCACCCAAACAGAATGATGGAAATCTCCTTAGAAGTCATCTCTTCATTTGCTAGGCTTTACTAAACAAGAAATGGAGGACAGAAAAATGATTAGCCCAATAAGTCAACAATAGTCTAAAAGTAGAGTTCAATTATCTGATGGTCAGTCTTGGGCCCTTCTATCACACTACTTCTCAAAGTAAATTTAAAAATATCTGTACTTTTGCTAAGTTTCAGTAAAAAGCTAGAATCAACATGGGCTCAGATAAGTGATTTCAACATGTCACATTACCAGGATAGGTTTTTCCTGCTGTCTCACCATGACCCATGTCCATGGTAGCCATTCTTCTGGAAATGAAGATTTGGGTGCATAGCCTGACAAGTATATCTATACCAATGGGTACAATAAGACTGTTTATTAATCCATAGACTATCTGGGGGAGATTTGAGGTGAATGAATGGTCCACAAAATAGCAGTCACTACATGCTGAAAGTTCCACAAGGAATTCAGTGGATGTGGTCAGTTTGCCCTGTTTTATCAGAGCAAAAAGGCATGATGTAGTAGTTACTCTGTGATATCGAAAGAAGTGAGGGGGGGTGGAGTATATTTATTGTATTAGTTTGTTTTCTGTCACTTATAACAGAATACCTGAAACTAGGTAATTTATAAAGAAAAAAAATTTATTCCTTACAGTTTTGGAGGCTGGGGAGTTCAAGGTCCAGGGAATACATCTGTTGAGAGCTTTCTTCTTGGTGGAAACTCTACAGAGTGCTGTGGCAACCAGGGTTTCACAAGGTGAGAATGGCATAAGCAAGAGCTCCTTAACGTGCTCATTTGCTCTCCTTATAAAAGCCATGAGTGCCACTCCCATGACAATCCACTAAAGCATTAACCCATTACTCTATGAATGGGCTAATCCATTCACAAGGACTTAGCCATCATGATCCAATCACCTCTTAAAGAACACACCTGTCAATGCTGCCAGTGCTGCCGTAGTCTGATTTCTACCCTTTTAACACTGTTACAATGTGGATCAAGCTTCAATGAGTTTTGGGGGGACATCCAATCCATACTCAATTCACCTATCCTTTATTGGACACCTATTCTGTACCATGTACTGAGCTAGTTGCTATGAACACAAAACAAGACACAGCCCTTGCCCTCAAGCAGTTTCCAGAGTGATGCAATGTGCTAAAGTACCATGTATTTAGAAACTATTATGGATGATCCTTTTATTGTAGGAAGTTTTTTGATTTACAAAGTAATTCCAGTCTCAAAATCCCTCTGTGTTAGGTGGCATCATCATCTCTATTTTATAGGTAAAGCAACTGAGGCCCAGATATTAAGTTTCAAAGGCCAGAATTAAATTCAGTTTATCTGACTCCTTTCCAGAGTTGTTCGTCTCAGAGGCATTTGCGTTTCAGCAAGAAACAAAGAAAGCAGAAAGTTTCAAACTGGGGACTGCAGGAGATCATTGGGAGCACTGGAGACTTCCCAGGGTCCCTGAAATGCCAGCACAGAAGCAGACTGTGGATAAATAACACCCACCTGCAACTGAGACTCATCCTGAGAAGTAGCACCACAGCCTCACTCCTTGGCTGCCCAGAACTGCCTTCCTGCCAGGTCTAAAGCCAGTCTTCTCTTGGAGCCAGGGCTTCTGAATTGCTTTCTGAGGGCTCATTCCTACTTTTCAGTAGATTAGGTACAAACACTCTGAGTAAACAAAAAAATTTTGCCTACCGTTGGCAGTCGGCTACTAACTGCTATACCCTGGATGGTTTTCTTTTAGATAATTTTTAAAAAGGGGGCGGAGAGGGTAAGTTGGGGGGGTTGGCAGGGACTTAGCTCCAGCTGCAAATTAAGTTCAGAACCCAGAGGGACTTAAAAGAACTACTAGTGCCCACAATGGCTCTTCAGTGCAGCCTGTTTACTCAGGACCCAGCCCACAATCTCCACAGCCCCAAAGGCAACCTGCATGTAAATGCCACATTGTGCAGGGATTCTTCAGCTACTTCACTGGCTTCAGGCTGGTAGCAGATGATTTGTGAGACTGCTTCAGCTCCATCAGGTTTTGAAATGTTACATTGGCTGGTATATGTTGCTTTCAAGGCTCATTTACTCATCCTTTCTTCAGCAAAACTTACTTAAATGCCTACTATGTGTTAGTCACTACAGTTGCCACCAGGGCTAGAAAAACTCAAAAGGCATGAAAGCTGTCCTACAAAGAAGATGCTTACAACCATGTGATCCCTTGGCCAGTTACTTATTTGACTTAAAGCATTGGCATGACCCTTGCTCTTTCCCTGGGGTCATTTGATGAGTTAACACAGCAGATTGGGTGTGTTTAATTCATCAAATGTAGATTGGGGACATACTATGAGCCAAGCACTTCTCAAGGCATCAGAGATAAAAACACAGAAATTATGTGGTCTCTGCCTTCCAGGACATTCAGGCCAATGGGAGAGAGAGATCTGAAGAATAATAGTTCCATTAAAGAGACACAATTACTAAGACAGATAACTGTTCAGGGTACAGTGAAGGCACAAAGGAGACAGTCATCAGGGAAGGGGATGGGCTTAGTCACAAAAGAAGACTTCACAGATGAGATGATGCTAACACTGAATCAAGAAAAATGAATAAGTTTCAACCAGATGGATTGTGGGAGAGGGAATATCCATAATACCATGGAAAGTGCCTCATTCATTCTTCATCAAACATTTATTGAGTACCTATTATGTGCCAGGCACTGGGATAGGTGCTGTGGTAGACACTGGCAATACAGAGATGGTAAGACCCTGTCGTTACCCCTTCGAAACTTATTCTCCAGGGGAAAGGACAGACCTATAAACATTTAGTTACAGTACCATGACCTAAGTTGTATAGTCACCAGTTGCTTGAGAAGTTACTTATTGTTTCTTTCTCACACCAGGATATAGACTTGCCAGTGTCAGATTTTGCTTCCCTGTAATTTAACCTTAATTTAGTGGGAGGACGTGCTCACAGAGCACCTCATAGGCAACACAGTGCGAAGGCAAGAATGGAGACTTTGGAATCATGTGCAGTTGGGTTCGAACCCCACCTTTGCCCTACTAGCTATGAAACCTTGGGCATTTCACATCATCTACCTGGAACAAAGCTCCATTTTCTCATCTGTAACCTGACTTTTAGGTTGTTGTGGTGATCCTAGGTGATCAATGAATTGTAGTTTCTTCTTGTGCACATATAACGTTGTGAAAGAGACTCTTCTCAGTACCAAAGTAATAGGTTAAATTTATTCAGGACAATCACTGTTACAAAAACTATGATTGATATTTAGTCTTCTGATTCTATGTATCCAGGAGAAATTTGGACATAATAAACTACAAATGAGGTCAGTAATGCTAACTAAAATTTAAAATCTCCAGTGATTATACCAAGGGATCCAACTTAGTGGTCCAGCCCATTAGAGTCTTTGGCCAGGACTTAGACAGAGAAACAACTTTGCCTATAACTGAGAGACCTAGTTGGACTATACAGATTGGTCTATGAAATATCTATGGATTTGAGCATAGCTAGACATCTTTTTTAACACAAACTATGAAATATCCTAATCAAAACAAAATCTTTTTAATATAAATAATGGGATCTAAGGTGGGTTCTAAGCTCACTCTATTTCTCACTTACAAATGTAAGCACCATGGAATGGTTATTTGTAGTATATTTGAAGTGATGAGGGGAAGCTAGGGGAAACTTTTTTCTCCCCAAAAAGAGAAAGCTTTTTTTCTCCTAAAAAAGGGGAAGAATTCAGGGGTGGGAGATAGCAGAGAAGAGAGAAGATGAATGAGGACAGAAGATCAAAAGAAGATAACCAAGGAAAATGGCAGAGTGGCCAAAAAGGACTGTTGGGAATAGGGAAATCAAATACTCAGTTTTAGCTAGTTTGTGTTTATGCAACAAAACTCTCACCACTTTTTAAAAACCTTCGTTAGAAGGATGCTTTATAGGTAAAAGCCTTGAGTGAATAAGAGTTCTTGCAGTGATTAAGCAAGAAGTCCCAGCACACTGTAAACACAGTGAAGTAATTGGTTAAGCAACAGGTTTGTAATGCATTCTATTCATTATTTGGGGAACACAATCAGGAAAGAAAAAAGGTGATCCAGTTAAATCTCTTGTAAACATGTTAACAACAGACCTCCTGGCAAATCAACTAATAGTATTTACTAATAAGAGAGTGTTCATCCTTGGAATGCTTTCAGAAAGATGTACCTGGTTCTCTAGGACTGCCTATAGTAAAGAAACCTTTCATCTATGGATTTACATGGCATGGACCCTTGGAAATATCATGTAAGTTATGTCACCATCTAAGTGTGAAATGGAGCTGTCTCATGATTCAAATGGCTCCTTGTATATAGATGTCGCAGCGTTCATTCCTCAATTACCTAATATGTTGATGAGCAGACAATGTAGGATCACCAGATACCTGAGGAAAACCAATAATACAATAAAGACCTAACTAAAGAAACAGAGAAAATAAGAGCAACCCAGAAGAGACAATGCATGACAAAAAAAAAAAAAAAAAAAAACTTCAAAAACAACAATCTTACTTTCCTCAAGGAGATAAGAGAAAATACTATATTTGAGAATATAGAACAGAATGTTGTATCAATAAAAAAAAGAATATTCAGGGGCAAAAAAAATTTATTGGAAACTAAAATATGATATCAGAAATGAAAAACTCAATAGATGGGTTAGAAGATAAAGTTGAGAAAATCTCCCAGAAAGTATAGCAGAAAGATAAAAAGACAGAAAATAGAGGAGAAAAAATAAGAAAATTAGAGAACTATTCCAGAAGATCCAACATGTTAAACATAGGAAATCCAAAAAAAGAAATTGGAGAGGGGGAAGGAAATATCACCAAATAAATAATATAAGAAAAATTTCCAGAACTATAAAAATCACAGCTTGAAATTATGAATTATGTGTGCATCATAATTTATTCAGCAATTCAAGAAATATCCAGAGATTTCTTAATTTACTGTGAATATTATTTTTACCACAAAAATTTATATTTGTATAATCACCACAAAAAAAATAAAATTACAATAACCTTTAAATAATGTCAAATGTTTCTTCTTTGACAAAATGAGCTTCCAAAAGATTTATCTTGATGTTATGCATTGAATGAAAAAAAACTGAATCATTATTGAGGTTAATTGATATTCTATTTAAAGAATCTGATGACACTACGTAAAACTGGCATCAGTTGACCAGCATTTGTGCACAAGAAAAAAAGAATGAAATTAATTTAGAACAGCCATTTGATCTAATTGAAAAGTCATGTTTCATAGAATGATACGTAAAAGGACCTTCTGCACTGCACATGTTAAAATACTGTCTTTGAGTAGTGTTCTTAAAATAACGGCCAACTTTTGAAATGGTTGCTGATGCTGCTTCAGCAGATTCATGTATTCTGATGTTCATAATTGTCCTTCAGTTCCATGATGTATGGTAAATGTCCACAAATATTTTAGGCAATGTATATATGTTCATTATTAACTACCTTGAGAAATGGAATTAGAGTATATATTTTTCATTAAATATGCACTTCCATTCTTAAACTCATTGATTCCAAACAATACGGAAGGGTTACCAAACAATAAAATAAATGACTAAATAGTTGTAATTTACATATTGTATTTGATGTGATAAATAATCATTCTGTGTAGCAAGAACATGCAAACTACTGGCTCCAGGACAGGATTCCTATCTTCATTTTCTGCATGTTTCACATAAACCCAGCCTATAATGTCTCACATTTCCCACTGATCTCATGCATCTTACCGGCTCCTGAAAAACTGCCTAATAAAGGCTGGTAGGACCTTTGAATATTTTTCCACCATGACAAGAGACCATAAGGAGTGAGTTGTCCCTAGCTACTTGTGTCTGAGTGCATTTGATTTATGTCATTGATCATTCTTCAGACTGTCCTCAAAAGGGAGAAGTTAGTTACATTGCACGAGGAAAAAATCAGGAAAAATGAGATGAGACTCTGGTTATCATTCATGTATAATCGTGTCTTCAAGAGTGTACTGCACATGGATTTCACATACTACTAGATGAGCACGTACAGAAGCTAGAAGTGCAAAACTGAGGACTACCATTCTGGCTTATGTTAATTCTATTGTTAATATTTCTTTAAAAACAATGAAAAATCTGGATCAAACACGAAATTGGTTGGGATGCTGGGACAAGAGGCATAAACTAGGATATTTGGTCATTCATTATTTTCTTCCCTAAATGCAAATCAAAATCATATTGAGATATCATCTCACCCCAGTTAGACTGGCTATTATCAAAAAGACAGAGAATAATAAATGTTGGTGAGGATGTGGAGAAAGGGGAACCCTTCTACACTGTTGGTGGGACTGTACAGCCCATATGGAAAACAGTATGGAGATTTCTCAAACAACTACAGAGAGAACCACCATATGACCCAGCAATCCCACTACTGGGTATATAGCCAAATGAATGGAAATCATTGTTGGAGGGAAACTTGCCCTCTCATGTTTATTTCAGCTCTACTTACAATAGCCAAGATATGGAACCAACCTAAATGTCTTTCAATGGATGACTGGATAAAGGAAATATATATATACACAATGTAATACTACTCAGTCATAAAAAAAGAATGAAATTCTGCCAATTGCAGCAACATAGATGAACTTGGAGAAAATCATGTTAAGTGAAATAAGCCAGGCAGAGAAAGAGAAACACCACATGTCCTCACTCATAAGTGGGAGCTAAGGCTTCCGGTCAAGATGGCAGAATAGACAGTCCCCAGTGTCACTCTCTCCCACAAACCAACCAATTTACAGCTATTAAAAAGCAACAACAGCCAAGCTGGGGCTGCTAGAGCTCAGGGGAAGAGGAGGAGAGACCTATGGAGTACGTGAAGGCAGGAGAGAAAGGATCGCTCCCACCATTTTGAGCCCTGGCCACTTTAAGGCTGGAGCTGGTGAGCACACAGAACAAGAGCTGGCAAATGCCACAGCTGTGCCCTTCCTATGAAGTTGCTTGGAGGCAAGAGGGGAGAAGAGGGCCTTGGTCCCCAGGCCAGCAAGACCATTAACAGGGTTCCCGTGGACCCACATAGGAACAAGGAGCCACAGGCAACTGAAAAAAGGAACCACTCAGAGGCTGGTGAGTCATAACAAGGGACTGGCACATGGCCCATCCCATGCGAAGTGTGTGAAGTGCAGTCAGTGAGGGAGACAGGCCACCAGGGGAACACTGGGGCACAGCATGGACAGCTGATCCACCCCCCAATCAGTGCAGGACTACTCAGTGGAGACTGGTCTGGAATATAGAACTGCAGGGGTGCAGTTTGCTGAAAAGACTCAGGCCCAGACCAGAGTGTCCATGCAACCTGGGTGTATCAGACGTCATGAGACCTGTAAGTACATACAAGGTCAACCATTAAAACCTGAGCTGCACAAAAAGCCTTCCCCAGGGAATCAGCAGCAAAGTAGCAATTTAGCTCAACCATAGGATTCAAGTGCTGGTCCCCACAGGAAGTTCCCCCATTTTAGAAGTAAGCAAAGGACAACAAATTAGTTCCAGTGCAGAGCTTAAGTGGTGGGAATAGCGAATAATCCAACACAGAACTGAAAGAGAAAACAAAATACCCACAGATCTGAGACAAAGTTTGTTATTAACCAATAAAGGTCTAACACCACCAAAGAACACCTATAAAACCTAGAAGGAGCGGAAGCCATCTGGCTCCCAAGCCAGCAGTGGGGAGGAATGAGGGCCTCAGCCATGCCCTCCTGTCATCTGCAACCAGCCCAGTGATGACCACTGAGCTGCCACAGAAAGTGCCCCAGGCTCCTGAGACAGGGCAGTGGGGGCCTGAGGGCTTCAGCCACACACCCCCTGACATCTGCATCCAGCCCTCTGGTCTACCCAGATAGAATGAGGAGGGGCCATGGGCCTCAGTCATGCTTGCCCTCCTCCCCCTCTTCCCACCCTATTTCCCTTCTCCCTTCCCTTCTCCCCCCCCCCCCCCCCCGTAACCATTCTGCAACAACATTTTAGAATGAGGCATGGAGCTGGGAGAAGCCAAACCCATCCATAACTAGGTGAGCTACTGCCACCGCCCTAGAGCCCCACCAGGGGCCTGTGGTGTGGAGCCAGCGGAAGCCAAACCCAGCTGCAAGCAGGTAGAGAGCACATCAAAAACACCATTTTCACATGGGTAGCCCTCCATAGCCACCACAATTACCATGGCTGCCACAAAAGTGGCTAGTCTCTATAGCGGCAGCCACAGCCATCGTGCAGATGGCACGCCAGACTCTCAACTGCATTGACACAAGGAGAGGCACCAGCAGAGACCAAAAAAAAAAAAAGAGAAGAGATCCTCTTCCCATACTCCAAAGTAGATTATAGTAATAGAAGAAGCATCTGATGTGTGATGATAGGGGAGGATTTGATTGGCCCAGTTATCTCCATTCTGGTATAGTACTAAGACACAGTAGTGGTACAAAAGGACAAATATTATCTGATTCCACTAAAATGAGGTACCGGGAATGGTCAAATTCATAGATTAACAGTGGTTACCAAGGGCTGGGGGAAGAAGAGCATAGGCTGTTACTGTTTAATAGGTACAGAGTTTCAGTTTTAGATGATGAAAACGTTCAGAAGAGGAATAATGGTGATGGTTGTACGACAATGTGAATCTACTTAATGCCACTGAAATGTACACTTAAAAATGTTTAAAGTGGTAAATTTTATGTATATTTCACCACAACAAATTTTTTTAATTCAAAAAACAAACAGTAGCAAAAGAAAATCCTCCCAATGGTTGGAGCTTTGGTTTACATAAAAGGATTTTCACTATGGGCTGGCTGGTTGGCTCAGTCGGTTAGAGTGCCACCTTGTAACACTAAGGTTGAGGGGGTTCAGATCCCCATACCAGCCAACCGACAAAAAAAAAAGGATCTTCACTGATTTATGGACAATAGCTAATGTTTGGTCAGCAACCTGAAAAGATAAGACTAGAAGACTAATAGTAAGGATGTCACTGTGGGCCTTTTAGGATGGGCACAACCTGTGAATATATATATGCAGCCTATACCCACCAGAGGCATTCAATGGAGGGAATGCTCCTGATAATTAGATGGGCAAGATGACCCATGCTCTGGCTGTCAGTGCCTCTTTCTCCAGCCATATCAGTACTTGTTTATTGAATCCATATATACAGGGGCCATGGTGGCAGAGACGGAGGCTACACAGGAGCGCAATAACACAAACTTCTCTTCAGATTTGATCTGATCACCACCACTGCTGAGTGTCCAATGTGCCAATAGCAGAGGCCACCATCTGTCACATCACATTATCCCTAGCTGGCCTCTCCTGTTGGCTTTGTGGAGAAAGGTTATTTACATTGGATCCCTTTTTTCACAGAGGTCACAGTTGTTTGTTCTCATTGGAATAGATTCTTATTCTAGATATGATTTTGTCTTCCCTGCCTGCCTTGCTTCTACCAGCACCCCTTATAGGTTAACTCATAGAATGTCTTGTGTATTGCCATGATATCACAATTACATCATTTATAATCAAGAAACTGATTTTGCAAAAGATGCAGTGGAGCAATGGACTCATCCCATAAGTTTTACCCAGAGGCAGGTGGCTTGATAGAAAGGCGAAGTCACAGGTGTGATACCAGCTGGGAGACAACACCCTGGGAGTTTGGGAATACAATATATGACTTAAAACAGAAGCCAATATATGGTGTAATTTCTCTTACAGACAGCAGGTACTGTGGTCTAAGAACCACGGTGGAAGTGGGAGTGACCTCCCTACTACTACATATAATAACTCATTTATCAAAGTTTTGCATAATATCCCCACAACCTTTAGATTCATGAGTTGGGAGGTCTGTGTGCCCCAGGGAGGAATACTTCTACCAGTAAAAACACAAGCATGGCCCTGTAAATCAGAAGCTGAGACTGTTAAATAGTAATTTTGTATTCCTCATGTTGAAGAACCAACAGGCAAAAAAGAAGGTTACTCTACTATCTGGGTTGATTGATCCTGATTGCCAAGGAGAAATTGGGTTGCTGCTCCACAATGGGGACATGGGTGACTATGTCTACATCTCAGGGGACACCCATGTCCACTAATAATGGTCAGTGAGAAACTAATAGATAGGTTCTTAGTAGGAATGCAAGTTTGGCTCCCTCTAATCAGTTTAAAAAACTCAAACAGGCCAAGATGCTCAGAGAGCAGAAGGGGAGCACGCTGATGCTCATCAAACAAGGCCTCATGACCAGGAACAGAAGTGGGGAATCTACATTTTACGACATTGTTTATTTCACTCCTTTTCTGTTTACATGAAGCAGTATTTATGTGAAAGTAAACACAGATGTTGGTTAATACCTGTATTACAGTTTAGTTCCAAGTAGGAATTTGATTGACATCATTCTTGGGTCAGACAGGATAGGACTGGTAGAACTTTGTGTTTTTCCTGTTTTGTGTTGTTTTTAATTATTTTCCAAATGAATGAAAAGAATAGATGGACTGTGCTGGTCGTTTTCCATTTGCTGCTCCAGATCTACTCTCCACCCTTCTCTGCTGGACTTCGCATGCTGGGAGGATGACCACTAAGGTCTACTGCCACTGTGCTCCTTTGCCCTCTAGCTTTCAAATGGTTCAGACAATAGGAGGCATCGGGAGGAATATGGAGGGTAGAAGGAGAGAGAGGTTGGAGTATTTCTTCCTTACTCCTTCCCTACCAGGCCAGTGGCAGTGACTCTGTTCCTCTACCCATCACTATCCTTCTTTCAGGCAGCCTCTTTCATGACCACAGCTCTTGCTGGGTTTGGTAACCCCTCAACCTCCTCTCACACCTTAAAGCCTCAAATGAGAACAGCTTCCAGCTGTTGCTAGACCCAGGAGCACCACCACCCCTTACTAATTCTCTCAACTCTGCCCACATCTCTCTATGTGGTCCTTTCATTGAATTCTCTTCTGCTAAACCTTTTTTATTCTTTAGGGCAAAGACTGAATGTATTATTTTTAAAGCATTTATTATGGAAGTATAAATATTCACTAAAATGCACCAATTTCAAGTGTACAGTTTAGTGAGGTTTGACAAACGTATACACTCATATGACCACCATCACCATCAAGATGCAGAACACTCCAGCCACTCAGAAGTTCACTTGCATTCCCACTCCCTCAAAGGCAACCACTGTGTTGATTGCTTTCCCCCCAGATTAGTTTTTCATCTACTTGAACTTCATATAAATGGAATCATACAGCATGAACCCTTTTGTGTAAAGCTTCTTTCACTCAGTAGATTTTTGAGATTCATCCATGTTGTTGAGTAGTGCATTCAGTAGTTCATTCTTTTCATTGCTGAGTACTATTCTATTGTATGAATATGACAGTTTGTTTTTCTACTCATTTGTTGGTGACATTAGAGTTGTTTCCAGTTTATTGTGAACAAAGCTGCTATGAACATTTGTATACAAATCTTTTCGTAGACACAACTTTTCACTTCTTTTGGATATATGAACACCTGGGAGAGGAATTTCTGGGTCATAAGGGACGTATATGTTTAACTTTATATGAAAAGCCTAACAGTTTTCTAAAGCAGTTGTACCAATCAAACCTTTACAGCACACCATCTCCCCAAATTAGGACAGGCCCAGACAGATCTGAATAAAGATAACCTTTAAAATGTCATTAGGATTGAGTAGTAATGTCCAATTGACTGTTCTAAAGATATTAATAGTACAGCTCCTGAGTGGGTCAGTTGGTAGCTCCTGCAGGTGCCTTCTAATCCCTCCTCTCCACTCTAAACACTAACCAGGCTTTAAAATGTCCCCTCCAGCCATGTGAATCTCACTCCTTAGGTTTCCAGCTGTTAGAAGGTAAGCAGCTAAGTAAATTCATTTATACTTAAATGCACGAGTGATTGTCAGGCCTCACTGCATTTAACACCCTAAAGTATTTGTATTTTATAAGCAAATTTTGGGGCTGCCCAATTAGCCCAGTTGGTTAGAACTTTAACAGGAAAGGTCAAGGTTCAGATCTTCCTACCAACCAGCTGCCCCCTCCACCCCCCAAATAAATAAAAGCAAATTTTAACTACCAGAAGGAATTAATCACTAACAGTAGCCTTGTAGCTGACCGGAAGGAGTGAAGAGAGGAGACATCTTTTCAGTGCACTTCAAAAATTATGTGAGCTTAAAAATGACACCTGCAATAAATCAGATTTGTGTTCAAATCCCAGTTCTTACTGTGAAAAGAAAATAAATTCTTTCAATGTCTGTGCCCTAGTTCATTAAATAGGGACAATCGTCTGTCCCTTTTAGTAGCAATCATTTGTTCAATCTTAAGCATCTGCTTATTTAAGTGTGAGCATTTTTAGGACAGAATGTAGCCTCATTCAGGGTGTAGCACAGGAGCAGGCACGTTGTGGGCACACAACAGATATTTGTTGACCTGTACATGAATATGGAAGGGATTTGTAAACTATATAGAGAGTGCCACCGGTACCCCAGTGTTAACAATACTGACCTTTATTACTATACCTCTGAAGAAGGCAAATCCTCCTTCCTCTACCGAACCGTGCTGATCCTGGGGGGACAGGATAGAGGGTGAGCTGGAAGAAGGAATCAATTCAGGGCGGGGACCCCTGCAGCAGAATTCACTGGGACACAAACTTAGAGAGCAGAGTCCCAGACCAGACAGTATCTGAATCTCAGGTGCTCTCGAGGTCAGGGAGCCCTGATTTTGGAGGCGAGTGATCACGGTGAGCACCCACCGGCGCTCTGGGTTGAGAAATGCTAGGGCGTACCAGAAAACGTCGTGAAGGAAGCGTCCCTGACGACCTTTTTCTGCGTGACTTTCAACCTATGCTGTTAGGAAAGAGGCTTCTCGCTATGCCGTGCGTTTCACTCCTTAGAGCGAGGTTGGTAAGTTAGATTCTTCCTCTTTAGCATAAAAAAGAAAATGTTCCTTCCCTCCAGGACGCCAGCTGGAAGGTCAAGAGGCAGAGGACAGGGTTAGGTGTCCGTTTTTTAACGGTTCTCAGGGAGGAGCTGGGCCTCGCAGACTGCGTCACCCTCTCAGGGTGCCCCAGCCAGGCGGGGGTTCCCTGCACCCGGCTCTCTGTTCTCCCCGCCTCCCCGCGGAGCGCGCGGGCCGGCGCAGCCCCTTTTGGCACCGAGGCTTCCAGGTGCCCGGCGCGAAGGCGGAGCCGGGTTACAGCCGCCTCCCCGGCGCCACGGAGAAGACCCCGGGGAGTTCGGAGGCCCCCGCGCTCCGGCGTCCCAGGCCTCCCCCGGCTCTTCGTGCTCCTCCTTCTCGGCGCGCCGGGCGCGAAGCCTGGGACTCGGGAGCGGAGCGCAGCCCGAGCCCTCGCCCGAGCCCGCCGGCCCGCGGACGCCCGGACCATGCCTGCCGAGGGGCCCGGCCCGCGTGCCCCGGTGCACGGCCGCCTGCCCGGGCTCTGGGCGGCAGCGCTGCTCCTGCTCGGTCTGCCGCGCCTCTCCGTGCGGGCGGATGGTGAGTGTTCGGGAGGCCGCGGGGCCGGCATGGAGCGTAGGGTCCGGGCGGGGAAGGCGAGGTTCGCCGGGGCTGCGCCCTCGTACGGGCCCGGCAGGCGGCAAGCCCGGGAGGGCACGAGGCGAGCGGCCGTCCTGCCACCCAGGCCCCCTCTCCCAGCCCACCCAGTGCCCGCGTGCCCGGACCCTCCCTCCACGCCCGGCGCGCACCGGAGGAAGCCCGTGCGTTGGTCCTGCCGTTAGTCCCGCGCGAGCTTTCCCCAGCTGTCTGTGAACGTTCTTTAAAATGAAGTCACGTCTAGGGCGCCCTAGAACCTCCTCTGCTGAGATGTGATTTTCCGCCATCCCTCAGTTTCTCGGCGTCAATTAAATGTGCTCTTGACGACAAGGCCAGTGGTTAGAAAACTCCCTTGGATATTTTGGCTTGGCCAAGAAGAGCTGAGAGATGAGTGGGATCGTGTAGGCAAAGGGGAGAGGAGAGTGCCCTGGGTAGAAGGCAGAGCACGGGCTAAGGCTCTTTGAGTGGCAGGCAAAACGGGACAAATGATATAAAACGAAGTGGCTGGGGCCGAGAGTGCCAGGTGGGGATGTCTTGAGACATGAGATGGAGAAATAGGTAGTAGGGGCAGATTATTTCAGGTTCTCTGAGAATTCACCCAGTTTTGTTTGTTTGTTTGGTTTTGAACCTGGATTCAGCTTTTCATACTTCCTTTATAGCAGGATTGGCGCCCTGTATCAATTCCTTTTTGAAAAGCTAATTAAGCTGTGTTTTGATTTTAGGACAAAACCCCGCTGACTTGGTGCGGGAGGCTCTGAAGGAAGCAAGCTCAAAAGCCAGCCGTTCCCACGCCCTTGAGGTGTTTCTAGTAAACCCAAGCTTAGGACAAATTAGATTGATAAAGGGGAAAATCCCCTCAGCTGATCAGGATGCTTTGTATATTTTAAAATGTTCTTATTTAACAAACGATATTGGGTGAAACTAGAGGACACGACAAAAAGAAGCATGGTGGTTAGGGAAAGGGGTATGCCAAGAATAAAAACTCCAGGTTTTATAGAGTTTCTCGAATTCTCTGTTGTAAGTGCAAGCTTGAAGAGCTCTTTGCTCCGAATTCAGGATGAATATCTTATTTCTCCGTATCCTCAGAGAGAGTGTTACAGACAAAACATTCTAAACTTTGAAAGCCATTAATGTCCACTGTTAATTTTTTAAATTGAGATGTAATTCGTGTAAAATGTACAATTCAGTGGCTTATAGTATATTTATTATGTTGTGCAAAGCATGGTACAGAATCCCTGTACCCATTAGCAGTCAGTCTACTGGTAATTCTTTACTGTAGTAGTTTTTGCCCCGATGTTGAGTTATGGGAATCAAGCTCATTTTAATACAAGTAAAATAACTTACAGCTAGTATTAACTTTTGAACGATGTTTTGAAAATGGCTATTGTGCCAATTTTAATTCCCTTTAAAGAAATACCTTTGCAATCCATGAGGTTTTAGAGTTTCACCTGTTTACAACTGCTTAAGTGGAATACCACGTGGATAAGGATCAATATTCGTGCCTATCTGGCTTGATGTGAGTCACAGAAATCTGAAGGCAGAAATGTCACTGGACAAAGAGAAAGTAAGGACAACACCAGAGCTCATGTTTTCTTGTTACTGCTTGCCAGAAATGATTTCTTTTCTCCCTTCTTCTTTTTTTTCTTTTCATTTCCCCAATGGAAAATTATAGGTACACTTCCTTTTAAGAAACTCTATTTGCTGAGCTCCAACTTTTATAATAGAGCCATGGAAGAATTATAAGCTATATTTTGAAAGGATTCTTTACTAAATATATGCTTAACTACCACCACTTCACACATTTACTTATTTGTGTTCTGTGGTGACGGGAGGTGGAAGAAGAAATGTTCAGCTAAACTGTGATGCATTACAGATCTTTGAAGAGATAGACTGGGAGAGAAACCATTTCTTAAAAATACATCAATGAGAAAAATTCAAATGAAAAACATGTGGTTTATATTTGACTAATTAGACATGCATCTCATACATAAAGGAGGCCTATTACTGTACTTTTAAATACTTTTGAAGTGGAAAAATCTTCACATTAACTGAATGCAAATTAACTGTGTTTGGATAATGACTATGGGGAAAGATTAATTAATTCAACAGATATTTATTGAGTATGTACATATTCCAGCCACTGTCCTTGCTGATGAAGATAGAATGATGAGAAGAAATAGGTCTTTCTGTCAGGGAGATTAAAATCCAATGTGGGAGAGAGTCATTAAGCAAATAATTATATGAATGAAATATGAAATTGCAATTTTGATCATTGTTGGGATTTAAGGATAGAAGGTGCTCTGAGGGCATATACAAGGAGATTTTGACTTGGTGCAGGAGGACCTGAAAGATGAGTAAGAATTAACTAGGTGAAAAGGGGGAAGTAAGTGTGTCCTGGGAGGAGAGTAGCATGTGAAAGACCCTGTGAGTGGGAGGGAAAATGGGATAGAGACAGAGCAACTAGCACTGAGAGTGCAAGGCAGAAGTGGTTCAAGATGATGCTAGAGAAATTGATAAGAGCTCAATCATGTGGAGCCTCATAGGCCAACTTATTTTTTTAATCCAAAAAGGAAAAGAAAGCTATTGAATGGTTTCAAGGAGTAGAGTGACCAACCAGGTTTGCATTTTGAAAAGACCACCTTGATTGCGAGGTAGGGAGAGTGGATGAGACCAGGACAAGATTGGATGTAGAGACACCATCCATATAGGATGCTATTTTAGTTGTCCAGGTGAAACATGGGGTAGATGGGGTGAATGGAAAAAATCTGGACTGAAAAAAAAAAATGTGTCATCTGTGTAAGGATGGTCTTTGAAGCCATGTGTGTGGACGTAATCCTAGGGTAAAATTTTACAGTGAAAAGAGAAGACCTGGGATTGAGCCTGGAGTGAGGGAAACAAGTTTCAGATCATTGAATCTATGTTCATGAAATACATTGGCTTGTAATTTTCATTTCTTGTAATATTCTTGTCAGGTGTTGGTATCAGGGTTATGATGGTTCCTAAAATGAATTGGGGTGTTGTTCCCTCTTTTAGACTCTAAAGGGGTTTCTGTAAGGTGAAGCATTTGTTTGTTTTGTTAGTGAGGTCATCTGTATTTGGAGTTTTTCTTGTGGGAAGATTTTAAATAATGAATTTAATTCCTTTTGTAGATAATGGAATATAAATATTTAAAAATTCATTTTGTGTTAATTTTGCTAAGTTTTATTTTTTAAGAGATTTGCCCACTTCATCCAAATTGTCAAATATGTTCACATATATAATGTAATAATCCCTAATTATCATTTTAGTGTCCGTGGGATCTGTAGTGATGTTCCCTTTCATTGATGATATTGGCAATTTGTATTTTTTCTCTTTTTGTCTTGATCAGTCTTGCTAGGGGCTTGTCGATTTTACTATTCTTTTGGAAAAAGCAACTATTGGCTTTATTTTCTCTATTGTATGTCTGCTTTCCATTTCATTGATTTCTACTCTATCTTTATTATTTCCTTCTTTTTACTTCTTTAGAAGCTTGATTCTGTATTCTCTCTTTTTTTAGGTTTTTGAGATAGAAACTTGGGTTATTGATTTTCAACCATATTTGTTTTGTGATATGAGATTTTGAGGCTATAAATTTCCCTTAAATACTACTTTAATTTTTCCACAAGCTTTTGTCCCTTAAGTTAGAATGTTTTATTTCCAATTGTGGTTTCTTCTTTGAACACATGGTTTATTTAGAGGTATATTTTGTAATTTGTATGCACAAGGGGATTTTCCTAGTTACTACTTTTTTATTGAAAGGCAAAATAACTCAGTGAGTAAGATCATTGACAGGGAGCCAAACTGCCTGGTTTTGTATCTCAGCTGTGTGATCGTGTACAAGTATTAATACTAAACCTTAGCAATAAAATGGGGTAATAATAACAGCTATATTACAGAGTTGTTATAAGAATTAATATAATGAATATTTGTAAAGCAATTTGAACAACACCTGGCCCATTGTAAATACTATATAAATGTTTAATAAATAAGTGATTTTAGCATGTTTGTGGTATGGTCTTAAAAACATGCTTTGTATGATTTTGGTCTTTTCAGATTGTTTTAGATTTGCCTTTGTAGTTCAGTATTTGATCAATTTTATGAATGTTCTGTGTGTGCCTAAAATGAACGTGTAGTCTATAGTTTGGTGTGTGGTACTGTACATAAGCCCTTATGTCAGGAATGTTACTTTTGTTGCTTAAGTCTTATGTATCCTTTCTGATTTTTTTTCTGTTATATCAGTTACTGAGGAGGGTGACAATAGTTTAAAATTTTCATAAGAATTGTGGATTTTTCTATTTCTCCTTGTAGTTTTCTTTCTTTTTTTTTTTTTTTTGTGATCAGTAGGGGGATCATAACCCTTGGCTTGGTGTCGCCCGCACCGCGCTCAGCCAGTGAGTGCACTGGCCATCCCTATATAGGATCTGAACCCATGGCCTCAGCGCTCCCAGCGCTGCACTCAGCCGAGTGAGCCACAGGGTCGGCCCCTTGTAGTTTTCTTGATATTGCTTTTTTATAGTGAAATATGGGAGCACCAGTCACCTGCAGGTATGTTTATTTTAAAAATTTTATGCATTTTTATCATAACTTTTGGTTCTAAAGCTCAGGGGTTGTTATGTTTATTATAATAATTTTGCAATTAGATGACAGTTAAGTGTCTTATTCTAATAAAATCAATATATTAAGAAAATTTTGCTGACAGATGGAAGTAAAGTATCTCATTCTAACTGGGTTCCCCACCCCCACCCCCACCATTACCTTAAACTTGCTAGGGCCATCCAAGGCATTGCTTCATCCCTCCTAGAGGCTCCTGGGGACCACAATGCACCACGGTTTTCTTGCCTAAAGCTCTCTTTTGCGTTCAGCCTGGGATTCCACCTCTGCCTGAATTTCATGTTTCCATTCCCCCACCTATCACATATTCTTCGGGGCCCTTTTACATGCCTATATATTGATATACTCCAGGAAGCCAAGGTGTACCAGACATGGTCCAGTGGGAGAAAAGTACAGTAGACATGAATGAATTCATTGTGCAAAGGGCCTGAGAATGTCCTAAGGCAAGGGACAGAGAGAGGGAAGCAACTTCTGTGTAAGGGGTCACCCCAGGGATGTTGGAGGCAGAAGGCAGAGCTGAGACCTGAATCAGTGACTTGAACACCAAGTGACCCAACTTAGGGTATCTTAGGACACTGAGCCTTACCACATGGTATTTGTAAAATACCTTTTTAATAGAAAGATTTGAAAGGCTTATCTAGATAAACATGCCAGAACAGATGGTTACTTTTTTTAAGGAGACAAGAGCAAAAAATGGATGAAAATACCAGTGAAATTGTCAGCATGGGTCCGAGGGATGGTGCCCAATGGGGTAGTTGCTGCACTTGGGTCTTCAGGCAAGTAGGAAGCTACAGTACTGACAGGTGTCTGCCAGAGGGTGCGTTTCTGAGATTAAATTCCCATGGTCACTCCACCTGTGTTTGTGCTTGTCCCCACCCAGGGAAGCTCTTTGTGCTGGAGTCTCAGAATGGCTCTCAGGGTCTGGAGCTGGAGGTGGCTCGGCTTTCCTGCAGGAGCAGGGGCGCTCACCTGGTGTCTGCAGACGAGCTGCGGAGGGTGGTCCAGGACTGCGCCTTTGCGGTGTGCACCACGGGCTGGCTGGCAGATGGCACCCTCGGGTAAGTCAGGCCAGCTGGTAGAAGTGCTCCTTTCCAAATCACTCTAGCGGCCAAGGCTGGTAGAGGGGCTCAATAATTGTTCAGTGAGGTGCCAGGACAGGCAAAGTGCAAAGGGCAGTGGCTTCTGGGGCATTCTTGTTTTGCGTTCCCCTGTAAAAGTATTTTTCTGGTATTCCATCATGGTCTTTTCCCCCACCTTACTTTGTTATTTTGAATTTTATTTTTAAATTACAAAAATAACACATGCTTGTTGTAAAAATTTCAAACAATACAGATATGTATAAAGTACAAAGTGAGTTTCTCTCTTCTGTCCCACCTCAGAAGTCATGACTGTCAACTGTTCGGTAGACATTCATTATCCCTTTTTCTCTGTCATCTGCATGTACTACACATATATATACTCATCTACATATATATGTGTAGGAACATGGTATGGAGGTTTTAAACTATGGCCACAAATTCTTTCACACCATTCTCATCAAGAGATGTGCTCTTTGTCATCTCCCTTTGAGTGAGGGACAGCATAGTATTGCCTCTGCCTACAGAATATGGCAGGAATGAGACAGTGACTTCTGAGATTAGGTCAGTAAAATCCATGCAGCTTCCACCTGGATTTCTGGAGACACTCACTTTTGTAGCCTTGAGAAGCCAGATGAAGTGTGACTATGCTGAGATCACCACACTGTGAGGAAGGCCACACAAAATGGAGATGCCTCCTGTAGGGGCTCTGGCCAACAGCCCCAACCAGTGTTCTAGCCAATTGCCAGCATTAACTGCCAGGAGTGTGAGTGAAGGTGCTTCCAGATGATTCTAGCCCCCTCTGTTGAGTTATTGCCAGACTATGAGTCTTCCCAGCTCAGGCCCTATACATTATAGAGTAGAGACAAGCGATTGCCACTGTGTCTTGAGTTCCTGACCCGTGGAATCCTTTAGCAAAGTAATTCTTGTGGCCAGCTAGGAGAAAACCTCCCAACAGTGCTGTTTCTTTAGTCATACTCAGAGAAGGCAGGGGCCATTCTGCTCTCTCCTGATACCACAGGAATATGAAAGAACAAAACAGTCTCCAGGAACCACTTTGGTGGATGATGACCATGAAGATGTCTGGCTGGCAGGTGGCCATGGGAAACACACACAGCCATGCTGACTCATGTTGCCAAATGAAGCAGCAACTGAATAAAGAGAACAACTGAGGCTATATCCAAAGCTTTTCAGTGAATATGGAACTGTGGTCCCTTCTGCCTTATATTTTATATCCATGCTCCTGAATAAACAAAATATACCCTGTGCATGCATATTTCCACAATGTAGTCAAGTAGGAATATTTTTCATAACTCTGTTACTATAATTTCATTAGATAACCAGGATACTCAGAGATTCTGAAGAGCCATGTTGGAACTAGGCATAGATCTCCCAGCAGGTATTACTAAAGAAGTCAGGACTGGGTAACTGGAAAAGTCCATCTTCTGTGGGTTTGCTGTAAGATGTTAAGACATATTAGTGGGTCTCTACATCTTGAGATGATATGTCTTTATAAAGAAAACATACATATTTGTTGTATTTACTACATAACATATTAAACACAGTTTTTCTATCCCTCAGTTTTAACATTTCTGGAACCAGGAACTATCTGACCATTAGTATGCACATTTCTCTGTGGGTCTTTCCTGTGTGACTCCCTGCCTTCTGCCTTCCCCCCAAAACCCACACACCAGAAAGCAGTTATTAAATGTGTGACATGTCTTGTAATTGATAGCATAGTAGACATATAACAGATCTGATCTGTATGTCCATGAATTTATGTTGAGTATACGTATAAGTTCAGAGAAGAATGAAGGTATAAAATGATGAATTCAGAGTTTGGGGCCACTTGTCTCCTGGTAACTTTTGCAGATTCCATAAAGGGTGGCTGAAAAGCTGAGTAGCAGTTTTGACAGCCTCATGGGACTAGGAAGTTGGAGATTTGAAATCAACTTCTGTGTACTAAGCGGCCTGATGAGCCCTTTTGTTTTGGGTTAGGACCCTGCAGTACTGTTCCCCAGGAGTAAGAGTAAAGTGGATACAGTACACAGTACAGTAAACTGGACATAAACCCTCCTAGGAGTAGAGAATACCTTCAAATCCTCTAAAGCCATGATTTGGATTGAGATGATACTTGAGTTCCAGTGCTCCAGATGTCTAGCAAAATCAAATAAAATTTCTCTTTTGAGGAAGATATTCTAGGTCTTTATTTATTTCAACAAACAACTGCATTTAACATAGGGTTTGTCACACAATATAAAATAACCTAGCCACATGAGGAGACAAGGGAATAAAAGTAAAATTCAGGAGACACAATAGCCAATTGAAACTCCAGATATTAGCATTGATAGATGAGGACTTTAAAATAATTATCCTTAAAATGATCAAAGATTCAAAAAACAATAAGGAGAATTTTAGCAAGAGATGGGAAACTATAAAAATAGCCAGACAGAAACTCTAGAAATGAAAAATGTGATAAATAAAATTAAGAACTTAAGGGATGGACCTAATAGCTGATTAAAAAGAGCCAAAGAGAGAATTAGTGAACTGGAAGATATTTCAGAGGAAGATATCCAGAATAAGTAACAGAGAAAAAAAGGATGAAAATATAGAAGAATTGATAAAAGGCAAACAAGATGCATGAAACTGGAATTCCTAAAGAAGACAAGAAAAAAAATGGATTAAAAGCAATATGAGAATCATCCCATCCACAACTGAAGAAAAACATCAAGGCACAGATTCAAGAAGTTCTGCAAAGCCCAAGAAGGACAGATAAAAAGAAATCCACAACTAGACACATCATAAGACTGAGAAGAATCAAATATGAAGGAAAAATATTAAAAGATGTAAGAAAAAGAGAGATTGCCTTCAAAGGAGCAATGATAAACTGACAATAAAAACCCCAGGTAACTGATATCTTCAAAGTGCTGAAAGAAGATTACTGCCAACATAGAATTTTATACCTAGTTAAAATAGCTTCCGATAATAAAAGTGAAATAAAAACATTTTTAGAAAGACAAAAGGTGAGAGAATTCATTATATCCAACCTGCACTAAAAGAAACATGAAAGGGTGCTCTTCAGGAGGAAAAATTGCAGGTGAAAGCCTGGAGGTGCAAAAAAGAAGGAATGGAAAGAGTAAGTATGTGGGCAAATAGAAATTATGTAATTGGATTAAGCAGTAATAATAATACTAAACATTTATAAATGGCATATAGGTGGGAAGTATTTTAAGTATGTTAATACATAGCATTTTAAGTATTTAAAGTTGTATCGTTGGTGAAAAGGGTAAAAGTAATATTAAATTTTTTTTTTTTTTTTTTTAATTTTATTTTGTCGATATACATTGTGGCTGATTATTGCTCGTAATATTAAATTTTAATAAGTGTGTTGTAGCCTCTGGATATCACTAAAAGATGAGTAAAATGATATATAATTTCCAAACCAATACAGAGGAAAAAGAGAATGCCAAAAAACCAAAACAAAACAAACAAAAAACCCCACAAAAACCAAAAAAGAATTTAAAACAATCCAAAATAGGGAAAAGAGAAGATGAAAAGAAAAGAGAACGGAAAAAGAGAAAGCACTAATAGAAAGCACTTGCAAGACGGCAGATTTAAATTCAAAGAGATCAGTGATTAAATTAAGTATCAGCAGACAAGATGCTCCAACTGGAAAATAAAGATTGTCAGATGGATATCTAAAAATTCAACTATTTGCTGTTTATAAAATATATTTATGTCATGGAACAAAAAGTAAATTACATGAAACTAGCATGTATTTAGAATTGAATGATATTAAAAATATAACATATGCAAACTCATGGGGTGCTTCTGAAACTATACCTAGAGGGAAATCCAAAACATTAAATATTTTTGTTAGAAAAGGAAAAAAGATGAAAGTTTGTGAACTAATGATCTATCTTAAGAAATTTGAAAAAGAACAGCAAAACAAGAGAAAAAGAAAAGAGCAGAATTTTATAAATAAAAAACAAACATATACTAGAAGAGATCAACAGTGTATTACCTCTGAAACTTGAATCAGTACCTATGATTTCAATTCAAGCATCATCTGTCCTTCTAATTTAGATCTTTGTTTGGGGAGAGTGTTTTCATATTGATGCTTTCAGCCAAAGGTTACGAATCAGAAAAATCTCTGCAGATTTAGAGCTGAGAACAGAAAAGAATTGTTCTTTCTCATTTTTTTCAGCCCAGGGACATTCTCCTAACCCTGTGTGTCTTTGTCTATTTCAGAACAACCGTGTGTAGCAAAGGGAGGGGTGAGCAGCAAATCATGAGAGCTGTTGATGTGAGAATTGAGAGCAACCCAGTTCCTGGGGGCATGTACAGTGCCCTTTGTTTGAAGGATGAAGGTCAGTACCGGAGTGTTTGTAAAGGTCCTTGAAGGTGTGCTCTTTGAGGGTGGCTATCTTAGAGTGGGTTCTCTAGAAGACCTTGAGATGAGGATTCACTGAAGATGGTTTATTGGGACATCTTCCAAAGAAAAGCCAACAAGGTAGTGCAGAAGTGGACAGGAAATGACAGGGGGCCAAGCAATGGTGCAATATTAAGCAAAGTCCACAGTGATGGTGAGGTGGGGAGTGACTTTGGCCCAATCCCTCAGGGAATCTCTGGAGACAGTATAGGTAACCACAGTTTTCCTGATTAGGGGTGAGGAAGCTGGGGTATTTATACCACTGCACCTGCTAGTCATTGGTGAAGGGCTGTTTCAGGATGTGTAAATTCCCAGGCTCTTCTGTTTTTTTGTGCGCACAGGCAAAAGGTTCCAGTAGTCTGAGTGCCACCCTCCACCAAAGAGGTACAGGCGCCCACCAGGAGACCCTGTGCATAGGAAGGGTAAAGGTATTTAGGGAATAAAGGCAGATCCCTGGCAGCATCTGCTACAGTTGCTGATGCTCACAGCTTGCCTTTCATAGTGGACAGTTCACTAAAAAGAAAGAAAATTTCTTTTTCCCAAAAAGGAAACTTACAGGATTTAGGAAACTCTTCTAGGAAGGAAAATTCAACTTCCTTGTGGGAAATCAGCTGACTGGTGAGGAGAAAACCATAAAGAAGTCTCCAGAGCAGCATGCCAAGTCCACCAAAATAAGTACACCTTCATTATCAGAAACACATGCTATTGAAGGGGAATATTCATGCACATGGACAAAAAGCCAGCTTCTTACTCACCAGTCGTAGAAAATCAGCACAGGTTCTGCTTGGCTGCACACTGGACTCATCTGGGAAGTATTAAAAAATATTGATGCCTGGGTGCCAGCCCTAGAGATTCAGATTTAAATATTCTGGGCATAGAGGTTTTCTTTAAAGCTCCACAGTGATTTTAATGTGCAGCCCAGGTTGAGAACTGCTTTTATAATAATGCAGGGTTTCCCAAATTTCTCTGATGATGAGAAATACCAGACAAACTTGCTGAAAGTACAGATCCTCAAGCTGCATCTTGGAGGCCGCAAATCCTAATCTCCACGGGGGTGGGTCAGAGGAGTTGATAAATGTAAGAGCCATAGTGCACCCAAAGGCCTTGGCAGATGCTTGTTAGATGTTTATTAGTGATAGGCCTCTCTTCTGCTATGGAGTCTCTCTCCAGGAAGGGTTCTTCGTTTGCTGATTTCTATGGAAGAGTATTGGGAGAGTCTCCTGACATCATCTGTTCAATCAAGCAATCCAGAGATGTGGCCATTTTTGCAGAAGACGTAGGGAAAACAATATTCATGGTTTGTTTTTCTAAAAACTACATAACTAAGGTAAAATGATCCTTGAATGCTAAACATAGGCAGAGGGTCATATCCCCAAGGGAGACAAGACAGAGCCAGAAGAAAAACAGGATGACCTTTCTTCAGGGATCTCAAATAAATATGTAGGGCTTCTGAGTCCTATCTCTTTCCCCTGATGAACAAGTGGTATCAGTTAGCTTTTACTGTGTAACATACACATATTGTGGCTTAAAACAACAGCTATTTAATTAGTTCATGATTTTGTTGACCATAAATTTGTGTTTCTTCCATCAGTCTTGGCTGGGCTCATTCATGAGTCTCTGGTCAGCTGCTGGTTAGCTAGGTAGCCTTGTTTCTGGGAGTTGGCTGGCTGTTGGCTAGGGTGAGGGGGGCAACTGAGATATGTGTTCCTCATCATCCAACAGGCTAGCCCAGGCTTTCCACCTCACAGGCCATCAAACAAGTTGTGCATATGCGAGTGTGTGCTCCTTTGCCCACAATTGCAGTGAATGAAGCCAAAGGTTGGAAACATTTATTCATGTTCCATAGCACACTAAGGAAACATCCATTCATGTCCTGTAGGTCAAAACCATGGTAGTGACTCCAAATTTGAGTCACGGGCCAACCAACATAATGTGTGCCTCCTGATATGTTGCCCTCAGAGGAAAACATTGATTCAGTGATTCATTTTTATGCATATTCCTGTAAAAAATGCATAATTTGAATCTAATTGCAAGGAAACATTTACAAACTCAAACTGAAAAACATCCTACTCTTTAAAAAAATGTTGAGGATAAGAAAGACAAAGAAAGGCTAAGCAACTGTTGTAGATTGAAATAGACTAAAGGGCTGGCCAGCTAGCTCACTAGGTTAGACCACACTGGTCAGCTGCCAAAAAAAAAAAAAAAAAAAAATTAGACTAAAAAGACTTGACAACAAAATGCAATTTGTGATCCTGGATTGTATCCTAGACCAGGAAAAAAAGAGCTATCATTGATGAAATTTGAATATGGATTATGAATTAAACAATGGCATTGTATCGGTTTTTAAATTTCCTGATTTTAATAACCGTATTACCGTTATGGAAGGGAGTATTCTTATTTTTAGAAAATGCCCACAAAGAGTTTTAGGGGCAAAGTGATGTCATATCTACAACTCACTCTCAAATGGTTCAGGAAAGAATTATAGATATAAATACATATATGTACATATTTACCTACAGTATATATGTATACACACACATGTAGATACATACATATATATGTATGTGTGTGTATATATATATAGAGAGAAAGGAGGATGATAAAGCAAATGAAGGAAGAAAAAACATTGAAGCACCTGGATAAAGGCTGTATGAGAGGTCCCTGTTCTCACACTTTTTCTGTAACTTTGAAAATATATAAAAATTTAAAAATTCCAAAAAATCAAATGGTTTACATACTCCTCCAAAAACAACAGCAGACAAAAATAAACCCCCAAAAGCAAAAAACAACACAAATTCTGAGTCATGGGGAGCCAGCATGAGAAGTAAAACTGGAGGGTGCTGAGACGCAGGCCCGCAGGAGCGGGCACCAGAGGCATGGCTGCAAGTGGTCGGGATGTGTTCCAGAGGCAGAGTCGCGAGGCTTGTGGGCTGCCTGAGCTCTCTCCCTTGGTGAGACAGGCGGAATGGTGCACTGCAGATGAAGCCTGCGCCGTGGCTCTCGTGTTGCCTGTCAACATGTGTATGAAGACTGGATGCCATTTTGATGGAGCGGGCACTGTGTGGGGTTCATCAGGGCCCTGCTTCCCAGAGCAGTTTGCCTGAGCCTGGCCTGGCCTCCCTTCATGGGCAGGGCACGAGGACTGCACGGGGCAGGGTTTACACAGGGAAGACTGGAGTCTTGCTCCTTAGGTGAGTCGTGAAGGGGACTCAGGAATGCCTGCTGTGGGTAGGGTCACAGGGCTGCTGTCTCCTGGGGCTTCTAGAAAAGCAGGATTGATTCCCCAAAGTCACTCAGGCAGAGTTCTGTCCTTGTGCCTCTGCTTTTCCTCCTTCAGAAAGAGCATATAAACCTCTCCCTCGTGGCCCTCTGCCCTTCTCAGCAGAGTTGCTGCTTTTCCTCAGTGGAGCCTTTGTTGACAGTACAGTCAACAGGGGAATCTGTTTGCTTGAGGAAGGTTCATCGCCTTGGCGGAAGTGGACAGCAGGCCGCTTCCTCCGTGTGGTTCCTGCATGAGTGCAGGTGAGGTCTGGTTCAGTGTAACTCGTGCAGTGCTTCTCCAGAGGTTGCCTTTTTCCAGGTGATGCTTTCATGGCACTGAGCTCGGTGCTGCTGCTTCTCTTTGGCAAGACAGGAAGAATGAAGAGTGCTAACCCTCAAATGGCAGGCGTGTGCCCCATATAGAACCCAGAGGGAAAACAGGGCCTTTGAAATGCCGAGGCAGCTTTCTCCCCTGGGTCTTTATTGTAATAAAGTTCATCAAAAATATGGACTTTTCTCATTTTCCTTCCAGTATTTTTGTTTCACTGACAGTGAGTTTCCAGCCCTGTGGTGATCTCACTTAAACTAATAAGTGAAGTTATTTTTAACCAACTGGCTGCTGATGAAATAAGCTGCCTCTGCTTGGGTTTTCTGCCTTTGCTTCTCTTGGCAGCTTGTCTGTGGGGTCTGCAGCTCGGGGTCTGGAGGCTTCGAGTCTCTCTCACCTCCATCTGTTGCACTTCAGGATCCACTTGGTGTGTGCTCCTGTTTCTCCTCCTCTAAGATGGGGCTGGCCTCATTGCCCATCAGCCGCCATCACCTTCTTAGTACTGCACGCCTCTAACCCTGTGTGCTTTATGATGGCCTATATTTCCCTTAAAAACAGGAATTAAATTATTCCTTTCCTATATGTCATTGAGAAGAGAGGTGGATGCTCACCTGTTTTTGAGAGTGATCAGGGATTTTTGAGAGGAGCCAATTTCCAGCTCTGCCTGGAGGAGGACCCATGCCTTCAGGAATGGCTTTCGGGAAATTCTCCAGTTGTGGGCACAAGACTGGAATCAATTACTTACCAAGCTTGAAAGAGCGGATAGAACTTATTTAGTTCAAAGTCTCCCAAGGAAGTGTGAAAGACTCTGAGCTCATTACCATTGACCTGATGTTGGTCATTTGTTTATTTGTCCAGGGTCATGCAAAGTCCCGTGCTCAGACTTGTAGGTGGTTCAGATAGATGACAGATAGATATTGCTATGGTTTGAATGTGCCCTCCAAAACTCACACTGAAATTTGCCACTGTAACAGTTAACAATGTTGAGAGGTGAGATTTTAAAGAGGTGATCCTCTTAAAGAGAGCCCTTATGAATGGCTTAATACCATTATTGCAGGAGTGGGTTAGTTTTCACAGGAGTTTGGCCTCCTTTTTCTGTCTTGTGCTCTCACTTGCCCTTCTACCTTCTACCTTCTGCCATGGGATGACACAGCATGATGGCTCTCACCAGATGCAGGCATCAGGCTCTTGGACTTACCAGCCTCCAGAACTGTGAGCCAAATAAACTTCTCTTTATAAACTACCCAGTCTGTGGTATTCTGTTATAGCAACACAAAATGGACTCAGGCAGATAGATAAATAGATGACTCATCTTCACCCCCGATGAGTTAACAGTGTGTCAGGATAGGTAAGAAATAAATGTTTTTCCATGGCATGAAGGAGAAGGGTAATTTGGGAGACTTCCTGAAGCAGCGGCATTTGAGGTGGAACTTGAAAGATTTTGTTTCATGGGGATAACGAGTAAGGAAAGGAAGACAGGACATTGTGGACAGAAAGAACAGGTGGACAGGGCTAGAAGTCTAAAGATCCCACTGGCTCTGAGGATGCAAGCTCTGGGTGAGCCAATGTACTAGTTCTCTGGGAGAATGAGCCAGGCTAGGACATCCCTGGGGTCTTGTGAAGCTGCTGGGCAGGTGTGATGTGGCTGCAGAAAGCAGCCCAGATAATCCCCATTGCAGTAATACACCCTCCCTTGCCACCCACACACCCAGGCTTGGATGGGCATCAGGTCTTGCTTTTCCAGAACTGAGTTCTTCCATTCCCAAAATGTGAACTAGACCCAGTCCTGATGCACAAACAGCCAGTTCCCAGGAATGCCACATGTCTGGGCAGCCAGAAAAATGTTGCCAATGGGTCCTTTGGCCCCTGGGGCAGATGTTTCTGTGATGTCTTTGTGGCCTGGGCTGTGGCCACCAACAACCTGAACAGACTCTCTACTTCTGTGCTGCTCAGAGGAGCTGGGGCTGCACTCTGGACCCAGTGGTGTGTTCAGGAAGTCGTGGCTTGATTTTCTAGCATATGGTAAATATGAAAAGGAGCCCCAAACCCCGTTTTGCAGACATGCACATGGGCCCACAGAACTGGGTGCACCAGGGGAAAACTTTGTTCTTAAATTTCTGCTAATCCAGAGGGTGCTCTCTGAGCACAGACTTGGAGATCCTTACCTACGTGCTGTTCTACAACAGCCTCTGGACCTGCAATGGTCACTTACTTACTAATAGTCTGTCATTTGCTTTCCTAGAAAGGGCCTTTATGTGGCTCAGAGTTGTGGAGAAAAACAGAAAACAGAGCAAGGTGTGCTCCAGTTAGAACAAAGACCACACACATTTACAGAATGTTTATGAGAAGTATTTGTGTTACTTGTCTGAGTTTTGGCAGTGACTCACACAGGCTCAGAGAGGTATAAGTTGCCCAAAGCCACAGTTAGCAAGTGATTAGAATGTAGATCTTTCTGACTACAAAGCCCGGGTTTTCTGCTCACACGGCACCCCATGGCAGCCAGCTGCTTTCTTGACTCTCCATGGGGCAAATGCTGTGCAAGCAGCCTGCACTGCGTTGCAGAGCAGCAGTGAGGGAGCAGCTCTCTTCATATGGAGCTGGGTCCCTCTCTCGTATTTGCTTGGGGCCTCTAGTTTCCAGCTGCACTTCTGTTTATGCTTTAAAAGAATTAATAATATAGATTCTCTGGCCCTTTGTGTCTCAACTCTCATTGGTGAAGATGAGCCAAGAGAAATATGACGGGTGTGAGGAGGGTCCTGGGTGCCAAGGGGGACAGAAGAGGACAGTGCAGAGAGCTACAAGATGGGCCAGGGGAGGTGGGCTGGGCCACTCCACAGTGGCGGCCAGAATCCTGTTTTACAAAGGGTTTTCACCCAAACACACTCCTCCTTGGGAGCCCATGATCAAAGCCATCAGAATTTCTGACTCATACACAATTCGGATACAGAGTTGCCTTCATCTCTGTGTCTCCTGGACACCTCCCTGTATCCATCAAGACCTGGCCTACCTCAGTTTACTTAATAGTAACATCATTTAAAGGCCCGTCTTCCCAGATGTGGGGACTCCAATCCACACAGCTAGTTCTCCTAGTGTGACTTTGGGCAACCCATCAACTAAGCACACATTTGGACTCTTCTTCTAAGCATTTCCCTTCAGTAGAGCACACACAGGCATTCTTTTTGTTTGTGGAAGCCAAGAGTTGCAGGTGTACTTTACAGATGAAAAATGTTTAATGGAAGAAGCAACAGTCATCTGTGATTTCAGACCTAGAAAGGCCTGGTTTGCTGCAGCTGTGGCAATTCCAACCACATTGCTCTCCTTCGGACTGCAGAATCTCATTTAGTATGACTGATTCCACCAACGATGGAGGGACCACCGGGCAGAAGTGATGCCAGGAGAATGCTGAGGCGGTGAGACAGCTCTACTGCATTCCAGGAGCCTGTTGTGGGAGAACCAATGGGTAGAACTTACCAAAATAATATTATTTTAAAATCATTTAATGGTCCTCCTCAGAGATGTCACACCAATTACCAGCATTACAGCCCATCTTGAACTAAGCTGGGGGCTGGGAGAAGAGTCTGTAACATTGTCAATGGAGAGTGAAGTGTGTGCAGGAGCAGGTGGGTAGCTGGAGGCCTTACAGGACATCAGGGGCGGAGTCAGAACTAGCTCTAAACCCACAGTGTTCATGGGGTCACCTCTGGACAGTGGAAGGGCCGGTCTTGGGAAAGGGGCTTTTACTTTCAACTTTTGATACTTCTGTACTGAGGGAATTTCTTACCATCATTACAAGAGAAAGGAGGGAGGAAGAGAGGAAGGAAGAATATTGATTAGGATGAGTGAAGTGTGTCTTAGTCCATTTGGGCTGCTGTAACAGAGTACTATAGAATGGGTGGCTTATAAAGAACAGAAATTTATTTCTCACAGATCTAGAGGCTAGAAGTCCTAGATCAAAGCACCAGCAGATTGGCAGATTTGTTGTCTGCTGAGGGCCCACTTCCTGGTTCGTAGATGGCTATCTTCTTACTGAGTCCTCACATGGCAGAAGGGATGAAGGAGCTCTCCAGGGTCTCTTTTACAAGGACACTAATCCCGTTCATGAGGGCTCTGCCTCATAATCACCTACCAAAGGCCCCCTTCCTAATATTGTCAGCTTGGGAGTTAGGATTTCAACATATGAATTTGAAGGGGACACAAATATTTAATCTATAGCATTCTACCCAGGTCTCCCCAAATTCATGTTCATTTCACATGCAAAATACATTCATTACATTGCAACAGCCCCAAAAGTCTTAACTTATTCCAGCATCAACTCTAAAGTCTAAAACCTAAACTAAAGTCTCATGTAAATATCACCTAAATTAGATATGAGTGAAACTCAGGGTTTGATTCATCCTAAAGCAAATTGTGCTCCAGCTGTGACTTGAACAAGTTATCTACTTCCAAAATGCAAATGGTAAGACAGGCATAGAATAGACATTTCCACTCCAAAAAGAAGTAGGAAAGCAAAAAGGGTAACAGACCCCAAGTAAGACCAAACTACAAGACAAACTCCATGAGACCTTAAGCTAAAGAATAGTCCTCTTTGGATTGATGCTCTGCTCTCCAGGCACACTGGGGCAGAGATCCTGCCTTCCAGACCTAGTGAGGTGGGGGTCCTGCCCTCACAGCTTGTATTAGTCTGTTCATTGTTGCTTATAACAGAATGCCTGGAACTGGGTAATTTATAAGAAAATGAAGTGTATTTCTTATGGTTTTAGAGGCTGGAAAGTCCAAGGTCCACAGGGAACATCTGGTGAGGGCCTTCTTGGTGGAAATTCTATACAGAATCCTGTGGTGGTGCAGGCAATCACATCATGAGGGCTGGGAGAGAGCATTTGTTAAGGTGCTCACTGCTCTCCTTATAGAGCCACCAGTCTACAGCCCTGATAACCCATTAAACCATTAACCCATTACTCCATTACTCCATGAATGGATTAATCCATTCATGAGAGCATAGTCCTCATGATCCAATCACCTCTTAAAGGGCCTACCTTTTGACACTGCCACATTGCAAGTCAATCCCCTACATGAGCTTTGGAGGAGACAAACATTCAGACCATAGCACAGCTCTACCTAGCAGGGGTCGTATCTCTAGTGCTCTGCCAGATGCCCCCCCCCATGACTCTGGGCATCCCTGCCTCTATGGGTTTGGACAAAGACCATCTGACCTGTGGAAAGCAAGGCAATAATCCCCCTTTTTGAAACCAAGGAGGCAACCCTAATGATCTCTGAATCACCTTTTCGGTCATTTCCCCCTTATTTTAAAGAACAGTGTGTGTTCTCAGCCGAATAGCTCTATGGCCCTTTCTTTATTACTTCCCATACCTTCCCCCTTCAGTTCAAACTGTGAGTTTTCCTTCTGGGGTGACTCATCAGGTTTGTGATTCACACCCATACTGATCTCCCTATCAGTCAGTTGGCCACACCCTTAGTGTTCTCTCCTGAACAGACTTTCTCATTTTTTTCAACATGGATTGGCTGAGAATTTTCCAAATTCTGGTTCCTTCTTGCTTAATAATTCTGTTGTTATGTCATTTTTTTCTTCCTAAATTTGCTATAAGCAGTCAGGAGAAGCCAGGCTGCTCCTTCAACATCTAGCTTAGAGATTTTAACCAAATATCCAATTTCACTGTTTCCAAGTTCTACCTTCCATAAAACACTAGCACTAAAACATAATTCAGCCAAGTTCTTTGCCACTTTATATCAGGGATTGCCTTTCTGCCAGTGTCCAATAACACGTTCCTCGTTTTCATCTGAGACCTCATCAGAATGGTCTTTACTCTCCATATTCCTACCAACATTCTGTTCAGAGTTATTTAGGTATTCTGTAAGAAGATTGAGGCTTTTTTTTTTTTTCAGCTCTCCTCTTTCCCTTCTGGACTCTCACCAGAATCACCCTTAATGGTCCATTCATGGTGATGTAGGCATTTTCTAGCATGCATCTTCCAGCCTCTATCTGTTACACAGTTCCAAAGCTGCTTCTACATTTCCGGTATTTGTTACAGGAACACTACCACTTCTTGGTACCAATTTCTGTCTTACTCTGTTCAGATTGCTGTAACAAAATGCCATAAATTGGATAGCTTATAAGCAACATAAATTTATTTCTTGCAGTTCTAGAGGCTGGGAAGTCCAAGATCAAGGCACTGGCAGATTAGGTGTCTGGAGAGGGCCCACTTTCTGGTTCCTTGTTGAGTCCTCACATGGCAGAAGGGGCAAAAGAGTTTTCTAAGATCTCTTTTATAAGGGTTCCACCCTCATGATCTAATCACCTCCCCAAACAGCACTGCACTGAGGATTAGGTTTCAACATATGAATTTGAGGGGGGATACATAAATTCATTTTATAGCAGAGTGAGAGCTATGGCATGGAAAATCTTCCAAGACATATTATGCAGGTCTCAGAATATCTGTAGTATGATCTAATTTATGTTTTTAAGAACTTATTTTTGTACATAGGTATAAATGTGTATATATATATGAAATGCCTCCCTAGAAAAGAGACATCTGAAAAAGATACACCCTAGAAAGGCAGCAGCAGTAAGACTGAAGTGAGACATTTATAGTTCATGCTCTATATTTTGTTATATTTTGATTTTTTCTACAGTGCACATGCATTATTGCACTTCTTATATAACTTTGAAATATCTCCCTTCTCAATGTCTGTCCTCATCCTGTCTTTTATTCTGTACACAAGTGTTCTTGAGGCCAGGGTCTGTGCTTAGAACTGGGCCTCCTTCAAAAGTTTAAGTGCCCCATGTTCACATTCCTGTAACTCATGTCTGGTAACTCCAGTCTCCCAGAGGCAGGTAACCCCACCTTGCAGTCTGCTCAGAACAGTTCTTGTTTATGCTCGTAATTATTAAGGGTCCCTCTCATTTTCAAAAGTATCCTTATGTGAATAATAAACTATTATCGATACAGGCTTGATTCAGAAGAAAATTCCCCCAGGGAAACTGTACTTACCAAAAGAAGAGGGTGTGTGAACGGTGTAATAGTTACAGAAGGATTTGTGTTTTATCAAGATCACTACAGAAGTTCATTGTTGTTGAAACCAGGATAACCTGACAGATCCAGAAATGTAGCCCTTTCTGGTGGGGGGACAAAGGAAACCCTCCAGCAAATCCCCTTGTGTCACCATCTCAATTTAAATTGATTCTTTGCTGCCTTCATGAACCATGGCCCAATCCTAAGAATTTGTATCCATCAATAATACTCTGTGTTCCCAACTCTGGTGGCTTCTCATCTTGAACCAAGCCTCGATCACTGACTATTGTTGCCATATCAACTGTGGGCAAATATTGGCCCATATCTGATTTTATCCTCTATGAGCCATTTTATTTGGCCTTTTTTTCATGGTACCAGATGGCATTCAATTCCAATTCAGCCATCATGCAGTTAGCTATATTTGGCTTAAGGAAACTGGGCATTCGTTTACCATTATTACTTTAAGAATGATTCGATCATCAGACTCCAACTATTCATATGGGAAATGGAACTTATTTTTATTTATGTCCCTACTAAGTTCCAGGCATGTGGCAGACACTGGGCAAGGCATGAGCTCACTTCATTCTGGTAACAACCCATGAGACAGGTGTCATTAGCTCCATTTTACATTTTTGATAGATTTTCTTATTATCAACATGAAATGTGTGGACATTGTCTTATAGGTATAAAGAAAATTAAGATCACTCACAATCAGACTGCCATGAGATAAGTACTTTAGTATCACTCTTTTTCCGGGCATGTTTTATTTAGTTTACCAAATGGGGATTATATGGACAGTATATAGGTTTGCATTCTGTTTTTTTCACTTACTAATATATATCTTCTCATAACACTGAATATGCTTGAAAGGGTGATTTTTAATGGCTATTGTAATAATCCATCATGCATGTACCATAAGTTAAGCATTCTCTTATCAGACATTTTGGTAGTTTCACGGTTTTCACTATAATACCATGATTGAACGTTCCCATATATATATATATCTTTTGCTCATCCTTAATTATTTCATGCTCTTTTTATAGCTTCCACTTATTGAGAACTGTGCCAGAAATTGCATTAAGACATTGTTGCTTGTGTACTGCATCAGGCATTGTTAACTACCTTCACAAAGGCCATTCCCTCCCCCATCCCCCACAAGTTCCCCCTTCCCTGGAGAGCTGGTTGTTAATATTTACCAGCACACCACTAGCCAGTTGGGGTCTAAGCAAGCACAGAAGAATTACAGGACAAGTGAAAAGAGTCAGCCTTTCAAAAAAGAGGCAATTATTTTAGGGAGTCAGAACAAATAAAACCACATGAACCTGTTTGGAAAGTGTTTAATTCATATTCTCGTCGAGCTGTTACTCCATGTCCCTTTAGCTACCATCCCATTTCTCTCCACCCCCTTCATGGCCCTAAAAATCCTCTACACTCATGGTCTCCATGATCTCAGCTTCCATCATTCCTTCATTCCTCTGTCCACTGCTTTCTGGCTTCTGCCTTCTCATTTAAGTAGAACTCCTCTCACCAAGGTTACTGGTGGCTAAATATTGTGGCCATTTCTCAACCTCAATTTTGTATGTTTCTGCAGACTTAGTTACTTGACCACACACTCTTCCTTGAAACATGTTTTCCCTTGACCTCCTTTGGGTTTTCTTTGTATCCGTCTGGCTGCAGTGGTGTCCTTTGTGAACTCTTCATTCTCTGCTCACCTCCTCAGGGCTGTGACCTGGTCCCTCATTTCCCCTCTCTGGACACTCCAAAGGCGTCAATTTTCATCTAAGTGCTCATTAATCCCAAATCATTTCTCAAGCCTAGATCTCCCCCAGAAACCCCAGGTTCCATATGGCCTTTCTCTTGGCCCTTCAGACTCTGCCAAGTCCCAAACTATACTCATGTTCTTTCACTTCCCTGTCCCCAGAACCTCTCCCTTATCCCCAACATCTTTTCAATCAAAAGTTTTGTAAAAAAACCTCACTTCTCAGTATCTCCCAGATCCACCTCTGCTGCCCCCTGCGCCTCACTTCGGTCCTTGTCCTGCTATCCTGGACCACTCAGGTAACCTCCTAACTGGCCCTCCCATCTCCAGGCTTGTCTTCTCAATGCATTCTCTATACTGCAAATGGCACTCTTTCCAAGGTGCTGAGGAGATCGTGTTATTTCCTGTTTTAAACTGTTTAATAGTTCCCCATTCTCCTCCTGACAAATTCCGGACTTCTCACCTGGATTGCAAGGCCCTTCAGAAACTCATGCCTACCTGCTCCAGCCTCAGCGACCCCCTGTGCTTTACGCTTCCGTCTTACTGACTTGTTGCCATTCCTCCAATAATGAGAAGGGCTCAACTATCAGAAGACAAAGTAAAGTCATTTGGCACTGAGACACAGATAGATACTCCAATGCAAAAGGCTGAAAGCACCAAAACAGACCCAGTGGACATAAAAAAAATATGTAAGGGGAACGGTGAAACTTTAAGTCAGGGGAAGAAGATGGATAGACTTGACATTATTGGGTTCATTGGTTAAAAATTTAGGAAAATAAGACAATGGATTGTCATACTGATAAATGTAGATCCCTTACATACTGAAAGGAAAAGATAAAGGCCAAAACAGAGAAGTATTTTGAAGAACAATTGGTCAGTAATTATTCAACTCTCTCGCTAATTAAAGATATGCACGTTAATATAAGAAATCACCTTTTTGGCCTGTAAAATTGTCAAAGCTTACAAAAAATGATAGTACTCAGTGTTCTGTGGAGAAACAGGCAAATTTATATACCATTGGTAGGAGTGTAAATTCCTAAATACTCATATTCAACTTGGCAGAACCTATCAGAAGCCTTTCTTCCATCAATTCCACTTTGGGCGGGTTTTTTTTCTTCTAAGGAAATGAGCGTGGACAGTACTGTAGGGGAGGAAAGATTTTCCCTCTACCCTCTGAGAGTTTGATAACCGAGTATTTGAAATAAACTGACAACAGGATGGTTAACAGAAGAAAAGGTAGACAAATTAATTATGTGTACGGGGGCATCACAGGAAAGAAAACTAAATACCCCAAACCCCAGTGAGATTTAGAAGCTTACAAACCCTCTTTACAGGAAAGAGGGGAGGGGGGTGTAGGCAACTTAGGAGAGAGTGAACGATTTGGGGGAAAGATGAAGGAGCCCTCAGAAGAATAGGTGATAGCCTGGGACAAAGCATCTCTGGGTATGATATTGATCTACAGTCTCTTCCATGAAACAAGTTAATCTTCCCTGGTTGACGAAATTCCCAGAGAGGGGATTGATGACAATTGAGTTGCTTTTGGAGGATGTGTCTTGAGGCAGATGAGGGGAGCCCAGAGAAAGTCTCTGCCTGTATCAGCCATTCCCCTAGTGCTCTCAGTTCACAGTAATCAGCATACCAAAGCTGCATATTTTGGGGTGGCATTTCCTAAACTCCTTCAGTACAAAGCTATGTTACAAAGGTGTTCATTACTTAGTAGGGAAAAAATAGAAACAAAGTTAATGTCCAATCATAGGGAGTTCGTTATAGTAAATCCATACAAATGGAATAATATATAGTCATTTACAAATATATTCAAACAATACAAATATCTGACAGAAAAATTCCACAATATAATGTTAAATTAACAAACAAGCTACAAAACAAAACGATTATATCATAATGAAGCCTAATGCTGTGTGTGTGTTCATGTATGTGTGTAAAACTGAAAGGGTAAAAACCATGTTAACAAGGGTTAAGAATTGATTTTTCCTCCAGTGGTTTTCTCCTATTGAGATATTTTAAAGTAAACGCTGTACATTATATCATTCCATTCTAGAAGATTTTCAAAATAACTTTTTTGGGGAGGGAAATTCAGGAAATAGTAGATAGATTTCAACAGGATAGTAATTGATTTAGAATTATTGATCGACACAGGGTTTATTTGCATATGAACTCACCTATACCTTGCAAATACTATAGTGCTTCCAGGGTAGAAGGCCTGCAAGTTGTAAACTACTATCTTAAGGCATGGATCCTTGTCAAATGCAATTCCTCTTGGGAGAGGTTATGAATAATTTTCTACCATTTATTTATGCTGAATAAATTACAGATTTTCTAAGAGGAGCTAATTTTTAAATTAAGTTCATTAAGATACAATTTACATCAGCAAAATGCACAGGTCTAAAGTTGATGAGTTTTACAAATCTACACACCTGTGTAATCAACACCCAATCAAAATCAAAATATAGAACATTTCCTTCACCACAAAAAATTCCCTGGAGCCTTTTTCCAATAATCTTCTGCCCATCCTTACTCCAGTGGAGCCAGAGGCAATCTCTCTTCTGATTCTTATCACTATATATTAATTTTGCATGTTTCTGAGAGTAGGCTTTGATCTAAAGCAGTAGTTCTCCAAGGATGGTTCCTGTACCAGCAATTCTTGTACCATCCCCTGGGAACTTGTTAGAAATGCAGATTCCTGGGCCCCAACTACTGAGTCAGAGATGCAAAAGCACAGCAGCGGGTGTTTTTACAAGCCCTGCAGGTGATTCTGATGCATGCTCATGTTTGAAAACCACTGAGAGAATTTAAGAACTAACAATAAAATTGGGTGGAATGTGGAGGGCAATGCTGTTTGTCTGCTGTGTGGTGTGGGGTGGGAGGGAGCTGGGCAGGTAGGAACCAAAAACAACTTCTTCACATAACTTAGGTAACACCAAAAGAAAGGAAAAGTCAGGCATTTGTGTCAGAATTTTCACATCTGTGGTTTGTGAAATAATGAAGGTTTGCAGACTCTTTAGAATTTCAGAAGTCAAGATAGAAATCTTACAATTTCTCAGAATAAAAGCATCAGCCTTAATGTGAGGTCTAAACTCTTCGTGGGAACTGGTTATCAGAAGCTCTGATAGGCAGGCAAATGCACCCTTTCAGATTGAAAAATGAATCCAACAAATGTGTATTAATAAACACATTTGATAGACAAGATCTTTTATAAAATCTTCTTTCCTTGGAAGGGAAATTAATAGAAATCGCTCTTGATGGTGAAACTCTAAGGTCTGAGAAATCCACAAACCACAGTCTCTGCTTAGAGAATAATTGAGAAATAGCAGTAAGACTACTAGTAAACTTACCAAATGTGAGTTTCCATAGAAGACGGTCCAGGTGTATAGCCAGCTGTTTTCCATAGCTCCCTTG